>NC_135151.1:3450219-4075219 GCF_050948215.1 Halictus rubicundus
AAGATCAAGATTCAATAGAAAAAGAATCGGTAAGAGCGAGAAAGAACGAACGAAGGGAGGAGTGAACGGATGAACGAACGAATGAACGGACGAACGAGTGGACGCCGCGTTCGCGTTGTTCACGGTTCGTGTCGACCGGTCCTTCGGTGTTCGGGTTGCTCGTTTTCTGGTCCCCGCCGACTACGATCCTTTTATCTCGACGCGTCTGAGCTCGTCAAATCGCGCGCGGAGCGCTTCCTTTTATTTCCTCGCCCCCGGCCGTAGTTTTAAATGCAAATTTCGGCCCCGGCGAACGACCAATTCGAAAAACTCCGTGCGTTGAACCGCGCCGCGACTGCTGTGAGCCCGCCGAGCTCCGCTCCTCCCTTCTGCGAAATACGTCTGTCCGGTTCACGGTGTTATGCGGCTGCATCAGGGGAATTCGCACGTTATTCGAACGTCTTGCCGGAAACGGGCTTCATTCGCAGCCTTTTCCTGAAGAAAGATTCCTCCGGAATCCTCCCCATCTTTGAGACGGTTCTCGGAGGATCTAGGGCTCCCTAGGAGGGTCCTTGAAGGGCTTAAGCTCTGCGAAGGTTGCACAGGGATCCTAGGAGCACCGAAGACGATTTTAAACGGTTCGAATCCTCGGGAGACAAGCCCGAAGAACGTAGGGCTCTCTCTACAGGGACTTTCAAATGCTTTAAAATGGCTGAAGGGGGGCTTCAAAGGATCTAGGGCTTCCCGAAGGGGTCACTGAAAGCTTCGGACGCTGCAGAAAGATTCTACAAGAATCTTCCCTGGATCTTTAAGAGCCACGTTGAAAATGTGAGACCCTTTTAAAACGATCGCAAAGAATCTAGGGCTATGTAAGAGGGTCCTTCAAGGGCTTAGACTTTGTGGAAAGGTTGCACAGCGATCCTAGGTGCGCTGAAGGTGATTTTAAACGGTTGGAATTCTCTGGAGATGACCTCGAAGAACGTAGGGCCCCCTAGAGGTACTTCCAAGCGAGTTAGAGTTACTGGAGGGGGCTGCGAAGAATGTAGTGCTCTCTGAAAGGGTCATGGTACGACTTGTTAAACTTTGCAAAGGTTCTACAAGGTTTCTAGGTTCATCGAAAGCGATTTCAAACTGTTAGAATTTTCCGGGGACAACCTAGAAGAACGTAGGGCTCTCTGCATGGAGCTTCGATGTGTTTCAAAATAACTGAAGGGGCTCTCTAAGGATCTAGGGCTTCCTGAAGGGGTCACTGAAATTCTTGGACCATGTAAAAACATTGTACAAGAATCCTAGGATTTTTAAGAGCCACGTTGAAAATATGAGACCCTTATAAAATGATCGCAAAGGATCTAGTGCTCTCTGACAGGGTCATAACAAGACCAAAGGTCATGATGGATTATAAAACAGCATTAGAGTCCCTGCAGAGGTTCACCGAACAACTTGGACTCTCTGGTGAGATGCATTGAAAACCTAGGGCTCTCCGAAAGGGACTCAAACAGACCCACGGCTCTCTGGGTAGATTCCCCGTAGACCTTGCGCCTTTTAGATAACTTCGCAATAAGAAGTCCCAGATTAACGCGTTTGTTTCAAAGAAGTCATTATGTAAAAGAAAATTGATATGCAAGCATTCGAGCGTATCCAGCCAAGGTTCCTACGAAATCGTTAAAATGATCCGGGTCGCATTCGGGAGCTGATAGAACCGTCTTCTTTTTCGCGTTGCCCCCGGAGGCAGAGTCGTCTGCTCTGTCGTCGGCCGCGTTATCTGTGTCTAATTTCGGTGTGCTCCCCCGGGTGCCTCGACAGAAATCTCCGATTTCTTGTCAGAACAGCTCGCGGATCCATAAGCAACGCGGGTAATTCGAGTCGAACAGAGACGAGGCAGACACGAAGAGGCAGAGAACAGAGAAGAGAGCCGAGAGAAGACGAGAAGAGAGGAGAGGATCGCCGGCGCGAAGCAAGGCCGATAGAGAAGGAGAGAAATTTCGGTTTTTCATCGCGAGTAAAACCACCTGCCAGCGCGAATCTCCGCATAAATTCTCCACTCTCCGGCCAATAAATCCTGCGTGGGGCCCCTCTTCTTGGTTGTAAAACGTCGCTGAGCCGAGCCAGCGTTATATTCGCTATCCACCGGAACTTTCCCTCCTCTCTCTTCTCTCTCCTCTCCTCTTTTCTCTCTCTCTCTCTCTCTCTCTCTCCGGACCTCTCCTCCTCTTCTCCGCGTTTCGAGACACCTCCTTCGCAGAGTTTTCTTTCATCCTAATGGAACCGCGTCGAACAGTAGTCTCCCCTCTATCTCGCCGTCGCGAAAAATCGAATTATCGTCGCTATGATTTCGTTATAGTCCAGGACTCCTCGAGCACGTCGAATATCGGAGACCTTCGGGAACCTTCGGGAACCTTCGCAGCGCACCGGAAGTCTACGGAAGATTGACGGACATCCCCGCATAATTTCCTCTCGACGCCCAGTTGAAGTTGTTTATCGATTTTCCGATAACAGGCCGGGACTTCGGCGACCGGGAAACTGCTTCTCGAATGCTGAAGAAGATGATGATGCATCGTGTGTTCACTAGAGCCGGAATGTCTTGGAATGAGCTCCTGTCGACGTTGGTGTGCAAATTCCACGGACATCTGTTTCCAGTATACTTTTTCTTTTTACTAGTACTCTTAGATTTTCGTAAATCTAGCTCTTCTTAACCCGTTGCACTGCTATTCATTTTGTGATTATAACGATTGGAAATTCTTTATGGTTCAGAATTTCATGAAAAAGAAAAGATAGTTTATGTTTATTTTTGTCAACTACAACGACACAGAATTTTATTTCGTTTTAAAGGACATAACACACATAATAACACACATATTTGTTAGACTCTGTTCAGAATCTTCATCACGAGTCTGATTCCATATTGTAGGGCAAGGGGTTAATCTCTTGTACACTTTATACACTTCATTTTAACCCTCGATCTGAGTTCCAATGCTTTTCGATCACGAACTGTTGGACACACGTAGTAAAAGACAAGCCGAATTGCGGTTGACCTAAATTTAATCATTATAAAACGTACATTGATACGGCGAAGTGAAAGAGCTCGTCGAATTAAGAGCCAACACTCCGTAGATTCGCGATAAGGTAGAGTGACCACGTTACCGACCATAATAGGGGAAAAGTGGTTTTACCTAGAATGAGAAATTCTGGAAGGTAATTAATTAACTCGTTATCGCACACAACTCGGAGGGCGAAAAAAAAATGAAAGAATGTAAAAATGTTAGGAGCGGAGAGATGCTGACTAAAATAGATCGTAAACCATTGGATGAGTCGGATCAATTAAGGGTTAAATTGATCGAGCGGCGACAGCTTAGGGAATAGTCTCTAGAAATATTTCTGGTTTTTATTCGAAGCACCGTTTTACCCAGCAGCGTTCATGAGAGGAGTTGCAGGAGTGGTCGGAGGAGCAAGAGCGTGGTCGCTGTTGGGAAAAGAAAAGTGGTCGGAAGGTATCGTTGCACGCGGGGCCTCACCTTGTTTTTCCAGCCGTGGTATTCATTTCAAGGACAGGAGAAACATTTCGATCGGTTGTAAGGGCGATTCCCGGCGCAGATTTTCTGCGGGGCAGCTAGCAAAAGGATGCACTAAATCTTGCCCGGATATCTTGCGAGTATATCAGAGTCAGTGTGGCAGCGGGGTGCCCGGCGCAGCTACGCTGAGCTGCTCGGCGAAACAACGCCGCGAGAAGAACAGAATCGGCTTGCGAGCGAGAACGACCCGAGAGAGAAAAAGCTAGAGAGAGAGAGAGAGAGAGAGAGAGAGAGAGAGAGAGAGAGAGAGAGAGAGAATGCAGTTGGTGCTTCTGGTGCTGTTGCACCGCGTCCCCGTCGCAGCATCCTAGTCGGCGCGGCTTCGATCAGGCACGTATCGACCGTTTCTGCGAATCTTTTCGCGAGATGCATCGCCGACCCGTGCACTCTGGTGTTCGCGCACTGCGCCGAGCCGAGAGGATGCACCTGGCGATGGCAGCATCGGCCGCCTGCGAGCGTTTCGCGAGGAGCTTCCTCCCGTTGATCCTTTAATAAATCGAGCGTCCTTCGTGCCCGATCAAAAGTCCCGAGGCTGATCCCGAACGATCAGGAGCGGTACCGAGCGGATTCGTTTCGAAAAACCGCATCGAATTCCCATCGACCAACGACCACGCCCACGGAGACGCTTTCCACCGACGTTTTCCCCATGAGAACCTCGTAAATTTCGTCGTAGCAGCCCTTCGACGGCCTCGGGAATCGCTCGCTCCGAGCGTGTACAGCTACGAGAAGCCCGACGGTGTTCCGGGATCCTCTTCCAGGCGGTATCCCGGCGCGGTGCTCGCGGGGGCGGAACTGCGAACAGCAATTTAACCGGCACGCTACGATGCAGGTCTATTTTATTGGGCTGCCTCCGCACGGTTTTTCTGCCACGCGGAATTCCGCGTGCACGCTAGCGCATACTGTAGGTACACGCTCGATCCGACTCACGTGGTCAGTTTGCCCGCAAAACGTCGACGGAATTCGCGTCCTTGCTTGCAGCGCATTATTCCTTGTGCGTCCTTGTTAGTATCCCTAGGTTCTCAGCTTTCGATAGAAAGCATACTTCACTTTCTCTTCTTTTCCCGGAATTTTGCTGCAAGCACCTCGGCACTGTTGAAGCAAACTCGGATCAGACAGTACAGTGATTTTTTCTATATATGTCGCCGGGGTCTCGATGATAAATGTCGTGGAATTATCCCCACTACCGCGGAGTATACATAAGACGGCTCGGGTATGTCTCCTGACGCTGGCAAGACCCGTGCTGTTGACATATATCGAGAATTCACTGTACTTGCAACTCTTTGCACTCGACTGTCTCCTCTGAGGCACCGCTAGAAATGACTATAGGCTTGCCGCGCATTATTCGTGGCGTCCTTGATAGTATCCCTAGGTTCTCAGCTTTCGATAGAAAGCATACTTCACTTTCTCTTTTTTCCCCGGAATTTTGCTGCAAGCACCTGGTCACTGTTGAATCAAACTCGGATCAGACAGTGCAGTGATTTTTTCTATATATGTCGCCGGGGTCTCGACGATAAATGTCGCGGAACTATCCCCACTACGAGCGAAAAAGGTCCTACTGTTTATTGCTAACTGATTGACCGAAGAAACAGTATGGACTTTCCACTCGACCCAATACCCTGCTAAGTGTCTTTGCGTTCAACAAATTTTGAAATGTTCAAATTTGTCACAAGCAAATATACTCGATATTGTATCGACCAAATGCGCACGGTTGCATATGACAAAAGTATTCCAGATTCGATAAAAGGTCCGAATTCCGGAGTCAAAAAAAGAAAAATCGCTCTGACTTTTGTTCAGTGAGGACGAACTTCGTTTAGTATGGAAACTCATTTAGGTATGCCTTAATTCGAATCCTTGGAATTGAATTGTAAGGCAAAGGGTTGACAAACGTACAAATATTCGATAGCGATTCGAATCCGTTGGACCAGAAACGAATACTTTCGTTAAGATTATTAACGAAACAGCAAAACAGCTGTTACGATGAAATTCCACGGAAGAGATGAACACAAACGTAGTGCAGATTTCCATAACAGACGATGGAAGTGCAGCAAGGTTGACGGCGAGACACAGGAGGTTCCCTAGCTTTCTAATTATCCATTACATCATCGTTACGATGTATTGAATAATCCCCGGGCATCGGCGCAGGTCTCTATCGGCCGGCTGCAATCTTGTATTCGCCGGTGTCGTTTAATTTACAGTGTAACGCGCGCAGAGCGCCGGGGAGCCGGGGTTTGAAAAATATTGAAATTTCATGCTCCGCAAGCCGATACAGGTAAATCGAGGAAGCGGCAGATTACGCCGGCCGGTTTACCCTACGCGGCTTCGTTGTGTATCGATAAACGATAGACCGGAAAGCGGAGCGCGTCGAACCCGCGCGCGAAAGTGCCGACCCGCCGAATCGATACGGCCCTGAGTTCACTGCACCGAGTTAGAAGCGTTCGCCGGTACAATGGAGCGCGTTGCGCTGACCCCCGATGACCCAAAACGTCCGAATCTCAGGGTTAAAACGACCTCGTTGCTTCCCCAACTCTCCTCCCCTCTCCTCTCCTCTTCCCCTCTTCTCTCCTCTCCTCTCCTCTCCTCTCCTCTCAGCTCTTCTTGCTGGGTCGAACTGACCGCGCAGCTATCGAGACGCCGGAGATACCAAAAAAGAACGAACCAGAGGAAGGGAGGCTGCGAGAAAGTCGGAGAGCAACAAATAGACGGATCTTTATGTAAATTAAAAATATTGTACGTCGATGGCAAAGAACAGGAGCCAAGTAGAAAATTCGTTACTTCTTTAACAGGGAACTTACTCGCATTCAAACGACCGGTTTTCCATTTCACAATTGATTTCTTTATTTAAGCACATATTACGTCAAAAACCGTACAAAGTTAAAGCAAATTCAATATTCTCACTTCTATAAGGCGTTCCGCTTTTATATATTTTGTGCTCGACAAGTGTAGCGTTGACAGTTTGTTACACGTGAAAATGATGCATCGATACAGTGAATTCTCGATATATGTCGACAACACGGGTCCCGTCAGCGTCGTGTATCGTGTAGGAGACATAACTCGAGCCGTGTTATGTTTACTCGGCGCCCTAGGTCTCTCGAGTAGTGGGGATAATCCCGCGACGTGTATCATGCAGGCCTTGGCGACATATATAGAGAAATCACTGTACTTCTGACTTCTTTTAATCGATTATTTTAATGCATAAATTATATCAGTTCTGTAAGGCGTTTCACTTTTATATATTTTGTGCTTGATAAGTGTAGCGTTGACAATTTGATTAACTTGAAAGCGATGTATCGATACTTTTAAATTCTTTTAATCTTTTCATTATTTAAATGCGTAAAATCGGTAATGAATGAGATGAGAGCGACAGATACTAAGAGAGAGAGAGAAAGATGGGAGAAAGTATTAAAAAGAAATGAAGAACGGGAAGGACTGAGAGAAAAGGGAGAGTGAAAGGGAAAGAGAGGATGGAAGGAACGCTAACGCCGCGAAAAACGGGAAAAAAGAGAACGCGGAGTGCATTACGCGCACGTGTCCGTTCGTACACACGCGTGCATGCAGCGAGAGCGTGTACCGGCTCTGCTGTGGCCGTCTTATCCTGAAAGAACGTGCATCCAACGAGGAGGAACAGGACCTAATGGAGGCCCATTTCTGTGGAACCCGGTCCCATTAAATTTGCGCACGCCGCAGCAGCGCACCGGGGACAAGCTATTTACCGGTTACTCAAAATTATCGTCTGCCAGATAAAGATACATCGTTCGGGACGGTGCAACAATGATGCAACCCCGAATCCGCGGTTATCGAGCCATCGGTGTACACTGCTGGCCAAAAGTTCTCGATTTCCTTTCGATGTTATTGCACGAATCGAAAATAAGCCACTCTGTTGCGAAATCGCAGGCATTTCCTGTTCCAGAATTCACGCAGAAATCGAAAGTTCGACTGTTTCTCAACGGTCGCGATTGCGCGATCTGCGAAAATGACTTCATCGAAAGGTGTTCCACGATCTCTGATAACGCCTGGGAACTTTCTGATTAGCCTTCAAGAGGAAGAATTTACGACCGTTAACTTTGTTACATCGGGGGGAAGTTGCTCGATGCAGGAGGAATCTTCTCCGGTCCAATTTCCATCGTGTCTTCCGATCCAGGATCTAGATGAAAGCTTGCAACAAACCGACCGGTTCTCGTTTTCCAACAGTATCCACGACCAGACGGATTCGTCTTTGATCCCTGAAACGCGGTCGCCGAATGCTTTCGGATAAGCGAAATGGATCGGTTGCGCAAGGATCCATCGGATCGGGGAGCCGGTGTCCGTGGGAGCGCGAGAGATAAAGTAATCGGGGACGCGCATGCTAACGATTACTTTAACCGCGGGACCCGCTCGACCTTGAATTTCGGAAGAGCGGCCCGCAGCCAGAAGGGGAGAGTGGTTTGGCCAGAAATTTCAGACGTGGTCGTTGTCTCGCCGCGACTGCACGATCCATCACCGGCGACCTGAGTGCAGCGGAGTGCATTACCCACTAACCAAGAAGCTTTGGCGGTAGTTGCTGTCGTCGGGTCTGTGACGGCCCAGACGCGAAAAGAGCCGGGGAATAGAAACCTAGGAGTTTCTCGGAGAATCGGTATTAACAGGCGCTCTTAGGTCATGAATTAGATCGGTCTATGAATTCGAAGAAGACTCGGTCTAGATCACCGTTTGCGAGTCAGTTGGCGGTGGCAGATCAAGAATTGAAGCAGAAGTCGATCCAGAAGTTAGCATAGAAGACAGTCTAGGAGTTTGAAAACCGGTTATCGTAAAAATTCATATGGAAGACATTATCGTTTCATGAGTCAGTCTAGGTGTCCGTTTTCGAATCAGTTTGACAATTACAGTAGAGGACGATCTAAGGATTGACGCAGGAGTCAATGTAGACCAAACTTTTTCCGCACACTTCGCAAACCCGAAAATTTTAACGGAACACTTAGCTTATTTTTTAAGTTGGGTAATTCCTACTAGTGAAAATTAAAAAAAAATGTTATTAAAGCACATTACTTATTCAAGAACACCAGTGTTCCGCGGAACATAGTTTGGGAAACCCTGATCTAGACATTAGTCTAGGAACCAATCTAAAAATCAGTGTCGAGGTCAGCCCAGGTGTTAGCCTAATAGTTGGCCTAGGAGAATTCCTAGTGAGAGTCGATCTAAGAATTACGGTAGAAGCCAGTCTAACCCTTAACGCTCCGACTTTTAATTGTGAATATCGAACGGCAACTCCAACTTATTCTCATCATACTTCGACCTGCAAGTTTTTAAGTGTCCGATTTTAAATGCTACAATGACGTGTAAATAATAATATTAAGGTCATTCAAAACAATCTTTATTCATCTCAGAAGTAATATAATTTTGATTACAATATAGATTATACACTTGGAGTAGAACGGCGCACATCGGTGGTGCTTGAGAGGCACACTTAGAGCGTTAAGGGTTAAGTGTCCGTTTCCGAGTCGGTAGGACCGAAACTAGAAATTTGTAGAATCGGTGTAAGTGAAGTAGGAGTCGTGGACAGACATTGGTAGCAGAAGACGGCGACTCATCGACCCTCTTTAGCGTATCGGGATCCCGATCGCTTGACTAGTAGGCGAAAAAGGTAGTGCAAGGTAGTTTCGAGATCCGCGATCCCTTTTCTCGGAGCGTGTTCCGAGGCGAGCCGATCTGGCAAGACCCACTGGTACACTGGCACATAAAACGCGTCCGACTCTATCTTTCCTTCCCCCTGGTGTCTGGTCCAGGACGTGGCAGCTCACCTCCGTGGCATATCCTGCCAGTCTCTTTCGTGGCGCTCGCGCGTTTTGCTTCTTTTCACATTTCCGACTTTTTGCGGCTCACCTTCTCCATTTTAGCATCCCCCTTCGCGCACGGCTCTTTTAAACTCCGCCTGTTTTGTTCCGACGCGGTGTGCGCCTCTCTATCCTCCACCTGTTTCAATCTACCCCTGCCTACGTCCGCTCGAAAGATCGTTTTATTCCTCGGAGTCCGTTCCGCTTCTCGAGAATTTTCCTGAGCTCCTTCGCCGATCCTCCCTGCTTCTCGCAGTCTTCCTAGATCCGTTTAATCCGTGTCGTTTGAGCCCCCTCTCTTTCCCTTACCCTCCTCTCCTTTTCCTCCTTCTGCTCTCCTCGAACCCGTTCGATTAACATCGAAATATTAATTCCAACGTTTAATTGTTTCCATCCTACAAGCGCGCTCTCAGCGCTCGATCGAATACGGTACATTTTAATTATCGCTGTTAATGTATAATCAGCTCTAAAACGAGACCGAAGTAAATTAATCTGGATGGCGAGGCTCCAGCCGAACTCGAATTTTCTAGCAGGCAATTCCATTCGTTAGCTGAGCATGTAATTAGCACTCGAACGGCGATTATAAGGCGCCACTAAAAATTGCTGTATCACTCAAATTTGTTTGTACTTAATAAATTACTGAACATTTCAGTATTGTACGAGTAAATTCCGCCATTTTCGTATGTATAACACGAAACAAATATATAGAAGGGAAATATTCTAGGTCGGAGGAAATGTTTCGTTTTGGACGTGAAAATAGTTTCGAGTGCAAAGGGTTAACCTTTTAAATACGGCGCGCTCGTCCGCAACTCTGTTTCCTAGGGACGGCGCGCCGGGCCGCGAATGGCGCAAAAGCCACTATAGTGGTTCGTACCGTTCGAACTGATGCTTTCCACGGAAGCCACTATAGTGGCGTGCTGTTCAAACTGATGCTTTCCACGGAAGCCACTATAGTGGTTCGTACAGTTCAAACTGATGCTTTCCACGGAAGTCACTGTAGTGGTTCGTACCGTTCAAACTGATGCTTTCCACGGAAGCCACTATAGTGGTTCGCACCGTTCAAACTGATGCTTTCCACAGAAGCCACTATAGTGGCGTACAGTGCTTAAGAGGTTAAACGAGTACAGATAGGTTCAAGGAAATGCGTATACTTGAAGATTTAAATAGTGAAACAACACTAAACGTGACGTAATTTGCATTGCCTTTTAAAAATGACAAGACTGCGAGACATTGCACGATTACTTTTCGAAAATACAGTAATGGTCCCCGAAAACAGCTGTACAATCTGAAATCCGTCGTTTTGCCGATTGTTCTAGTGCTAATAGACTCGGTCGTGTCTCGAACAAGTTAGTCCTGTAACATTTTATAAATTTGTGGGCGCAACGAAATCATGCAACGGAATGTAGCGAACAAGTTTCCAGAATTTCAACTTCCGCGATCACCGGCGTAGAAAGGTAATATTTGCAGAAGGAGACGTAGCGAACGTTTTCTCGTGATAGAACGTTGCCCGGAAACCCCGAGAGACAATTTTCCGCATCTCGTTATCCTCTCGCAGCTACCCAGAGTGTCGTCTTCCTATCGATCTCTCGCAGCCCTGAACCTCGAAAAGGCACTCGATCCGTCCCGTTTGCGATTCTCCTCGCCATCCCATCGTTCACGTCGTCTCCCCCCGCACCCGCCATTAATCCTTAACGTTTTATTTCGCCGGGACTCTGCCCTTTTCGCAGCAGGATTTTCGACGGATTACAGACAACTCCTTCTCCGCTCGTTAATTCCCCGAAATCCTTTAAATCGCGGCGCCCCACCTGCCCAACCTTTGCACCCGGAAGGAGACAGCGGTCTGAGAAAGACAGAAAGACGAGTGGAAGAGAGACGGAAGGAACAGGAGAAGAGAGAAGACACAATTTCCAAGCGCTGCCTCCGCCCACCCCCTTTTAATTAAGCAAGCAAACGAGCTTTCGACGATCACACGACTCACCGATAAACCCTTAACGATCAGCGGCTCCCTCAGATAGGATTCTCTCCCTTTGTGAAGCCCTTTGAGTCTGCTACGCCTTTTAATATTATTATTTTTCCGTCTACCATCGACGATCCGGTGTTACCCGGTCTCCGATAAATTTCCGGCCCGATCCGACAAGCTTCTTCAAGGGAATCGCACACTCCCTTCGCGGGAAATTGCGAATTTTTCGAAAACAAATCTCATTTTTCTACTGACCGTGCACGTGCACACAGAAAGGAAGACGTGGAAACTTTATAGGACGCCTCAACTAACTCTGTTACCGCCCACCCCCACCCCTCTCCTTAACTTTGTTATTCGCGCAGGTTCGACAAATTGCTCGAGGAAAAAGTTACGGTTCTTCGAAGAAATATTTTTCAAGATCTTATGAGTTCTACAATATTTTTAACATGGAATGACCATGGAAGAACTTTTTCATCGTTAAAAAGGTGAGGTCGAAAGTGATCCAACAATGTACCATAGCATGACCTTGCAATGACCTTGAGCCCAAAATTTAGCGAAAGAGAAGTCCATAAATCGGTGGGGTCGGTTGTTACGCTAATAAATAGACTGCGGATTTTATGCGTTTATGACAAAAATCAGTGGCTCTAATTTGAAACAGCAGGAAGACTAAAAGAATTGGAGATTTTCAGTGTAGTCTAGTAAAATTATTAAAGGAAAAAATCCCTTACTGGCTCCTGTTCCTTGCAAAGGATGCAGACAATTTTCACTTTGCATAAAGATCCACAGTCTAATAGTAAATAATGTTAATAAATTGTGAATGGACTCTGTAGGAGGATGTGTCGGGCCAGGTTCCCAGCCAAAAATTGTTTCTATTGTCGTCCAATTTGCCAGCTGTTGGACAGTCGCGACACAGATTTTTGCAAGAGGTGTACCTAGAGGTCTACTCCTCTAGGAGTTCGATGCTAGCCGAAACTGGCTCGTCGACCCATTTATATCCCTCCTACCTGGATAATCGTTGGATAACGGAGTTTCCTTGATCGGGGCGCAGCATCCGCACTGCGGATCCCTTGTTCAACGGCACGGAAGCAGAGAATCACGAGCAGACAGCTCCCGCGAATTGCGAGCCGCGAGGACGACGCTGACAGCGTCTGCCAGACACGCGAATTTTAATTGGTTGCTCGCACCGAGAACTGCGGGGGGCTTTCTTTGCCACGTTGCGCTTTCGGGAAGTGCAGCGAGCAAAATAAACGTTCCTACGGGTATGAACACGGGGTCCTCTGAACACGTACTTGTCAACGTTCTCATTGGTCGAGCGATTTTCCGGTCGCTACACCGTTCCACCAATCTTAAGCTATTCCCACGCTACAGCAACATCGAGCAACTTTCTGTCGCCTCTGGTTGCCTCCGTCTTTGTTTACCGAATATAATGGAACCCCACTCCAGAAATACAGAGTGTCCCACGCAAATTGTTCACCCTGAATTACTTCTAGAATATGCAAAATGTTTTGTATAGAAATGTTGAATGGTTCGGTACATTATGTAATGCACATTTCTTTTTTGTAAGCGGAGACGTCTCGGAGATTTTAAGGTCACCTTGATTTCATTAACTATTAGAGAATTCGATACTCTATCGATTCACGGTACAAAAAGTAGGTCTTCCCGTTTAAAGAAATCAAGGTGATCTTGAAATCTTAGAAACGGTGTAGAATAGAATAGAATAATGTGTCCCTCCAAACAACTTTTACAACTTCTACAACTTTTGTTGTACAAAACATTTTCGTACAACGCGTATTTCAGAAGTTATTCAGGGTGAACAAGTTGCGTGGGACACCCTGTACAACAAGGCGATAAGAGGCTAGAAAAAGCTGCTCCATGTGGCTTCAGCGACAGCTTTAAGCTCGACTATGAGAACGAAATGAAAGTTTTGAAGTTGAAGAATTTTTCGTGGACCGATGGGAGCCGCTATTGTAAATGTTAGATTCACGGAAGGCTTTATCGACTTATTTATTTTTGGCACGTTCTCGTCCGAGTGACCGATGCCGGTCGATTTCCCGGGGTCCACCATCCGCAGTGCGGATCATAGTGCGTCGCGAAGCGTGTCGCGATACCTAAAGCCTGTCATTTCGAGCCGGCTTTAATGGAACGCGAGTGCCGACGCCACAATGAGAGTACAGCCCCTGTCGGATAGAACCGAGCCGATATCTCGACAAGCTCGAGACCGTCTACTGCACGCTGGTTCAGCGAATCTGGCATTGCAAAATTATTTTCGCTTCTACTTCTACTAACTTTTACGGGCAAGTAAGTTAGAATCTTTAGCGCCACTTCTGAATACAAAAGTTCAAGTCAAGAATTGTCAACCATTCGATTCGTTTTTGTTGAGGATATGATAAGAGCGGAGTTGTTCCTGTCATAAAACACAGCCTTAGCGAATCAACGAACCTTAACCCTTTGCACTCGAAGCTATTTTAACACCAAAACGAAACCTTTCTTCCGACCTGGAATATTTCCCTTCTATATATATTTCTTTTTCATGTTATACATACTAACATGGAGCAACTTACTCTCACAATACTGAAGTGTTTAGTGATTTATTGAATACAAACAAATTTAATAATGTAAAAAATATTTTGAATAATGATACAGCAATTTTTAGTGGCGCCTTATAGTCGAGTGCTAACGGTTAATATAAAAACTTGAAGCGGTGGACTTAGTACATATATATATACAGGGTGGCCCACATAACTCTTAACAGCTGAATATCTCGGAAACTATGCCATCGATTTTAAAATTCTTGGTCTTTAATTGCATGGATCTGAAGGGCCTTTCTAATTACATCAATCTGAAGTGGCGCCCCCCTTTAAAGGGCGTCGAGATACCTTTATAATTTTAAATAGAACCCCCTATAAAACGTTACATATTTAGATTCTACAGAAAAAAACAAGTCAATTTTGTCGGAAACATTTTTTTGTCGCTTTTTGTTGCAAGTTTACGAATAAGCAAAAGACACGAGCGCGTATACATAATTCCATAACGCTATTTCCCAGCGCTTCAAGTAAGTACATACCTACAGTCGGGGACGATATTAAGTGGACACTATTAAAAATTGCATAACTTTTTTAAAATTGGCCCAAATTACTTGTATTTTTTTTTTTTTTTGTAGATGTTAGTCCGACTAGTTTGCTAGGCAAGGATTAAACAAACATTTCTTTACATTGCAATTGGTTGAAATGATAAAAAAATGAGAAAAGTGATGATAGAAAAGTTGAAAAATCATCATATTTTCATTTCTTTATCATTCCAACCAATTGCAATCTAAAGAAATTTTTGTTTACTCATTGTCTAGCAAACTAGTCGGTCTAACATCTAAAAAAAAAAAAAAAAATTCAAGTCATTTGGACCAATCTTAAAAAAGTTAGGCGATTTTTCATAGTGTCCACTTAATATCGTACCCGACTGTACAAGTCGAAACTTCAAACTGTTATATCTCATTATGGAAACATCTGACAAAAAATGTTTCAGACAAAATTTACTTGTTTTTTCCTATAGAATCTAAATATGTAACATTTTATAGAGGGTTCTATTTAAAATTATAAAGGTACACCGGCCCCCCTTTAAGGGAAACGGGGGCGCCACTCCACGCTTATGTAATTAGAAAGGCCCTTCAGATTCATGCAATTTAAGACCAAGAACTTTAAAATCGATGGCATAGTTTTCGAGACATTGAGTTGTTAAGAGTTATGTGGGCCACCCTGTATATACCAGGTAAACCGACCCTTTTGTCGAACTGACTCTGGACGGACGTGCAACTCGCATCTTCCCTATTCCCGTCTCGTGCCGATCGCCATTTTGACTCCCGATCGTCATTCCGACTTATAACCTACACTGCACTGGACTTTTCCCAATTGTTACATTGTAACAGGCAAAGCGACGCCGACGCCCCGAAATTCCTGGATGTGAGTTTTACTTACAATTTCACTACAGTGATTTCTCTATATATGTCGTCAAGGCCAGTGTATTTATTTTCAACAGTTTTTCGAACAGTGACGAATAAAATTTGCGATTGAAACCTGTGAGTGCATTATTCACTGACGGTTCATCATTATACTTGACGGTTCTCTTCTATCTTCGGGGCAATTCTGATGATTGAATTTATTTAAGGCGCGTGTAGACTAATGAGGTGTTCCCTTTTGCTCGTTTTTGAATTCACGGCTGCGCCTGGCGAATCGTTTTAGCGAGCAAAAACCTGGGAACTTGGTTCCCCATGATTCGGTCCGGCGTAATGGCTGCATCGGCCTTTCCCTCTGAAAAAGGCTGTAGAGCCGCGCGTTAGGGGCGCGAGCGAGCATTATATTGGCACGCACGACACGGCTAATGCAATTACGTATAACGAAGTAGCCCGGCTCTGTGCTAATTAATGGTAGTCGTGGCGTGTCGCTACCTAGTCGTCGCGCGACGATCGTCCCGGCCAGATATCGTTTAAGTCCGTGTCACGTGTGCGCCTCGCTTAGTGGCGATGCTGCAAAATATTCGCAAATTCGATTGTCCGTTCTGATTCAGTTTTGTAATGTACTTTGTCTGGAATTTTGCTCAAACCTGTGGACAACGCGAAATACTCACGAAATTTCTTACACGCTCGTTTCTTTATACTGAGAGATTAGAAAAATCTGGTAGGCTCTGCGACACAATTATGTTCATATTTTAATGCGTATTGCAATTCGTTTACCTAGACTGTATATGCATGGACAAAAGTGGCAAGTGCCAATGTCAAATAAAAATGCAAATATAATTGAACTCTTTCTATTTGACAGCAAAAATAAGCACTTCGTGTGCAAACAGGATTTACGAAATATTTATAATTGATATTGAATGTAATTTATTGACACATTTGTTGCGAAGGATTGGAATTTAGGATTAATTATAATTTCCCAAGGTGATTTCAAGGAGCATAAAATTTCTATCGTTCCGAAAAGATCTGAACGAGTTTCGAACACATAAAGCTAATATTCCCGTCCAGTTTTCTCTACTTTGCATTTCACGGAGATCATGTTTGCTCTAAATGCGTGCACGCGATCTAATCCCAACGATCTAATCGCAGCTTAAGATAAGACACGAACCTGCCGTGTTAATTCATGAATAATTAATAGACAGCGCATTTTATGCCAGTTCAGAAGAAAAAAAAAAGAAATAAATGTATATGTATCTCCCACGTATCTAGAAATGCATGCAGGCAAATTTAATTATGCAGAAAAAACCGCAGTCTGACGGATCGCGTCGATTTCGAAAATTCAACGAGCGATTCGAGGGCTGCTGTCGATAGTGCCAGGTTCGAGTTTATCGTACGCGGCGCGCCGGTTCAATGTCGAGATAATTTAAGATCTCGGTGATCGGGCTATTAGAGTTATGGTAGGCTTTATGGTCGGCAATTATTATCAATTTTTTGAAACGATACCGCTCCGCCAATAAAGATCGCGATACGTTGCGTGCTGTTCGCAAGTGTCCACCGATTAAATTCATTACGCGCAAACGTTTAAACCCTCGACTAAACTTTCCGAAAGTCGAAAATGCATTTTGCCTTTCGTGCACGCAATTTTCTCTTGCAAACCTGTTTAAAAATTTATTTTAACATCTGGAACGACGTATATATATCGCCAAGGCCTGGGTGATAAACGTCGCGGAATTATCCCCACTATCGCGGGGTATACCCGCGAGGAGTGTAAACATAACACGGCTCGAGTTATGTCTTCTAGACGATACACGACGCAGACAAGACCCGTGTTGTTGACATATATCGAGAATTCACTGTAGTTGGAAATATTACTGTGGTAGGTATACATTGTTCAAAGGTAATGTAATGGATTTGTTGGAATATTTAACACTAAACCTACCACGGTCAAATCACCGGTGTTCTATTTCACAATTATTGAAATTATAAAAACGTTTTCATAAGAAAATAGAATAATGAAAATCGTACAAAGTTTAACACTGAACCTACCAACACTTCTGGCCAAAATGACCAGTCCATAAAAAAGTTATTGTTAATACATTAAACGTAGATAATAGTCAATTTGTTGCTGAATGAATTAGTAGACGAACAACTTCCATAAAATGGCGATACAAATTTATTTTCATATAATCTCAATTATACAAAAAATACTGCGATGCTCTCTCCTCGATTTACAAAATTGTACTGTGTCGTCCACCTTTGCGGTTTGGATGCATTTGCCGTGAAACAGTATTATCAACCATGCACGTGCGTAACTTGATAGCGTGTCATTCAATAAGGCGACTCATTTATTTTGAGTTGACCATGCCACATTGAGAATAGTCTTTCTGTTATACTGATTGTTTAGGTTTAGAATAGTAAATACCATATTATTAGTAGGACGAGATACATATATTTCTTGGTAAAGAAAATAAAACGAGAAATAAATACTGAAAAATACATTTATACATAATGTATTATACGTATGTATTTAAAAATACATACTTTAAGAAAAGTCGTAAAGATAAATAGCAATGTGATAATGTTGTGTGTGCCAAATTGTACGCAGAAGTTTGAAAAGGTCAATTTGACCGACCGTGATAGGTTTAGTGTTAAATAAATTCAATCTTCTCCCTCCTATAAGACGTTTCACTTTTATATGTTTGTAACTGAAGGGGCAGTATTTCTAAACGATTTTCCATGTGATACTTTTATCAGTCGCAGTGGAAATGAGCTGTAGCAGCTTCAGATACCGCTACGAGGGGAAGGGCGATGCACCGTCCCCGAGAATGAGCTTAATGCTCAACCTAATAATCGTGCGTTAAGGGGTTAATTAAACTCACAGTGAAACGGGCGCGTCCGCGCGAAGGTAACTCGTCGGCGTGAGATTGATGTTTAATACGGTCCTCGAAAGAGAGAGAGAGGGGGGTGGGGGAGTGGGGAGAAAGTTCCAGGACTCGTCGACAGGACCCTCGACTCCTGGCAAAGAGGACCCTCCCAGCGCTGCAACCCCTCGATGGAGTAATTTTTAATTGCTACTCCGGGAACACGCGCCCTCTCCGGAGCCGGCCCTGTTCTGGACCAGACTATTGATCTTACGGAGGGTGGCAGGGAGGGTTGGAGGGAGACAGTGATGGAGCGAGAGCAGCGGAAGAAGTAAGGGCTGCGTTATTAACGTCGCGAGGCTAGCTGCCCAAGCGAAATTAGGCAACCTCCCCCGAAAACCAGGTGCTTAAGCTGCGTCAATGACGGTCTGCCAGCCTGTGAAACGTGCACAACCTCCTCCGGTACCCACGAGATACCAAGGACGAGGGTAGTCGCTAATCGAAGGGTCGCAGTCCTGAACTATGAATATCCAGCAAAGTGCCGTTTGTTGCTCGATCGATCGCTGAATCGATTATCGGGGAACTGTGAACACTGTTGTTGATCGATGTGCTTCCCATTGACTCTTTGCGATGCCAAAGCGGTTCAGGATGAATGAAGCTGATGGACTATGTCGAGAGGAGTTAATGTCTTCCTTATTATCTTCGTTAAACGCTGTGGAGCAACGATGCCCTCAAGAATCTCTTCAAGAAATTCGAAATGAAAAATTTAGCTCCATTCATTATCGACGAACTATGAAATCGCTGTTGCGCAATGCTGAATAAGTTCAGGACGAATGTCTAAAGCTAGTACAGAGGATCGTCATTCTTATTGTCTCCGATAAAGACTAAATCTCACAGAAAATCTCGTTGAAATGATTATCGAGGAAGTATGAAGACGCTGTTGCCGATCGGGACAGTTTCAACTGCGCAATTGGATTTTGCGAGGCTCGAGCAGTTCGAAATGAACGTCCGAAGCCAATAGGGAGAACTTCAGGTCCTCCTTATTATCTTCAGCGGGGACAAAAGAGGATCGATGCGTCTTCGAGAAACTCCAGCCCAATCGATTGTCGAGGGCCTGTTAGATTGGTGTCACTGATATTGTTTCTTAAATGAATGAAGGCTAGAAACGCATCTTGAATAAATCCCAGGTGAAAAATGCGGTTGGGCTGCTGCACGTTGGAGGCGGGACGACGGGTGCACTTTGTCGGAGCCTCGAAAAATCAGAGCCGACAACCTGCCTGCTAGTTTTCCGATTCGGTCAGTCGGTCTTTGATCCTGTCCCGCCGCCGATGCACTCCTGGATGAATCGTCGTGGCCCGCTCGCGACGCGATCGCAAACAAACCACCACGCGACGGATAACTCGCAGCAGCTCGGGGTCCTCGATCCTAGCCCTTTTACCGCAGGTACAATCTCCGTGGCGCGCTTTACCTTCCCCGTCGGTGGAGGTTTGGATCAACGGGGGAGTAGAAGAAAACCCGTGGTACAGCAAAAAAGAAAAATGTATAGAACCAAGAGAGAAAGGGTAACGGGCCGCCGTTGTCGTTGGCCGTTCCTCGGACGCTTTAGCTCGTTAGAGCGGAAGGGATCCGTGCTGACAGACCCTCGGAATCCGAGACGACAGTGTCCGTCGGACCGGATTCCTGGTTATACCCGACGATGTTCGATCTCTCGAAAGCCCGTCGATCGAACGAGCGAGAGACGGAACTTTGAACCGCGTGGGTCGCGGGGCAGGAATTAGATGACAATGTTTATCAGCAGCAACTTATGCGTCTTTTGGACGATGTGGTTTTAAGGGAAATTGGTATTCGATGGCCAGACGCCGCTTGTTGGATCTCGAGACAGGGATCCCAAGTTTTTGGCCGGTTTACCTCGGTCAATCTCTTGAGAAAATTCTGAAAAAAATCTAACAGGTTGCCATCATCGAGGTATATATTAGGGAATTTTTTCCAATTTTTCTGATGCCGATTCCAGGCACAGCACCTTCGAACCGCGAAGGATTTATCATGGGTTGGCCCCAACAAGCTTCAATGACACTGACAAGGGACATTTGTTAAGCATAACACACAGATTTTAGTGAAATTGGTATAGCGAATGAGAATCTGGAGTCTAGATCTGGAGGATAAGAACAAATTTCAAGGTTGAAGAATTGCGTCTTCTACCTCTGACTGAGGCCACTGTCCCATAGCAATCTCAGCCCCCAATAACTCTCTCTAGGGCTCGTATCCTCGGAATTTTAGCTCTCGATATTCCTCAGAATCTGGAGCTCAGAGAACCTAAGAACTGTCCTCTGCAGTGTCAAAGACCTTCGGCTACCTTCTATGTCCCCCAATTTAAAATCCTCGGAGAATCCGTGCCAATTAGGCTCGCGGAACCTGCGTGATCGACCTGTGTCAAGTGGCTCGAACGGTTTAAAGGAATCATCTAACTTTTCCGAAGCCTCTGTGGAAGCCAAAGCCTGATGTAGAATTATCTTGACTTGCTCGAAGCTGAGCAAGCCAGGCCAGGCCGAGCCATGGAGTTTCAATTAGATCTGGTCATAATAATGCTCGATCCCGACCGGGCCTGGCCGGCTTGGCGGCATGGCGGCCGATGGTTGATGACCCTCCTGGACCCCAGAGGAGATATCCACCCCGAAGGGTTCAGGTCTTTTCTTCCACCTTCGTGATACCGAGTTGTTAGTCACGGCGTTTCCGGGTTGCAGAACGAGATTCTTTCTACCGATCACGACGTGTCACGCCACGGTCTCTCGTGTCTCCGTCTCCGTCTACGTTTGCCTCTCCTCTCCCTCTCTCTCTCTCTCTCTCTCTTTCTGTCCATCCTTCTCTCTTGCACTCGCGATCTAGTCCCTTCTCTTTCTCATTCTTCTCTATTCCAGGCCGTAGCCGTGTCCCGTCGCCTCGGGTTCCGTCCAGACACCATCGTCCACTGCACGAGAAACCGACGGACACAGGCTAGACTTAATCGCGATGATTCATCGGCGAACACGGTCCTTTCGATTCGTTTTCCTTCAAATACCCGTAATTTTACGCCATCCTTATTCTTAGCTCGAGAGAAGCCTCTTAAAAGATCATCTTTTATTTCTATCCAGCGCTGCATCATTCACTTCCGTGCAACTATCGCGCGTTTAATTTCTCGATTAGCTTAGAGGCATACCTGCATTTTCTTTATTACTCTATTAACATCGTATCCGTTGAATGTAATATTCGGTACAGCCCCCCCCCCCCCCACCTCCCCCTGCGTTCGCGAATAATTTACAATACTATTTTTACTTTTTACGTGCCAAATATTTACTTTGCATCGGGGTTGTTTCTATTCTATAGTCTCCTGATTAGGCACACTTCTTCTCCCCCGCGACGCGAATATAATTGACCGAAGCTGTTCTTTTCTTTGCGTGAAAAATATTTGTTTTGCATCGGGGTTGTTTCAATTCCGAAGTCTCCTGATTAGGCACAGTTTTTCGCCCCCGCGACGCGAATATAATTGTCCGCAGCTCTTTTATTTTTTGCGTGCCAAATATTCGCTTTGCATCGGGGTGGTTTCAATTCCAAAGTCTCCTGATTAGGCACACTTCTTCTCCCCCGCGACGCGAATATAATTGACCGAAGCTGTTCTTTTCTTTGCGTGCCAAATATTTGCTTTGCATCGAGATAATTTCAATTCCAAAGTCTCCTGATTAGGCACACTTCTTCTCCCCCGCGATTCGAAAATAATTGACCGCAGCTCTTTTATTTTTTGCGTGCCAAATATTTGCTTTGCATCGAGATGATTTCAATTCCGAAGTCTCCTGCTTAGGCACAATTCTCCCCCGCGACGCGAATATAATTGATCGAAGCTCATTTATTTTTACGTACTAAATGATTGCTTTGTGTCGAAATGGTTTAAATTCCAAAGTCTCCTGATTATGCACAGTTTTTCTCCCCCGCGACCTGAATATAATCGACCGAAGCTCTTTTTTTCTTTGCGTGCCAAATATTTGCTTCGCGTCGAGATGGTTTCAAATGCGAAGTCTCTTGATTAGGCACACTTCTTCTCCCCTGCGACTCGAATATAATTGACCGAAGCTGTTTTTTCCTTAGCGTGCCAAATATTTGCTTTGCCTCGAGATGGTTTCAAATCCGAAGTCTCTTGATTAGGCACACTTCTTCTCCCCGGCGACTCGAATATAATTGACCGCAGCTCTTTTATTTTTTGCGTGCCAAATATTCGCTTTGCATCGGGGTGGTTTCAATCCCGAAGTCTCCTGATTAGGCACGGTTTTTCTCCCCCGCGATTCGAATAAAATTGACCGAAGCTCTTTTATTTTTACGTGACAAATATTTGCTTTGCGCCCGGGTGGTTTCAATCCCGAAGTCTTCCGATTACTTCTTAATTTTACGTCTTAGTTTTATTAAACCGCACAAATGGACGAGCCCGAAGCGAGAGGTAACGAGCTGCGGTATTACAAATTCGGAATTCTGCAGCTATACGATCGAGCCGATATCGGGTGAGCAAAAATAGCTGCGGCCGTGCTGATCTTCATTTCCCTGGTGGCGGAATGCAATTTTAATTCCCGCGCCACGCTGCCTGGGCGGATAATCGAAGTTAATACGTCGACTGCCGGAACGCCCATTGACGAGAATACACAAACCAACTTTAGAATCCATAATCCGGACTAGTTTAACATAGCCACCTACATCGTTGACCGATTTCTACCCGAATGAACCCCCGGAAGAGAGGACTTCCCGAGCAATCCCCGGGACCGCAATCGAGTCTCGGCGATCAAAGAAATCCGCGAATCGAGGAAACTCCGCGCAGGAGAGCAGCCGCAATCTCAGGTGCTAGTCAAAGTCGGTCCGAGAGGGGCGAAGTGTTCGGTTCGACACAGATTCCACGGAGTTCCCGAAAGCAATTGCGAGACGACGACCGATCGGGCTGCTTCATATTCCTTCGGGAGTGAAACGGAGAGCCTCCAATATCCGACAGCAGCGGCGGCTCTCGAGAATCGGTTGCTCCTCTAGACGGATTTCCTCGTAATTGCGGCAAATCGTCGACAGAAACGACAAATCGCCCGACCGGGGGAAGACTCGGACGACGTATCTGGGTCATCGGACCACTTTGCTCGGGGGAGATCCCCGACCAAAAGAAATTCATCACTCTGGAAAGACTCGATCGACCGGCCGCCGAGGGAGCAGTCCGAGGGATCGACAGGGAACAACGACAGCGACCAGTCGAACGAGAGAGCGAGCCGCTTCTTCTTCCCCTTGCTCGACCACGCAACAGCTAATAGAGACGCGAACCTTGGACGGAACGTTCCTCGCTCCTGATACAGATACACGGAGCCGAAGCGTTGCGACGACTTCTTTTTTCGTGCTGGACGTCTGCTCGTGGCTGACCGTTTCTACTGACTACTGATGCTCCTGCAACTCTACCAATTTTTCGACCTCTACGCGAGCCTTGCTCTTTCCTCTTCTTCAAGTGATTATGACTAGACTGTGGATCTTTATGCAAAATAGAGAATATTTGCATTGATTGCAGGACACAGCGGCGAAATAAAAATGTGTTTATTCTTTCAATTATTTCAGTCAGCTGAAACCAATACGTTGCTGGCCTTAAATCTTTTTAACATGTCCACTACGTTAAATTGTCCTTACCCATTTTTGTCATAAATGCATAAAATCGGCAGTCTAGTGATCACATACTCCTTCGTCGCTGCTACGTTAACCCCTCGCACTGCAAGTTATTTTACGGTTACACTGATTGGAACTTCTTTGTCGTTCGTAATTTTCTAGAAGAAGAAAGTAGCTTATATTTATTCTATAAAATGATCATTTATTTTATTATTAAATATTTAATATTTTAATTTTGATATTTTAAATATTTGTTCTGTAAGTATACTTATATTTATATTTATTATATTTATTCCGTGTTTTCTCCAATGACTGTGTGTATATCGACAACAAAATGGAATTTTATTTCGGTACTCAGGAAATTAATGACACACATATTCAGTAGAACTTGTTAAAAATCTTCATCACGAGGTCTGACTCGATGTTACAGTTGGGTTAAACAGCCCCCTCAATATCTATTCGAATCTGACGATTACGGGGATCATAATCAAGCGATTCTTGCTCTTGTGGTCACTTTGAATTCGTGGAAATTTTTTCGAGCAGCCGCTTTTTTTTCACCACCCCGCTTCTGGCCGTTTGTAATTCTAAGACCCCCGGTGTATTCTGTTTCGCAGCGATGCGCGGCGTTGCAGCCGAGTTTCATTTTCTACCGAGGCGGTGGATAGTCGGTGTCGTGACCGAGGGAACGCCTAATCTCGGCGAAACCTTAGGGTCTCGGGTATTAAGATCGAGCGTTGCCCGCGAGAAGATAAGTGGGCCTTTGTTCCCCCTCGGAGAAGAGGCGGCGAGCCGCCGGTTTCTGGCGTTGGTACACACGGTTGCGCAAAACGCCTGTAAAAACGGTCCCACGGCCAAACGGACCGTTCTCGTTCCAAAGATGTACGCCCGACGATCGCGTATCTCTCTTGCCAAAAATACAAAGCCGAGTTCGAGTTTCGACTTTCGATTTTCTTCGAGTTTCTTCAACTGGAAACTCGCGCCGTGTTCGGTAACGCCGCACAGTGGTCCAAATCGAGAAATTCAGTGACTTTTTGTTATAACTTTTGTACCATAAGAGTTATCGGGATGAAATTTGCACTAAAATTCATTAAAAAAATAGTCAATTTGAACTAAAAAAAAATTAATATTTTTTAAATTTGTTAAACAATAATTTCTTATTAATTTTCATTGATATTTTTCACTAAAAAAAAATTGTTTAAATACAATCTTCCAAACCATTTTTTCTTTCTAAGTGTGTATTTTATATTTGTTTCACACATGCAATGTTTAATGAATTGGGAAAAATGTAAATTTCAGGAGTCGGGTAAGGTAAAAACGTCACATAACTGTGTCAAAAGATATTTTTTATAATAATTGATAATATTTGTAATATTGTATATAATATAAAATAATTTAGTAACATTTTTGTAAATCTTTTGTGATAAAAATGTAATAACAATGATGGTTTTATAATATAATAATAATAACATGAAATATGAAAAAATAATATTTGTTTATACTTTGTCAGTCTTCATTCTCAAATGGTTTTGTCTAGCATTATTTTTTATAGTCCATCCATTTCAAAGCCTGCCTTTTCTATTATTTAATTATTAATAATTCAGCTTCTGGTTCTAAATTTTGTATTCTTTTCTTACATGATTTCACTCGCATTGCTGACATGTGCGGGTCCGATGTCAATAAAAGTCTATAAAATGCATCTTCATTTGTTAATATTCTGTCTGATTTTCTTGTATGTTTGTATCTAAATTGTTTAAAGTCTTTGTGACGTGTTTCTTGAGCCTCCTCCGATAATTGTCCGATTGGTAATAATGCGTGTTTTATTACATCTGCACCATGCATTAATAACTTATGGACTGAAGCAGGCATGGGATACCAATCATAATCGTAACATTGTCAGTTTTAAACTGCTATAATTTGCAAAGGCGGAAGAGTGCGGAAATAATTTTTATACCATCATATAGAGGAAGGTGTACTGAAAATAGCCCAATTTGTTAGAAACTGGGACTTCCTGGGACTTTAAAGATATCTCTTACCGAATATAAAAAATTTTTTTAATTTTCTCCATTTAGTCCAGCATTAACTTTTAACACATTGTGCAGACTAATTAATAATGTAAGACACGATTTCTTATCGCAAAAATCTGCTCTTTAATTTAAAAAAAAAGCGCGAGAAAATATTAAATAGGAACGTCAGGGCATCGCATCAAAGTGAAGCAATTTTTCTCGTGAAAAATACTCTTCTTAAAATGTCCAACTTTCAATATTTATTACAACTATAATATTTAATAAATTGTACTAATTTCTCCATTTCCGAGGTCTATGGACATTTGGGAAGCAATGTTCATTGATCAGGTATCGATACATGAAAGTTCATTTTCGGGCCAAAAGTCACTGAATTTCTCGATTTGGACCACTGTGCGCCGTCGCACATACGTGACGTCAGAGTTGTGCAGAATTACAATTGAACTACTCCAGGAATTATAATTACAAAGTAACTGAATTACATTGTAATTCAGTCGTACTGTAATCTATAATTCAGACCTTCATTTTCAGATCTTCAATTCATAATTGCAATTGGAGTACAATTATAAAATACTTTGTAATTTAACCCCTTGACTTGTACGCTCGAGTTAATTCGAGCGCGCTAAACAGGCCAAACTGTGCACACTCGAGCGGAGTTGTATTTTATGCTGCTATAATTTTTCACACTCGAATATAATCGAGAATTGAAAATAACAATGTGAAAGCAAAGAAAAAAAATCGTTTTATTGATATTTATCATTTACATGGGATTGTAAGCTATAACACTTATTTATTCAAGAATAAAATATAGCCTTTTTCCATGGAACGAAAGCGCAGTATATCAAAAATTGATTTTTTTTGGCCGGTTTTTTTTTCAAAAAAACTGTGCGTTAAGGGGTTAATTGTATAAAACAGTGTTACGCATTACGAACGAGGACAATAGAAAACACAATAGAAAATACGCCGCATAGCACACAAGTATATGAAAGAAAAACATAAAAATATATATTACACTTCTTCAAAGTTGTGAACTATAATTTGGAAAGCTGTATTTTAATTATATTTTGTATCTCAATTACACATCTGATTAAAAAAAAATAATTTGCAATTGAATTAATTGATGATGTAATTCAGTTACGAAGTGGTTGAATTACTATAGAATAGAAATACAATGTAGTTCAATTGTGTAATTGAATAAACACAACTCTGTGTGACGTCCACAGTCTCCGAATTTACTTAAAGTTAGTCTATATCGTTTTTATACACTTTATCGTCTAACTCGGCATAATATTCGGAGGTTCTGTGGTTTTCTTCCGTCGAATTCTTTCAATACTTTCTAAAGCAGGCACATTGATAAAACATTTGAATGATGAGCAACATGCGGGTAGCGAACGTGTTAAACTTTTGCAAAATCAACGACCAGCGTACAAGGTATCGCGAGGAATGCGCGCGGTAGAAGCGGGCAGCAGCGTCGAGAAAATCCTGCGGGTCGTCCGATGGAAAGCGGGAAAAGGAAACGCAGTCCTACGAGAGTTAGCATGAGAATGCATACGTATAGTCGAGGGATCGAGTGTTGCGTGTCGCGAATGTAATTACCGCGCGGTTTCGGGAGCAAGATCCGTTGACGCACAATTTTCAAGTCGGTCCTGCCGCGAGGCTTGTCTCATTGTTCGCGAATAATGGCCTGGCGGTACACGCGTGTCGCGTCGATTATGTCACGTACCGCCACGCGTGGAATGCATACAAACAAAAGCGTTCTTCTCTCTGTCCCTGTCTCTCCGTTTCGTTCTCCGTTTCGCCTCCTCCGCGCGAGGCTTCTCGAAGCAACAACGGCCGTTTCCATCGCGGTCCCTTGCCCGCTTGCGAGCGAGCTAGGCAGCGTTCTCACCGTCACGAGCGAGCCACCGAGCGGAGCCAAACGTGAGAAAGAGGAAGTCGTCGTCGATCCCTCGGGCTTCGATGGAACGCGAGGACTCCGTCGGCGAACCAGCCCGACAACATTTAACGCGCCCTGAAAGCAGATGAGCCGCCGATTTCTGACCCCCGATGCAAATGCACCGGCCGATTGTTGTGTAACGATGCATACGAGTCCGTTCGAACCGGCTGAAATACTCCGAGGACAATTCGAAAAACGTGCACGGTCGAGCAACCCGCTCACACGTTGTTTCGACACAAGGAAACAACCATTTTTCATGGTTGGACGTTTCAGATAAATTCTGGAAAAAATCTGACACGTTGCTGCGATCGAGATGTATATTACAGAATTTTTTCAAATTTTTCCGTTGGGGATTCTAGGCACAGCATCTCTGAAATTGTTAACATTTTCGAAACATAGGAGCCTTGATCATGTTCAGAGGAATGCAGAGTTTTCATGGAAATCCGAGCGCGGCGTCATTTATATTTTTATGCCAGTGACATGTTGGTCCAATTGACATCCTAGAATTTTCTCAAATTTTTTGGTGGAGGGTGTCACCGTTAAAAAAATGCAAGAATTATCAGTTCTTATACAACCTTCGTTCTCTAACAACTTTCTAAAGAACTTCGAACTCGTGACCAGAATGCGGATTTTTATACAAAATTAAAATTGTCCGCACTAACTGCAAATCACAAGATTTATATCGTAACTATGTCGTAATAATAGGACAATCTATTGAAATTCTTTAAATAATTTTATCGGTTTGCATTTGATCTACTCGTTGTTTTCGTTGTGTATGCACAAAATCCGCACTGTACTCGCGACTATGAGCTAACCTCATATTTTAGGACAATTTTTTGAACAACTACTTACTGTGTTTCGTCCAGAAACGAACATAAAGGATCCTGGGTCTGTTAGGATGGCGAAATGAGCCACAGAGGAGCGAGTAGATTCTACTGACCACTGGAAATCGGATGATTAAGCTGCCTGGTCTTTGGTTGCGCAATTACCTTTGGCTGGCCAAGTTGTTCAGGGTTTTTAACTTGTATTCTGGTTGCGGAGGGTTCGTGGACATCGAGCTCCATGCAGCCCGAAGGTCTAAACGATTGCTGGGAGTAGGTCAAGTGCTTATCCAGAGTGGCACGACCTTTGAGCAGAAATTAAAGCTCTTGGAGCGAAACAGTTGAGAGCTTGCTCCATTCTCTCGCGAGGATAATAGTTACAACATCTCGCACACTTACAGCCTGTTATCAATAGACTGCGGACTTTATGCACTTATGAGAAAAATAGGTAAGTACGATTTAAAAAAGGGATTAAGAGCGTTTGGAGGCATGTATTATTCTTACCTTACTAAAGCGACTAAAGAAAGTATATTTTGCTTGGCTCCTGTTAAATTGCGAACTGGTTTGCAAAATTTAGTCATTTTCATCATTCTTCATAGTCGAAGTGTAGAAACACGAGGACACGGCGAGAATGAAAATCACAGTACAATAAGGAACAATGTTGTAGCTACCCCAGTCCAATTAAAAAAATTCACAGCTGTTTCGACATGCACATCCTCCCGAGGTTTTCATCTTGCGGGCGTCAATTAAGGGGAAAATTCAAATTTTTCGAGATCGCAGAATCGTGTGTTGGAATAAGGAGCCACAGGCAGCCAGCTTAGGCTGAATGGCATACACGCGAGCTATTCCAGATACAGTGAACCAGTCTCGGTTGATGAATCAGGTGGGGTACTGGATCAAGTTATGCGTCGTAGGAGGACGGATTTACAAGCGCGCGCTTCAATTAGGAGCGTGTAAGGAGCGCACGTATCTCGGGTGGATGTGAATTGTATAATAATTGCGGGGTAGAATGCTCGAGAAACCAGATCGGTATCTGCTGGCGCGACCAAGAGGAATGGCTAACGAAGATTGTCAGCGGGCCCAGACGAGCACTGCAATTCATCATTGTAGCCGTGATTTTTAATGGAAAATTCACGATCTTGATTGCTAGATAAAGAAATCGCGATTTCTAAGCAAAATCAACTATGGAATTTCTTTATCTCTTTCATTGTTTTAGAAGGTTGGAGTTTAGACTTTTTACTGTTTTTCATCACGGTCTAGTCGGTTTTCTAGCTAATCATTTGCAATCTAGCTAGTCTAGCGTCTGCTCCAATATCTGAGTCAAACATGGAGCACTAAAAGTTGATGACTATTTCGCGGGAATTTATTGTAGAAATGACAAGTATCGAATATCCATTCCATGCAGCGATTTTATTTTAGTTTTTGTTTTTTTAAGTGAGTATTTTACATTACTTCACAAAAATTAGAAGAATGTGTGTGTCCAAGTTCTTAGACATTTTTTAAACAATAAAGAAATAAATTTGTTGAGTAATTCCACGTAGATAGATCTGCACAATCTCAATACAGTGAATTCTCGATATATGTCAATAACACGGGTCTTGCTAACGTCGTATATCGTCCAGGAGACATACCCGATCCGTGTTAAGCCCCGCGGTAGTGGGGATAATTCCGCGACGTTTATCATCCAGGCATTGACGACATTTATCGAGAAATCATTGTATATTTAATCGTACAGATTCTCTGATAGAAAAGTCCCATAAACGAAATGATTGATGGATATTTGTGTTGCAGATTATCTTCCGGGAAAATGTGCAGAAAACGGTCGATTTCGTAGGTGTTTTATCGATATTTAATCCTACAGACTTTCTGCTAGAATAATCTCGCTGGGAATGCGATTTTATAGCCTACTTCATTGATATTTGATCTCGTATAGGTTCGCTCATAGAAAAATGTTACGGACAAAGTGACTTTATAGATATTCGATCGCACAGATTCTCTGATGGACAAATTTGTAATACGACACGTGGTACAGCGATGGCAGACACGGTTTCGGAACGACGACGGGTGTGGCCGACGCGCGATCTCTGTGTTTCCCCCGAGCGGTTTTTATCCGGATCGCACGTCGGCCCGGTTCGATTCGGGCCGGGCTCTAATTTCGAGTCCCGCCTAGCTCATTAGTCATAATGATGCCTCGATGCCCGGAATTATCTACGCTCTGGTATTATCTACTATCGAGCTGGTGGGAATTTCGCGGCGTGCTGGGCACCGCGTTGGAATCGCAAACAGCAGAGAGCCAGAGAGCCAGAGAGAGAGAGAGAGAGAGAGAGAGAGAGAGAGAGAGAGAGAGAGAGGGAGAGAGACAGAAAAGAAAAAGGATCAGAAGGGCCGTTTTTCTCTAAAGTTCGGAGCACGGCGTGGTGCGGCGATACATCGGAAATTCTCACGCGTGCTCGAGCAGAGAAGCCGCCTCGGCTCGCCGATCCGATCCGATCCTCGAATTCGAGCGAACGAGTCGCGGACTATCGATCGACGCCCACGGCGCGCGGCGCGGCGCCGTGCAAACGAAGCCACCAGGCAAATTGAAAATAAAAATAGCAAAGGCTCTGGAACGGGAATACCGGAGCCTCAGAGGGGCAAACCCGAGAGCCCAGGAACTGGAGCGAGAGGCCGATTAACCCTTTGCTGACCAGACAACGAGGAAGCTTTGAAAAACGTCCGTTCACCTCGTAATCCCGCGCACCCTGCGCTTTCTTCGCTTCTCGCAACGCTGACGGCCAAGTCAAGGCTATTCGTTACCAGCGACAATCGCGCGAAGAATAATTATTTTAAACTATTTTCAAGTATTTCAAACCTTTGCACTCGAAGCAATTTGGAACATTTTCATTCTACAAAATTATGCGCACGAAATTGAACCTGTTCTTTCGTAGAACACGCGGATTTTTGGCAATTTGTAGAATACGCACGAGCTTAAGAGCCAAAAAACATTATCATCGTCGCGTGAATTTAGAGACGACAGCAACGAAACTACAAAATTAAAAATTATTAAGAATAAAAGAGAGCTCTTAATCCGTGATCGTTAGATTGGGGATTTTAAGTATTCACTGTGATAAAAATTGGTGGCTGTAATTTCAAACGATACAAACATACAAAATTCAAATTCCTGTGAGAAAGAAACAAACTCCTGTTTGGTTCGCGCGTCTCGCGAAGGATTTCCTAGTGATCGTCCAAGAACATAAAAATCTACAAGTTGCCATTCGTCGATGAAAAGGAAGTGGTAAAATAAAATTTTAGATCGTGCCAGATTCCCCGCGGTGTTTTGTTACGAAATCGAAAACTTTTGCGCTGACCTAATATTTTCATTTCGGAGCGCGCGGATCTAGATAACGCCGGTTCAGCGTTAACGATATAGCCGGAGCGGTTTCCGGCGAGGGTGGCATATCGATTAGCAAGATTCCGCGAGAGCTCGGGTGCGGAGTCGCGAATGCAATATTTACCAGGCTAAAAGGCATTCGCGTGACACCGACGAGAATATTAAAAGCGAATCGCGGACGCTCTCTTGGCCGAGGATTGCGAAAAAACGCGGCGATCCTTGACGCCGGCTTTCGACATCTCGCGAAAAAAAAAAAAAGAAAGAATGCAGCGCAGGAGAGCCGCAGGGATGGGGAAAAGGTTCGCACGGGATATGCCCGTCTATCTGTGATTCGTTCGCAGCGGTGCGGGTTGCAAACGAGTCGCTTAGATAACGCGGGCACACCGTGGGAGTGATCGGATTGTGGCCAGCTTCTACACGCTTCCTGGTTTCTCGCGATTTTCATTCACCGCGTGTGCACGCGCGTTCGTTTCCTTTCGATTCGCGGCGTCCGATGAATGAATCCTCCTCGGTTCCAGTCGCGGAACCGCCATTTTGAAAGACTCGGTGCTCACACATTGGCGAAACTGCGGTAACCCACGTTTTTAAATTCCTGTATGCACCGAAGCAGGGCTTGTTCTCACTAAAATGCTCTCCTAAAATAGTCTGTAAAAATTTCCCACTGAAAACAATTGTCTTGCTAAAACTGTCTACCAACGCTTCTAGAAATCGGCGTTTCATTTGCTCTCTTTGGTTCTCAAAAAATAAGCCTCCAAATTTCCTGAACATACGACGTACAATGACGCAAGACGTAAGCCATATGACGTACACTCCCGTTCATAAGTCTTAGGACAGCGATCATACTTGTATTCGACTCTGTAAAAATGAACTAATCGTTGAAGGATGCCGCACTCGTATATAAAAAATCTTACCAAGAAATGAAAAAATATTTATATTCTCTTTGCATCGAAAAGTCCGCCACGTTTCTTTATTACAGTTTCCACTATTCTTGGCATCCGCGTGATCAATTTTGTTCATACTTACTGTTATTATATTATTCCATTCTCGTTCCAAAATATTCCGCAAATGTGTTCTCGAAGTAGGGCAAAAGTTCCGTACCTGTCTGTCCAGTTAATCCCTTGGGGATTGGGGTGACTATTTCATAATTCTTAATGAATTATTTCATTGAAGTTGTAATTATTACCGAACATACGAGGATATTTATATTACGTAGTTGATACAGTTAAATGTTCACAATCTATACGAAATGCCAGAGAGTTTTACTAAAAACCAGAGGTTGGACTTATGAGCGGGAGTGTATGTTCTACCGACGTCAACGATCTAATCGTCGAAAATTGCTGTTTACACGGCCGCGGCCAACAAGTTCCCGTTACTGTTTACAAATATCGTTTACACGACGCCCAGATCTGTTAGGAAACAGTTCGGCGAGGAACGGTGATAATATCTGGTTGTAAATTCCGCGAGGCGAGCCCGCGTCCGTTTATTTTAAGTCGTCCCCCGAGGAATCGCTGGAATAATTGACTCGCGGGAACGTCGAGGGGTTCTGCCCCCTCGCCAAATGATTAATGAAACGTGTTATCCCCTATCAAGCCCCTGGTACAACTTCCAGGTTAGAAATATATACGCGAACGGTGGACAGCGTAGGGGCGAGAAGCCCATTGACACCGCGGACGTTGATACGCGCCATCTCGACCCGCTTTTCGCGTAACATCTCCGCCTCGATTAACCCGGACATCCGCGAGTAGACAGACACACAGGACTGTTAACGAACGCCCGCTTAATTACCAGGTCCGATCTTTCCCAGAGGAGGGCTCGCGATATCCAGTCCGTTATCCAAGTACAGCCTTCTTCCCGCAACTCTTTTAACCCGTTTCCGCCTAACCGTTCCCTTTTGTAACCAAATATCCACTTCGCGAACCTAACCTGGACAATGGGTAGCGTTTCGGGCCGCTCGTTAACCCTTTCGTTGCAGCATAATTTTATTCTGGAATCTGCGATGTTATTCCTTTTCTTAATAGGATGAAAATAGAATAGCAATACTTTTACTCCTTTAAATTACGCCTACTCGTTTGTGCCACGAAAGCATAAATCCCGCTGTCTATTTATGAGATTAGGGGTACTTAATACAGTATACAGGGTGTTCATTTGAAAACTCTCCAGCCGAATGTCTGGAAAAGTATGAAAGATATTAAAAAAGTGTAAAACACGTGTCCAAGGATTTCGAGGGGGAAAGGATTTCAAGGTCATTTGAGGGTCAACTTTGTTTTTCAAATGGAAATCTATACTTTTTATTATGGGATCTTATTGTACGCAAAAAGACCAGCAATTTTTGTAGGATACTTTTTTCCATCTGCGCGCTAGTTTCGGCGATAAAACAGAATCGACCAATAATTTGTAGGAAATGAACAAGCTGCGGATTTCAAGTTTCGGAGATGTTTTCGCGGATTTTCGCGATCATGGCGGTGGCGTCTGTTCAAAGGAGAATTCCACGGTGGAGTTACGCGTACCGTTGCCACGGCGAGGCGCTCGATAACCGGTAATAGCCGGGACGGTAACAGTAACAGTGTAACTGACCTACAGACTGGCCGGCGTGGCGCACCTGGACGCACCTGGACGGAACCTGGAGAAACGTTGGCGCGTGCTGCGATCCTCGATCCTCTCGATATCGTCGAGAAATCCTAGCAAGCTTCGCGCCAGGTTCAGCAACCCGCTCGAACGAAATCTCGCTAACGACCCAGACGATGTAATTAAACTAGTCTGCTAACGAATCGTTCCGGACGATGGCACCGCGTTCGGCGCGATGGAACTTTTCCAGCAAAACGGATCGAATATCGCCGCTCTCCGACTTCTACGCTCTCTTAGAAATTCTAATTAGCCGGCCGACCGTGTCGAAACCTTTCCGATCCGACCTAACGCGAGCCGGTACCACGGTTCTCACACTTACCCTTCGAAACGCACGAGCAAAGAGAGATTCCCACCGACGATGGGCATGATCGTTCGACGGCAAGAAATCTGAACGGGCAACTGTACCGATTCGAGGCTAAGTGCCTGTAATTAATCGTGAACCAATAAAAATGTACGTGTTACGCGTGGTTCTAAGTTTGCATGGTACTCTTACACGGTTCTTGGTTTGCGCGGGTACTCTAATGCCGCGCGTGGAAAGAGATCCGAGTGTGTAATGCTAACCACTTTGTAGACGAATGCTACCAAGAAAATGGTAGTGGAGATCTGACTGCTCTTAAATAATGTGAAACATGTTTTCAACAGAAACTGCATTTTTCCTTTCATTTATCTCTGATATTTAACTCTTCGCTATGTATACAGAGTCGAGTGGATTTCAAACAAATCATTCGAGTATCTCTTTCCCATACCTGGACTCTGCATTTTTATGCATTTATGGTAGAAAGGAGTAGGTGGAATATAAAACAGGGGGAAGGTTCACTGAAAATGATTTCAAATTTTTCTACAGGTCGTTCTTTGCTAACGAATATTACATATTGAAATAAATAATAAATAATAGATAATATTAATATTAATAATATATTATTTTAATATTATAATTCAGATTGAACTAGTTCGGTTATACCACGAGTTTCCTGACCATAATAATGGCAAATGTTCCGATTATTGAACTCTGAAATATAGAAAAAATGAATTTTTGCATTAAGAGATCTGGAGATTTCATCTACCGATTTTTACTTCACTAAATAAATTACTTGAACTTTATGGAATCTTTAAGGTTCGGCGATCGATGATTAGTTTGTCAATGAAATTCGAGTTTCACGCGTTAAGATCGAGAGGAATTCATTCGTCCGCTCAATGTATATTGTTTGCTTAGAAGTGCTGGTGAAAAATCCGAGTAAAATTGATCTTGCACGTTGCAGAGAGCAACGAGCTCGGTCGCAGCGAGTGTCAGGGCTGCGGCGGGATGCGCCGATGGAAAAGGATAGCTCGGAGGTAGATGCATTTCCTCGATAAGGCGGTAAATGCGTTTCAGTCACGAGAAAGTCACGGGGACACGGTGGTGGGGTGGTGCGCGGCGAATAAAATGACCGGGGCCCCTGTATTGCATCGTTCGGATCGGCTGCAGACGAGATTCCGGCGAGAGAGCACGGTGCAGTTACGCTTGCAATCGGAATCCTTTCACGGTCGAGCGTGCGCGGGGCTCTCGGAAGGCTGCGGGGATTTCTAATGCTCGCCCGCGGTCAGAATTACCGGAGCCGCGTTAATAAACCGCCGCTCCGCGCCGGTTAAGCCCGGTGTATCGCGTGTCGCGAAATTCCAGCCGGCTGAGTCATGCGAAACAGAAAGAAAGAGAGAACCGAAGACTGGGTTCGGTAAGAGATCTCTAGTTTGCGCCGCGCTTCGATCCCTCGATCCCCCGATCCCTCGATTCCGAGCGGTTACTCCTGCGTTCGTACTCCCACGCCTCAAATTTCGAGGGCCTTTGCAAGAACACGCGAACCTTTGCAGGATAGCAGGAATTTAAACGAGGACGATTTACCTCGCGAAAGTGAATGCAAAAGTTCGCCAGGGCGACGCACAGTGGGCAATTTGGACAAAATCGGATTCAAAGTCAAAGATGACATTTTTTTAAAATGAAAGCTGAACCTTTGTAAAATATGGGAAAAATAGAGAGATTATTACCATCCAATCATTTCAACGAAAAAATGACTTCATTAGTTTTTGTCACAAAAATCTATTTTTTGCAAAATCCTGAGGTCGTAGACAAATTTTGAGGCCAGATTTGAAATCAGCGCGAAAAAATCTATGGGAAATGATGTATAGCATGTTAAAAAAAAAATTTTTCCGCGCGTGCTATTGGAAAAACTAAAATTTTCTTGAATTTGTGCGCGTTTAACGAATTTTCTCGAGGTTAAAAAACGTTCGTACCACAATCTCTCTATTTTTCCCATATTCTACAAAGTTGCAGATTTCATTTAAAAAAGATTTCCTCGCTCTACCTCATTCCTATCGAAAGTTCCTTGATTTTGAATCCGATTTTGTCCAAATTGCCCACTGTGCGACGCACAGTGGTGCCAAGGCGGCAAAAAATCCTTTTTATAAATTTTCGATTTTTATAAAAATAAAAATTATTTTTGTATAGCCTAATAGTGCGTGCATGATGTGCCAGTCAGATTTTTGAAAAAAAAAATTTTTACGCAGATATACGCATGGTAAATAAGCATTTCCTCGCTCCTGGGAATGCATCAGTTTTCATTGCGATAGTTATGTAATTACTTCGCCTATAATTGAATACTTAGGGATCTACAAATCATATGGGTTATTGAAAATGGCTTCAACTATTAACTGGCAAAAAAAAATTTCCCAAAAAAAGTTGTTTAACATTAAGTAATATGGACTAACCTGAAGCCCCTTTGCGTTACGCTCATTTTTCATTTATGGAGGAATACAAAACATCCTAATCGTTTTGACAAGTTGTAATATTGATCTAGCTTTGTGCAAAATTTCATGAGATACTTCGAGATGCTTTCGCCGCAATTTAAGTTTAAATATCAACTTTTGGAATTTCCAAGAATGAATCGACCAGAACTCACGATTATTTGATGTTTCAGGTGAAAGTTTTAAGGGATATATATCAGATAATTAAAAAAAATGTGACATTCATACATATAAAAAAATATTTAATAACAATTTTTTATGTTAAATAAACAAAGTTTTCGTTCACTGGACCACTGTCGCAAAAATGCAACAGGTATTTTTTGGTAGTGCTCCAATGAACGCTATAAAAATAATTTATGTAAGATAAAAAAATTGTTATTAAATATTTTTTTATACATAAAAAATTAATAAATCATATGCACTTCACATTTTTCTTTATTATTTAGAAATATTCCTAAAAAAATTTACCTGGAACATCAAATAAACGTAACTTCCGCACGATTCACTCTTGGAAATTCTGAAAGTTGATATTTAAATTTGAATTGCGGCGAAAGGGTCTCGAAGGGTCTCATGATTCTTTGCACAAGGTTAGATCAATATTACACCTTGCCAAAACGATTAGTTCCAGCCCAAAATCTATTAAAGTATTTGTTGTATGCTTCCATAAATAAAAAATGGGCAGAAAACAGAGATTTTCGATTAGCTCATATTACTTAATGTTAACAACTTTTCACAAAAATTTTTTTTGCCAAATAAGCGTTGTACCTGTGGCAATCCCTCCACAAATTTTCAAACAAATTCGTTGGACAGTTTCGTTTTTACAGATTTTTTGCCGCTTTTTGGCCATTTGGCACCACTGTGCGACGTACAATGATTTCTCTATACACTGAAGAGCAAAACTGAGTCGAAATTGAAACACCATAACTTTTTAAAAATTAGATCAAATGAGTTGAATGTTATTGAGAAGTTAGAAGGATTAGTTTATTAGAGGAGGCGAAAACAATTTTTGAAAAAATAATTTGAATTGAAAGTGTTTTATTCGCTCGAACAAATTATATCCATGCTGAAAATTTCACAAATTTTGGATAATTCGTTTACGAGTTATAAACGATTAAAAGTGCGATTATAAGTCGAAAATCGTAAAAAACGGCCATTTTTCTCACTTTTAATCGTTTATAACTCGTAAACGAATTATCCAAAATTTGCGAAATTTTCAGCATGGATATAATTTATTCGAGTGAATAAAACACATGTTTTAAATTTTCAACACAGGCTCAGATAAAAAAGTTGGAAAAATCAATTTTTACTATTTCTTTCGCGATTCCGGCTAATTCAAATTTTTTTTCAAAAATTGTTTTTGCCTCGTCTAATGAACTAATCCTTCTAACTTCTCAATAACATTCAAGTCATTTGATCTAATTTTAAAAAAGTTATGTTGTTTCAAATAGTGTGGGCTCAATTTTGCTCTCCGGTGGATATGTCGCCAAAACCTGGATGATAAACGTCGCGGAATTATCCCCACTACCGCGGAGTATACCCCGTCAGGGCCCACGAACTCCAAGAGACATAATCTCTGGCTCTGGTATGTCTCCTGAACGATACACGACGCTGGCAAGACATATACAGTGAATTCTCGATATATGACAGCAATACTCGATGTCATTTATCGTTCAGGAGTCTTTGGTTTCTCGGCCCCTCACGGGGTATACTCCGCAGTAGTGGGGGTAGTTTCGCGACATTTATCGGCCATGCCTCGGCGACATATAGAGAAAATTCACTGTATCGAGAGTTCACTGTATTACAGCCGAAGAGAAAAATCGATTACGTTATACAGCGAATGGTCCCACGTTTTCGCAACCAGGAGATAGCTCGTGGCGCAGAAACTTTGCCAATCAGCGTAGGATCGAAGTGGCGATTCTAAGTTTCGCGTGGTTTTCTGAAAAAGGAGAGGGTTCGATTTCCTCACGTGCGAAATCTCAAAGTCGAATCGGACGAGCGAGAGATCGACACGCGCCGGAAATTCGTCGTTGTCCTAATCGCGGATCAACCTCGCGGTTCGGGTCGCCGGTGAGAACCGTACAAGGGAAAACGATCGGTTGTAGCGATTATGCGAACGCCGCGGTCGGTTGAATTAGCACGGTGGACGCGTGTTCGCGAGCACGTGCCTCGAATGCTGCGCCTCGACTGGCTGGCTTCGAGACAGAGAAAGAGGATCATCGGGACTGCTTCGGTATGGTACAGTGTATCTTCATGTGCGTGCGCGCGCGCGTGTGTGTTCTACTCGCTTTTCACTCTCTCGAGCGACACGCCTAGGCTTCTCGCCGCGAGCGATCGATACCTCGTTGGAAAACGCGCGCGTTCCAACGCAACGGAAGCGCCAAGCGGCTCTACGCGTTCCTTGGCGCGATGCGCCGCGATGCATCGATGCATGCTGCACCAGCGAATCGGCGAATATAACAGGTTGCTGCATGCGGAATGCGCGTTTTCCTAATGCCAAGCCTGGACAGCGAATACCGGGCAAAACGGTCCCTGAAGCCATGCTAAACTGTTCGTACCGTTTTGTGTTAGTCAAGTTCAACGCGTGCCCTGTAGTACTGTTCCAGTCAGACTGCGGAATTTATGCGTTTATGATAAAAGATAAAATAGTTAAGAGAATTTCAGGAGCGTGCTCCTGGCACAACATTCTTATGCTCCACAAATATCCGCGGTCTAGTGACAATGATCTTTAAATTGAAATAAAAATATCGGAACACAATTAATTTAAGTCCTGTTTCTTTTTCTAGAATATCATAGAAGAAGAAGAGGAAGTAAAGAAGTACTGATCATTGTACGTGGAAAAGAAATCATAGTGCACGAGTTGGAGCCTCATTTCAAGTTCAGATGGCAATAAAGATTAGTCGTTGAAAGTAAACCTTCGAGTTTGAATAGAGTTCATACAATATGCAAGCGTCTTGTCTTGTCAACTGCATTGTCAGAAGAGAACTATTCCGGCAACATCCAAGAACCATCAGAAGATCGCACAATGCTGCGATAAGCGGAGCTGATCATCGATCGAATAACTTTAATATGTACAGAGTAACGCGATGCAAGTGGAAGGAGGAAAAGCCGAAAAATCGAGTTTGTCATCGATTGAATAACTTTAACACTAAAACTACCAAGCGTTAACAGTATCTTGTAAATATCGCCTTATAATAAACTAGCAACCCTAAATTTATTGAGATTGTTTGTAATTTCCAATATAATAAATGCTTGGACAAGGAAATTTATTCCACTATTTTTCATAAAGGAATTTATATAGTTTCAATAATTGTAAAATATAAAACCGGTCATTTTGACCGTGGTAGGTTTAGTGTTAATATCTACACAGGCTCACAAAAGTATTCGAACGCCCTTCAAAACAGTACAACTTTTTTTTAAATTGGATCAAACGATCTGACTTTTTTCAGCAATTCGAAGAATTGCTTTTCCAAATGGTGTTCAAAAAAGATTTTGAAAAAATTGCAATTGGTAAGAAGTACACGAGAAATTAAAAATGGCACTTTTCACAACTGTTTTATTTGAGCCTGTAATGAAAATTGAAAATATGCATTTTGTAGATCTATGTTAGTTATACGCATACTGAAAGTTTCATCGAAATCGATTAATATACACACGAGCTATAAGTACTTGAAAGTGGTGAATGACTTTTGGTCAGTTTCTGCTTAAAATCCACAGATTCTAACATCTTTCGATGCGTGCCGTTTTTATCTGCGCCAACCGATTTCGATGATATTTTCAGTACGTGAGCATCTAACATAGATCTACAAAACGTATATTTTAAATTTCCATTACAGGCTCGAATAAAAAAGTTTTGGAAAGTGCCTTTTTTACTTCCACTTATAATTCCTAGCAATCGAAATGTTTTTAAAATCTTTTTTGCGCGTCGAATTCTAATAAACCAATTCTTCTAATTGCTAAAAAAAAAAAAAAAAAAATACAGTCAGGTCTTTTGGTCCAATTACAAAAAAAATTATACATATTGTTTTAAGGGGCGTTCGAACACTTTCGCGGGCCAGTGTGTGTACAGAGCGACACGAAAAATCGAGCTTATCATCGATCGAACAATATTAATATGTACAGAGTAGACACGATGCGTGTGAAAGAAAGAAAAGCTGTGAAATTGTGAGTTTGTCATCGATCGAATAACTTCAGGTTGAGCGGAGTGACACCACGCGAGTAGAAGAAAGAAAAATGGTAGAATCACGCTTGTCAGAAGGATCGCGCGAGAAACCATAAGAAGAAGGAATCGCCGATCACCGAATAGGCGACCGTGGGGATAAAAAGCGAGAAGAAACGAACGAGTGAACGCGGAGAAGCGAAAGTGGTTACAATGTCTCGTTCCGCGTTAAAACCGGAGCGGCTTCGCGGAGCGAGAAGAAGCGTTTCGGCCGAAGTTGGGTGGACAACGTATCGCGATTTCACGGTTCTTCACGGTCCCCCCAGTCGAGAGCTGACTCATCTTCGATTTATCTTCGTGGACGTCTCGCTTTTTTTCCCCCCGGCGATCCTCGCGAAGCTCATGTTCAAAAGACTTTGAAGTCTCGCGATCATCGAACGGTTTTTATCCGGTCCCGAGTGTTCTATCTTGACGCGAGAACGAATGGCACCGTTTCCCACAGGTCCGTGGAACTTTGAACCCTTTGCCCTGCGATTTAATCTTGGTTTTTAGGGCTCGGACCCTACGCGGTCGACGGCTGTGAACACGGTTTCTGGTTGTTTGTTTCGTTTCGAGCTTCTTTGATTTGCATAAGAGAATCTATTCATTATGCGAGGTGAATGCATATTTATTACCATGCTGTACACGTTGTAATCGTCTACCATATCGGGATTAGGCTACAGGTGAAAAGCAAGTGTCTGGTGACGTTCATCGATAAATATACATGTAGGTATAATATATGGAAATCACAAGTAAAGAATTAACGAGGTGAAAAAGAAGCGTGCATAAATTGTTTTTGGATACTGTGAACAGAATGTTGGGAACTCCACAAGGGATTGATTTAGATGAATTTGATGAGCACAGCAATGAACAGAAGTTAAATGGGGAAAGGTTTTAGGTGGCCTCGGTTGAATGTTAAAGGTCCGAAACGGATTTATTAAAGAATTATACGAATGTAGTTGATGAATCGGTTGGATTTATAGCGTCTTCGGGTGATTCTTCACAGAAGAATAATGCGGTGGTGCACGTACGGTTGACCGTGACAGTGACGCTGTCTATTCGTGCGCGAGTCGAATCGGCGGTGGTTCGAGGCTAAGAGGAATACGCTGTCGTGACCCGTCAGCTTTGCATACCGATGCACATGCACGTTGCACCGGCTGCACGCAGAACTAGATACGGTCGCGTATCGAAGGAACGGGCTGCTTTTATCAATATTATCGGTCAGCGCAATATAACTGTATTCCCCTTGAAAAATGCAGCAACAGATCGGAACTGTTCGGAATTGAATTCGATTAAATTTGATTTCGAAAGTGTTGGTATAGGAAATTAATTTAATAGAGACAGAAAAATTTGAATTTTCCGAGGATACCGTTTATCTCCATGATCGATTTTCCAGCGGAAACCGGTTCGACCCAATGGCTCGCGACTCGTAGGTCCCAATATTAATCCACGGGCAATTAATCCAATTAATTAGCTCGCGTCGCGATTGCCGATAATTGCTCCGGCGACCATTCGAACAATGGACGTTAGGGGGCTCGTGTAAAATGTAAATGGATTTCCCGGTGTCCCTTGCGCGACATGGAGCCGTCTGCTCGATGGACGAGCCGGTTACCCCAGCCAGACAACGAAATCAATCGGAAAGCCAAATTCTATTTGACCAATCGTGCTTATCTCGAACCGTTATCGAGAAAACGCTTTGCATTCTGACGTCCAAATATTCTGTTAACTACCATCATCGAACGAAGATTAATATCATATTTTTGCTTATCATGGTTACACGTGTGCCAGTGATTATGAAGATTGTGTAAGCGAATACTCCGACCAAATTGATCTTTTTGCTCATTATGTATCACTTATTATTAGACTGCGGACCTTTATGCAAAATATAACTCGTTTGCATTAATTGCACGACATGGGAGGTAAGTAGGAATTTATTCCTCTCTTTAACACGTTCGCGGACAGTAAAAATTTCAGTGAGCTGCAAAAGTAGACAGGCAATTTCTCTTGAAACTAGTTGTACTATCCGAAATCTGATTAGAAATATACAATAATAATAAGTTAACTGTCATTAGTAATGACAAATGAAATGTATATTAATTACAAAAACTTAAGGTTGTATAAAATTAAATGAATAAAAATTGGCTTTAAAATTTGAATGCTACAGCATTCACGTCATTTTGCATCACTATGAAAATGAATGCTACAGCATTTGCGTCCGCGTACGTGTTAATAGTTTTATCAAGTTCTAAGAAATGTATTGGCAACCATAAATTCTTGTAATCTTTTTATTGTTGGGAATGGCACCCACCCATTTTTGCTATAACTGCATAAAATCCGCAGTCTACTTATTATGTATGTACTTTCTTTGTGCTCGAATGGCGACACTTAGGGGCTAGTAAAAATTGCCATGCCAGTACTCAAAACAGCCAAGACTCCGTAGATTCGCGATAAGGTAGAGTGACCACGTTACCGACAAAAATGGGCGAAAAATGGTTTTACGTGCCTCAACCTTTCGTCCTTATATGAGAATATTTTTCGCTGGGAAAGGGCTCATTCGAAAGAGGAATGTTCAATCTAGCGCGCGCTGGTCGCTAGCTGACGAGATTATGCAGATATTTGGTAATATAAGCGTTAGAAGTAGGCCAAAAATTGACGACGTGCATGCCGTGGAATCCAAGCATTTTTATGCCATTGGATGAGTTTTCTGGATGAAATCGAGAGTAGTGCACTCTAGAAAATATCTCCAGCTTCAAATTGAAGTAAATTTTGTCTTGATTCTCTGCGAAATAATGCCAAGAACTTGAAGCACGTTTCTGGCGTCAGAATTCACGATATCGATAATACAGAGCAGAAATGTGACAAGTTTAGTCACAGACTTAAGACCCGTCGGATCAAGACCAAGACGGATCTTAAGTCTGTGTCTGAAGGCTGTCAACGGAAATTATACAGCAGTTACCGACCTGCTGGCTCTGCAAAAGTCACGTAACTACCCTTGGCCCTTAGGAGCTGCTACCGAGCAATTTGCTTCTTGCTCTCTTTTATTCTTAACACATCTTGCGCGGGCACTTTGCCGCCAAAGTCTTACCGTGTTGCATTCATTCTTGCAACGCACGTTTTGTATTTTTGCCACGCATGTCTATCCGATTTTATTGTAAAAACATCACAAAAACCCCTCGATAACAATAATCCATCGATAATCCGTGAAAAACGACTTTAGTCGCTTCCCGCGCAAGATGTGTTAACAATGTTTAATTTTGTAGTTTCGTTGCTGTCGTGTCTAAATTCACGCGACGATGATAATGTTTTTTGGCTCTTAAGCTCGTGCGTATTCTACAAATTGCCAAAAATCCGCGTGTTCTACGAAAGAACAGGTTCAATTTCGTGTGCATACTTTTGTAGACTGAAAATGTTCCAGGCCGAATCAAAATTGCTTCGAGTGCAAAGGTTTAAAATGCGATCGGGAACCTAGATCAGCCAAGGTTCCGAAAAAAATTAGGTACATCTAGACGCAAAAATAATTCGAAAGTAAAATATCCGAATCTGCGAAGTGGTCCATCCAGCGTAGATTGTTGCGAGGAGTCTGATTTCTATCGAATCGGGTCGGGTAATTGATCAGTCGGCTCGCATACATAGCTCGCAAACGGCTCTCCTCGCAGAGCTCGCAGCATCGCGATCCGATACGCACGGGAGAGGCAAGGTCGTGATTCCCAGAGCAAACACAATCCTTATTAATTTGTAAGCTCGATGGGAGCGGGCGATAAGGACGAGCGGTGGAGGAGAAGAGGGACCGAAAGTGGGGCAGATCGCGAGGCAGGACGAGGCGAGACGAGGCGAGGCGAGGCGAGGCGAGCGCGCACAATACACGGCCGGTACAATGCAAACGAGCCGCGGGTTCGGCCCTTTTGTGTCTTGCCGGGGCAATAATCTACCCGGAGGAACAGAATATGAAGTCTACGCGACTGTTTGCTTCGTTAAGCCACCCATTTCGAGCACACTTTTCCCCGGCGACCAAGACGAACGAGCTGTATCGCTGATCCGCACGCGATTCCGTCGTTTGTTCACCCTAGCCGGATTAACATTCCGCCGAGCGGAATAGTCTATCTGTCTATCCGTATCCGCTCGCGAATATTGAGTAACCGAGAACGCAGGAGAATGATGAACCGATCTCCGTGTTCCACGTGCTCCTCCGATCACGATTTCCCATAGATCTTCCCCTCGAGACCTGGTCAGCGATTTTTATGGTTCTACAGTGAGTTCTCGATATATGTCGCCGAGGCCTGGATTGTAATCGTCGCAGAATTATCCCCATAACCACGGGATATAGTGTTTTGGAGCTGGAACAGCTTTCAGTGAAATGGGTTAACCCCTTGCCCTTGAAGATTCTGAACAGAGTCTAATAAATGTGCATGTTATTAATTTCCTTTAAACCGAAATAAAATTCTATTTTGCCATAGTTGATATAGTAGTAGTACTTTATTTTGTTCCCCTCAGGGTTACAATTCAAATTCACAAAGCCTCCTACTTCCTTCCTAACCTTAACCTATAGTTGATATACAGGGTGGGAAAGGGGGTGATTGTACGCGAAAAAAGAAATCGAAAATATAGAATAAAAATGTTTCGTTTGAGGCTTTGTTTTCGAGAACATTGAGTTTGAAAATGCAGCCAATGCGCGTGTTATTCGATAGGAATTGTCTGCTGCGTCTGACCATGACCTACCAATTCTACTTCCTACTCAAACTAAAGCACGCGAACCCGACGGATCTTTAAATTCGATTTTCTCGAAAACAAAGCCTCAAACGAAAAATTTTTATTCTATATGTTCGACTTCTTTTTTCGCGTAGAATCACCCCCTTTCCGCTTGTACCACCAGTTACCAACCACCCTGTATATATCTCCTTTAGAGAAAAACACACGCATACAATAAATGTAAAATATCTTTTTTTTTCTATGAAATTCTGAACGATGGAGAATCTCGAATCATTATAATCACAAAATAAATAGTAGTGCAAGGGGTTAAACATCCATGGACCGTAGACTTTCAAAAATTGTAAAATGGTCGTCGGTGAAGAAGTGTGTTCTCGTTTTGTAGATTTTTTTCTCACAATTTCGCAATGCGAAGAAGTCGGCCGATTTGTGTGTTCATTTCACGTCGTCGTTATGCGTCGCCGGCGATCGCATCGTTCTTATACCGATTCCGAAGCAGCGAGTCTCGGTTCGGGACCGGTACGCCGGCGTCTGCGGCGTCTATCGGCGAATCAGCCGAGGCAGATTTTTCCGTGGCCGTTTTTAATTAGACGACGGTGTGCCGTAAGATTAGAGGCTCGAGACTCGGCTGCAGTGTATCTCGAGGTGCGCTAACGGTAAACCGAGCGCGGACAACCACCGCAACAGCCGAACAAAACGACTCGGAGCCGAGCCAAGCCGGTGCAACCATTCCGATTACAATCGCGCGCGCGCGCGCGTGCGCGAGCGAGCAACTTCGAAGCGCAGATGCACTTCGTCCCGCGTGCACTCTATTTATCCCGATGGAGACGCGAGCAGACCCGACAAATTTCACGGTCGAGCCTCGTCTTCGAGTCTATCGTCCTCTTCGACCGCTGCTCTTCGAGATTTATCCTCGCGTCTGATAATCCTTTTCGTGACCTCCAAGCATTTTTTCGCGACCTTGCCAAATTCTTCTTTCCTTCTTTAACGTCATTAGAGACGAGCGTTCTATGACTGCGTTTTAGGAATTTCAGTAGGTTTTTAAAATGCACCAAATTAGGCGAGCTCGATTAATTAATCGATGCGAAATTCCTAAATAAATCGACGAAATGTATAGATCGGAGCAAAACAGGAGGAGCTTCCTTCCGAGAAAGTTTAGACAAATAAAAGACAAAAGTTTTAGACATACAAAATTGTAGTAGCACTCGATGCTTCTCTGTTCACAAGTAGTTCGTTATAAAATGTGAGGGCTATAAAAATGATTTCTGTTTTTCATTCGAGTGTCGATCTTCACGCTTATCTGTGTTTGACCGGACTCTCTTATTTTTACCGGTCTCTAGTGAAGCTCAAGCGGCTAAAAGAAAAGGTCTTCTCTTGGCAAATTCGACACTGTCAGCGGAGATCGCCGAGCTCGCAGAAGATATCGATAAGACGGCGTCGATCGCGACGATAAAGCGGAGAAACGGGATCCTACGATGGTTCGTCGGTCTGGTGACACATTTCTCTAGAAAATATCGGAGGGAAAATTGAAAAAGATCTTCTCAAATAGATCGCTTCAGCGTGGGACACAATAGGAAATGGGCTCGGCGTTCCCACAATTTACTTGAAGATAGCCAAACTAATTTTATACACCTCGCTACGTAAAGTGATAATTAGACCGCGGATCTTTATGCAAAATAAAAGTGTGTTCTACAAGCTAAATGAAAATGTATTTCTCCTTCCAATAATTTTAATCGGTCGATAATAATTAGTATAATATTAGTCGATAAAAATGGGTAGTTGTATTGTAGAACAGTAAAAACATTAGAACAATTTAAAAATTCTGTTACACCATTTTCAACCTATTAAACATATTAAGAAAATAAATTTCTATTTCACTCCAGTCTGTTGTAATTTAAAATTTTTATTTTGCAACAGCACTCTTGAAATCTTGTAATGTTCGAAGAGTATTGCGTTGCAAGCATTTGCTTCACAGGTGCTTAAAATCCACAAATTGTTTTAACATTTCACGGAGGAGGTACGTTTCGTTTGATGAAACATTTCATGAATGAAAACGAGCACCGAAACAAATAACAATATCGAACGTATTAAGGTGCAGACAATGCGTGTTCGTACGCAAAAATGTAAAATAAATTCTGGCGTGCACACACAAAGGTTCGAAAACTGTTGAAACAAAGTAGTGGTCCATCGCGCGGTGCATCTCTCGGTGCATCGGCCACGCTGCACCGGTACGCACCGTGAGCGTAGTAGCCGCGTAGTATGCACTCGTTTCACGCACGATACAGTTACGGCCAGCTTGGCCGTCACGGCTCGTTACAGTCTAGAAAATAATATCTATTACCGAGCAGGTGCGTGGCCGAGTATACCAGCGGAGAGCCGGCGCAATTACTGGCAATTAGAAAATCCGTAACGAACCCTCTCGTGACCGTTCAATTTTTTAATCGCCGCGCGATTAAACGGGACACGCGTCTCACGACAATCTGATCGGCGACTTTTGCCCGGCCGCTTGGCAAGCGTGCAAGTCGATGGAAAATCATGCGTCTTCGAACTAGAGCGAGCAGCTCTAGCGAGCCGACGCGCGTTTTCACGCGTCGCTTTCACTTTATGCGAGCGGGCCCGATCTCGTAACTATAATACGGGTTTCCATGCAAATTTCCGTTTTTATTCGCTGATTTTTCGTAATGTGGAATTTCTTTTGTTCGCCGATATGCGTTACCCTGATCGACGGCAATCACTTGCAGTCGGCGAAAGATGTTAAACTTTTCTGGTCTAACAACTTGCCAACACTTGGTCAAAGACGTTCGAGTGTTCTGAGAATAATTGTGACTGCGAATCTTTCTGCAAACTAAAAATTGTTTGCATCGATCGGAGGAAACATAGAGACCTTTCTTTTCTTATTTAACAATAAGTTCGAGAATGTATTGACATTGTTACTTTTAATGTCTCCGCTGTTTGAAATTCTAAAAATAAATGCATAAAGGAAGAGTGTTCGCAAATTATCATACCAGATTAGAAAAGTTTGATACCTCGTAGAAAAATTTGCAATCGCTCGATGAGACAAACTTAATGTCATAATTATTTTCCGAACATTTCGAATCTCTTTCGCCGAGAGTTTGCAAGTTATCGGTCCGGATTGCAACAGCTAAATATCTCTCGTCGAATGTTTGCAAGTTACTGGACCAGATTGGAATAACTTTTTAGCGACGCCATAACTTTTCGACAGTCCGTCGGAGCGCGATAAATTGATTGTTAGTCGCGACGCTATTCCAACGACCCGTTCCGTCGCGACGCCGCGTTATCATGTTTGATTAAGTTTAATAAAATCACTTATCCCTCTGGTTACTCGCATTTTCGCTCGTTCTATCGCGAATTTCATTTCGCGATTCTTTTTATCGCGTCCTCGAAGCGCGGCGGCAGAGCGTTGCGCGTTTCGTTCCGCTCTTGTTTCATTATGTCTCGAACCGTTTATTCCCTCTCTGTTGGCGTACATATTTTGTTCCGTTGGATGAAATAAAAGCGACATTATCATTATTATCTTTATACTCGGGAAACTCCCTTTTATCCCAGCCACCGCTTTAACAAGACTCTGTTTCAGCGGAGCGTATATACGTATGTATATTCGACGGGATTTCCCTCTGCAAATCGGATTCGCGATGTCCGTATTTTGAACGAGTACCGCACGCTTTAACGATCCCGTCACACCTTTCACTCCGCTTCCTCGTTTCCCTGTCAAAAAGTTCTGCTTATCCGTTTCGGCTCGTTCCGACGTTTATAATATTAGGTTGGGGAAAAAGAAATCCATTACTTTTACGTGAACTTCAAGACTTTATTTAACATGTTTCGGATTGTCCGATTTGGGTCAAATATGCACCGTTTTGTTCTATGGTTTGTTGCCATTTTAAAGGTAGCTTCATAAAGCCTCTCTCATAGAAGTCTTGGTCCCTATTGGCGAAAAACTCTAGTAATCGATTTTCACAATCTTCTCTTGATGCCAATTTCTTATCACTGAGGAAGTTTTGCAATGCAAGAAAAACATGGTAATTGCTTGCTACCAGGTCTGGACTATATGGTGGATGCATCAAATCTTTCCAAAGATCGTGGTCAAAGCGCGGCAGCTTAAACGATGGCCAAACCAGGACTAACGGCCAGGGAGGTTCTGCTGTGTATTTGGTGGGACTGGAAAGGAATCATTTATTATGAGTTGCTTCCATATGGCCAAACAATAAATTCGGATCTCTACTGTCAACAACTGGCCTGTTTGAAGCTAGCGATTGACCAGAAACGGCCAGAATTTGCCAACGGGAGAGGTGTTGTGTTCCATCAGGACAACGCCAGGCCGCACACGTCTATAATGTCTCGCCAGAAACTCCGGGAGCTTGGTTGGAGAAATTGGCATCAAGACAAGATTGTGAAAATCGATTACTAGAGTTTTTCGCCATTAGGGACCAAGACTTCTATGAGAGAGGCATTATGAAGCTACCTTTAAAATGGCAACAAATTATAGAAAAAAAAAACGGTGCATATTTGACCCAAATCGGACAATCCGAAACATGTTAAATAAAGTCTTGAAGTTCACATAAAAATGATGGATTTCTTTTTCCCCAACCTAATATTCTTACGACCATACTCTGTGCCACGATGTTCCGTAATCATTTTCACGATGTCCGAAATAAAAGATTTTCGCATAGAGGTGGACATGGAGCTTCAGTTGATGTTCTGTCTCAAATTTTCCCTTCTGGATCCCTTTCAGCTGTTCAACAAATCAATTATTTTGCCGTCCGTTCGCAAACAAGTAAAATACCATTGTCTAAATCGTACCTTTCGAATTTTGGACGTAATGCCTCAGCAACAGTGCTTCTAGCGGCAATAATGTGTATACTTTAACACGTTTTGACTGCCATGTCACCTATATGTGGGTGACGGAATTATTTGTCCAGGTTTCAGAATGAATTTTTAAGTTAATATATCCATCGTACCAAGTTTGATTAGGATCTGTAAAATGCGAGAAAGTTGGAGGACTACTGAATATCACACATTCAATTATTTTCAATTTTTATTTCATCAAATAACTTACTTTGACTTTATGGAATTTTTGAGGTTCCTAGTATGGCAGTCAAAGTGTTAATCAACCATATTGGTTCACGTGGTGTGTATCTGTCACCGACGGCGCAGTAACAAATTCTCTCAAAAACTGAGGTTACCGCTGCTTTTTTTTTTATAATTGTCTGTATATGTTTAGTAGTTTATGCACTAAGTGAATTATTGATAACGACACACTCCTTACTACGTAGTGATTCTGTAGTATATAAATAGTTGTTTAGTAGAAACAGAATCGTATTAGCTTCATTCAGTGTTTTGTGCTCAAATTGAAGAAGAAAACATGATTCAGTGCCTAATGGAAACAGAACCGTATTAGCTTCATTCAATGTTTTGTGCTCAAATTGAAGAAGAAAACATGATTCAGTGTCTAAAACGTAAGACGTGGGAGCGTGACCTTCGGGCTGGAGTTAACAAGAAAACAAGGAAATATATTTGTGATGTTTGCAGTAATTGAGTGTGCGACGATGACACGACAAAAATATTTGCATTCGAATAAATTACTTACGAAATGTTTACTTATTTTTGTGTAATTTTATTTTCAGGTACAACTTCAGGTGTACGAGCTACGGCTTAGAGATCGGTATCCTCAGTCGTATCAATTCTAACTTTTAGCATATGTGCTGATAATTACTATATCCATTAATATTTTTCGTTTCTGATATCAGAGATGTACAGTATATTCAATAAAGTTTCAGTTGATACAAAAACTTTTCACATAAGCTGTATTCCTGTCAATTGATGGTCATTCTAAACCTGAATGACTAAACTAATGGACTAAACCAACCATACGCTACATCGAAGTCTAGAACATTTGGTTAAAGATCCGCCGCACAGTGTGACGAATGGCCTTTTTAGCTGGACAAAAGTAACTTTCAAATCAACAAAAACTAACTGTGCTAATATAATTTAAAATAACCATGTATTAAAACCCTTGAATATTAAAACTTAAAATTCTTTTGTTGTATGTTTACAGAGCGTGTAAACTTCACCTAAAAAACGAACACCTAACCTATAAATGAATGGGCACATTTCCATACGCGCTAGAAATATGTTAAAATGTACTAAGGAGTGTTTAAATTTCCTATATACGATGGATATAACATCTCAAAATATGTATTTTCACTTTAGTAATTCCAAATTATCGATAACATTCCTCTATTTTTGTAAATTAAGTGTCAAAGACGGTACTTATTTTTCCACAGAAACGCCCATGTTACTACTCTTCGTTAATGAATTAGTATATGCCCCACGTCGCCCCACGCGATGATTTTTACATATAAATAAAGTAGAGATTCTCTACTTTATTTTAGTACCAAAACTGGCTTGCGCAACGTTGCGCAACTATACTAATTTTTACAATGAAGTTACGTCGTTTTACGTACACGCTCGTGACAATCATAGCTCGGGCCGGGCGTTTCGAACGCTTATTGTTAACGGTTTGTTTAGTCTCATTCATTGTATATTGAAGGAATAAACAATGATAAGATCCCCGAGTTTTCGTCTAAACTTCAGTCGTAAACCCAAACGTTTGTCGTAACACAAATACGTTTAGATATATTCTATTTACATTTGTTTATAAGTTATTAGTTTTTAGCAACCGAATGTTCCTACTGAAGACTGATTTTGATCTCTGTTATTTCTTTTGTTTTATTTATATTTTCATGTTATTATATTTTTATTAAAATAGTAAACAATAATATGAAACAGAGTTGTTATTTACAAAGTGAAACCTTATACTAAACCAAAGAATAATTCTTTCCCGTTAGAATATATCTGAATCTCCAAAAAGTAACATGTATTATAATTTTTCCAAAATTACATTGTTTTCGTCCCTAATTCAAAATGACGTCTTCTTTGATAATATCTACTACTTGTTAAATCATTCTGTGTTACATAGATCCATTACTAACTTTGTTGTATTTTTTATTTGATTATAAATCACTTAAACTTTATTGTTTAATTAACAAAAACCAACTAAATGTCGTAAAAAATTAATAATTATTTATATTTTATACAACTGTAAACATATTAATCGATAAATATAGAAAAATAGTCGATTTCGAGTTTTGTCCAGCTAAAAAGGCCATTCGTCATACTGTGCGCCGTCTTAGTTGTCGTTATTACAGCCAGAAGGCCAACCCAGCGGGTGAGCACGCAGGTGAAAAATCATGAGAATTGATGGGGAACAATTGATCGCGAAGTGCCGGAAGAATACCACAACTGTTGCAGTTTCGACGAGACACGTGGCTCGGAACTGCGAAGGGGGTTGGTTCGATGAAGTCGTTCTGGAATCGTGAGCGCACCAGGCCGTGGGTGCAGGGTGTCCGGGGTAAACGGGAATCCATTATCGCTCGGATAAAACAAACACGCGATTCAAAGTTCATCTGCTCCGCAACGCCCCGGTGGGCTGACCTACATCCCGACGGCAGAAAATTATTGCGATATCATCGCGAGCGACGCGCCGCGGAGAATAATAAAGCACGCCGTGGAGGCCGCGATGGGTGTGGACGTTCCATAACGTATAGAGACCGAGATACGTCCGGAGACAGGCGAGCGTCCGAGCTGTGCATCACCACGAGGCTCAAACCGACCGATCTTCTCGAACATCCGATTCGCGGAAACTTCGAAAACGAATCCGAGATTCTTTTCTTGCCCGTTGATCGTTCTCTCGGCCATTTGTCGGCTGGCGAGGGCCTCGGCCAGATGAGAACCGAAGGGAAAGGGTGCAAGGGATGCTGGGAAGCGAGAGGCAGACTCGGGGGATGAAGAATGGAAAGGTTAACTGGAAACAGCGTTGCGAGATGATTCGTTTTAGCGCGGTTCCGGGTCGCTAAGCAACGCGGCAGGCTTTTAGCGTTTTCGTTCGAGCAGCCGGCTATTGTCTCGAGATGAAAAAGATTTCTTCCCGAGCTTTACGCTTGCCAGGGCTAACTGACTCGCTCGAGAACCCTCCCGGATCCCATGAGTCCTCGATCAGGCGGGTCCCAAGCGATTTCTCTGCTCTGACTTTTTCGAAACTTGCGAATCATTACGCTACGTTGTCGCTGGGATCGTTTCTGGATCCTGGATTGACCATTACTGGAGACCTGCAAGTGTTTCCTGCGGGAATCTATGGGGTGGATTGGTCCATTCTTGCTCTGCACCATCACGAAAATCATTTGACATCACCTTCCCGTTTGGGATCAAGCACGGGAATTGCACTAAGCAGTGGCACAAGAAGAACTCAATACGTCTCAATAGTTTTTTCTATCGATATAATTAAGTATATACAGTGAATTCTCATTACGAGTCAGTGGCAACCTTACAATTTGGAGTCAGTGGAACTACCCACACCACCGCGGTGAAGGACCGAAGCTCGAGAGCCGTCTCTCGTGCAACATTGTATCGGAGAAAGACATTTTCTCAGTCTTCTTGTCACTATCGGTTAGTAGTCATAGGCTTATGGCTTATAGACGGATGTGCCTCTTAGGTTTCCAGCGTGGCCTGTGTATTGCAAATGCGACGCTCGGCGACAACCTCAGATTTCGTCTAAGAGTCAGTCACCCGAACGGCACAACTGCCTCGTAACGAGAATTCACTGTAAATAGTAACCACTCGGAGGAAAAAATTGAAAAATAAAAATTTGATACCTAATGGTTTAAGAAGACTGTATATTTACTCCCACAGAAGCTAAGCAGATACTGTATTCAGTTTTTTCAATTTTTCGATCTCGTCGCGTTACACGTGGGTGTACCGGGGTCGATGCGCAATTATGGCGCGTGCAATCTATTTGGGAGTACAGTCGATTTCGGAAACGCAAAGGGGGGTACTGTGGGAGAGATCGGGGATCGTTGGAACGGGAACGAAAATTCGATCGGGTTTTTTCAGCGGCCGTGGATCGAAAGAACGGCGATCGGGCGAGAGCGACTCGCCATAAATCAAACCGGGGAACAACGGTTCGCCGCTGCGTCGTAAATAATTGATAGCGGAGAGAAAGGAGAAAGACAGAGAAAGAGAGAGAGAGAGAGAGAGAGAGAGAGAGAGAGAAAGGGAGAGAAAGAGAGAGAATTTACTCACCATAATCGGAGCGCAATCTCGCCGGCCAAATACAGACGGGGACGGTGCGGCGAGCGCAGCATCTGCAACGAAACAAGGCACTCTTTTAACCGCTAATTCACCGTTACCCCACGCTGACAATGAAACTTCCTGGCCTCGGCGACTCTGAATCGATCCGTTAGCAAAAACGCGCTCGATCGGCCCAACGATCGCCTTACCTCTAGATCGCCTCCTCGATCTAGCCGGCACACCGCGATCGCTTCCTTCTTCCACGCGTTTGTCATTTTTATTATCTTTTCCGGCATTTTTATCATACCAGGACTGTGACATTTTATCGCGACTGCAAATGTCTTGGCACGTTGCCATTTTCCGAAATAATTTTTCGAAAAAAAAGAAGCAGAAGGAAGCGACTTGTTTCTTCAACTACAGAACAGCTGATAATAAGATTGTTTCTGATATATTTCGCGATCCTATGCATGTTAGAAAAAAGTCTATCGACTGAATTGCAAATGTCTTGGCTGACATTTTATTATTATAATTATTTTTAATAAATAATTCAGTTTTTTAATTTTATTTTACGATTTGTCGATTCTGATCTCCTGCCATTATTTTGGTAAAAAAATAAGGAGTCGATAAAGTGGGAATGTCTGTGATCTTTTTCTTGAACTAAACATTTTCTTGTGATTTTTTAAATTATATTTTATGATTTGTAGATTCTGATCTCCTGTAATTATTTCGGTAAAAAAATAAGGAGTCAATAATGGTAGGAATGTCTCTTTTTCTCGAACTAAACGTTCTCTTGTGATTTCATGCTTAGGATGATCAAGAGTCCATAGATTTGAGATTGAACTGTAATAACATTCACACCTTCTCGATTACAATAAAGAACCACCGTATATTGGTCAGTAAAAGCTAGACAGTAATAAAACTACAATAAAGATTACAGGTAGAAATTCTCGTGCGTAAAGATCGAAAGTGTTGCTGCTTAAAGATATACCTGCATAAAAATCGAAAGTGTAGTGGTTAATAAAGGCTAAATAGCACCCACTAAAAATATAATAGAGATTATCATCGCCAATAATAAACAAAATAAAACGGAGATCGTAATAAAGATTCTTACGCGTAAGATTTACTGTCTGCCGATTACGATATTATCTTTTTTCACGATCCAGCGTCAAGAAACAACTGTTCGGTGAAAAATGAGGTGGTCGATCGCGTTCCGCACGAGAACAGACAGTATCGTTAATGAAAATCCGTTCAGGCTTTTAAGTAACCAGAGAAATTCGCAACTCGATATTCCAGTTAGAAAGCTGGCGAGCGTAATGCAAATTACGGGATTTTTGCGTCACGGAAAGAAATCATTAGCTTAGCGTTGTGTCTTAACGAATCGTAAATATTCGACGAAATTACAACAAATCAATTACGAGAAACATTAACCATATAGACCTCTTCCTTTCCTTTTTTAACACCAGGTTTACGGAGCACTATAAAAATAAGTAGTCATTCTTTTTATACTATATATAGCCAAAGAAATAAGTTGAACAATTCCACATGTATGCATCTTCACAGTCCTAAATTAAATTAAATTTAATTTAATTATCCTAATTTGAAAATACCAGAACCCGTCCCATCAAACTAGTGTTAATATGCTGAAGACAATATACAGTGATTTCTGTATACAGGGTGTCCCGGGTTTTAATGGACAAATTTGGGGAGCATATCCTACAAGTGGAAATAAGAAGAAAATGTTATCTGAAGTTTGCTCAGAAACGGTTTATTACAAAGTTATAAACAAATAAAGTTAGAATTGATGGCGGTGGATTTTACTTTACTGAACATTGAAAGGTCGAACGTGTTTGTTGGATTATTTCAAAATGTCGTCTTTGGGCGCAAACATCGATCAGCTTGACATCGATTTTTTACGGAGCTTATTCCAGAATAAATCTCTTCCTTATTTTGTTGCATTTCAGCAACGGAGATATTAATCCTTTAATTCTTCACACGAAGAATCCGCCGTCATCAATTTTATCTTTATTTGCTTATAACTTTGTAATAAAGCGTTTCTGAGCAAACTTCGAATAACATTTCTTTCTCATTTCCTCTTGTAGGATATGCTCCCCAAGTTTGTCCATTAAAACCCAGGACACCCTGTATATGTAGCCAAGGCCTGGAAAAATAAATAAATGACGCTGAATTATCCCCAGTACCGCAGCCACGAAACTGTTCCGCCTCGTCCAATCCATCGGTTTGGATATCGAGAATCCAACATTTCTCTTGCTACTCGTGCATAATGAGCAGGATAACCGCCATGTTGGTACCACATATCGTAGCGATTTTGTAAAGGGACATCTTCTAACAAAATTGGCAGATCTTCTTGCAAAAATTGAGCGTATTTCTGTCCCGTCATCATTCCGTTAACGAAATATGGTCCAATTACTTTGTCGTTCAAAATACCACACCACACGTTTACGCGCCATTGTCTTTGATGATCAATTTCACGCAGCCAGTGCGGATTATCCACAGACCAATAATGGGCGTTCCGTAGATTAATTGAGCCATGATTAGTAAATGTTGCTTCGTCCGTAAACAAGACATTAGAAAAAAATGAATGATTTTGAAGCAATCCCCATTGACAAAAGTTAATTCTATTTTGAAAATCATTCCCGTGCAATTCTTGATGGAGCGATATGTGGAACGGATGAAATTTATGTCGGGCCAGAATTCGTATTACGCTACTTTGACTTATGCCTTCCCGGGCAATTTTTCTCGTACTCGCGTGAGGATTGACAGCTATAGCTGCTAAAATATTAATTTCATTGTCTTTATTAGTCGTGGGATTCTTCCGTTTGTACTGTCTTGCATGTACACTTCCAGTGCTTCGAAACAACCTGTACGTATTAGTGAAAGTATGTCTAGAAGGAGTGTTTCGCTCGGGGTACCTTTCTTCATAAAGTAGTCGGGCCTGCACTGCATTTTTTCTACATTCACAGTAAATCGTGATCATATCACACTTTTCAGTCATCGAATATAACATAGCGGAATCGCGTTTGGAAACATACTGATAGTAAATAAGAATGCTGAATAACATTGAAGGACCATCGTATGTTTACTTTAACTACGACCATAGTATGTTTACTATTTCCTACAAGTCTCAACCGTGATAAACGTATTCTGCTTCCATATTTTAGTTTTATACGTTTTTTCTGTCCTTGACCTTGAGTGACCTTGGACTACTTACAGTCATTGAATTCCTAATGAAAGGGACTATCATTGTAGGTGTTTAAAAAAAGGGTGGTTCCATTTAAAAAAGTCAAGGTGACCTTGATATCTCCAAAAAAATGACATAAAAACAAAATTTTTTTTGCATCGTGTCAGCCCCATTGTACCATTCAACTTTGTCCTTACCATATTTTACGTATCTTTAGAAACAACAAAGATATTTGGGGTGCTAACGTTTGGTGACTCACCCTGTACATCGAGAATTCACTGTGTTGACATTCGAAAATTCCTTCAATGGTTCTACTGTTTCAATTCGCGCCAAGTCGTTGTTGCCACAAACGCATAAAATCCGCAGATTAAACATTGATTTCGAGTCCGGTTATCGAAGTCAATGTTCGAGAACAAGAGCAGACGAAACGAGTGATCGATAGCGAACCGCTTGCGCTTGGTGGGTTTGCGGGCACGTTCTCGCCCGCGCCGGGCAACTTCGATTTTGAAGTCGAGGGTAAACTTGGTCGCCGGGGCTTCGTAACTCGCGAACGCTCCCGGGACCGGTAACTTTATATTTGACAAGGTCCACGGTTGAACTTTGCACTTCGCCGGGGCTCCAGGTGTACAGGTGTGTTTACGCTAACCGGCGGCAGACCACGATCGACCGGACGACCGCCCATTCTCGAAGAGTCGCCGGTCGTTTGCACGCAAGGCTGCTAATCAGCTTATCGCCGATCCGTAAACGGATTACGACGGAGAACACGGTGCTCGGATCATGTGCGATGACTTCCGCGACCCACAATTCTCCGGGATCAAAATTCACACTGTCCCGACAGCTTACGGTTGGTCTATTTTCGTTCAAACTCGAGGTCTGTGAAAATTCCGTGAAATCATCTTCGAAAAAGGAAATATCGATTCACCATCAAGGTATACAGTGAATTCTCGATATATGTGAACAACATGGGTCAGCGTCTAGGAGACATAACTCGGGCCGTATTATGTTTACACTCCTCGGCGTTCGAGGTCTCGCATATACCCCGCGGTAGTGGGGATAATTCTGCGACGTTTATCACCCACGCCTTGGCGACGTATATAGAGAAATGTATAAAAATAAATTAGGGAATGAATTCAGTCATTTCATTTTTATAAGGCAACACGGACTGTTAGTGTTCGGTCGATACGGCGTTGAAACCTGATTGATCCTCAAATAAGGAGCTTCTACATTTAGTTCTGTCTCTTAATTTGTTCGCAGAAAAGAATATAAGAAGTCTACGTTGTTTGCAACAGAGCGCAGCTAAAATCTACCCGGGAATACCGACAAGGACTTCGTTAACGAGATAAACTGGCGCGCAGACGAACACCTCTGTGAACCGTACGGTGATTTACAATGAAAGTAGTTAGAAGACGTTGCAGCGATTACCATGCGCTCGCGCATTGTTATTCGCGGCGCAACGGCGTCGGTGGTATCGCGGACCGCAATAACAACGACAACGATAGTAACAATTTGCTGTCGGTGTTTTAGTGGCGCTCGGCGAAGTAACGGGGTTCGTGCACGAGGCGGAGAGAAGCGTGTTTCCTCGGTGCTTCTTCAACCCGTGGCTCTTCACGGATCTTCCTCTGCCCGGAGAAGAGGAGAGGATGCACGCGCGCGTATGTGCAGAGCCGCGGAGAACTCGTCGAGCGAAGTTGAAGTTCCGCGATGAAAATGAGCGCAGGATGGCCCTCGGCGCTCTTCGGAAACCTTTCCTCTCCGTTGCTCCGATCCACGCCGGAAACCAACGGTCTCGAAAGCAAGAGTGCGTTGCGAGCTCTGCTCTGCACGCTTCGCTGTACGCCGCTTTTCTGTTTCTCATTCTCGACGGTGCTCCGCTTCCGCGAGGAAAATTCCGCCAGACCCTGCTGCCTGCTTCATCTGACTTCGTGGAAAAACGTTCCCCCCTTTTATATACAGGGTGTTCAAAAACAGAACCATTCAATATTTATATGGTATATAGGATACGCTGTACCGAGTAAAAAAGCTTTAGTAAACATAGGTCGATAGGTCAACCGTTTCTGAGATATAAACATTTTTCTTTGCTAGCATCATGATTGACTTACTTGCTTCCATCGCATGCGATGTTTACTTCAGTGTTTACAAACCGCGTTCTGAATGTTCTTATTCAAGTGCCGACAGTAGATTTCATCCGGAATCAGTCAGTTATTTATCGAAGGAAGGAAGACACGTGGAAAATCTTCTGCAAAAATTAAAAAGCCAGTAGTAAATGAATCATGAAGTTAGCAAGCAAAAATGTTTATATCTCAGAAACGGTTGACCTTTCGACCTACGTTTACGAAAGCTTTTTTACTCAGTACAATGTATCCTACATACCATATAATGTATAATATATAATATATAATATAATATAATATAATATAATATTGAATGGTTTTTTTACATCCTGTATACAGGGTGTTAAACCAGCGCTTCTTTCGTAATAGGTAAACATTAGAAGAAAACCGAAGAGGAGATAGTTGTAGTATATTTTACGAGCTATATTGATAGTGTATCTCAATTTTTTGTATTTTTAATATTTTTCTAGAAACAAAGGTGACCTTCATTTTTTTAATGGAATGCTACATGTTTGTTTACGTCATACGAAAACGGACATTGAGACGAGTTCAACCATGTAGTATGCTGTAGTCTTCAGGGTCATGCAAGGGCAGAAGTAAAAGAAATAGATTTAACATTTCGTAGTATTGTATTTATTAGGTCGTCCCATAAGTTCGTGGCGTTTACTCTTGTACCATTTAAATTCTAAAAATAAAATATGTAATCACCCTTTCATTCCACAACCTCTTCTGACCTTTTTTGGCAAAGACATCATACCGTCACTATAAAATTTCTGCAGGTTTTCATTCAAATACTTTTCAATGGTGAATAATATAAACATATCCACGGCACGATCTTATGGGACGACCTAATATTAGTATATCGTGGTGATAAGACTACATCTCGTGTTCAATGTGACCCGCTGACTGTGTGAATGTTTATGTTGTGAAAAGACAAGCTTATTCCTTCAGTTTCAGTACAGTTGTGCGAAACAACCAAACGTTATCATTATGTATCGTTATTCTGAGCAGGAAAAAGTGGATATGTTAAGTATTTTTTACGAGTGTAATAAAAATAAGAGACAAAACAAACTAATGTACAAAAATATCCACAGAGAGTACAACCTAGTGAAATTCAGTTTCTCCATCTTAGTAAACGTTTCAATGAAACAGTCAAAACATCAGAGGATCTGTCGAATCACTGTTTTCAGAAAACAAACAATTGGAAATACTTCTTCATTTTCAAGAAGATCCATCTACTTCGATAAGAAAAGTGGCCAGACTATGTGATATTTCAATTGCATCGACACATAAAGTTCTACAATTGTACGATTGCGTTCCACGACATACTGAATTTTGTAATTGGTTCCTAACAAATATCCAATTTTTATAGAAAAATATTACGGACAGATGAATTCAGTTTTGCTAATAACATCATGTGTAATCGACATAATGCTCACTTTTGGACAACCGAGACTCCGAAATTGAAAAACAGACGAATTTCCAAATATAATTCAGAACAAATGCTTGGCGTGGAATTATTGATAACATTTTACTAAGTCCATACTTTTACACTTGAATTCTAAATGGAAATAAGTATTTACAATTTCTAAATTCTGAATTTGAACATTACTGGTAATCACTGCCATTTTCTCCTGTACGAGACATGTACTTCCAACGAGACGGGGCTCCTCCTCATAATTGTATATCGGTAAACCGTTTGTTACATAGTATGTTTAACGATAAATGGATCGAAACATACGGACCTATAAAATAGACTGCTAGATCCCCCGATTTGTCACCACTAGATTTTTTTTGTCGGGACATATTAAAGATATTGTTTACACTATACCACCGAGAAATTTGGACGACTTGCAGACTAAGATAAAAGAAGCCTGTGCATCCATATCTACTGCAACATTGGAACAACCAGGAACATAGTTCTTGCAAATGGAAGTCACATTGAACACGAGATGTAGTCTTATCACTACAACATACTAGTAAATACAATACTACGAAATGTTAAATCTACTTCTCTTATTTCTGTCCTTGTATGACCCTGAAGACCATAGTATACTACATGGTTGAACTCGTCTCAATGTCCGTTTTCGTTTGACGTAAACAAATATGTGGCATTCCATTTAAAAAAATGAAGGTCACCTTCGTTTCTAGAAAAATAGTATGTAGCGAGTAAAATATACGATAACTACCTCCTCTTCGGTTTTCTTCTAATGTTTACCCTTTGCGAAAAAGACGCTGGTATAAATTATCGCGAATACACTATATATTGTACATGGTTTTTTAGCTTCAAGATCAATGTTGGAAGCGTCGAGGAATCAACACAACGTCCAGGCATCGTCCCCGACGGGTCAAGGGTGGTTTTGTGATTTAAACGTGGGATTCTGCCCGTTCGTTTTGTTTCAGTATTATTCGAAGCCAAGGGCACCGGTGGCCATTAGCTTTGCGAGGGACTTGGTTCGAGCGTTTCGGGATTCCGACGCGACTCGCGAGAGGATTTCTATCGGGCACTTTCCATCCGGGACAGAGATCCGGCCGTAAAGTCGCGCAGAAACGACGCGCGGCGGCTGCGTTAAGAGCACTTACGCCCGCGAGATTTTCCTTCCGCCCCTGGCGTTACCATGGGGACATTTTCGCGAGGGAATGGCCCCAGCGTCGCGGAGGAGCGGTGTCAAGGGCCTATCCGATAGGTTATCTCTCCCACGTCGTTATTCGGGCCCCCGTGGACGTTCAACGAACGCGAAACGAATTTTTCTCCTCGATGGTGACCACGAATTATTCTAAGAGTAGAAGACCTTGGTTTGACAATAGAATGTGACAAATTGAAGATTTGACAATATAGGAAAGTAGAAAGAAAAAAGAAAGAGCAGAATTTTACCAAAAAATCGACCTCAATTGTAGACATTACACTGTTGGTGCTCAGTAGAGATTTGTAAAATTTATATGAGTGCAAGTAACACCAGGTGAAAATTTATTTTAGAATTATTACCTAGAAGAATTGCCGTATGCTTCTTTTCTATATTGTCGAGGATATGATAGGAATGATGTTTGTCCTATCATAAAGCACAGCGTTAGTGAATAAGGAACTTTCTTTAATATAAAAACTTTATATATATATATATATATATATATATATATATATATAACACAGGTATGTCCTGCCTAAACCGACTCTTGTGTCGAACTTATTACACGTACCAGGTATGTCCTGCCCAAACCGATTCTTTTATCGAACTGAACTTTGGGTGGACGTGCAGCTAACGTCTTCCCCACTCTAGTCTCGTGTCGATCGTCATTTTTCCTCCGATCGTCATTTCGACATATGACGCACACTCCATTAGGCTTTTTATAAGTTGTTACATTGTAACAGCCAAAGCGACGCCGCGTCTACGCCCCGACATTCCCGGATGTGAGTTTTACTCACAATGTGACTACATTATTTCAACATATATAAACCACTCGCATTGAGAATGCTATCAACAAACTTGCAATAAACTTGCAATTTTTAGAGGTTTGTCGAGTAACCACGCTTGCATAAAACGTCGCTGTAAAAATGAAATTCCGGCTAGCGAAAAATCGCCTTTTTCGCAAACCCGGTAGCGTTCATTGCATCGAATCCGCGACGCAATCGCGGGTTGGGCATCCGTCGTGATGGGGAGACGCGAGTAAACGATATTCTCGGTCTCGGAGATGATCCCTTTCGTTCATGCACGAATTCCCAGACGAGATTGGGCGCGGCGGAAACGGCAAGCGATAAAGAATTCCATTTCCACGGAAACTTCGCGGCGCAGAAGCGTTCCGATCCGCGGAGATTCCTGTCGTCGTGAATAACGCACGCGAGTTTCGTTCTATCGCGGCCAGATTGCCAGAGTGCCTTCTTATCCAGTTACCTGCCGTGTATTCTTATTCGGAATCAATGGTCCCTTATGGTCGCGACGCGAATTCGCTGGTGTCTGAACGAGTCTTCCTCGAAAAACACAAACAACGCGGATAACAAGGCTGCACCGGTATGCAGATTCCTCGTAAGCGATGATATTTCACTATCGCGATAGAAGTCGAGGAACCAACGAATTACTATCGCGTAACCCCTTCGTGGAAGACTGGCGATGATCGTGCGAGTCGTGGCGACACTAATTTTTTAGAGCCAGGACTAAGTAGATTCGCGATAAGGTAGAGCGACCACGTTACCGATAAAAATAGGCGAAAAATGGTTTCACGTGCCTCAACATTATTTTTCATATGCAAAATAAAACTTGTTTGCATTAATTGCAAGACATAGGAGCCAAGTAGGAATTTAATTATTCCTCTCTTTAATAGTTTTATTAACTTGTAAGAAATGCACTGGCAATCTTAAATTCTTGTGATCTTTTTATTGTTGGAAATGGCACCCACCCATTTCTGCCATAACTGCATAAAATCCGCAGTTTACTTATTATGTATGTACTTACTTTGTACTCGAATGGCGACACTTAGGGGCCACTAAAGATTGCCATGCCAGTACTTAAAACACATTACCTACCGGCGATTATCAGCAATACTCTTCTACAAATCGGCTTTCCGTAGCTAATTTATTAGTTCCTCGATCGGTTCTTCAATAGTTCCAACAGTTACGTCAACCACGAGGACAAGAGATAATCGGTGAACAGAAAATAATTCCCTTCTTGATGGAACAAAATCATCGCAAAGCCGGTAGTTAAATTGTTAAGAGCTGCTACCGAGCATTTTGCTTCTTGCTCTCTTTTATTCTAAACCATTTTTAATTTTGTAGCTTCGTTGCTGTCGCGTCGAAGATAATTCTTGAATGAAGAAATATCTGGCTATAGTCCGAACCTGCCTAGTTTAATTAAAGAAAAGATCGACGCGATTTGAAATGAGCAAAAATCAAATTGGATCGTGGGTTAAGTGATTGATATTTCGAACAACTCGGGCACTTTGTAAAACTTGCGGACTGCGATGGACAGCTCGATGTTGCGCTTTGCGAAAGGGAAATTCGCGGTTGGAGCGCTCGCGGCGCGCATCAATATCGACCTCGATCCTCGAGGACGGGATATTATGACACGGTTGCGCAACGAGCGCGTGCCATCGAGCGATCCTCTCCTCGGCCGACCTGTTTTCGTTGACGATTCGCACACCGAGTCGATTCTTTCGCTGTTTTCGCGTGCTCGAAATTTTATGGCCGCGTTCCGTGCCGGCGCTCGACAATTACCGAACTCGAACGATCCCAGATTGCTCGTTTCGTGATTTACGAAATTGTGACTCGTGTCGGAAGTCGTTGCCGTTCTTTCAGTCCTTTTTTTTTTTGTCAGTGCTGATCAAATGTTCCTCATTATTTCACGCGTTAACAACGAGCGTGCAAATTCGGGGTGATGCAACGAGACTGGAGAGCTGGGATGAAAAGTTTAGATTGATTGCAATTTGCCTGACATCGTCTTTCCAACGTGGTGATATCAATAAATAATCTTAAAATTTGTAGTCGATAGACTGCGGATTTTTATGCAAAATAAAAATTGTCTGCGTTAATTGCGAGACACAGGATTTTCTCTTAACCCCTTGCCCTACAATATCGAGTCAGACTGGTGACGAAGATTCTGAACAGAGTTTAATAAATATGTACGCTATTAATTTCCTTTAAGCCGAAATAAAATTCTATTTTGTTGTAGTTAATATATTATCCTTTGGAGAAAAACATGGGTATACAATAAATATAGACAATCTTTTTTTTTCTATGAAATTCTCAACGATGAAGAATTTCTAATCGTTATAATCACAAAGTAAATAGTAGCGCAAGGGGTTAATAATTTTAACAAGCAGTCTAGCGATTTTTTACTTACATCAGCCGCATTTAATGATAACATGGTCGCGCAGTAAAAGCAATGTGCGAGCTCTAAAAATGTAGTTTGTTCGAGTAGTTAGAATTACTGCGCAGTTTCGGGAAATGTTAGTTCTGCTTTTGTTCTCCGTTCATGCGAATTTATGCTTTCCTGTATGAAGCTTCCGAGTGAGCACACCGAGCATGTTAACCGGTTAATTACGCAAGCGGCGTACTATTCACAAAGTTACAATCCGTTGGTAACTGAATCACGGATGTTACTACGCTCACAGTTGTTCCCTACAGTATCGAATTTCCGTTCCTCGCGATTTTTGTAACGATTTTGAATGAGTTCCCCATTTACACCGATCGGAAGTTCGTCCGAATCTAGAAATCGCATGAATATCCATCGCCTAATAACAAAGCGAATTTTATCCGGCAATAAACGCAGCCGTGATGCAGTTTGCACTGGGCCCATGATCACGATTAACTCTAACAGTCTTCGGCTAATCAAATGAGAAAAGATTGACACGAGCCTCTGGTTCGCTAGACCCAGGTAACGGATTCATTAAAGATTCCACGTAATAATTAGCTTCGTCCGGGATTGCCCGCGCTTTAATTAAGAGCGAGTTGTTCAAACATAGTAAACGACGATTCGGTTCCCAACGCGTTGATTGTTCGAAATACAGTGATTTCTCTATATATGACGCCGAGGCCTGGATGATAAACGTCGCGGACTTATCCGCACTACTGCGAGGTATACGAGAGGCTACATGAGAGACCTCGGACGCCACGGCTCGAGTTATGTGTCCTACACGATACACGACGCCGACAAGACCCGTGTTATTGACATGTATCGCGAATTCACTGTATGTCGCAGCCCTTGTACCACGTTTCGGGAGCTCTGTACAATAATAATACGCTGAAATGTTACACGGAGGGTAATTTATTGTTAGTTATCGATGTGTATCGCACACGTGGCGACACAGTGAACGGGTAAAAATACTTATCAGCTAATCAATTGCCAATTTTGACTGTCAGTATGTGTCGCAGTCGAGGAGAATTTTCGAGGGACGTATTGGTGGGTCGTACCGATGTAAAATCGATACCTGTCTGTCGTCGTCGCCAGGTATCCTTGTCGAGCTGTCTCCGTGCCGCTTGCAACCGAGTGAGCTTAGATCGAAGATAACGGCGGACCGATCGATCCGACTCGATCGTCGGACAAATTTCTACCGGCTTGACGATCACGAGGATCGATCGTGAACGGAGAAACGATTCGACAACCACTCGATTCGAAATGCAAGGAAACCGAGACAATCCTGCGTTGTCTCGCTGTAAAACGACCGTTGACTTCCATTCACCGGTTCCTGGCGAGAAACTATTCTCGAACATAGCTGCACGAACCATACTCGAACACCGAAAGCAATTTGTGACGATGCGCTTAACAAATCGCAACAAATTCGTGCTCGTTTAAATGAAGATCGCGAGCGAGTGAATTAATACACGGTGAATTCTCGATATATGTCAACGACACGGGTTTTACCAGTGTCTTGTATCGTCCAGGAGACATACCCAAGCTGTGGCCTCTTGGGGTATACCCCGCGGTAGTGGGGATAATTCCGCGACGTTTATCATCCAGGCCTTGGCGACATATATAGAGAAATCACTGTAATAGAATTATATTATTCATCGTATCGCCGTATGTCAAAATCACGTGTATTGAGCTGAACATTCGGCGAACGGAGCATTCGTTTATACTTATCAAATCGAGTAATCGTTCGTTTGGTCTAAATTACTGAAAGATCTCGCTCAGATTTTCTGTATCATACGGATTTCGTTTTGCTTTCAGGAGACGATCGAGCAGAAGAAGAAAATCGTAAAACAAATGGTTAAGCGTTCATATCCACTCAAGGGTCAATTAGCTCGGCTCCGCCTGTTTGTTGCATTTCCTATTCGCAGAAAAAACGAGAGAAAAATCTCCACGCCGCCGCAGCAGGGGTAGGGGGGGGGGGGGGGGATCGCGAGTCGAAAAGCCTCTCGCGAAGTGTTCATCCCTTTTGCTCTCTCCGGATCCGCGCGTGGTCGCTCTTGCTCGCGAACGAAGCTGAAACTGGCTATAAATAGAAACGCAGGCGCGTTATTTCCCTTTAATCCGAAAGGAATAGCGAGATATCTGTTGGCCGGTTCGGGACCGGTTTCTTGCCGGCGCACTCTCGCGCACGCACTCGCGCTCGCACGTACGCACGTACGCGCGCCACGTACTCGCGCGCGGACCACGCGTTCAGCGCTTTTAATGCTCTTTTAATGAAGCGGTTCCCACGAATATCCTAATTACCAAAGAGGGTAATAACTGCGACAAGAGCCGTTCAACACCGAAACCCCATCGCCCTCGAAATTAAGGCAAACACGCTTAATCGACGCTAAATCCGAGCGCTGAAAATGTCTTCAGGCCCGACGACGATTCACGCAGTTTGCGGATTCCCGGACCCTGCGACTATCCCACTCGTTCGCCGTTCGAGGACCTCTCCGCGTTCGCGCTTTCACTGCCAATCTCCGCGGCCTCGAAAATCCCGTGCAGTCAAAATTGGATAATATCAGTACCGAGACCGTCCCCGAACCTTCTCGACGTTTGCAAATCGTAACATTTCGATTCAGCGATAGTTCATTTAATTTTACACCTTTTTGAACCCTCTTCTTTGTGACCAAGCTGTGGTCTTCCTAGTGGATCCAATATAAACAGCTGATGATACGAATTAAGAGCCAAGACTATTTCCAATTCTATTACCAATTCTATGCATTTATAACAAAAACAATTTTTACACAATTTACGACAAAAACAATTTTTAGTTTGCCTAAAGATCCGCAGTTTAGTTACAACTACCACGGCTAATAAATAAATTAGAATCTGTGCTCCTGTATCGTACACACGAGCGCGCAAGCACGAATAAAGATTCAGAGGAATCGAAAAGAATTTCATTCGGAAAAAAGAATTCGTATAAATTGAAGTGACGCAATAAAAAAGATCGTCTAAAGGGATCCTTCTTGTTGCACAGAAAGTGCAGCATATTGGTAGCACAAATTCCTGCCCAGCATTCATTAAAAGTACACTTCATCTGCTAGAAGCAGAGCCAAGACTCCTTAGATTCGCGATAAGGTAGAGTGACCACGTTACCGACAAAAATGGGCGAAAAATGGTTTCACGTGCCTCAACTTTTCGTCCTTATATGAGAATATTTTCGGCTGGGAAAGGGCTCATTCGAAAGAGGAGAGTTCAATCTAGCGCGCGCTGGTCATGAGCTGACGAGATTATGCAGATATTTGGTAATATAAGCGTTAGAAGTAGGCCAAAAATTGACGACGTGCATGCCGTGGAATCCAAGCATTTTTATGCCATTGGATGAGTTTTCTGGATGAAATCGAGAGTAGTGCGCGCTAGAAAATATCCCCAGCTTCAAATTGAGGTATATTTTGTCTTGATTCTCTGCGAAATAATGCCAAAAATTGAAGCACGTTTCTGGCGTCAGAATTCACGATATCGATAATACAGAGCAGAAATGTGACAAGTTTAGTCACAGACTTAAGACCCGTGGGATCAAGACCAAGACGGATCTTAAGTCTGTGTCTGAAGGCTGTGAACGGAAATTATACAGCAGTTACCGACCTGCTGACTCTGCAAAAGTCACGTGACTACCTTTGGCTCTTAACCCTTTGCACTCGAAGCCATTTTAACTCCAAAACGAAACATTTTTTCCGTCCTAGAATATTTCCCTTCTATATATATTTTTTCATGCTATACATACGAAAATGGTGCAATTTACTCGTACAGTAGTGAAATGTTTAGTAATTTATTAAATACAAACAAATGTAATAATGTAAAAAATATTTTGAACAACGATACAGGAATTTTTAGTGGCGCCTTACAGTCGCCATTCGAGTGCTAAGGGTTAATACTAGACAATCAGAATTCAATTTGAACGTTCCCAACTCTGTACAATTTGGCAGTTATGTTATACAAATTATTCAAAAGCTGCCGGTATCGGTATAAATCGTTTTCCGCGGGGTATAATTAAGTATAATCAATCAAATAAATTCGTGTTAATGAGATTCGTTTCAGAGCGGAGCGCGGGAGGACGTTTCACTGAAGCCAGCGAAAATTAGAGGACAGAACGAGATCGCCGAGTATTCACGGTTCAGCAATGCAAAGTGGACTCGGTATGAACGTTCATTTGCGACGCGTCGAGTGTCCAGGAGGCACGACAGAGAGAGAGAGAGAGAGAGAGAGAGAGAGAGAGAGAGAGAGAGTGTGTGTGTGTGTGTGTGTGCTCGATTCGGCGTTGATTCGCGGAGCACAGTAGCTTTGGGTGGATAAAGGAGATTAACGCGGCGCGGAACACGTTCGAAATTGTTCGGACGTAGCCCGCAACACAGCGGCAGCCCGTTCTCACAGACATTCCTCGGCCTGTAATCCAATCCAATTTAGCGGGAACGCGATATGAAAACTCCGGGCGACTGGTATGCGCCACGCCGTAATCCTTATCTTCTTATCGGCCATCGCGCCGGTGCAACGCGTGCAGTCTTTCGTTTCTACGTCTTTATCTACGGCCCCGGACTCTTGCTGCCTACTTGGACCTTTTCCAACCATTTTTCTAACCACCAAAATCAAATGCAAGCTGTAGCTGGAATCGATCAATCGAGATCGACCACGATCGACCACGCTTATTATTAATCCCTTGCACTGTACAACAACTAAATCTATTAATGTTATTAATTTCCTATAAACTGAAATCAAAATTTTACTCTGTTTTTGTCGATATACAGTCATTTCTCTATATATGTACGCGTCACGCGTACAAAAAAAATTCTTATAGAAAATAATTTTTATTTAAATTTCAGGGGAAAATTTATAGAAAAATTGAATTTTAAAGAATAAAATTTTAGTACAACATTGTACGTCGCGTACATACACGCGCACACATGCGCGCGTCTAACATTTTAGAACTATCGAGCAATAAATGCAACTGACGTATATCGCTTTGTAACAGTGACAAGACTGTGCCCAGTCAGGCTTCATACAACTTTTATTGTAATATGTGCTTGAATGAAGAGGTTCATTAAGAAATTTCCGATCAAAACATTTTTACAATTTCAGTACTTGTAAAAGAAAAAATTAGGAACCAGTCATATTGACTGGTCCGGTAGTTCTAGTGTTAAATAACAATTTCAATACTCTGGGTCTAAATTGACCAAGGCGTTGCTGTCGACGTGTTAAAAAAATTTGACAAGTGCAATAAATGATATAGGAGTCCTAAAGTAATGAAATATTGGTGCTGAAATACTGAAATATTAAAATACTAATGTGTTGGAATACTGAGGTATTAAAATACTAGCGTTGAAATACCAAAGTATTAAAATACTAGTACCGAAATATTGAAGTATTAAAACACTAAAGTATTAAAATACTAGTGTTGAAATACTGAAGTACTGAAGTACAAAGGTGTCAGGATATCTCGGTATTAAATTGAAGTATTGGTTAGTGTAATATGCGAGTGGTCGATACCAGCGACAATGCAACCCAGCGAGAATAGCGAAGAATAAAGATCTTTCGACGATCTTTCTCGCTCGACTCTGGTTTTCTAGAATGCGGAGAGGACGCCTCGATCCCCGAGGAAGTGCTTTACATTCGTCGCCGGTATTAAATTCGACACCGGATGCCTCGCGTTCCGGCCTCGTCCTGTTCCCCGTTCGCGCAAATAATTTCCAGGAAGGTGCTCGAACCGCATTTGCGATCTACAGTATTCAACGTGTCTCGTAAAATTAGGAAAATGCGAGGAGCTTAATGGAAGAGACGTTCCTTTCGCTTCATTTCCACTGCGGATGCAAAGTAAGAAAAGCTTCTTGATCGATACTGTATAGTATGATTTAAAACGAATGCACGAACGTCATTCACGGGTGAAATATAAAATTAAAAACTGGCAAACGTAGTAAACATTGGAAACATCGAATTGGAACATCGATTATCGGAACCGGCACACTTTTCCTATATAGTGCAATAAAACGGCTACAAAAAATCGTACATCAGAATTTTTGGATTTGGTACACAGGGAAGATTTCAATTTAAAAATCCATGTCGATTTGAGTGGCCAGAAAATTTTTTTAAACTTTATACACACGTTTAAACTTGTAAAATTGACTGCTTCATCAATCTATTTCCCAATTTATTTGGTAGCTGAGAGAAAAAATGTTTAAACGAAGAATCATTTGGTGATGCAAAAGTGGACTCTTCGGCCCACAAAACAAACCCACGTAGATTGTCCTCCATTTTATTTTAACAAAGTTACAACCTATCGAAGACCACCATTTTTCAACGAATACAAAAATCCCTCCACTGCTAAACGACGATATGAATTAGAACGCGCATCTAGCATAACTCAAGATGTAAATAGTGACATATAGACGATTCTAAATTGTCACCAATGTCCCGATGGTACCAGAAAAGCGCAGGAATCGCAGCGAAGGGCGGCGCAAAACTGCACACCTCACAGTTCCCCGTCCTTGAGCGCAGTCTGTTAGTTTTACGGTACCAGCGCAGCCATTCACCGAGACCGTTCAGGGCTCCCGTTAAATTCGCCTAATCGGCTCAGGGCCGATTTCCGATGCGTCCCTCTCGTTGGTTTTCGGAGAGCCCTCGGTTCGCCGCGAGCTTCGACAGACGCGAGAGCCAATGGGCGAAACGATCATTGGCGAAGAACACAACGATCTGGCGATTTCCTGCACGATCTACGGCTTCGGTTCTTGGAAAAAAGTGCGCATCGGTGTGGTCCGACGTGGCGTGTTCTCGTCACGCCACGCACCGAAAAGCCAAACGGGCGCGTGGTTCCCGTTGAAAAAATCGAATTACCGAAACCTGCGCCCCGGCACCTTTCTCGGTTTTCAGCTGATAATTAATAGTCTCGGGATCCACCGGGCCCCGGTGATCCTCTTTCGCCGACGATTCTTCGATTTCGCCGACAGTCGGCGATATTCTGCTGCGAACCAGCCTTTACCGAACACCGATTTTTTTCTTTTACGAAACAATTGACGTCTTCGATATTTTTTAGCTTATTTTTTCAAAGAAACCTTCTGCCCATTTCGTGCAGAAAGTATCAAAAGGAAAAAAGGCAGCATGAAGTCAATGAAGATGTTGCAATGTTTCGAAATTTCTAAGAGATATCAAAATAATATCTTTAATTTAGTTAGTTAACCGTAACAAATTCTTGGACAAATGCAGTTGTCAATGGCCCTATCAGGTTGACACAACTTTTAAAGGGCCCGTAACTGGAATAGTTCGTCAGATATTGTTGGTAACATTGTGTTAGAGAGAATTACAGTGAATTCTCGATATATGTCAACAATGGGTCTTGCCAGCGACGAGTATCATCCAGAGGACAGTGGGCATAACTCCGCGACGTTTATCATCCAGGCCTTGGCGACATATGTAGAGAAGTCACTGTAAATGTAGTTTCTCATTGTTCGCGGAGAATCGCTCGAAACACGGAACTGTAACGGCGACAATTTTAATCAAGCGGCTTAGTTGTTTGGGAAAATGAGCCGGTTAACCGGTGAAACGATTATGCCGGCTAAAATTCATGGTGGAATTGGACGTGGAGCGTCGGGGATCGTGGAGCGTGTGCCAGTAATTAACGCGAGGAGGATGCGCGAAGGCGTCGCTCGTTCACCTTTGATGTCCGCAACGAGAAATTTCCGTCTTCCCGTCGGGCTGGGTACCAGATGGAGATTAATTAAAATTACGAGGAGCAATTAGCGACCGTTACACGTCGGCGTTATTCGGTGAAAGTGCTGAGAACCTCGGCCACGATCAACCCCCTCTCTCTCTCTCTCTCTCTCTTTCTCTCTCTTTCTTTCTCACCGTTGCGCTCCCTTCACCTTCGTCTGCCTCTTCGTTATTCTTCGTGCCTCGTCCACGAGTCCATTAATCTCTCGACTTATTTTCATTCCTCCGCGAGGCTTATCCGCCAGGAATCTGTCTTCCGATACGTGTAATAACGCTGTACAACAAATTTCAACTTTCCTTTCGTGTCCCGATAACTGGCACGCGATTCCTTTTTTTCTTTTATTATTGAAACGGCCCGAGCTTTGCGACAAGCTTTATCCAAATACAATGTTGAAGCATTTATAGATTTATCTGTATAGAATTGTCGACACGCGATTCCCTATCTTCGCTGGATCATAGAATTGTAGTTTTAGATCAACTGTTTGTTTGTTTCAGTGCATTCGATGATGCAGTCGCGACGCGTCGGGTTGTTAGAATTTCTGATAAATAGAGTTTCGAAACGTTTCAATAATTTCTCGAACGGTGTGACACGAGCTTTCCGTTAGGCTGTATGCGTGATCCCTGTCAATCATTGCAAATCTGTTAAAACGCTTATAGTCGGCGAGATGAAAATCTCTGTCAAGAAAAATTTTAAACCATGCCTGCACCGTTCTGTTATTCATAGACTGCGGATCTTTATGCATTTATGGCTTCCGGAAATTTTCAATAACATTCGACAGAATTCAGTAGAATTTTTATTCATTTCAGATCTGCAAAGGCCACTACCGCGGAAAATAAAATTTTCTTTGACTCCATTCCTTAACACATCTTGCGCGGGTACTTTGCCGCCAAAGTCTTACCGTGTTGCATTCATTCTTGCAACGCACGTTTCGTATTTTTGCAACGTTTGTCTATCCGATTTTATTGCAAAAACACATCGATCACAAAAACCCATCGATAACAATAATCCATCGATAATCCGTGAAAAACGACTTTAGTCGCTTCCCGCTCAAGATGTGAAATCCGCACAAAACGATTTTAGTCGCTTCCCGCGCAAGATGTGTTAAAATACCGCTAAAAAATTGCAAATTGCATAAACATCCGCAGTCTAGTTATTAGCAGCACCATCGCCAAGCATATCGGAAACCAATTTTTCCACGGAAGTGAATCAGTAAAGATCAATAAAAAAAAAAAAGAAAAAAACAAAAGTAGAGTTTCCTCCTTCAAGAATTAAGTTCACTCTAAAACTACGTTCCAGAAGATGTTAGAAAAGTGACGCGTAAAAACGCTACAAGAATCGTCTTTAGCGTTGAATTTTTTATTCAACATTTTTCATTTTTCATTCCCCGGTAAAATGTTCGTGGACGAAAGGCTAGCTGTCCAGGGTTAACGAAGGTCCGCGAAGGCGCGGACAGGTTGCTCCAGGAGGGGAGAAAGAAACGAATTAAGAGATCCCGGTGAACAAACGTGTTCGCCGGGAACGTGACTGGAAGCGGACCACGTCGGATTGACGCGTGCCGCAGACACCGACAGCGGCGTCGCTTGCAAAATGTCAAGTGCACGCGCGAATAGACGTTCCGCGTCTTCCTCTTCTTCTCCGCATCGATCGGTGTGCCGGGGTTCCTCCGAGTTCCTAGAAGCTGCTCTCGTTGTCCGAGACAATGGCGCACCGAGCCGGAATACTCGCGTTGCCGTTCTTCCGACGCGACGGTGTGCACCGTGCAGCGCGGCGCAGCCTCTTACGCGAAACGGTTCAAGGCCTGCATCCGATCGACCGTCGCATTCGAGATTGCCGCCGCTCCGTTATTCAAGGAGACGACCACGAAGAGAAAACACGTCTTTATCTAGCCGCGGAGGGCTGACGCGTTAATACCATCTGTTGATGGCCAATTGAAACCAGCCCCGCTCGACGTGAATGGAACCGGCGATATCGCTTTTATTTTCCCAGACCAATCCATCGATCCGCTCGCTATCTGTGTTTCCCTTCCGAAAGAACGGTCTCGAACGGCTGGGAATCGAACAATCTACAGTATCAATTTACCATTGAAATTTCAAGGGACGATCCTACAATGTAACGCGAGCAGACAGCGGATCTTTAAGAAAGATAAGAATTGTCTACGGTAATTGCGTGAAACGAGAGACGAATCTTTCGGAATTTTCTTCTTCTATGGATGTAATAAATCGATATACAGGGTGTTCTGTAAAAATGTGTAAAACACATGTTTTTTATCTGGGAGGCGTTTTCAAGGTCATTTGAAGGACAACTTTGTTTTTTCAAATGGAAACATGTATTTTTTATTATGGGGTCTTATTGTGCGTAAAAAGACCAGCAATTTTCGTAGGATACTTTTTTTTATCTGCGCGCTAGTTTCGGAGATATTTAAAGAGAAGTAGAGCGAGTCGTACTTATACTGCGGGAAAGTTTGTAATTTCTTTGTAACTATAAGACATTTTTAAAATGTTCTTCGTTGTTTTCTAAACAATAATACAGACGGTTCTCAAATTCTGAACGAACATTTTTGAAGGTGTCTGTTGGGATAGCTCTACAGTCCTGTACAATTCTGCGACGCAAATCGTTCTGGTTGTGTTTTATAAACCACAGACTTTAAGTGTCCCCACAAAAAGAAGTCGACTGGAGTTAGATCTGGTGATCTTGGTGGCCACTCAATAACACCTCCTCTACCGATCCATCTTAGTGGGAATCGATTGTTTAACCACTGGCGAACTGGTAACGTCTAATGCGGAGGAGCACCATCATGTTGGAAGTACAATAGTTCTTCATTTAACAAAAAATTGCCGTTTTTATCTCTTTGGTTTTCAAGACTTTCTGTTACAAGTGGATCAATGATGTCGTCCAGTAAAAGATACAGATTGCCATTGAAACTCTCTTGGAAAAACAGACGACCTATAATAGCATTTCCTAAAATGCCTGTCCAAACATTTATTTTTTCCGGCCATTGAGTATTACTTTCTCTAATAAGATGTGGATTTTCGTCACTCCAATAACGACAGTTATGACGATTTACAGCATCGTTTAAGAAAAAAGTGTATTCGTCACTAAAACAAATGTTTTTAATTAGATTAGAAGTGACGTTGATCATATTTGTTAATTCCTCTCAAAATTCAATCCGCCCGTCAAAGTCATCTTCCAATAACTTTTGATGCAACTGCATTTTATAAGGACGAAACTTGTTATGTTTAAATAATTTGTGCACAGATCCCACTGATATGCCAGTTACCATTGAAACTTCTCGAATTAAACTAGTATGATTCACAGTAAAGTGTCCTATAATTTCGATTTGATCAGCTTCTTTTATGAATTTTGGCTGGTTTCTTTTTGAATTTGTCACCGATCCAGTTCATTAAACTTTGCAACTAATTGTAACACGTACGTATGAGAAACATGTGTATCAGGATGTCTCTCATTAAACGCAGCAGCAGTTCGACGAGCACACTCATCAATTCCATAAATAAAAATTTTTTCTACTCGTTCTTCTAAAGAATACACCATTTTATACAATTAATTGTACTACGATATAGTATCTCTTATTACGATGATTCACACTTGACTAAATAGTACAATCTTATATTGAAAGACAGACAACACAAACAAGAGATCAATAGAGGACAATTTTGTTTTCAAACGGTACGTGCTAGAACAACTGGAAAACATTAACGATTTGTGTCAAAGAATTTTACACAATAATATGCCTCGCTCTACTTCTCTTTAAATATCCCCGAAACTAGTGCGTACAATAGGATCCCATAATAAAAAATATAGGCTTCCATTTGAAAAAACAAAGTTGACCTTCAAATGACCTTGAAAACGCCACCCAAATAAAAAACTGATACTCCCCCCTCGAAATCCTTGGAGGCGTGTTTTGCTCTTCTTTAAGATAATTTTGTTCGAAAAATCACCATCGATTATCGCAATTTTTGCAGCAAAATTTTCACCACTTCTACGCGTTGCTCAATCGCGTAATTCTCCATGACTAAACCCCAATACTTCCTGATGCCAGTTGTCAAAGATTAGTACTCTATGTTCGCCACTAAATAAAAAATGGCGGTGCAATTAAAAATGTCAGGTTATTTAGGGACAGCGCTTTAGTTACATGGAAATTAGATGGAGAAGAGAAGAGATTGGACGCGGAACAGATCGAAAAATTTCCGGGGAAAGTAGAAGGCGTCCGTAAAGGACGATGGGAACCGCGTTCCCCAATTTCCCGGTGGAAACAATGACTCGGAGAAAGAGGAGAGTCGCCGGCGGAGGCCCGAGAGTTGCTCGTTGCGTAAGGAGGCGATCGGATCGCAACGAGGAAATGTTCTTCCTCTTTTTCCATCGGCGCGGAGGATTGCACACGCGATCTCCCGGTCCCATTCTTCTTCGGGAGCATCCTGACTTACAAGTTAACTGAGTTTCCTGTAGATCAGCGGGACATCCTGAACGCGATAGCTCCGCTCCCTCGAGAAGAACACCGAGAGTAACACGATCGTACTTTTATAATGGGGAACGATGCACGGTTTTTCTCCTGCACCGGCGCGACCTACGTATATAATGCAGCTTCTAACGATATCGATTTTCTTGCTCGTATCGGGTTGCGAGATGCGCAACGAAATTTCTTTATTTTCGCTGGAGGGCTGCGGTCGATCGTCTAGCGATCGTTCTCCGCTGCGAGACCGATCAAATTCTCTGGAAATAGATAATACGCTCTACAAGATACACTTCGGTTCCCCGCCGTTACACCTCTCGTTCAAACCACCGTAAAACAACAACGAAAAATGGCACGTCGAAATTTCTCAAACCATCGTAAAAATGAAAACCCGTATCCGTCGAAATTGTTGAAAACAAAGGGCCTAGCAGGATAAGAATGGTCCAGCGGCCCCGGCAACGATTTTTATCGGTATTGTGTGGAAAACAATGGTTTCAGGTTGAAAGATAATCCCCCAAAATTTTAAGTCGCTAACCCTTTGTTTAAGGATAATATGAGGGTAAATACCCTTAACTTTTTTTTTCTCGGTTGTTAATTAAGATATTCAGATGGAACAAAAACGAAAATATTCGAACTTACCGCCTTCATATCATATATATTTTTTATAATGTGATCAAATTATTAAGGATAGAAAAAAATTATTTAATTTTTTAGGGGTGTGGGTTGCAAGCAACCCTTTGAGTGACCACTTCCAAAAAATTCAAGAACAATGTTCTGTTACCTATTTAATATATACAAAAGTTTCAAGATCCTGAGATTGGTTGAACATAGTTAAGTAGTATATAGTTTGCAACAGCCAACGCTGTAATGGATTTTCCGGAAATGACTGAGAAAGATTTAAAAATCTCATTTACAGGTAAGGACATGCTTTAACACTAATCTTTACCCGTCTTGTATATGTATAACATTACCACATATAAAACTATATACTACTTATGTAATATTATGTACAGGTACCTATCAACTAACCCAGGCAGTATGCTATCTAGCGGAATTGATGAGGGACGACAATATTTTAAATATTGAATATTTAAAGGAAACTAACAATATTATAAGGGTGAAAGTTCATTCGAGGCATATTAATCGCAAAAGTTATCAGTGCTACATTGAATATGTACCACATTCGATTAGTTATACCGCTATTACACGATATACATGCGACTGTGCTAATGGTAACAGAACAGTAGGTTGCTGTTCTCATGTCGCTACAATTATTTACTATCTATTTCATGGGCGATTTAAATCGAAAATTGTAAAACCATCGGAGATATTAACCAAAATATTTGATGTAACACATACTGTACCAGTAATTGAGGAAAATAGTGACGAAGATTGAATAAATCTATATTTTGATTCCTAAAATTCTCTTTTACACCTACATAATGTCTATTTATAAATTCAGGAAGATAAAAATAGAATATAATACGACGCGTCGCGTTTAAAAAGTAATAATTGATCAAGGAAGGCCTTAATCTCCTGATAAGAATTATTAATTAGAGTCGTAAGAAACACTGCACTATACATTATACTATTATAATGGCGTAATTTCATGTGTTTTTCAATATTTAACTATGTTCCACCAATCTCAGGATCTTGAAACTTTTGTATATATTAAATAGGTAACAGAACATTGTTCTTGAATTTTTTGGAAGTGGTCACTCGAAGGGTTGCTTGCAACCCCCACCCCTAAAAAATTAAATAATTTCTTTCTACCCTTAATAATTTGATCACAATTGTGAAAAATATATATGATATGAAGGAGGTAAGTTTTTGTTCCATCTGAATAACTTAATTAACAACCGAGAAAAAAAATGATACCGTTAAGGGTATTTACCCTCATATTATCCTTAAATGAAGGGTTAGCGACTTAAAATTTTGGGGGATTATCTTTCAACCTAAAACCATTGTGTTCCACACAATACCGATAAAAATGGACCATTCTTATCCTGCTAGGCCCATTGTTGAACGGACATTGACACGTCTCGCGGAGTTATAGCGGGTTAGAATCAAAGGTTACGATGTTTCTCGAGGAATGCGAGTGCTCTCGCGAATCGGCTCTTCCCTCGGTGATCGCACGAGGGCGTTAAACGGAGTAATCTGCGATAGGCTCTGCTCTCGGGCACTCGAGGCGTTCGGTATTATTGTTTAAATACGAGTCGCGGCGAGGACGTTAACGACAACGACACGCCGATCGGCTCGCGGCTCTTGAAAAATCGCGCGACTCGCGATAACGCGACGCCTGCACACGCGAGCCTGAAATTTCATCGCGAGCCTTTTTCGATGAGCCTCGAAGAGGACTCGTGATAATCCGCGGCCGATAGGGGCGGTCTTGCTTGCGTCGTTTGCGCTTTTTTTCCCCCTCCCCAGTCAACTTGCAAATCGTTAACAGCTGGATACGATCTCTAAACGCGATCGTAGGTCGAAGGAAACGGCTCGGCAAAAGTGGAAGAGGCGGACAGCACGCGATTCCTCGGTTTCAACTTCGCGGACGAACATCTGACAACGATGTGGTGATGTCTGACCCGGGCTCGTTTCGTAGACGACCGAGGACTATGCTTTCGCTGGCATAGCCAACTTTTCCTTTCGAGAGACCTGATTCGCCCGGGAATCGAACGTAAACGGGCAGGATTGCTGGTTTTCTCGATTTTACGAATTCAAACGCTTCTGGGGAGCTTGAAACGTCTCTTTCGCGAGCCGAATTGCCGGATTGAAGCCAACCCGTCTGCGACGAGTCTATAAAATTCGACGAGCGATTTTTTGTTACCGTTTTACTGCACCGTTCCGGCGGACCCCGTAACGTCGGCTTACAGTGTTCCGTCTGAGGTTTAGCGACCCTATAATTTGAATTTATTCGATACCGTTCGCCGACTGAAATGATTTCGAGCCGGTCCCCCATCGAGCGATTATCCTCGTCCACGTCGCGCTGTCTCCCCTCCCTCAGCGTTGCCAGAAAAGGTCTTTGCGCTTCTATATCTATCATCGGATTCCCCTCTAGCGACTGTCTGCGCGAACAGAATGCGCGACTGTGATTGGCTAGTAGAGAGACACAGCGGTAGTGGGAACAACGTGACGTCACGTATTCTCCTCGTGCAGAGAGTCGTTGGAGGAGAAAAGGGGCACATTTAACGGTAGAGGGGGAATCGTTTAGTAGGGAATACACGTCGTCTGGTAACCCTGCTCTCTCTCTCGGAGAAGAATCTCGTTAGCCGACGATTCCGAGCGTTGACAGGAAATATCTCCGGTCGACGCAGCGGTTACAAAACGTTACGAAATGATACGCGACCGGCCGCGGCCGGAATGAAAGGGGAACACGATCGCGGAATTACTTGTACCCGTGCCCCATTCATCCGAGAGAGTCTTCTCTCTCTCTCTCTCTCCCTCTCTCTCTTTTTGTCTTTTTCTCTCTCTACGAAGCAGGCTCGTTCCCACGACGAATCACCGTCTGGCCGGTCTTTCAATTACAAAGTGGACCCGATAACCGGTGAATTCCCGCGAGCCATCGAATTCAATCGAACGATCGCTCGCAACTACAAAGTGCCATCCCCCTATAGAATTTCCCCGTGTTCCTCGTCGATTACGCTCGACGTTTGCGCCATAGTAGTCGCGTTACCGGCCGAACCAATTCCGACGATCAAATATTTTCTAACCTTGGCACTGGGACCGACGCTCGGTTCCGATGAATCCACTTCTCGATCTTTTCGATCGACTTCTTTGATCACCGCGAATTGAATGCACTTGCTGCGAATGCACACGAGAAAGTACAGGCCCAATACGGCCGCAGTCGCGTCAAATGTGTTTCGAGGAGAGCCGGAGGACTCGCGAGAAAATTGTAAAACCAATTACGTGATCAGTAGAGTCGATGGAAAAATTCTAGCGCCGGTAAAACAATTGCAAGGTTCAAGAAAAAAATTGTAGGGCCAACGAGAAGTCTGCGCGGACGATGCAAGAGTATTAGGGCTCAAAACATAAATAAAATAAAGGGCTCCAGAATTATGAGATCGGCGGAAAAAATTTTAGCATCAACGAAAATAGTTGCAAAGCCAACGGCAAAATTTTAGCGACGGTAAAACAATTGCAACATTCGTGGAAAAAATTATAGGGATAATAAGAAATGAGGTCAGTCAATGGGAAAATTCCAGCACCGGTAAAACAATTGCAAGGTTCAAGAAAAAAATTGTAGGGCCACTGAGAAGTCTGCGAGGACGATGCAAAAGTGTTAGGGCTCAAAACAAAAATAAAATAAAGGGCTCCAGAATTATGAGATCGGCGGAAAAAATTTTAGCATCAACGAAAATAGTTGCAAAGCCAACGGCAAAATTCTAACGTTGGTAAAACAATTGCAAGGTTCGAGAAAAAAATTGTAGAGTTAATGCGAGTCGATGGAAAAAATGTTAGGGTTCTCAGGAGAATTGTTAAACCTACAAGTGTCGGGAAAAACCATTGAAAAAATTGTCTGATCTGCCCAGACACGAAGAAGCTTAGAAGAGCTCATCAGGATAGTGTGAAGCAATTTTAGAGCTGCGGAAGACGTAAGGGAGGGGTTGAAGGTTGGTACGAAAGTGTCCAGAATGATTTCGTTTCGTCGATCGCGTGAACGATCTAATGGATCGTGCTATTATCAGCACGACAGTTCGCGAGATTGCAAGATCACAAAGACAAAGACAGGGAGAGAGAGAGAGAGAGAGAGAGAGACCGGCACGGCGTGGACAAGTATTACAAAGTCGGTTATGCTCGCGGTATTATAGCGTCAGCGGAGCTGGTGCTGGTACATGCGAGCGGAACTTTTCCATAATGCGACGACAACGGGTTGCGCTCGCAACAGGCAGGTTTCAGCCTTCGTCTGAAAGAGAGACGAGTGAACAGGGAGGAGAGAAGAAGCGAATAGGCTGCCGGGAACGGTAGGTGGGTGAGTGGGTGACTAGGTAGGTGCGCGAGATCTGGAATAGTCGATTTCTATTCTTCGCGGCTGCCTCATCGGCCGTTTTCCAAAGGGGATCGCGAACGAGTATGAATCGAGTGCTGGAAAACAGCGCTGCTTCGAGGGACCTTGAATTTTCATTTCTAACCGGTGGATTATACTGATCGTTCCTCCAGCAATACGCTCTGACGTCTTTCTGCAACCAATGTTTTCCGTACGATCGATCTCCGTCAAAGAAAAATGCTGTTGCATTTTCGCTGTTGTGTCAACCCGTTTGCATCCTAAGGAAATATGAAAGGGAGGCCTTCATCACCAAACTTTCAAAAATGAACAAGGAAAAAAATGACTACAAGTAAAAGAACTTCATATTTCAGCATTATAAGAAGAAATCAGAATTACTACTTTCATCTCCAACAACACCCTCCATTTCTATTTTTTAGCTAACGAATAATGATAGTGACCAACAAAGTTGAGCGTACGCATACGGCTCCGGTGATAGTGACCAGGAAAATTGAGCGTACATATATGCTCCGATGATAGTGACCAGGAAAATTGAGCGTATATCTACGCTAATGATGCAAATGGGTTAACGCAGAAGGCAAAAACGTGAGAAAATCGACTTTCCTTTGCCACTCTCTTTTTCCTAGCTCTGGTCGAACCAAGATCTAGATCAAACCCACTGCTATTGCGTGGCTCACCCTGTATATCGGCCGCATACCAGATTCCATCGAATTAATAGGATATTGATAATTAGACTGCGGTTCTTTGCGCGGTTCTGGTATTTGCGGAGCTTCGAAATTCTAGCAAACGTGTGCATTAAAACGCGTGATTCTCTTTCTCTTATCAGAGGTGGCTGCGAGTAATTTTTAAACAGACGCCCAGTGCGATCTAATAAATCCTTCTAATCTCTCAAATATTTTCGAGGTGTTCAATGGACCGTCTCAAGCGGTCCAATTTTAAAAAGGCACTTGATCAGGCGAATCACTCGTTCTGAAATCGTTGGTTCACGAGACTCGCAATTGGGTCTCCGGCAGAAGAATTCTCAGTTGAATCATTCCGCTTTATGTCTTCGAAACCGTTCATCCTTCAGTCGTGTAATAGAGATCGTTGGCTAACGATACTCACTCGCGATTCGATCTCTAGCATAAAAATGATCGAATCGTTTCGCTTTATGTCCTCGATCCATCCCTCGATCGTGTAATAGAGATTGTTGACTCAACCCTCCGACACAATATAGTCCCCGAAACAACTGTTTAACGCTAAACCTACCACGGTCAAAATGGCCGGTTTTATATTTTACAATTAACGAAACCATGAAAATTCATTTGTGGAAAATAGTGGAATAAATTTCCTTGTCCAAGCATTTATTACATTGAAAACTACAGACAATATCAATTTGTATAAGGCAATATTTACCAGATACTGTTAACGCTTGGTAGGTTTAGCGTTAAAACAGTTTCACGAAGATTCTGCTTAGAACCGTCACGAGTCACTTTCATTCTGAATAATTGTTACGAGATACCGCAACTGTAACAGAGATCGTTCTTCATGCAAAATAAAAGCTTTCCAAGTCAATTGCAGGGTTAAATAGACATGCGTGTTTCGATCATTCTAATAAGTCAAAAATAATGTAACACTTACAAGTTAAGATTACAAGGTAAGATTTTATGCATTTATGACAAGAACGTGTGGTTGCAATTTGAAGAGACTAAAAATGTTTAAGAATATTAATGTGTTGGTGTCAGCTTGATAATATTATTAGAAGAAGAAAAGAATTTTTACTTGGCCTCCGTTACTTGTAAACGAGGCAAACAATTTTTATTTCATTTCTAGTAATAACGTTTAACGTTAAACCAACCACGGTCAAAATGGCCGGTTTTCTATTTCTTCGTTTAAAAACGTCTCCACAGAAAATGACTGAATCGACTTCATTGTTTAAGAACATATTATACTGAAGATCGTTCAAAGTTTAATTAAATTCAATCTTTTCTATAAGACGTTTCACTTTTATATGTTTTGCGCTCGTTTTTGAGTTCGTTTAATGTATCCACAGTATTCCACGATATTTCCCTTATTCGTTGCAAAATTGCTAAAATCCGGAGTCTAGAGACGACGCCCGATTCGCGGCGGGGTTTTCGAGTCACCCGGTGTGTGCGCCGGGCAAAAGCGAAACAAAGTGGCTCCGTTACGCGGACACGGGTTTCCTGACGCCCAGCAACGGAACGGCTAATTACCTAGTAGGCCGACTCGTTCGTTTTGCCTGGAAACCGATCCGCAAATACGACGAGTAGCGGAGCACGCGTCTCTCGGTCTCTCGAGTACGAATTGCCAGGGCAAGATTCTCGGTAGCCGCGGCAAGAGGCAAGATCAGGTGCGGAGGCAAGATCACGCGTGTAAAGCAGAGCCCGTTCGCGTAACAGCGGAACGGGTCCGCTCGAATCCGCCTGTGCGCCTTTCGATCAGCTTCGCTCCGCGTCGGGATAATTGCGTAAGGTGAAATTTCGCCGGAAGGTACATCTCCCCTGCGCGTTCGCTCTCGATTCCGCTCGGCCTGCTCGGGACGACACCGCGAGGAGAACCATGATCGTCGAGAGAGAGAGAGAGAGAAAGAGAGAAAGCAGAGATTAGACTCTGGTTTGACGCGTTATCAATTTTCTACGACGCAGCGCCGCCGATCCGCGCCGGGGAACCGTGTCCGTCTCGTTAGAAGCCTCGGCAGCAGCAAGCAGCAGCGTGTCGAAATTTTTCTTTTGCCCGAGATCGTTAACGTCCGATCGGCAGGTAAAACGAGTCGATCGCTCCGCGGCAAACTAGTTCTCCGATTGCCAGCCGGAAAAATCGGTTGCGCGATCATTCTCCGACGAGCAACCGGTGTTTTTCAGGCTCCCTCTGTATCCTTAACCCTTCCACCACGGTTTTTATACCGGTATTACGGCTGCCGGAGTCGTGTTTATGATAATGGAAAAGTTACTTTTACCGCTTGCCACAGGATGGAGACTCCGGAGACGTTCAACGCTCTTAGCGATATAACCGCGCTGCGTTTTCTCGCGAATTCTCCATTTCTGTCCCCGCGAGTACGCTCGCAATATTACGTGGAAACCTAGAAACAGCTTCGGGGAATCGTTGTTGTCAAAACAAATTCCCGAAACTCCCGCGGTCGCTGGGTAATCGATTTTCCTATTATCTTCTGTTCGAACAGAACAGGTGCATTTTTCTGTGTTCCGGAATAAAAGAATGTGCTCGATCATTTCCGATCGATGGAACAATTTGAAACTGGTCATTTGACCAGCAGTGATACGTTCAGTATTAATACTCTATTAGTACAGTATTAACTATGAAACAATGGTTTAATCGTCGTTGGATTTTGTAACGTTTGTATATTTGTTTGAAAGGAGCATTTTTGCTTCAACAATAGACTGCAGATCTCTGTGCAGAATGAACATTTTTGACCTGAACTGCAACAAACCGGAGTGAAATAGGATGTTATATTGTTTTTTAATATCTTGAACAGGCTGAAAATAACACAACAGCATTTTTAAATTGTTCTAGTATCTTCGGCATTTTATATTACTTGTCGCAAATGCATAAGCTCTGATGTCGAATGATGGAAAATAATCAGTGATTATTCTGAACGCCCTCGTTAACCCCTTGCCCTACAATAACGAGTCACACTCGTGACGGAGTTTCTGAACAGAATCTAATAAATATGTATGTTATTAATAGACTGCGGATGTTATGCATATATGACAAAAATTAGTAGGTGTAATTTGGAACACTGACAACATTAGAAGAATTTAAAGATTCTGTTATATTATTTTCAATCTATTAAACATAATCAAAAAGAAATTAAATTTTTATTTCACCCCAGTTTGTTTCAATTTAGACAAAAAGTTTTTCTTCTGCATAAAGATCCGCAGTCTAGAGATTAATTTCCTCTAAACCGAAATAAAATCCTATTTGGCATACAATAGATAGAAGTTTTCTTTTTTTTTAGGAAATTACGAATTACAAGAAAATTCTAATCACCGAAACCGTAAAATAAATCGTAGTGCAAAGGGTTAAGGACCATTTGTCGACACGACTGCGCAAAGTAAAAATGGCCGAACTTTCCAGAAAATTCTGCAGACTTTGCGGGACCTTCCCAAAATCTTCTAGGAGCATGTTGGATTTTGACGAATTGAATTTCTCTGGAGACACGCTTGTCGGACAAGGTTCGAAAACGGGACAGAAGGAAAACGAGCATCGAACCGGAAACGCTGGGACGACGGTTTTCTCTGGGCTCTCTCGTTCGGTTTCCCTTTCCATCGACGAATCGGGGACTTCCCCCTCGGCGCGGCGTGTAATTGGGAAGTTCCCTGCGAGAATCGATCGATCGATACCGCGGCTGGCGTCGTCGTCGACAGTATCCTGTGTGCGGAACCTTGGAATTCCGCGGATTCCTGCGGTACCGTTCGGCGCACCCTACGTACGCAGGAGCTTCTTTCGACAGCGTGCAGGACTCCGCCGCGATCAGTGGCGTAGGCCGAAGTCCTTCGCAGATTTCCCTCCATCCGGTTCAGTCGTGAAATTCACCAAAATTCCCTGCGTTATGCTTATTTTTCGTGCCGTTCATATTTTCCTTCCACTTAAGAGACAAGGGTAGTCACGTGACTTTTGCTAATCCAGCAGGTCGACAACTGCTGTATAATTTCCGTTCACAGCCTTCAGCCATTGACTTAAGATCCATCTTGGTCTTGATCCGACGGGTTATAAGTCTGTGACTAAACTTGTCACATTTTTTGCTCTGTATTATCGACATTATGAATTCTGACGCCAGAAACGTGCTTCAAGTTTTTGGTTTTATTTCGCAGAGAATCAAGACAAAATATAGATCGATTTGTAGCTGGAGATATTTTCTAGCGCGCGCTACTCTCGATTTCATCCAGAAAACTCATCCAATGGCATAAAAATGTTCGGATTCCACGGCATGCACGTCGTCAATTTTTTGCCTACTTCTAACGCTTATATTACCAAATATTTGCATAATCTCGTCAGCTCGTGACCAGCGCGCGCTAGATTGAACTCTCCTCTTTCGAATGAGCCCTTTCCCAGCCGAAAATATTCTCATATAAGGACGAAAAGTTGAGGCACGTGAAACCATTTTTCGCCCATTTTTGTCGGTAACGTGGTCAGTCTACCTTATCGCGATTCTACGGTGTCTTAAGGGGGGAGGGTCAAGTAAACAAGCGTTTCTTCTCGATTTCTTCTCGAATTTGTTTTGAAGAGAGCATAATATTTCTTTATTTACAAAAAATTGTATGTTATTGTTTAGCATCTAGACAATCTATATCAATTTTGAGATTATAAAAATATTCATAAATAACTGAGCAGCAGCTGCTTGCATTTTGGCTCCTCGAAAATGCGCTGTGCAACGCACAGATCGCTCTAATTATCTGAAATCACAAATCCAAAAGTTTTTCGTTAATATATAATAATACCCTTTGCATGAACCTAAAAGTTTTTTTAAAAATTGAAATTAACAATGTTTATAACCACTTCTTTATAAAAAAAATTGTGACTTCTTTTCAAAGTGGCGCAGAATTTGTAATTTTTTAATTTTTTTTTAAATTTAGGTTCATGCAAAGCGTATTATTATATATTAACGAAAAACTTTTGGATTTGTGATTTCAGATAATTAGAGCGACCTGTGTGTTGCACAGCGCATTTTCGACGAGCCAAAATGCAAGCAGCTGCTGCTCAGTTATTTATGAATATTTTTATAATCTCAAAATTGATATAGATTGTCTAGATGCTACACAATAACATACAATTTTTTGTAAATAAAGAAATGTTATGCTCTCTTCAAAACAAATTCGAAAAGAAATCGAGAAGAAACGCTTGTTTACTTGACCCTCCCTCCTTAATAGTCTTAATAGTTTCTTTTTCTGAATGAAATTCATTTCGATTCCTCTGAATCTTCATTCGTGCTTGCGCGCTCATGTGTACGATGCAGGAGCACAGATTCTAATTTATTTATCAGCCTTAGTAGTGGTAACTAAACCGTGGATCTTTGGGCAAAATAAAAATTGTTTTTGTCATAAATTGTGTGAAAATTGTTTTTGTCATAAATGCATAGAATCGGGACGGTGGATTTTTCCTCTGTTAATTTTAGCAGATTGAAAAGGACATCGTTCGCTTAATTAAAAGTAATAGTAGCGTTAAATTTGCAGGATAATGTGCAAGGCGGCGACGCAGAAACGACTTGAAAACGTGACTCAGAAAGGAAACCTACAATCGAAATTCATACAACGCAACGCAAACATTAGGAACCATACTCATTTGCTAAACGATCTACTGCAACGTGTGCGCGTTATCGAGATAGGAGCCTGTACAAAAGCTAATGCTAATAATTGCGCAGAGTATGAGGACAGGGTAGAGCATAGACAACTATTAGCTTAACAAGAACCGGCGCGATAAGTGCTGGAAGCGGTGTTCCAACCTCTTTGTTTCGTTAAAACACAGCCACAATACGATCGAGTCATTTTTCACCTATTAGCACGACTGCATGGGCGACTTATCAGCATAACGATGTAATTTACGATGTTACTGTAAATGTTTTGTTTGAAACCGGGACATAAAACGACAGTCTGACTGAACGCGACCTTTCGACATTTCTAACTTTAAGAAGCTAACAAACGCATAAAGAACCTAAATAACATTGACAGTGAATTCTCGATATATGTCAACAACACGGGTATTGCCAGCGTCGTGTTTCCACTCCTCGGCCCTCCACGGGGTATACCCCGCGGTAGTGGAGATAATTCCGCGACGTTTATCATCGAGGCCCTGGCGACATATATCGAGAAAATCATTGTAGACTGCAAATTTCATGAAATAAATGTGCAAAACGATAAACGTGTCCCAAAAGGTACGGAAAGAGGATCTTTCAAACATAACCGCAGGTCCACGGATTCCTGAAGACTTCTAAAATGAAACCATGGGAATATAGAATAGTATTCGTCAACTTCCGCGCGGTCTCGCAAACAATGTTTCACCGTTCCAAAATTTCTGCGCGGAGAAAGGGAAGCCTCGGTCAAGTTTTACGAGTTCTGCGTCCGCTAAGCAAGAGCTATACGCCCGATGGGGCATGAGACAACGATAACGTATTCGGCCATAAAGACTTCTGGCGCCCCGTAGTTCGACGGACGACGGTCTCGGGACATCGTCCGTGGATAAGGTCGAGGCAATAAGTAAAGTCGCCGACTCGGAGAGGTCCGTGGAGGCTGAACGATCAAAGTTGCGCGCAGGATATATCGCCTAACCGCTTCGAACAGCGCGGACGCGCGCGCGTAGCGGCCCGTCGTTTCCAACGAAAAACATTCGCGCGCGGAAAAATCGTGGTCCATAAAATATTCATTAAGCAGATTGCATCGGGCTGGCTCTTGTTGCGCCATTGAATTTAGGTAGAGGCGAAGCGAGCGAGCTGAGCGAGTATGGTACCATAGTACTATCCCAGCGGGCATGCCCGCGCCCGTGCGTGCGTACACATATCTTTAATATCTCGACGACGAATCGACATTCATTAGGATGCATTGGCATTCTTAGGCTGCGAGCAGAGCCGAGCGGGGAACGGGTTATGCCAGGGATCCTCGTCGCGCGCTACTAACGACCGAGGATTCTCCGATTCGATGCGTACTCGCGTGGTTTTCATGCAACGTCGCCTCCGACTCGAGACAAGACCAGCCAACCGTCCCCGAAGACGGTTACCCGGCGAAATAATGCACACGAGCGCGATCATGCTCGCGCCTTCCGCTTCTAAGCCAACCCGATCCGAGGAGTGCGGATCTTCATGCAAAATAAAAATTTCCCAAGCTAAGTGCAAGACACAGCAAAGTGTTAAAAAGGTATCATTCTTGTACAATTGCTACCTTCATACGTATGTGACATTCACCATTTACTCCGCAATTTACTTAACGCTAAACCTACCACGGTCTAAATGACCGGTTTTCTATTTCACAATTATTGAAATTATAAAAATGTTTTCATAGGAAATTACTGTCTTCACTTATTTATTTAAGCACAAAGTTCAAGTAAATTCAATCTTCTCCCTTCCATAAGACGTCTCACTTTTATATATTTTGTGCTTGGTAGGATTATTGTTAAAAATAGTCAAATTAGCACTCGAATGGCGACTGTAAGGCGCCACTAAAAATTGCTGTATAATTATTCAAAATATTTTTCACATTATTAAATTTGTGTGTGTGTAATAAATTACTAAACATTTCACTATTTTACGAGTAAATCGCACCATTTTCGTATGCATAACACGAAAGAAAAAATACATAGAAGGGAAATATTCTAGGTCGGAAGAAATGTTTCGTTTTGGAGTTAAAGTAGCTTCGAGAGCAAGGGGTTAATCTTATACACTTAGCCGTGTAAAGCCGTAGTCATAATACAGTGATTTCTCTATACATGTCGCCAAGGTCTGGGTGATAAACGTCGCAGAATTATCCCCACTACCGCAGGGTGTACCCCGAAGCTCGAGAGGCCTCGGACGCCGAGGAGTGTAAACACAACACGGCTCGAGTACGTGTCCAGGACGATACATGTCGCTGACAAGACTCGTGTTGTTGACATATATCGAGAATTCACTGTACTTTGTGTAGGAATATTTTAATGGAAACTCCTACGTCTTAGGTGTGACGTAACGGGTGGAGCGATCTCATACCGATTTCGCTAAAGTACTTTATTCTACTTCGACAACTCGACTCTCAAACGACAATTTTAATATTCAATATCTCATAAACTCACTCGCTCGCGACTCTCGCTCTACCGACTGACTCTCTACCGACTGACTCTACATCCCTCGCATTCGTCCCTTTTATTCAAGTCCCACTTTCATTCTTCCTCTCTTGCACTCTCATTCTCTCTCTATCAGTTTCACATCCATTCGGAAAACCCAAACAGTCACTTACACCCTGCGCTTGGCGCCCCTAAACACTTTACTCTTGTCACCAAGACCCGAACACTCTTCTGTCACACGTCAGCCCAAACAGACTCCCTTTCACGCCGGACCCAAACACGTTGGCACCACGATGTCGCGTCCGCAGTCACTCTAAACAATCATTCTAACACAGTGTCTCATTCATAACCCTACATTTGTAACGGGGACGAGTGGTCTTTTATGAAACATTTTAACAGTGAAGGTAGGACTATTCAATTTGCTTGAGAAATGCAGGGTGTAGTAATGGTTCTTTTTGGGGTTGGACTAGGAAGAAGTGGACAAGCAGGACAACTGGAGAGAGAGAGAGAGAGAGAGAGAGAGAGAGAGAGAGAGAGAGTGTGTGTGTTCGTTAATTCCGCGGCCGAATTTCGCGTCGCTCGGGGCGCCAACGGGATAATTGTTTGGTAAATACGGCCAGGCTCCAATTTTCCAATATCGCCGGTCCCCGCGGGTTTTTCCATTCAGTTTTTTATCACGTTTCTCGTATCGATGCCCGTTTCCCCGGTTTGCCAGGCTCTCGTCGGCTACGCCGGCTTTATCCCGGACGCGCGCTCGCCGGTCGGGACAACAGAGAGTTTTGCAAAACAATCGTTCGAAGGTAATAAACTTGCTGCAAGTCGTATTTGTTTTCCCGGCTCGAAATTCACGGTTGTCGGCGCTACGTTCTGAAAGCGAGATACATAGAGGGAAAGGGGGTAAAAGAGAGTAAAAAAGAGAGAGAGAGCAAGGGTGGTTGGTAGCGGGTATCGCGATCGAGCGGAAGAATGCGCGTCCCGGCGCGAAATACATTCGTCCAATTACGCGAGGGAGTTCGGCGACGATGGGGGATCTCCTATCGGGACAAGTGTATCGTGGAAACGCGAGTTCGGCCTGAGAAGGTTGGTTAATTGCCGCGCTTAAATCTCCCGCTCGGCCGCGGCTCCGTTGCTCTCTTGCGCTCGGTTTATCGGCTCTCTATCCTTCGGGCCCCTTGCGTTCTTTATCGAGCCACGCCATTACTCCGGTTAGTTGATAGAGCGCGAGGAACGGGCCGATGCATTTAACATGGGATACAAATGACCTTATCGCGGGTACGTGGCCGACCGTCTTCACCACGGTGCAAGGCCTCTCGATGCACAAGCCCGAATCGATTCGCGCCTGAAATCGCCTCGTTAACCCCGCGTTTCTCCGTACGCGATCCCACGGATTTTACAAAGGCTCCAATCACTGTTACACTCGCGAAATTAATTGCTCGATTTTGGCCATCCTATATCCCCCCCTCGGGCACAACAGATGCACGGGTGCGTTGCGCTGTGACTATCTTGCCGATCTCGTGGAATGCGCTCTTCTGTCGAGACTGTGTGGATCGGAGCAATTATCGCGTTAACGAGGACGTTTTATTGAACAAACATTCAGGATACGGGTATCAGACCATATTTAAGCGATTGTTAGAAAATTGTGGCACATAGCAAATTACTGCAACACCTGTTCGATCACTGTAGGATCGACCGAGAATTTATAAAATATGCTGGGGTATTGCTACAGACTGGAATATTTTAAGGTCTGCGAAGACGTTGTAAGAGGTACTAAAAAATTGTAAAACCCAACGAAATATTGCGAGACCGCTCTGAATGTTCCAGGACATACCAAATGAATGCAGGGCTTCCAAAAAGGGCTACCAAAACATTCTAGTGTCTACCAAAATATTGTACAACTCTTACAAAAAGTGTGAGATCTACCAAACTGGCCATAACGTCTACCAAAAAAATTCTGGTACCTACCAGAATATTGTAAAACACTTACAAGAAGTTTGAGACTTACCAAATTGGCTGTAACGTTTACCAAAAAATTGTTGCTCTCGCCAAAACATTGTAGAACGTCTACTAAAAAATTGTTGGACCTCACCCAAGCTGTATAAGACCCACACAAAATTTGCAGGATCCATGAAATTATATGTAAAGTCTGCCAAAAAATTCACAAACCTGTAAAACCGATGTAGAATCTAACAAATTGTGAAAGGATGAACCAAAAATATTGTAGATCTTAACAAAACGCTGTAAGATTTGTTATAAAATTGCAGGATCTACTAAAACACTGCAAACGTAACTAAGAAATGTAAAACCTCATGAAAAAGTCATCATAGGTGACAGAAATTTTGTGTGACAAACATTAACCTGTTCAATTTTATTATGATTAACCGTTGCCCTACAATATCTGAACAGAGTCTAATAAATACGTATGACCGAAATAAAATTCTATTTTGTTGTACTTGACACATATATCCTTTGGAGAAAACATAGGCATACGATAAACATAAACTATCTTTTCTTTCTATGAAATCCCGAACGATGAAGGATTTCTGATCATTATAATCACAAAATAAATAGTAGTGCAAGGGGTTAAACCGTTTCGATTGACTTTGAAATTTCATACAATTTTTCTGGACCAAGCCTGAAAAACGAGCACGCAATATGGCAGACACAGCGGGCATTAGTCGATTCAGATTATCCGATTGTTTACCACGGAAGGCAGCGGCTGTTCATCCACCGGAGGATTTTAATTCGCGGATAGCCGAGTGACGAATGGCCGGGCGTAATTGCGCCGATCCGGGGCCACGATCACGATCACGATCGCGATCGCGATCGCTCGCGCGCGACCATGATCCATGCGACGCAACGTCTCCCCGGTAGGATAGCGGCCGTAGATCATCGGATCACCCGCGCTCGTTCGCTCGCGGTCATTAGGCTAATGCAGCCTCGCTTATTTCCATGCAATCGATCCTCGGTGATTGCGTCGGCGCTGCATCCCTCGCTCGTTGCGCCCTCCTCCACTTCGCAAATATCGCTACCTACGGGATCGAAACTGCAGAAAACGATCCCCCCTCCCCCGCTCTCAGGTGCCACCCCCTCGAAATCGCGATTTCTATTTTCGAGCTCCGCGGGTAATTAACCTAATTGCTCGGATTACTTTCATCCACGGCGTACCTACCTACAACGAGAACGCGTTACCTCGCGAAAGTCTCTTGCGCGATTCCTGCATTCATTTTGCAATGTTATTAGCGCTTTTGTAATTTGTGCATAATCCCATGTTTTAACGCGCTGTGTTTCGGAAGAATTCATATCGGCCCTCTGTCAGGTATAACTGATCCGACGGATTCGGGAAATCCTGCTACGGCTTTGAAACACGTCTCTTTTTACTTTGTTAATTAACCCTTTGCACTCGGGGATTTTTTCCAGATCATCTACCAGCAACTCGTTCAATCTCGAAGCACCGAGCGTGTACTTCGTTTCGTTGAAAATAGTGCAGAGTTGGAAATGATTACTCTGTTCCAGTGAACCATGACCTGGAGTCTTTATTAATACACGCTCTCTGAAGCAAAAATAAAATTGCACACATATTTTTAAAATATGTGATACCGTTCGGTACAATCGGGTATGTGTCTCGTGGGACTGTGAATGACAATTTGCCTGTCGTTTTCATCTCTGTTGTCTCTGGCACGATCAATATGTGACTTTCCGAAGAGGATATAGAACCTTTTAACACTATTCCTACCGCGACCGGTCAAATGACCGTTTTGAAAATTTCGATTAGAATTTCCTATATACAACGTAATTGAATCGCCTTTAAACTTCACGACTTTTCCTAAAATATGCGTATAATACATTTTTCAATATTCACTTCTTTTTTTTATTGTTTATTTTCTGAGAAAAATTTGTAGTCTGTCTTACCTACCGCGACCGGTTATTTGACCGGCAGAACGATTTATATCTTTTTGTAATAGTATTCTTTCAAAGACTCAATTCCGAAACTATAAAGTCGTTACAAACGAAAGGTAATGCAGTTGTGGCATGATTTTAGCCGAAAAGTGCCTTTCAGGGACTGCTTTACGGCACTTCAAAGTGTTTAGAGTTCTCGCTCGCCTATCGGCCTCGCGGTGTTCATTTGGCTGATTGGTATCCGAAGCGGTCCAGAACGTCGGATTTTCTTACACCGTCTTATCTACTATGACTGTAAAATAAATAAAATCATAGCCGAAGGGGATGCCTAGACGTCTTCTCACGAATTCAAATCAGTAAAGTCTTGTGACCTGAACATAGAGCATCAAAACGTGAAAGTTACAAGGAGCATATTCGGCAGTCTTTTACTATTTTGTATTTTTATTCTATTATTATTCTACTTTTATTTTATATTGTATTACGTGTTATAAGTGTCATTTTCAAAAAAGTGAACAAACCAACAATACTTCGTAGTAAGTTTCACATTTTATCTTTTGTTCATTTTTTTATCCATCTTGATTTACATTTTTATATCTTAGTTTTGATTTTATCCCTTGAATATTCATTCCCAAAATGTCAAGACGTTCGAAGACTGTAAATTTATTATTAGAGAAAACAAATAATATTGACGAAGTGTGTTCCGAAGATGATTAGGAAATTTTTGATATTGAAAATGACAATGCGGAAAAGTATGATCTATTTGAGACCGACCCGAACACCGATGAGGACGAAGAGAATGTTTCGAACGTACGTAGAGGACGAAAGAGAAGGAGATTTTTAGTTAGTTCCGATGGTGAGAATGGGAAAGTGGTAATCAAAACTGCTGTAGACGGAACTGTTTGGCAAGAAGTAAAAGAAGGATCTAATCCTGGAAGAGCACCTATTCATAATATTTTTAGGGGAACATCAGGCCCAACAGGGTATAGTAAACGAAATATTATACGGTGAAAACGAATAAAATGTACATTGTATACACCTAAATAAAAGAGACTATATTTTTATACTGTCAAATTGGCTATTATCTTCATTCTACAGGGTGGCCACATAACTCTGAACAGCTCAAAATCTCGAAAACTATGCCATCGATTTTAAAGTTCTTAGTCTTAAATTGCATGGAACCGAAGGGCCTTTCTGACTACATAAACGTGAAGTGGCCTCCCTTCCCCTTTAACGGGGGAGGGGAGGTACCTTTATAATTTTAAATGGAACCCCCTATAAAATGTTACATATTTAGATTCTACCGGAAAAAACAAGTCAATTTTGTCTGAAACATTTTTTTGTCAGATACTTCCATGATGAGATATAACAGTTTGAAGTTTCGAGTTGTAGGTACTTGAAGCGCTCGGAAATAGCGTTATGGAATTATACGCGCTTGAGTCCTTTGCTTATTCGTGAAGAAATCAAATGTACTTTAAATTAAATGTTCAAAATGTCCACCACGGGCTTGTAAACATTTATTTACTCGAAACATCAAAGTTGTTCTAACATTTTTTAACATTTCGGGAGTCACTGAAGCGCAAGCGTCACGTATTCTTTGTTTCATATCCTCTTTTGTCGTCGGTGGTGCAAACATAACTTTGTCCTTTACATATCCCCATAAGAAAAAAATCTAATGGTGTTAGATCGGGGGATCGAGGAGGCCATTGACGAGGTCCCCCACGACCTATCCATTTGTTCTCAAATTTTTCGTTCAAAAATTGCCTGGTGATGATTGCAAAATGTGGAGGAGCGCCGTCTTGTTGGAACCACATTTCTCTTCTAACGTGCAGTGGCACATCTTCCAAAAGCGCAGGCAAATGATTTTTTAAGAAATCACAATAACTTGCAGATGTTACAGTTTCTTGAAAAAAATAAGGTCCAATCACAAAATCTCCTATTAGGCCACACCAAACATTCAAAGACCATCGATGTTGAAAGGGAACACATCGCATCCAATTTGGGTTTTCCACGGCCCAATAATGCAGATTATGTCTATTTACATGCCCTGAATTCATAAAAGTGGCCTCATCGGAAAAAAGTATTTTGCACAAAAAGTCATTTTCCACAACACCCTGCAGCCACTCACAAAATCTTACGTGGTGATCGTAATCTGCTATCGAAAGCTCTTGTGATAAAACCATATGCAAGTGTACGTTGACTAATATGAGGATTTAATGTAATTGCAGCAAGAATACTGGCACTATTATTTTCATTAGTGACAGCTTTAGGTTTATTGCGAGTTTTTTTACACAATTCACCGTGCTCGCGAAGCCGCTTTTCTAAATTATGAAATGTTGCATGACATTTTTTGATCCCATAACGTTCAAAAAACATCACTGCTGCACGCCGATAATTTTTTTGGCATTCACCTAACGTTAATAACATATTCACTTCTGTGTCAAACGTAGCCATAATCACAATGTTACTGCTTGAATAACAGCTCTAAACTGAAAACGTTTTCATAGATAAGTGAGTCAAACTCAAGAATTGTAAATATTATTGTTTGTGTTTCTTCATGAATAAGCAAAGGACTCAAGCGCGTATAATTCCATAACGCTATTTCCGAGCGCTTCGAGTACCTACAACTCGAAACTTCAAACTGTTATATCTCATCATGGAAGTATCTGACAAAAAAATGTTTCAGACAAAATTGACTTGTTTTTTCCTGTAGAATCTAAATATGTAACATTTTATAGGGGGTTCCATTTAAAATTATAAAGGTACCTCCCCTCTCCCGTTAAAAGGGAAGGGAGGCCACTTCACGTTTATGTAGTCAGAAAGGCCCTTCAGTTCCGTGCAATTTAAGACTAAGAACTTTAAAATCGATGGCATAGTTTTCGAGATATTGAGCTGTTCAGAGTTATGTGGGCCACCCTGTATATTAAAAAATATAAGTTGTGCTAAAGACCGGTCATTTGACCGGTCGCGGTAGGAATAGGTATACGTGAAATGTCGGTAGGAATAGTGTTAATTATTGAAGCTCTGCTCGACGAGCTTCGGAAATTGTCAACGGGCAAGAGGTTGTTGCTTGCTTCGGTTTCGAACGTTTGGTCGGCCAGCATCGCGTTTTAAAGCGACGCGTGGCTCGTTGTACGGCGGTTCCCGTTGCTCGGCCTTTTAAATCACGCGTCCGCGTAGTACGCACTCCAGATTCGCGATTAACAGCGTCATTCATTGCTGCGGCACCGGCTGGCCTTCTTCGTTCATTCATTCTCGGGCCGGTGGTGGTGACGTAACAAATATTGTCGGCCCGTTCCAGATGAAAAGCGACTCTTGCTGGTGGGAAGAGAGCACGGCCGCGTCGCCTTGACGTCTCTCGATTAAATATTCATCGAGACCGGGCTGGACAGATTCCGAGAAAAATCTTCCGATGGAATCGGCCACGGGGATTAATCGATATCGAATGGGACGGGATTAGCATTTAAAGGAGCGGACGTCCGTCACGATCCCCCGGGCGGAGTTATTCGGCGAGCAATTAACGCTTTGACTGCTCCGTGTCATCCGTATTCGAGCGACGACACACCTTTCTCGAAAAGGCAAATCGGATTCTGTTTGAGATCTGTCGAGGATTCATCGGGCAAATGGATTCGGGTCTGCAGAGTGACCGTTTCTAGCCCACTGACAAATTCACCCAGAAACGAACAATCTTTTTACACTAAATCTACCACGGCCGGTCACATTGACCTTTTCAAGCTTCTGCGTACAATTTCGACTTTACGACTTTTCTTAAAGTATGTGTACAATGTGTTTTTCAGTATTCATTTCTCGTTTTTTTTTCCCCCAAGAAACCGTTTTCTGTATGACGTTGACTATGTGATATCAAGAACGATATGCCCATAACAGTCACACAAAATCAGAATAATTTATTTCGTAATATAAGTACAGAAAAGGCAGCAATTGTTACTCCCTCGCACCTTGTAGACCCTGATAAACAACTGCTTTTTTTTAACTACCTCCTCTTTTCTTGTAATTGTAATTTTTCTTGCTGAATAATTTTAATCAATTGGACGTCCAAAAATACATTTCACGCAAGAGAAGAACTAGATTCGTCCCAGAATCGAGCATCGACTAATTTAATTCTTCAAATATAAAGATGCCAATTTACCGAGCAGTGCACAAGTGTTAAAACGAGAAGGATAGAGAGAGGAGAGGATTAAATGGCATTACAAACGACAGAGAAAGTGAAACGAATTGTTCTAAGAACGCGTCTTTCAATGTAACTGCTGCAGAGGGTAGTCTCCGTTTTATTCAATGCAATGAGAAAATTAAGATCACGTCCTTCGGGCTCAGCAGTATAAAATTAATATCCCGGGACACGGTTCGCATTCTTCAGACCCTGGAAGTGCATTAAGGGACTAGGAGGAGCAACTTTAGATCCAAAATGAAAACTTAACGTCCCGGGATTTGATTCTGCAGATCCTACAGGATCAAGGGCCTGCATTAAAGAAATAGTAAGGCCTGAACCTGGATTATCACCTCGACTGCAGTGCTCCCTTAGCAGGGCAGCTGCAACTTTGGCTCTGAAATGAAAAGTTAACAAGTTCGAAGACTCGGGGACGTCAGAGCACAGGCTTTGGAGAAGACAACTGGGGATAAGACAACCCCAAACCTGTGGATGTCCCCTTAACTTGGACAGGGGTTTATCAATGGCAAAAGGACTTAAATTAGGTTTTCGGTGAAGCAACCAAGCCGAAAAGAAGATTACCAAAATCGTAGGTTTATGCCTCATTGCTGGACATTTTATGCTCTTATGATGAAAGCAAGTAGGCGTAATTTAACACTAAACCTGCCACGGTCGAAAGGGCCGGTTTTCTATAACACAATTATTGAAATTGTAAAAACGTTTTCATAGGAAATTACTGAATAGATTTAAGCACATATTACAGTGATTTCTCTATATATGTCGCCAAACCCTGGATGATAAACGTCGCAGAATTATTCCCACTACGTCAAGTATGTCTCCTGGACGATACATGACGCTGTCAAGACCCGTGTTGTTGACATATATCGAGAATTCACTGTATAATGAACATCATACAAACTTCAAGTAAATTCAATCTTCTCCCCTCTATAAGACGTTTCACTTTTATACGTTTTATGGTTGGTTGGCGTAGTGTTAAAACAGTAAAAATATTAGAAGAATTTGAAAATACTGTTACATCATACACATCGTGTTACCTACTAAACAAACTTTACCTACCAGAAGCCCATTAACAGGTAAGTCAAATACATTATAATCCCACACAAAATGATTAAATTAAGTGAATGAGATAGATTTCTTTATTTACGATTAAAGTCGTTATTGCTGTTGGTCGATCTCCTAAAAAGCTTCTCAACCATGGACCACGGATTAAAAAATTATGAAATAATTCCTGGTAGATAGTGTGTTAAGAAAGAGAATAAATTTCTATATCACTCCAGTTTGTTGCTATTCAGTTGGCAAATTTCTCTTTCGCTGTTCGTTACATTAGAAAGAGAAGAGAAGACTAAACGTAGCCTTCAACGATTGAAGCACAGAAGAAGAAGCAATACAATGTTGAGACGAAACCATGTCTAATGCGCGAAAAGTCGAATCATGGAGATCGAGGATTGCGTAGGTGTGTCGCGACGCGCTTTCTCGATACGCGGCGAAAAAGAAGCGCGCCGAGGCGGTCGTTCGCGAACAATGCTCGATTTATTCGTCGGAGATCGAAGCAGAGAGCAGCCGCCGCCGCTTTCTAGTCGTGTGCTTCCGAGCGGCCATTAACCCTTGCCCTACGATTCAATTTCGATTTTGCGGGAGAAGGAATCATCTCACCCACTCATTATTATCTCCGAGTGCGTGAAAATCGCAGTCAGCCGATTCGTACGTCTAATATTAGGGGTACCCATAAGTAATCAATTGTTTGTAAAGAATTTGTTGTGTCTTTAGTTCTGCACCGATCGTCAAAGAGGAAACACGCATTCTTTTAGAGTTTTCTGTGAAGCAGCCTGTGTTCCAAATATTCTAAAAAGTATAATTTTTTTTTACAACCCTGTAACAAAATGGCGGCGTCCGTACCTTCCGAGGATCATATTCGTGATTGCATAATTTTTCATTTTCATGCGGGATTTAATGCAACGGTAACAACAAAGAAAATTTGCGATGTTTATGGAGATGTATTGAAGGTCAACAAGTGTCAACGTTGGTTCAGAAGGTTTGCTGTTGGTGATTATGATCACTCTGACAGGCCTCGAAGTGGACGACCAGTTGAATTTGATAATGACACCCTAAAATCTCTAGTGGAAGATGATCCAAAATTAAGTATACGAGAATTATCGAGAAGCCTTGGGTCCACATGGTCAACTATACAAAGGCACCTACACGAAATGAGAAAGGCATATAGGCAAGGAATATGGGCATCGCATCAATTATCTGAGACCAACAAGAATATTCGTCGATCAATTTGCACTTCATTGTTATCTAGATTTCGTAGAGATCCATTTCTTAGCAGAATCGTTACCGGAGATGAAAAATGGATTCTTTATGATAACATAAAGCGTTCCAAGCAATGGCTTTCTGCAAATCAAACCGCAATATCAACCCCTAAACCTAGCTTATCACTTAGGAAGGTGTTACTGTGCATTTTGTGGGACTGCCGTGGCATAATTCACTTTGAGTTGTTGAAACCTGGAGAAACAGTTACTGCTGAGTTGTGTTGCCAGCAATTACAACGGCTGTATTCAGAACTATTGAAAAAGAGGGCATCTTTAGTCCACAGAAAAGGTGTAATACTGCAAATTGACAATGCCCGGCCCCATACAGCAAAACTCACTCAGGAAAAAATCAAAGAATTGCAATGGGAAGTTTTACCGCACCCCCCGTACTCACCGGATATTACTCCCTCTGACTATCATTTTTTCAGATCTCTGGAGCATCATTCAAGAAATAAAACATTCTGTAGAAGATGTAAGGAGGCACCATGAGTCATATTTTGCTTGACGAACCCTGGATTTCTATAAGAGAGGATTGAAAATTTGCAGGAAAGATGGCAAATTGTCCTTGATAACGATGGAGATTGTATAATAAATTAAGAAATAAAAACTTGAATTTACTACAAAGTTTGTTTTTGATTTCATAATAATTGATTACTTATGGGACCCTCTAATATTTCGCGCAACAGGGAATCGATTCCGTCGACGGTGCTTCGTTCATTTCGTTCCTGTTTAGCCACTAATTGTTATCACGGGTGCGCCAATATCGAAGTCAGCTGATCCGTAATTTAACGTCGAACGTTTCGCAGAGCAGAGAATCAATTTGCTTATTAGTAACGGCAACGATCGCGGTCGCGATACGCTCGAGACGGCTCTATCGTTCCGGCCGGTTTGCGGATCGAGGAGCGTGTCGATCGGGCGTCTCGCAACGATTCCGTCGATCGGATCCATCGAAATCCTGCTCGCTATCGGTGCCGATACACACACTCCTCGCTCTCTCTCTCTCTCTCTCTCTCTCTCTCTCTCTCTCTCTCTCTCTCTCTCTTTTGCGAGTCCATGGTCGATTCAGCGTGACGAATTGCTCGCGTCAGAGCGGTGCTTTGTAGCGATTCGTCCTCGATACTCCCGAGATTTTCGTTTCGAAACGGACCGGCGAGGGTTGAAGAGATACCGAGGGAGGGAGGGAGAGAGAGAGAAGGGGTTATTATTCACAGAAATTTATTAATACCGCGAGTAACTCAAATTCGACGCCGCTATTAATTTCTCGGACGGCAAACGGCCGGGGGGAGGGAGGAGAAAAAAGTGGAGAAACCGACGAGGAGTTGTCGGCCGCGAAAATTGACTGGCATCGCGTTAATCCTGTCCGTATCCGTCGAGTACGCCTTCCCGATCGTCGAATCTATCGCGCGGATCGACAGGGCGAGCGAGAAGGGCCCCGGCACGAGAAATCGCCGCTCGTAAATCACCGAGTCACCCCGTGTGCCTGCTTTGCTTGCTTGCTTGCTGGCTTGCCTCTGCCTCTGCCTGTCTGCTTGCCTGCCTGGCTGCCTGACTGCCTGACTACCTCTGCCTCTGCCTGTGCCCGCTTGCTCGGCCGTGTACACACGCGCGTGCGTGAGTTCCGCGCGCGCAAACATTCGCGCGGTTTTTTCTTCCCCAACGCGTGCACACACGATGCACCGCGCGGAAAACACGAGGGTGCAATGGCGTACGTCGCCCAAGACTGTTGTCTCATGGTCACCGTCGCCGACACAGTCATCGTCGTCGCGAGCATCATCCTCGTCGGCGATATCGTTGACCAGAGATCGTTGTCGGCCTTGCGAAGATCGAACTCGCGGACCTGATGTAACGAGCTGTGATTAATTGCTGGACACGATTGCGCGAAACGCAGCACAATGTACGTCGATGCGGTGGCACCCTCGAAAGTAACCCTCGTGTCCCTTATGTCAATAACTAAAATCTTCTAAGATGTTCGAAGATGTTGCACTTCGTCGTCTCGACGCATATTCTTATGCGTCAAACATAAATGCACTCGCAATCAGCCAAGAACGTAACAATCTACACTAATTTTGCCACTTACGATATAAATATTAAAGAAGTTATAAGAGAAATTGAAAGTGGATATCCGGTTATCAATGTACAGTGAATTCTCGATAAATGTCAACAACACGGGTCTTGCCAGCGACATATATCGTCCAGGAGCCATGTTATGTTTACACTCCTCGGCGTCCGAGACCTCTCGAGCTTCGTGACCCTTCACGCGATATAGCCCGCGGTAGTGGGGATAATTCCGCGACGTTTATCATCCAGGCCTTCGCGACATATATAGAGAAATCACTGTATAGGGAACCTTGACAATTTGCTTGACGTCCGAGTCCTGTATAAACAGGGTGGCTATTTATTTCCACGAACAAATTAATTTCAAGAGATAAATCGCCTATGGAATATTATAATACACAATATTTATGCACTGCAATCTTGTGCAGAGAAAAATTCATTGAGATGGGATTGATTGATTTAATTCTTCCTCCTATTGAAGATATAATTTCGAAATACAGGCATAGAAGGGTTGCAGCCCAATCGATTACGATTAAAGGGGGATGAGGACTCGAAGAAGATTGAGAACAGATGAATTAGGGGAGTCGTTAGTCTATTCCGCAACGCGATACTCCAAGAACGCTTCGCCGGATCTGCCCCGCCTCGTCGAGATTCCAAATTCGAGAGTGCGGATCAAGAAGCCGAGCGAAAGGGTGGAAAGTTCCGGTGGAGTTCTCCGAAATAATTGACAGACATATTCCGGCGTTCTAACGGGACGGCGGAGGGTAAGGTTGGAGGAAAATCGATGCGAGGTTCCGTCGACGGATACAGAAACGCGAGCCTCGGTTTAGGGGATTTTCACGAGTCCACGGACTAGCATGAATCTGAACCCTTATAGTTCTAAAAACATCAAACCTCGCTTCCCAATCGAACAAACCTTGCAAATTCTAACAAACTACAGTTAATACTCGATATATGTCAACAACGCGGGTCTTGACAGCGTCGTGTATCGACCAGGAGACATAACCGTGTTATGTTCACGCACCTGGGCGTCCGAGGACGTTTATCATCGAGGCCTTGGCGACATATATAGAGAAATCACTTTTTATACATATAGCATAGCTTCTTTTATTCCTTCCTAACAAAAACGCTACTTTTAATCACGTCAGGACCCATCCCTTAAGAGGTCTTCTTAGGACTTTCTTTGGAACACCCTGTACATCAATGAACAGTAACTCTCGTTCAACAAACGACGAGTCATTTTGAGTGTCCTGCAATAATAGCGTACCTGAAGAATGTCAAAGTCTACAGATATATTGAGTGATCCGTGTCTCAGTTAACCGCTTACCGTATAATAATGAATCAAATGCGAATGTCATTCATCTCTTTCGTATCGAAATGGAATTGCGTTCGTCTTGATCAATGTTTAAGCGTTAAATGTGAATTTCACGAAGAAAATCATACGAAACGAGACACAAGCGACGAGAAATAATTTCCCGAAATTTTTTGGAGTAAGAGAGAGAAGGGCTCCCTCGGTCTTTGCACGGTTCAAATCCGGCGCCAATGGGCAAGGACAAGGGCGGCGGAGTCCGTGAGTAGGAACGGAACAGGAACACACAGGGGATTGAGTCGGTCTGCTGGCAGCCAGTGGCCGACCGACCGGCAGTTATCCTGTAGGAAACGAATAAATTAGAGGTGGCTTATCAACGAGTCGTTGATAGGCGTGCGCGCGCTCACGTTCTTGCTGGTGTGCTCTTGCTCTTGCTGTCCGGCTTAGGCTCTTGCTCATGCTGTTGCTCATGCTCGCGTGGCCGCCAGTCGGCCGAGGGGATGGACGTGTTCGGTACGAGAAAAGGGGACAGCGGCGGGACGTGTTAATCGAACGGCCGTGGATTTATGGCCATCGGGAGCCCACGGGAAAGGTGGAAAGGTGGAAAGGAGGGACTACCCACGCTGTCTTTCTCGCTCGCGACGCGATTCGAACGCGGATAGAACCGCGAGCGAATATTTTCTGAGCCGATCGGACGCGTGCGACCGTCCGAAGGGGTGCAATAATGGACATTCTCCGGAGCCCTCGAACACCGTTCGATCCCCAGCCTCGATATCTCGTTCCCGTGCTCCTTCCCCACGCGAAATTGTAAATCCTGCGTCCCTGTTTGCTCAGGCTATCGTCCAAATTGTTCAGAAAATAACGGCTAGTTCTCTTCTTCGTGGCTCCCTCGACTTCACCCTCCAACTCGGCGCGGCGACCACGAAAATTCGGTAAAATGGAACCAACAATTCTCTTACGTGTCAATAAGGACATTTCGCACAGTTTATGGATTTTTCAATCTCGAGAAAGAATTCCGTCGCCCGAGTATAAATGGCACGCCAGTTAACGTGTAAATAACATTATAGTTATAACACTTGACAGTTTCAGCGAGAATAAGTTTACGATTGGCCCGCGGTTGTTTGTGCAAAATAAAGATTGTTTGCGTTAATTTTGAAACGTGGCTACCAAATAAGAGCATATTTCTCCCTTTTAATCCTTTCTATTTATTGAAATTACACCCATCCATTGTCCACGGAAAATGTACAGAAAATTGTTAAGACAGAAATTGGGCGTCTGATGTATTGATCATTCCCGTGTATCGATGCGTTGTGGATTAAAAAGTGTGGAGAAGCGAGTGATGCCATTTAAATTGTGCTTATCCAGTTTAAAGCGGATACAGCCGGATTATGGCGTGCTTAAAAATTTTTATGGGGTCTCAGAAACCCAATTGAGGAAGTTTAGGAGGTTCTAAAGAGCACATCCGGGCGCGAAACAGCCTTTGTAGGCGTAAACAAGACGGGGGAATGTGATAGGGTAGAGGTTCGTAAAAGAGTGTGTTTTAAAGGGGTGGTAATAGGTTTATCCCTTTAGTGCTATACGTACTTGTACACAAAGAGGTACACTTTGATACCGCGTTATTAAGCTACAAAAAACCCTCTCCCCTGGAAAGATAGAGCATAACAAGGCTACTTTATCTTCAAATTTTTTTTCAAACTATCTCGAACGAACGATAGTGACTTTCTACATATACTTAAACTTTGTTCACACATACGAGATCCACGGCTAAAACCTCACCGACTCGCGGGAGTCGGGGGTGAGAATAGAAAGTGACCGATCAGCTGTTCGCTTCCGAGGATTCAGTAGTCTCAGCGAAATTTCTAAATCCATTCCGGCTCCCGTTACGAGCCAAGACTCCGTAGATTCGCGATAAGGTAGAGCGACCACGTTACCGACAAAAATAGGCGAAAAATGGTTTTACGTGCCTCAACATTATTTTCCAAATGCAAAATAAAACTTGTTTGCATTCATTGCAAGACATAGGAGCCAAGTAGGAATTTATTCCTCTCTTTAATAGTTTTATGAACTTGTAAGAAATGTATTGGCAATCTTAAATTCTTGTGATCTTTTTATTGTTGGAAATGGCACCCACCCATTTTTGCCATAACTGCATAAAATCTGCAGTCTACTTATTATGTATGTACTTACTTTGTGCTCGAATGGCGACACTTAGGGGCCACTAAAAATTGTCACGCCAGTACTCAAAACAGCCAAGACTCCGTAGATTCGCGATAAGGTAGAGCGACCACGTTACCGACGAAAATACGCGAAAAATGGTTTTACGTGCCTCAACTTTTCGTCCTTATATGAGACTATTTTTCGCTGGGAAAGGGCTTATTCGAAAGAGGAAGGTTCAATGAGGAGCTGACGAGATTATGCAGATATTTGGTAATATAAGCGTTAGAAGTAGGCCAAAAATTGAAGACGTGCATGCCGTAGAATCCGAGCATGTTTATGCCATTGGACGAGTTTTCTGGATAAAATTGAGAGTAGCGCGCGCCAGAAAATATCTCCAGCTACAAATTGAACTGTATTTTGCCTTGATTCTCTGCGAAATAATGCCAAAAACTTGAAGCACGTTTCTGGCGTCAGAATTCATAATATCGATAGTACAGAGCAAAAAACGTGACAAGTTTAGTCACAGACTTATAACCCGTCGGATCAAGACCAAAACGGATCTTAAGTCAGCGGCTGAAGGCTGTGAACGGAAATTATATAGCAGTTACCGACCTGCTGGCTCTGCAAAGGTCACGTGACTACCCTTGATTCGACCGAGAATCGGTTTTCCGACGGCAATTCCGTCCCGGTCAGCTGAGTTCCGATCGCGTGGAAACACAAATTGAACGATCGAGCACGGAATCGCGACCGGTGATCGTTCGCGGATCGATCGACACGGTCGCGTGTAATTAGCCTGCAATTAGGTTCCGCGTTTTCTCCGGGGCGTCGGCGCTCGAGGAATCCGGGAAAAACGATCGCCGATCGTGACACAGGAAACCTGCGTGTGTATGTGTCTGTGTGCGTTTGTGTGCGGACGTCCCAAGTCGATCGACCCTGACCGAATATCGAGGCCTCTCCCTGCGATGCAATTTTCAGAGGCGGGAATGCCGTTAAGAACGCGTCAGCCGCGTTTCTGTGTCGCCTGGTCACGGTTTCCCGGCCCCCTGGCTTCCCCGCCGAGCGTTACGAGGCGAGAACGCGATTGCTATGTCATCCTGGTCGCGCGAATTTTTATCCCCTGTATCTGAGGTATGTGGACCAAGTTGCGGCGTACGCGAACCTAGCCGCGAGTCGAAATTGCAAGAGAAATATTGGGAAAATGAATGGAAGAAAACGTCTGATTAGAAATGATAATTCTCTTTGTAGGAACGCCGTGTTTCTTACGTAATCTGTTCCGGTTTATCTCTATACGGACAATAAATAAATATAGTGTATTATAATTTTCTATACGCAATTTTCACTCTTGACATTGGTTTGTTCGTGAAAATAAATAGCCATCCTATTTATACAGGTCTCAGCCGTCAAGAAAACTGTCAAGGTTCCCTACAGAACCCTATACAGTGATTTCCCTATATATGTCGCGAAGGCCTGGGTGATAAATGTCGCAGAATTATCCCCACTACCGCGAGGTATAGGAGAGTAAACATAACACGGCTAGGGTATGTCTCCTGGACAATACACAACGCTGGCAAGACCCTTGTTGACGACATATATCGAGAATTCACTGTATATGGCTTTGTATGTATGTATAATATAAAAGTTTACCGTGCTTACTGGTTAAAGCGATAATTTCAGCGATAGGGTCGATAAGAATTGAAAGAGTCATTTATTATTATTTAGACTTCGATAAAGCGAATTGGCGGGTTTGTCACTCTTTGCAAGTCAAAACTGTCTGGCTCGGTTCCGAACATGGAGGAGAACGTCTGTTGTTTCAGGAAGTCCATGTTTTTCCTGAAGACAATGCACTTTGTTTTATCCTGCTGGGAACAGGTATTACTTGGAACTCTACATGACAGCGCCGTCGCGATATTGATGTACATTTACATGCATGATCGAACGAACAACCGTAAGCAAGTTTTAACCACGACTGATAGGGTAAGGGACCCAATTACTGTGGGGTACCAATTATTATACTTATACTAATTATATTTGTTTTTGAAGCATAGTGAATATTAAAAAGGAAATATGAAAATTTTTCATTAAAATCAGTTAACATATATGTTACATATCTCTTTTTTAAATATTCATTACGCTTTAAAAAGTAAGTACAATTAATGTAGGCACAGTAATTGATACCACCGCAGTAATTGGGTCCCTTACCCTAATTGGACTGCTGATTTTATGTATTTATGACAGAATTAGCTCTGTGCAATTTAAAACAGAAAACCGATTGGCAGAATTTCGGAATATCGATACATCATTTTCAAATCCTCAGAATGATTAAAATGGCTCCTCCATCTAGCTCCTGGCCCTTGAAATTCGTACAGAAAATTTCTATTTTAGATCCGCGATCTCTACTGATAGCAAAAACTAAACGAAGGGGGAACAAATTGCGGCACAACGTGATTTCAGATTGACACGTCTTCTGCAGAGGCGGGGAAACTGTGCCTGGGTCCATTGTAACCCAGCATTTCAGAATCCTCACTCGATTCGCAGTGACTAATCTGAATTGGAAATTGATGAGGTGCAATAAGAAAGTGAATGGATCTAGGTAAAGTACCGTTGGAAATGTTTTAAAAAAATGAACAACTGCTTAAGTGAAGTTAAACCATACCTGTCGGTATAATCAGCAAAACCGGCCGACTTCCGAGTGTTGATATAACATTGCAATAAATTGCTGAGGGATGGAAGACCACCGAAGGAGATTTTCGCCGGCATCGGGGCACGTTGGAACGACAAGTATGCGCCGGTGGGCGATCTAATAAAACAAGCCTGAAGATGTTTATTCCGCTGAAGCGAAATATCCGCGGCGCGGTATGTAATGGCTGGCGTGAGTGCTACGAATTTGTTTCTCGTTTTTACGGGATACGGAGCGGTGTGCATCCAATCAGCGCGAAGATTGCCCGTACAGTTACGCAATATTCGCCAACTGTACCGGCGTTTCTTCTCCGGTCGGGTGAGTGGACGATCCCCGCGAGGAGCAGTAGCCGGGCTCTCGATCCGAGGGGATCGATCGTTTTTTGCGATCGCGCGCAAACGGCGCGGCGGACACGCGAATTCGAAATTCCCCGTGGAAAGTGGGTCGTTACGCGTGCGACGCCGAGTCGCAATCGCGACAAGACGGTACTGTTACTGACCTAGCTGAGACTGGCAACGCTTCCGTTCGGCTTAATTAACGTACCCTGCCACGGATCAAGGCGGATTCGTCGACGCGACCGCTCGAAAAAACGCTTCTCTCGTCGGGACGAACACCGGGATCGCTCTGTGATTTATTATAGATTAAATCGTTCGAGCACGGCCACCGAAACCCCTACATGGAGAGAGAAGAGCGCGGAGCTCGCGTTAATTATCCTCCGCGGATCACACGATCGAGCACACGCGCCGGAAATGACGCAAGATGCGTGCCCGAGGCGAACAACAACCACGATCCTCGGGTCTCCACGCGAATTGTGCCCATAATTATGAAAGTGGTCTAAGTCATATATTTCTTGTTTCGAGATATTTAATGAATTGCATTTGAATAAATTAAAAAATATTTTTTACATTATGCGAAATTTTTATTTATAATTTTATTAGTCTTGATTAATGGAAATTTATTGTGAATATGAAATTTTGTGTGAATTTCATACGATGTTTTTAAAGTTTGAACTGACTTGGAGCATTTTCAAAATTAACTGAATGTCCTATAACTGGCTTAAAGCAATAAAGAACTATGAGTTTTATTTGAAACAATAACTTTAATGAAATAATTCATGAACATTTATTAATTATTTTTAAAAAGTAATCCATTTTTATCATTTCGAGTTTTTAAGATTCTTAAAATGTTCCTGAAAAACTGGAGAGATGTATGGTAGTAAACACATAATATCTTTATGTTTTTCTTCCGTTACTGGTCTAGTGGTGGTGTATAATGGAAGTAATTTAATATTTCCGTATATTTTTGGTCTTCCTCTTTTAGGTGAAAGATCCAAAACGTGGAATTTAGAATCATCTAAAGAAGTTTTATAGAACATTTTATAAGGTTCATTTTTCAAGAATCTCATCCATTGAATTTGCAGCCAAGAGACAGATTCGCCCGCGGTATTTTTTACTCCTCTTGTTATTGACTCTTCTAGTGATCTCGTTGAAATAAAATCCGGCTGCGACATTCGTTTTATCGAAAATGTATTTCTTCTTCTACACTTTTCTATCAATTCATAATAATGCTCAGGGTTGTATAAGTAATTTGCTTTTTTTATTTTCATTTCTATCAACCCAAAATCACGGTCATTCGGTAGAAAGGAATGACCCGATACCAAAAATTTGTGGTCTACCGTTTCAATATTATTATTTGATGACTGAGCAATTTTCATCCATGTCAATGCTACTTTAATGTTACGATTTTGGCCTGAACAAGCATCACTGTAAGCTATTACGTGTTTGATTTCTGACTTAGACCACTTTCATAATTAACACTAAATGAATTCCATATAATGTTGAAATTAGAACCACTATCTAATGGTTCATTTTTGACGATATCGTGAAAATTACATTGAATAAATTTAGTTTAAAATAATGTGGTGTGAAATAACTGATAACCTAATTTTTTTTAAATTTTGACTTGGACCACTTTCATAATTATGGGCACAATTCTGCTCCGACGAGTCTATTTCCACGGATAAATTTAACTCGGAAGCCGACCGAAATCTCGATGCTTCGCTTTGTCGATTACCGTGTCCAGAAAAATGTGTATATTTTTCAATGAAATTTTGAGGAAACTCACTTTAAGAGGTTATAAGGATGTTTTATCAAAAATTTAGTAACAGCGAAATCAAATTTCGCCACATTTGATATTTTTTAGAACGCGAAAAGGACCTTCGCTTTATTGGCCGCTGTGAAAATTACTACTTTCCACCGAAATTTTATGGAAATACTGTTTTTGTGCGGTAGATAGGAACCCCATAAAAAAATATTCAGAAACTTCATAAATAGCTATAACAAATAATTTTTTACAACATATTAAAGAAAATTTTTTTATGCGGTGGAGAGGGACCGCATAATAAAAGTCTCACTTAGAAATATATGTCAAAGATTTACGAAACAGCGAGAAAGTGCTTACCAAACAAAATAAATAATTAAATTACACATGGAAAGATTTTTAAAAAATTTAATTTCTCATTTTAAACGTGGAGAAATTTTCAAAATGCATATAATTCAATACTACTCGTCGTAGTCCAAAACGCGCATCTTCTTGTGATGAGAACATGACGAGGGTGTTATAATGCCAACACCGTTGGCATTCATATACCGCATAAAAAAAATCGCCCAAAAGAAGAAATCGCATAGAAAAGGACCGCACAAAAACAGGTTTGACTGTATACTCCAAGAGGCATACCATAAACTGGTTGTAAATATATTTTGTTCTGACAAGCTCAATAACACTTCAAATAATTATCCCGAGGATTTCTGTTAAAAAACAAATCATTATATTGTAAAGAATATTTGCAGTGATGGATCATGTGGTTTATTTTATGGACGCAACACATTTTATGAAGCTTGCCCACGGTAAAAAGGATTTCGAACAGGGCTGTGATTGTTTAATAAAATCAGAAATATTCAGGTCTTACCTTGTCAAAGAGCCAACAGTTCTAACATAGATACTGCATAGGTTTGCACAGTTTATTATCACAGATAAAATTACAATTGATGTTGGTCGTCTCGCAATGAATATCTGCCTTCCTCTCAAGGTAAACAATTACAATAGAGTGTATCAGTATTTATTAACATATTCCCTGTATATATTAGACGATTGCAAAAATCCGTATTTTCAAAAATGAATCTTGAAAATTGTCGGAAAATGTTGCATGTTTAAAAAAAAGAAAAAAGTTGTAGATTTATTTTGCAATCATCTAATACCTCAATTTTTTAACGTCGAGAGCTATTTCCACTTTCGAAAATGTTCAGGAAAAAACAAAAGAGAGGAAAGCCCGTCAACCGTTCTCGATTGCTATCTCGAGTGCGTAGCGGGGAAAAAGGCGTGCGCCGCTCGCCAGACGTTCCTTGTTAGTATAAATAATTAATTGCCGGGTGGTTGACCCGGTTTTTTCGAGTGGGCGCTCTCGATCGTCTCTCGATTTCCCGGCACGAAAATTAAATCGGGTTGCGAGTCCTATCTCGAGAGCAGCAGAACGCCGGCATTCGGGAGTATCGTGGGCCGCCGACGTTCTCGGTGTGTTCGAGAGTCGACGTGGCGCAACAGCCACGCTCGGGAAACAACGATAATTAGGTCGGATACAAATTGGATCGCGAGCCAGTCGATCCTCGTGGCACCGTTCGAGCTCGATTGTCTTCGGGCGCGTAGGCGACAAGCGGAACGAATCCGCCTCGCGACACATTTCCTACCGGATCGACGACAGGTTCGACGCTGGTGACGCTGGTTCGCTGGTTTCATCATAATGCATAAACGCGTAACAAGCTAATTTCATTCGAAATCATTTCTGATTCAAGAATTCCGGTCTAACCCTTTCATGTACAAACACGTCTCTGATAGACTGCGGGTTTCCATTGTGACAAAAGCGAGTAGTTTCAAATTAAAATAGTAATAACGTATAAGGAATTCAAGAACATCAAACAATACAGCGAATTCTCGATATATGTCAACAAGACGGGTCCTGTCAGCGTCGTGTATCGCCCAGGAGACATATCCGTGTTATGTTTACACTCCTCCGCGGTAGTGGGGATAATCCCACGACGTTTGTCACCCAGACCTTGGCGACGTATATAGAGAAAATCACTGTACATTACCTTCAGCCTAACAAAAATATGAAAAAAATAAACACATTTCCATCTGGCTCCTGTCTCTTGCAATGCAAACATTTTTTATTTTGCATAAATATCCGGCAGTCAACTGAGAAGAGACGTGTCCCTTATGTTATTGTACACATCGAGGTAACATTTTGTTTAATATTAACAGCACATGTTATACCAGCAATATCTCCATTCCCATTCGAGGAACATATTTCTTTCGAATTTACACGAAAAATTGTTGTGAAACTTACATAAATAATAAATTAAAAAGTGGGTAGGGTCTTTGTTTAAACACATACAAAAAAAAAAAATGAATGAATGAATGCAGAAGGTATGGTAAATGTACTTCTGGTTTGTAAATATACTCTAAACACGTCTATCCTCAGTGCACATAAAAATCTCGGAAACTCCGAATCGAGTTCGCTGAACGACTATTGCAAAATTACTCGCAACGACCAACGATTTCGCCGTGACATTAGAGTCCGAGGGGGGGGGGGGGAAGGTATGGTTTATTCGTACAACGTTTATAAATATCGTTTCCTGCGTCTGTTTCGTAGTGAAACGAGCGTAGATTCCACTGACAGAATCACGTTCCTCCGAATCGTTCCCCATCGATGGAAAGACGACGCAGAGAGATCCACTACGGCACATCACACCGGGTCCGGGAGCGTCGCGACGACGGCGTCCTGGAGATCTGTATCGGACCCGTCGCGCCCGACGTCCCGTGCCCGTCTAGAATCAGGTGGTTCTGCGACGTAGTGGCGATCCCTGCGCCGAACGCGACAATTCTCACAGACGAGCGAGGAAGAGGGAGAACCTGGATCGCCTGGATCCCTGAAAGTACCTGGCCTTTTAGTATCGGAAACAAAGATTGAGAAAGCAGACGAGAAAGAAAGCCACAGAGAAGGCGGAAAGCTGAGGAAGAAGTTGAAGACGAAAGTTGGAAGACAGAACCCTGCGAACGCGTAACCCTTATCGAACCCTGTTGTCACATAGGTGACCTGCGATCGCTAAAGATCGGAACCATTGTTCATTTTATCAGCAGAAACTCCTCAAGTTTCACTTCAAAAAATGAGGATTGTTCAGGAAGAACTTGCGATAAAATTGAAACACCAATTAGTAAAAATTTGATGGGATTATTATACCAGTGGTGTTGAAAGGTCTCGGATTTCACGAAGCAAGCAACGTTTGCGACACCCTGTTGTCACACGTGAGAGGTGACCTACGATCGCTAAAGATCGGAACCATTGTTCATTTTATCAGCAGAAACTCCTCAAGTTTCACTTCAAAAAATGAGGATTGTTCAGGAAGAACTTGCGATAAATTTGAAACACCAATTAGTAAAAATTTGCTGGCATTATTATACCAGTGGTGTTGAAAGGTCTCGGATTTCACGAAGCAAGCAACGTTTGCGATACCCTGTTGTCACACGTGAGAGGTGACCTACGACCGCTAAAGATCGGAACCATTGTTCATTTTATCAGCAGAAACTCCTCAAGTTTCATTTCAGAGAATGAGGATTGTTCAGGAAGAACTTGCGATAAATTTGAAACACCAATTAGTAAAAATTTGCTGGGATTATTATACCAGTGGTGTTGAAAGGTCTCGGATTTCACGAAGCAGGCAACGTTTGCGATACCTACTTTACTATCTGAAAGCGACAGAGAAGAATAAGAATGTAAAGCGGCACACCGTGGCAGGAAAAATGAGCCGCGTGCGTCTGTTCCTCTATAATTTTCTGAATAATCTAGAAAACGAGGGAAAAGCTATCGCGGCACGACGAATGGTTGTTCGATCATTTTTATTTGCAGCTCGAAAGCGAGAGATGTCGGCGGACACGTGGCGTCGCGTCGCGTCGCGTCGCGTCGCGTCGGTGGCCCCGTTGTCAATCCCGTATCACGGCGAACGAAATTAGCGAAGCTCAGGGACGGGAAGGAACGAGCTATCGAATTTATACGGGGCGGCAATCAATGCGTATTCACGGCTCATTGATTACGCGCGAGCCGCTTGGATCGAGCGCTCGCTCTCGTGGATAGACCGCACGAAAGCGTCTTTTCAACCGGACAAACGAGGGAAATCTAGACGGGAGCCGGGAAATCTGAAAGCTTCAAAGGTCCCGGCGACCGCGGCCGGAACGATACGATTTTTCAATTGGAGGTTCCACGCGGAAATGGTCTCTTTGAGAGCAGAGTGCTCGCTCGATATCTCCGCGGTATCGACAGAATGCCGATTATTCAGATATTTGAACCGTTCGCGGTATAATTATTTTCTCCTCGTTCCCAGCTGGCTCTCGTCCCGTTTGCTCTTGCCTGGACACGCTCGTTATTATCGGCCCGCCGGATCTTCATGCGAATGCCCGTTTTTAGAGATCATTTTATTGAAATCGCAACGATTTTAGCGGCATAGACCCCCTCCCTTTTGGCTTGCTAGTAAAACATACTGATACTATCGGAATTTACTCGTGAAAGCATCGAATCAGTCCAGGTTCTGTTTCACGTGAACGTGCGATTCGGGAATTTATACTACTCGGTGTGCGAGTTAATTAGTTTTCATTGAGGCTAGGGGACTTTTAATTTACGATTATTCAGATTCTAAAGATGAGGAATTGTTAAAAAAATTTGTTATGGAAAGGGCCGGCTACAAATTTTGCGTAGATAAATTCTTGTTGTTTTTATAAAGTAATGTAAAATAGTGACCTTCAGTGCTCAGTAAATCTAGCGCTAAGTGGATTCTGCATTCGTTACTAGGAGATCCATCAAAATGACCGAATTGACTATTCAATGATTTATTTCTTTGGACGTATAGTGTGATAAAAATCTTTTAATGCTTCTAACGCACAGTGTTAATGAAACAAAAAAATTGGAGGGCTTTCCAAAAAAATTGGAGGGGTTCCTAAAAAATCGTGGAGCTCTCCAAAAAATCTTAGAGCTGCCCAGAAAAACGTGGGCCTCCCCAAAAAATCGTGGAACTCTCTAAGGACCTGTAGAGCTCCCTACAAAAATCGTAGAGCTGCCAAAACAGACATAACGTTCTTCAAAAAATTATGAAGCCTCCCAGAAAGACTTCGAACAGAATTTTTTGACCGATTTTATATTTCACAATTATTGAAACTATAGAAATTCGTTCATGGAAAATAGTAGAATAAATTTCCTTGTCCAAGCATTTATTAATTTAGGGTTGCCATTTTTATAAGGCAATATTTACCAGAGACTGTTAATGCTGGGTAGGTTTAGTGTTAATTCCCTATAAATTGAAATGAAATTCTATTTTATCGTAGTGAATATTTAGCCATTACGTGGTTAGACAATATAAATATAAATTTTCTATTTTTCCTAGTGGATTATAATGCATCAAAGATGTTCCAATCATTGTAATCATTAAATAAATTGCAGCGCAAGGGGTTGAGGAACCGGGCTCGATCTTTTCACAGAGGATTGATGACAGCCGTTGAGATATTGTGACAAGTTCGCATGACTCGGTGAATAGGATCAGATACAAAGATTCGGTACAGGGAACAGTAGGAAAGTTTTCCAATTTGCCACCGTGAAACGTAACAGGATTACCCGTTATTAGGTTGCGGTTCCGATAACAGGAGTATTTGATTTATCGGATCGAGTTGTCAACCAGCTTGTCCAGATAACCGACGACCCAGGGCACCGATACCATTCTACGAGTGCAGCGAACATAATTAGAAAAATTGTTTCATCGATCGATAAGTTCCCTGCAGTAGTATATATTACTCCCTCGACGTTTATAAAAGTGGATAAACGGTAGAAAAATGCTAATCCCCTGTTTACGAGTGATGGCGCCATTGCGGGCAGTAAAACCGATTAACAGTGCCTTGAAATTGATTTTGTATCGATAAATCAATTCGTATAGACTATATCCGAATGGAGAAACTTAAGACTGGACACCTTGCAGAACAGGTTCCGAGCTCAAAAAATATTTTACAAAATTGCCATTGACTATGCCGAAATTGCGTGAACCCAAGGATTATCTGGAAGGATTATAGCCGGTTTTTTCCCCTTGGTTATCCCGATGGGTCTAGATCCATAGAGCATTGTAAGCGACTATTTTGCATGTACAAAAATAGTTACATCCGCAACGAAATAAATTCCACGAACGATTCCCCATAAATACGTCCTCGCAATTCCAATATAATCCTGTAAATCTCGGTAAACTAAAACGAGTTCAAATTACAGTCTTAAAGGGGCAGACAATGTGCACGCAGAAATTTAACGAGCAGAATAAGAGCTGAAACGAGCCAAAGAGGAGCCAGAAAAGTGGCTAAAGACCCGACGAATTATGCCTATACTTCGGCCGGTATGATCCCGACGAAACGTATGATCATCGACGGGCGCGTGCTCCTCGGATTCCTCGGCTCTCGCAATTACGAGCAAATAAATACGTCCGACACGGTTTTTCGAGCATCGGGAACAGCCTCGCCGCGTAAATAACGCAAGAGCGGCGAGGCTACACGCTACACGCGATTTCCACGCGAACGGAAACCCGGATCGGTTGTAAATCGGTCGGGGCGTGTGCCTCCGATCGAAACTTTGTAAGAGGGAAATTCGTTTCGCGACTGGTTTCCGGATCGGATCGGATCGGATCGAATCCGACCGGCAATTCGCTCTTGCCGAGAGTTTTTCCAACGGGTCCCCGGGACAAAAATGGACGGAATCCGGTTCGGCGAGGAAACCGGCATGGCGCTCGAATTTTTGCCCCTGTGCTTCTACTTTCCTTCCAAAACGAAGCTTCACCGTATTATTTCTCTATGTATGTCGCCAAGGCCGGGACGATAAACGTCGCGGAATTATTCCCACTGCCGCAAAACGTGGCCAAAACCTAAAATATGAACTTTCAGCTAGGTAAGTTTTAAGTATGGGGTTGGTTACTCTAAGAGTGTTTTTCTAAGTCGGGGTACACAGCAAAAAGGACGTTTTTTTATACCTGACCAACAGTCACAGTCCGAACTTCGAGTTCATTAGACCGTACCTTTTTAAGCTTGTGAAGCATATTGCGAATTTCAAGTGCACAGTGTACAAATTGTGTTGAAACGTTTCGATTTTAATTGTGCATTATCGATGCTGTTTGTGGAGGTAAGTTGCATAGTTTTCAGTGCAAAATGTTTATTGTTAACTGATAACTATGTATGCAAAGAGAGAGTAAAAGTGAAGGCATACATGTTTAAGATGTAGAGTAAAAATTGCAAGTCTCGCACGGTCTATCGCTAAAACTTGGTGGAGCTTCTACTACATAGTATTATCTTGCAATTCTAAAAAAAATGAGCTGCCCCTGGGTGCCTCTGTGGTCGTAGCACTGTTTTTGGTAACGCAGAGTAGGTATTTTATGTGCTTTCCTTGCATTTCTTGTCAAACTGTGAGAGATATGCACTGTCTTTCTGTAAAATTTAAACAGATTTTCAATAGAATGTCAATTTTTTTATAAAGAATCATATATCCGAAATTTTTTTATATTTTTCAAACACGAACGCTGTTTTTATACCGGCTGTTCATTTGATAACTTTCCAGCCGAATATCTCGAAAAGTATGAAAGATATTAAAAAAATGTAAAACACGTGTCCAAGGCAGTATCAGTTTTTTATTTGGATGGCGTTTCCAAGGTCATTTGAAGGTCAACTTTGTTTTTTCAAATGGAAACCTATATTTTTTATTATGGGATCTTATTGTACGTAAAAAGACCAGCAATTCTTTAATTCTGTCTTCATCGGGAACTATGAAGTGCGAATAGAATACCTACTTTATACAATACAAAGGGTAGAGTTTGCTATCCGGAGAATTAGTCTTTCCCCTCGTTCAGGTCAATATGAGACAGCGAATTTTCGAATTTCAAGTTCAGATTCGTGATCAGCGACCCCAAAAACGGCCTAATACCAATTTTCAAGCAGAACCAATCATTTTTTAATAAGTTGTGAGGTTTTGACCACGTTTTGGCGATTTGGGACCACTGTGTGCCGTGGGGACTCGTTGATAAGGCACCGCTAATTTATTCGTTTCCTACAGGATAACTGACTCAATCCCCTGTGTGTTCCCGTTCTGTTGGCGCCGGATTTGAACCGTGCAAACACCGAGGGAGCCCTTCTATCTCTTACACCAAAAAATTTCGGGAAATTATTTATCGTCGCTTGTGTCTCGTTTCGTACGATTTTCTTCGTGAAATTCACATTTATTGTACTTCCACATTTAACGCTTAAACATTGATCAAGCCAAATGCAATTTCATTTCGATACGAAAGAGATGAATGACATTCGTATTTGATTCATTATTATACGGTAAGGGGTTAACGAAGACACGAATCAATCAATATATCTGTAGACTTTGACATTCTTCAGGTACACTATTATTGCAGGACACTCAAAATGACTCGTCGTTTGTTGAACGAGAATTACTATTCGTTGATGTATGTGTTGCAAAGAAAGTCCTAAGAAGACCTCTTAAAGGGTGAGTCCTGACGTGATTGAAAGTAGCTTTCTCTTAGGAAAGAATAAAAGAAGCTATGATATTTGTATATACAGTGATTTTCTCGATATATGTCGCCAAGGCCTCGATGATAAATGTCGCGGAAGTATCCCCACTACCGCGGGGTATACGCCCATAAGGGGCCATGAACCGAGGCCTCTAGCTTCGCTGTCCTTTTCTATGGTGGCATGAATTAAGGAATTGTATCTCCTGGCCGATATATGTCGCTGGCTAGACCCGTGTTTTGGACATATATCGAGTAAAGACACTGTACCTTACAATGACTTTACCAATAGCTTCGATAATAGTCTTTAGTAATGTCTACAATAATAGGCTTCTCGATAATGTCGTTAATAATAGTCTTCTTCAGAAGCTGTGTTAACATTCAACTACGTTGCATCGTAACATTTATCTCCGTACAAATGATATCAGTGGATTTTTGTTTGATTTGCTCCGTTGTTTATCGATCTTGTTCAGTGTAATACACTTGAAATTGTACGTTTACATGCAACAAGTGTCCGATTTCGATTTTATCTTTCCTCGAACACGAACACCAAAATAACCCTTTGCACTCGGAACTATTTTCACTCGAAAACCTACCTAGATAATTTTTTTTCATTCTATGCATACCAAACTGATGCAACAAATATTTTGACATAATAATTTTCAGTGGCGCCTCAGAGCCGCCACTCGAATCCTAAGGGTCAATACCAGAAAGGTTGCTTTTAAATTGTCTTTCGACCCTTTGCACTCCGTTGACGTCACTGTGCGAAGGTTTAATCTACAGTTCATAAATACTTTTGTGTGCAATAAAACAAACGAAGTTAAAGGGAAACCATAGGGTTGCTGATGGTTAATCTGCGGATCTTTATGCAAAATAAAAATTGTCTGCATCGATTACAAGAAATAAGTGGAATGTTGTTTCTTCCCTTGCTAATTTTAATAGACGAGAAGTAGTATATTGACATTTTCAATTTTTAAAATTTTCCTACGATTTCAAATTTCATCTACTCAATTTTGTTATAAATGCATAAAGATCCGCAGTCTACTGATGATGTACAGTAATGTTCGGAGTTTTAATGGTTAATATTTTTGTCTACAATTGGAAAAATTACAGTGGACTCCTAATTTCTCAGATACTTGTCAATTGATTTAACCTTCTAGCTCCGGTCTCAGATTTAATATTTGAAAATTGTTGAAATTATAAAGACCCGTTTCATAGGAGATCGAATAAATTTCCTATCCACATATTTTAATAATTGTCATTCCTATGAAGCAATACGTGTGAGTTGGTTTCCCCATCAGTCCGTTCCGTTTACTCTTGTACCATTTAAATCCTAAAAATAAAATATGTAATCACCCTTTTATTCCATAACCTCTTCTAACCTTTTTGACAAAGACATCATACCGTCACTATAAAATTTCTGCGGTTTTTCATTAAAATACTTCCCAATGGTGAATAATATAAGCATATCCACGGAACGAACTTATGGGACGATCTAATATAAGATGACGAACCTCGTAAACTATTTTGGGCGTTGATAGAGGGGTTGATAATGCTCGCAGAAATTCGTCTGCGTTGTTACAGGGTTCGTTGTGTTTTAGAGCAAGGAGAAATAATTTTGTGCCGGGATTTAGGCGAACAACAGCGGTCTGAATGGTCCGGAGGAGGGCCGGGGGTAGAATGCATAATTCGAAAGTGCAGTTAATTAGATTTGCAGCCGTATTTGGTGCAGGTTCGCGTTCCCCGCGTGGCCATGTAAGATGTAAACGAGAGCCAGCGTACAATCTCCGGTAATAAGTGCAACTGGTACGCTTGGCCTGGTATGCGAGTACGGTACACGTGAACGCCCACGGAGCCCACTCGACAAGGATCCATCGCTAATCCGCCCAGCACAGCTCGCTAATCAACGTCGTCTACACCGCTCGCGAGATTTTCAATTTCTACGATCCACCTCCAGCTTCCTGTACAAACAAATTTCCCGAGCTACCATACTTCGAAGATCAATTACACTCGGATGATTATCCAATGTGCATTAGACTCGTCTCAATTAATTCGGAACTTTTTCCTGCTCACGCAACAACCAATTTTATCGTTCATCATTTCTCGTTTATTTTAGCGGATTGAAAGCGATCTTTATCATTTTTATTTGGGGAAACTAGAATGGTGCACTGTACGGCAACCGCGTGTATATTTCTCTCGTAATTTCGATCAATTTCTCCTCTAGCGAGGATCGATGTGTTCATTAATTCCCTTTGAAAAAATGCACTCGGCGCATTCGTTTCTCTCTTCGAAAATGAAATTGGATTGTAGAAATCTGCCACGGAGTCCAAGCCGTTTGAAACTTGGAGGCGAGCAGGGGAACGCTGAAATTGCGAACGGTGGCGATAAATCGTCTCGCCGGAGTGGAAAGTCCGATAAGAAAAATTCGATAATGTCGGAGAAAGGACCCACGGCGGATGAAAAAGAGAATAGAACTTTCCTCGGGAATCGTTCGCGAGAGGTTTACGCGCAATTATGCGTGCTCTCGCAACAGCTTTGTCCGCGGAACAAGTGAACGTGGCTCCGCGTTAACCCGATTTCTTAGGACCGGGCAAACCGCGCGCAACCGCGTGCAACTGCGTGCAATAGCTCGCGAAAAAAGTTTCTCCTTGAAACGAATGCTCGGCGCGAACGCGGCGCTCGTAATTTTCGCGGACAACTCTCGCGATTCTTTAACGAGCGCTTGTAAAAGTTCAGACAGAATAAATTGGTAATTCAAGCGGAAGAAGAAGAAAGGTGCGCGCACCAAGTCTTGCGAGGGAAGGTCGCGACTTCGCTCCTCCGCTTCGGCTTTCCATTGTGCTGAAATTCTAGCCTCGAGAGTGCCGAGAAGTTAATACGCGAAAAGAATTCCGAAGGAACACGATTTACATCTCAAAGCAGCAAATTATAAATTAATGACAGCTACGCTTTTTATTCCCGACGGTCTGTTGACCGCAAAGGGAAGCGATTAATAGTAGAGTAACCAATTATATTATCGTACCTAGCAAACGAAAGAAACCATTAATGTATGTATGTATGTTTGCGAAGACACTTGTATAATAATTGACAGGATTATTCCTCGTCTTGACCGCAAAGAATTTCCCGATCGACCAACAAAATGACTAATTCTTACAAATAACCTATGATCATGAAAATGAACAATATTCATAAAAAAATACGCAGCTTATTTGTCGGACGGAGTTGTAGAACGAACGTGCAATGCTTAATAATAGATTATATAAATCACGGATACAAATAGCAAAATCAGCTCCGAACATTCGCTTAATATTGAAAAGAAAACTGAAACACCTTGATTCAAGGCAAAACGTTAGTGCGAATGGTCGCAGTCTGCGTCTTATCAGTAGCATTTCGCAACCGTGAGATAAGTTTGCCAAAGGATTATCATCGCTGCAACATCGAAACAAGCCGATCAGATAAAATCGAACGCGATCGAAACACGAGGGAACCGCGGCGTTAATCCGCGGCCGAAGATAGAAATTAATCTCGGTTTTGCCGGACACGCGAAACAGGCAATTCCGCGGGAGTTTACGATCGGTAAGAAGCCGCGATCCGATCGATCTGTTTAAATGCAAAAACCGGGGTACCGTTACTCTCGATCGAGATCCGATCGAGCACGCACGCAAAGCGACGCCACGCGATTCTTTCCCTCGGAAATAATGGGAAACCGTGGAATAACCGCAGCCTGCAAAAACCCTTTACCGACGTTTCCACGATAGAATGTACCACTATAGTTTTTTCTACGGGAATTGGCGAAAGTACAAGGTGTGGATGCCGATTATCGACGAATTATGGATACCTCGCTTATTCTTTACGAGGGCCTCCAACCGTTCAGACTCAACGATATACCTCGGGTGAATAAAAGTAATTATAAACTAGATTCATCTATTTTCCTTGGAACTGGTTAGCAATTATACACTAGCATTTTTTAGACACTGTCTAAAAAGGAATTGAACAAGTAGACTGCGGATTTTTATGCGAAATAAAAATTGTCCGAGTCTACAGTACGAGGCTCGAGTTAAATGAAATTATATTTTCTCTTTTAATAATCTAAAAAAGTCGAGAATAATATGATAATATGCTTAATTGAAATTAAAATTTTTGTTATAAATGCATACAAACTCCCAGTTTGTTAACCCTTTGCACTCGAAGCTATTTTAACTCCAAAACGACACAGTTCTTCCGGCCTAGAATATTTCCCTTCTATATATTTATTTTCATATTATACATACTAAAATGTTTAGTAATTTTTTAAGTACAAATAAATTTAATAATGTAAAAAATGTTTTGAATAATGATACAGCAATTTTTAGTGGCGCCTTACAGTCGCCATTCGAGTGCTAAGGGTTAATAAGCATAAGTACGATATTAACAAAAATATTTGCACTTTAGAGCCGAGCAACATTGACAACAACTTAACAGAGAATCGATGAATCTTTGATCGATGACGTTACCGATAATCTGAGGCCAGTTCAACTACAGCCAGCGCGGCACGGAAATCCGCGATTCCAGAGGCCGCAAGAAGCCGGAGACGATCTAGCGGGCCGATCCATGGATCATTCGCGGTATCGGCCGGCGGGGACGCGATCGGTCGTTAGCTAAGCCGTTATCGCTATTAAATATGGCGCGTATCGGTCCGCTTTGAACGTTTGTATCGTCCTGTCTCGGATCGGATCGGATCGGATCGGATCGGTTCGGTTCGGAACGCGCGTGCAAAATGCTCGCGATTCGTTCCACGTTCGGTTACGCTCTCTATCTGCGCCCTATCCGTTCTGTTATCGGTATCGAACACAATACCGTGCACGGACCGACGTTCCTAGCTCAGATAGAAAGGCCTGCAGCTCGAAAAAATCGCGATACGTTTCCGATTTACCGGAAGGCGCGCGCAGCGTTCCGCGAATTCATCATGGTCGCCGGATGTTCCCCGAGCTATGTTCTATCGTCTATCTTCTGCCTGTTCCCTATCATCTATCCCTGTGGAAACGGACCTTGTTGGTCGGCCTATCTATCAACAAAATCTTTTCCGATCTTGCCCGGTGCTCCGATGACGAACACTCACGCTAATCGGTCTTCATTGCACGCGTTGTTCACTGCTATCTGGCCCTCGGGAAAATTATACCGCCTCGTAAACGGTGCGCCGCTTCGAGGATTTATCTCCCAATCTTTTAATTTGCCTATCCTCCGATCCATCTTATCCACCAATCAACACCTTGCACGGTTATATTATGTCGGACTCGTTAAGGAGATTTCTCAAAGAATTTTCCCGAATGTTATTTGTTTCTTTTAAATCGAAATCAAATACTACTTGTTTATCGACGATATTTGACCATTACAGTAAATCTACGGCGTAAATTAATAATGAATGATTGTACTTCGCGATAGAGACACTCCAGGTTTACAAAGAAACACAAAGCTGACACAAAATAGGCTCGATTTTAGATGAATCTTTCAGACAATTTAAAAATTTATTTCCGTAGGAATATTCGGACGTTTCAGGGCTTAAATTAGAGGTGAAAGATCGTACTTTACGATAGGTCCACTATGGATTAAAAAGAAATTCGAAACCATGTGAAAAATATTTATGAAACCGGACCATCAGCTCGGACAAAAACTCGATTGTAAGGATGTTTCTCAGGACAATTTTAAAACGAATTCCGGTAGGAATATTCGAACGTTTCAGGGCTTAAATTAGAGGTGAAAGATCGTGCTTTACGATAGGTTCACTATGGATGAAAAAGAAATTCGAAATCGTGTCGAAAATATTTATGAAACCCGACTATCAGCTCGGACAAAAACTCGATTGTAAGGGTGTTTCTCAGGACAATTATAAACGAATTCCGGTAGGAATATTCGAACGTTTCAGGGCTTAAAGAGGTGAAAGGTCGTGCTTTATGATAGATTCACTATGGATTAAAAAGAAATTCGAAATCGTGTCGAAAATATTTATGAAACCCGACCATCAGCTCGGACAAAAACCCGATTATGAGGGTGTTTCTCAGGACAATTTTAAAACGAATTCCGGTAGGAATATTCGAACGTTTCAGGGCTTAAATTAGAGGTGAAAGGTCGTGCTTTATGATAGATTCACTATGGTTTAAAAAGAAATTCGAAATCGTGTCGAAAATATTTATGAAACTCGACCATCAGGTCGGACAAAAACTCGATTGTGAGGGTGTTTCTCTCGAGGCAATTTTAAAACGTTTTCCAGTAGGAATATTCGAACGTTTCAGGGCTTAAATTAGAGGTGAAAGGTCGTGCTTTATGATAGATTCATTATGGATTAAAAAGAAATTCGAAATCGTGTCGAAAATATTTATGAAACCCGACCATCAGCTCGGACAAAAACCCGATTATGAGGGTGTTTCTCAGGACAATTTTAAAACGAATTCCGGTAGGAATATTCGAACGTTTCAGGGCTTAAATTAGAGGTGAAAGGTCGTGCTTTATGATAGATTCACTATGGTTTAAAAAGAAATTCGAAATCGTGTCGAAAATATTTATGAAACTCGACCATCAGCTCGGACAAAATTGACTCGAATGTAACATTGTCGTCGACTAATCAGATTTATTAAGAAGGAAAAGAAAGAATTTATGTGGTTCCTATCTCCCGTACAAGTGATACCGACGATTTTTGTTCTGCATGGAGATCGGCGATCCGGTTATGAGTTTTTAGCGAGAGAAACGACGCCGTAGCACGCGTTAATCACAACGTCTCGCGAGCGTCGATTAACAGTTCACCTCGAGGCACGATAAAATTTACGAGCAGACCGGCAGTTTGTTCTGTACTAATGCTCGAACACGGTCCCATCTAAAAATACTGGTGATTAGTCTCGCAGGTGGACGCTTGCGCGAGCGCACGCTGCAAGGAATGAGTAAGCCTTCCGCGAACGACAAGCGATTACATCGTATTGTGTTCAAGCTGCTTTCGATACCGAGAGCGGTTCGGTGAAGCACGATAGGGATACATCCACCTCCGAGTCGCGGCTATCTCGAATAACAGCCGGTTAATTGCGTTGGCGTTGAATAAATCAAAGCCCCGATTTACCGGTACGCCGAGTCCCTGGACCTGTGCCGCCGCTCGTAACGCGGAAAACGCGTGATCTATCTCTAAAAGAATTATAATATGTTTCTCTTCCTGTTCAGTATCCTTTTTGCTCGGTCAAACAGTGAATCATTGAGACTTTAAAGTGCGACGCTCGAATCTTACCAAGTCGGACTAGAAAGTGAGTTCTAAAATTTATTTTCCTTCCATACCAGGAGTTTTATTTCTAACCATATTCCAGAACTGTAAACTAATTTTCAAGCCTGACTTTACTCGAATATTTACAGAAAATCGACATTGTTCCATCTCTCTAAAAAAATATAGATTCTTTCGAGTTTAAAAACTGGATACAATTGTTAACCCTTTGCACTCGGCGCTATGTTCATTCTGAAACTAGATTTTTATTCCGTCTTAGAATATTTTCATTTTATTCATACGAAACTGATCCGATTTCCACGCATAATATTTAAATGTTTAGTGATCTATTAGATACAAATTTTCTAATGTAACAAATATTTCGTAAGATTTCTCGTAATTTCTTTGAAATAATGCCACAATAATTTCTAGTGGTGCTTCAGAGTCGCCACTCGAGTGCAAAGGGTTAAGCGGTTAAAAATGTGTGCACACGTAGAGCTGAGGTCTATAGAAATTTTTCTTCCGGAAACCATTCACGAATGCATAAACGTCCGCGATCTATTGGCACAACCGACCGCAGATCTCTAAGAAGTAAATCGTGTACTTCCTGGGCAAGCCTAAGTTCCACGATAACAACCATTCGTTTCCCCCAGGAGCCGCTCGACTTCGATCGCACTTCTCGCCACCTCGGTGCAGTTTCCTCGACAATCGAAGAAAGAAAATCAATGGGAATACGTCGTGCGAAGTCAAACAAGTTTGAAACAGCACTCCCTTGTCTCGCGTCGCACCTCCAATTTCGAAAAACACGCTACAGTCGTGGAAAGTTTCGATCGGTCCCGGAAAAGAAAGCTCGCAGGAAACTGTCGAAGAGCACGACGAAGAAGCCCGAGAAAAAGAGGAGACAGCAGAAGAACAAGAAGGAACGACTCACGCACCATGCAGAGCGTAACGAAAACGCGCGTCTCTGGTGGAAAGCGCCGAATATAGGACGCCATTACGAATGCACAAGGATGTGGTACGCGTTTTTGCCGATTCGAGAGAGAAAGAGAAAACAGAATACAGAAGCACAGAGGAAAGCATTGAAAACAGAGAGTAGAATGGCAGATCTGCTAATTACGCCGCCATTAATAAAACAAGGTGAACCTGTCTCCTTTACCGTGTCCCGTCAGCAGAAGCTCGTGGACTATCACCCTATTCTTGTCCCTCTATGTTCGGATCATTCTTCCGAGACCTTTCTGAAGATCTTCTGCGAGCGCTAGCAGCGAAACGATGATAATTCTCTGGAACGAGTGCAAGGATTACGTCGCGAGAGATCGTGAGCTCTCGATAGATCGTAATAAATTCCGAGGTACCTGAGATCCTAACCGGCACTGACACACACGGTTTTCCACGCTAAGTGTATAAAGTATCGAACCGATGGAATTGACGCTGGGTTGAAACTGTGACTTGGGTTGACAACGAGCACCGATCCACTCGACTCGAAGCGGAGAGAAGGACTGACACCCCCGACGGGCGCGCGGCACTCGGCCGGCCAACTTTTCGCTTACATTGTGATTAGAATTCCAGGGATCGTCTTCTGTTTCAGCTTTCAGCGTCGCAGACGTCGCACAGCGCGGCGGGACGGTGACGGTTCGAGTGGTTCGGGGCCCGGTTCTCGTTCTCAGGCAACGTCAGCGTCGCGGCCGCGTGCAGATAACGAACCGACAATCAGCCGAAGCGTTATCGCGCCGAGCGGAACAGAGACGGCTCTGTCGCGCGGAGCCCGGTGCCAGAAGCGGCGCGATCAAAATGCAGGCGATCTCGTAATGCGACACCCCCGTGCGCCGGAGGAAACAAATCCACGAACCAGGGGACGGGAAACGTGTGTCAGCAACCACCGCTCCGGGAGAATGGGAACTACGGCGGGTTTCTGGAACCGTGACCCGAGCGTCGGGAAAACGAAGTAAGTCTATCGACGAATGTTTTTTTTTTTTTTAGTTTTACGCGTGTTTAATGCGAGACTGCTGCGCGAACTGTTCGCACGTGCAACACACTTGCCTTTCCGAGGAACGCTCGAGGAAACGAGCACTTTTGCGGCTCATTGTACGCTATTGTTCGCTGACCGACTATTTTTCCTTGTAACTCATTTCGTACAATAAGATCGCTATCTATCTTCAGCATTTACAATTGTCAGCGTTCTTGGAATTAGTCATTCGAGCAGCTCCGTCCCTCGATTTACTACAGTTTCAATGTTAACCCTTTGTATTCGAACGACGACTCTGAGGCGCCGCCAAAAATTGCTATACGGGAGGTCGGGGTACAGTGACTCCCACTAATATTCGGACGCTCTTAACCCCTTAACTTAAGCTGTATAGCCCCAAACTGTGCACACTCGAGATAATTCGAGCGGCGTTGTATTTGATATGCTGCTATAATTTTTCACACTCGAATATAATCGAGAATTGAAAATAACAATGTGAAAGCAACGAAACGAAATCGTTTTATTGATATTTATCATTTACATGGGATTGTAAGCTATAACACTTATTTATTCAAGAATAAAATATAGCCTTTTTCCATGGAACAAAAGCGCAGTATATCAAAAATTGATTTTGTTTGGCCGGTTTAAAAAAAAAAAACTGTGCGTTAAGGGGTTAAAAAATTGCATAAGTTTGTCAATATTGGACTATACTACTTGAATTTTTTTGAGAAGATAGAACCATTGGTTCGCTACGTAACGTGGAAAAAATGTTTGATCAAATTAGCAATTGGTCGAGATTGCAGAGAAAGTACTACAAGTTGTATTTTGCAACTTTTTTATGCATATTCTTTATTATATTATTCTATAAGAATTATACGTATTCTTAATATTTCATCTAAATCGGTCAACGTTGCAATGAGCCACGCTAGTTTAACCATGAAAACTTAGGGGTGAAAGTCGCAGAATTTTGGCCTTTTCGCTACAACGTTCATCGATTTTGATGAAATTCTCAGAATATGCCTAATTCATACAGATCTACAAATCGTACTTTCCGAATTTTCAGTGTAAGCCCGCATAAAAAAGTTGCAAAATAAAACTTTTAGTATTCTCTCTGCAATTGCACATTTTCTCTGCAATTGCATACTTTTCGACCAATTGCAATTTTCGTAAAAATTTTGTTCACTTTACGTAGCAAACCAATTGTGCTAACTTCTAAAGAAAATCCAAGTTGTATGGTCCAATGTTAACAAAGTTATACGATTTTTAAAAGCCTCTGAATATTAGTGGGAGTCACTATGGGGTAGCACGCGGTAAGTTGGATTAAAATTTATTAAAATATTGTCAAATCCGCGCCGGTGTCATTGAAACACTCGAGTCGTCGGATTTGTCGTACAGAAAATTTTAGTCATGTTACAACTTATCCCGGTCTCCCCTAGCATTACTCAAAATATTATTTACATTATTAACCCTTTGCACTCGAAGCTATTTTAACTCGAAAACCAAACATTTTTTCTGACTTGGAATATTTCCATTCTATGTGTACAAGAGCCGTCGGACCAATACACTCACAAGGGAACATATTCAAGTGCGAATTTCCGATTTTGATGAAACTTATGTGACATATAGTTCTTTGAAAAATATTTGACACGTATTTTTTTTTATCGGCAACCATCCACTTTGAAGGGGTGAAAACAGCCCTCAAAGTTGGGGGTCAAAACCATATTTTTTGAAATACCTCGGAAACCAGAGGTCGAAAAAATTTGAATTTTTTTTTAAATTGTGTGTTTTTCAATGAGAAATGTAGTCGCGCAAGAAAAATTTAACAAAAGTCTTTTGTTTAAACAATATATTGAAAATTTGATTTTTTTTTGCAGTTTCTCTTATTTATTGTTAGTTCATTTTAATGTAAACTTGGGTGTGTGATCTTTGATCAAAATTAGGGTTTACATGTTTCAGGATTTTTTTTTTTTTTGCCATTTAACAATAATTATGCATTATGGAAGATAGTCTTGCATCTGCCGTGCGTAGGAAGGAATTGTGGCTTGTTTTATCGAAATATAAGTATTTACTATAAACGTGTATAGTATTTTAAACAATACCACTGGGTTATGTGTCGTTTATTGTTTTATTAGTAGCTAAAGAAGGTGGCGCAGGTAGCAGCGTGACGCGGTGCTAATTACCGCGGCGGAGTAAGGGTACCGACTTTTATAGCCAATTCGCCTGTGAATTTCTGCAATCGTTGGGCCTTCGGTCAAAATATCCCTGCAGCCTTTTTAAACTGTGAATCCTCGAACCTGGAGTTTCCCTCGTCATTTATGGTAGCTCTAAAAAGAGCTGATTTTGAAAGAAGTGCTGTCCACAAAGATTATTCTACATAATTCTGGCAATATTGATGTCCTGTGATTGTTGGGCCTTCGGTCAAAATATCCCTGCAGCCTTTTTAAACTATGAATCCTCGAACCTGGAGTTTCCCTCGTCATTTATGGTAGCTCTGAAAAGAGCTGGTGCCAATGCCGCACATCAGTTTTACCTCGGTTATATACAGCATTTAAGAAGGACCCAAATATTTTCAAACAATTCCATTGGTTGTTAGAGTGAGAGAGGGGGAAACGTAAAACAGTCTTCAGAATGTATAAATATGGGCACTTTGCTGTATGTGCTATTAGTCTTTCTGCATTACGGTTTGTAAAACAACGTACATATCAAGAAGTTAAGGCTACTTCTTTCGGATTTTTAAAACGGTGCCACATATATCAAATAATTTCTGGCAATAATAAAGTTCGAACATTATATTAATTTTGCTTTTGCTTATTGTTTATTTGTATTGTTAGATTCGTTTTTACAAACATGAAGGTCAATCCGGTGAACGTTATAAATATTTTGATGGCAACATATAGCAGTAACAATAACGAGGGAACACCCACGAATGGAAAGGAAATTGAACTGGCAAACATAATTATAGACCTGATTAATAGCTACAGAGAAGCAGGGTACATGAATTTCGAAACGCAACAGGAATTAATATTCGATGACCTAACAGACGAACCGACTTCATTTAATGTTCCCGAAGATGAAGAAGATTTGGAATCAGCGTCAACATCTAAACCGTCGTCTTCAAGTTCTCCAGACGAGAGTCCAGAAGAAATAGAATTTGGAGGCATTGATTTAGATTATAAGAAGAAAGCTGTAGATTTTTGGAAGAGTGGAAGAAAAAGACCACTAAACTTCGAAACTGTGAAGAACAAATACAAGAAATTGAAGAGAAAATCAGATTTATACAGATGGGAAGAGCAAATTAATACAGGCGGATCTCGTTACGATAAACTTACAGCAATTGCACATGCTACACTTGAAAAATTTATTGTAGCGAGAAATAATAAAATTTTGGTACACGACGTAGATTTGAGACGGTGGGCAATGCACGAAAATTTATCAATAAATTTAGAAGGATTCCAGGCATCGTCCTTTTGGTTGTGGAAGTTTAAAGAAAACTATAATATAGTATCGAGAAAAACGACGAAACTCGTTACCCGCCATCATACTAACCATTTAACAGATTTGACCGCAGCAGCAGAAGATTTTGTGCATCATGTGAAAGGGTATTTTGAAAATTATGGCGCAAGCAATATTTTCAACAGTGATCAAAGTGGGTTCCAGTTGGAATTGCACTCTGGTCGAACACTTTCACACAAAGGTGAAAAAGAAACGGGTGCTCTTGTCCAATCGATATCTTCAACAACGCACAGCTACACTATCCAGCCCACAATTTCAGCTGACGGACAGTTGCTATCGCCATTATATATTGTTTTGAAAGAAGTCAAAGGGCAGTTAGGACCTCGTGTACGAAGAAGTGTGTTCACGGCACCTAATGTACATATTGAAGCTTCCACATCGGGAAAACTAACGAAGGAGTTATTTAGAACGTGGTTGATTGAAGTATTTCTCCCATCTGCTCCAGAAAATTCTGTTTTACTTCTTGACTCGTGGAATGGATACAACGACGAGATCATACGTAACGCCCTGCCAGAAGACAAACAATTAGAGGTATTGACGATACCAAAAAATACGACGCCATTAATCCAACCACTTGACGTGTATGGATTCCGCATTTGGAAGAATTTTGCAAGAAAACTTTCCGATCTTGCAATATTGTTAAATATTGATTTTAATCTACACGCAAGAAATAATATTATTAAATTACAGTCATTAATCCACAACCAATTATCAGCTGCGCGTTATAAACGGCTGTTTCAATATGCTTGGTTCCGCAGTGGATATATAGAAGAACGGCCAGGAGAATTTGAAAATCCCGTAGAGTTCTGCTTTACAAAATTAGATGGTTTAACGTGTTTCCATTGTTCAAATGTAGTCGTACTGAAATGTTCTTGGTGCAAAGAACATTTATGTTTTTCTCATTTTATCATCGAGTATCATTATTGCCAGAATTATGTAGAATAATCTTTGTGGACACCACTTCTTTCAAAATCAGCTCTTTTCAGAGCTACCATAAATGACGAGGGAAACTCCAGGTTCGAGGATTCATAGTTTAAAAAGGCTGCAGGGATATTTTGACCGAAGGCCCAACAATCACAGGACATCAATATTGCCAGAATTATGTAGAATAATCTTTGTGGACAGCACTTCTTTCAAAATCAGCTCTTTTTAGAGCTACCATAAATGACGAGGGAAACTCCAGGTTCGAGGATTCACAGTTTAAAAAGGCTGCAGGGATATTTTGACCGAAGGCCCAACGATTGCAGAAATTCACAGGCGAATTGGCTATAAAAGTCGGTACCCTTACTCCGCCGCGGTAATTAGCACCGCGTCACGCTGCTACCTGCGCCACCTTCTTTAGCTACTAATAAAACAATAAACGACACATAACCCAGTGGTATTGTTTAAAATACTATACACGTTTATAGTAAATACTTATATTTCGATAAAACAAGCCACAATTCCTTCCTACGCACGGCAGATGCAAGACTATCTTCCATAATGCATAATTATTGTTAAATGGCAAAAAAAAAAAAAATCCTGAAACATGTAAACCCTAATTTTGATCAAAGATCACACACCCAAGTTTACATTAAAATGAACTAACAATAAATAAGAGAAACTGCAAAAAAAAATCAAATTTTCAATATATTGTTTAAACAAAAGACTTTTGTTAAATTTTTCTTGCGCGACTACATTTCTCATTGAAAAACACACAATTTAAAAAAAATTCAAATTTTTTCGACCTCTGGTTTCCGAGGTATTTCAAAAAATATGGTTTTGACTCCCAACTTTGAGGGCTGTTTTCACCCCTTCAAAGTGGATGGTTGCCGATAAAAAAAAATACGTGTCAAATATTTTTCAAAGAACTATATGTCACATAAGTTTCATCAAAATCGGAAATTCGCACTTGAATATGTTCCCTTGTCAGTGGAACTGAAATTTTTCTTTTTCAGTAGGACTTTGAAATTATGATTTTTTTTTCATCTTATAATATACAAACAAATTTAATACTGTAAACGATATTTTTAATGGCGCCTCATAGGAACAAAATCATACGGAACGAAAAAATTCCAGATAGGAAGAAATGACTTGAGTTAACATAACTTCGAGTGCAAAGAGTTAATATGTATCGGATGATTTTGATCGAAACTCGAGGAAACCTTTGTGCCCGGATAGGCTAACAAGGACGATGCATTTTTCCATGTGGCAGGCAATTGGCGAGCAGTCGAGGCGGTACAGTTAGGTGAATCTTCTGGGATGAAATGAGCTCGAATCGCGAGCCATTAAAAGTCTTCCCACTGGCGAGAGTTCGTGTGAATTCGCGGAGACGAGGGGAAAAACTCGACGAGTCAATTAAATTGCAGGCCACTCGCGCGGCGGGTCGACTGAGCGGGGCGGAGCGGGGCGGAGCGGCCGTGCGCGTTTCATTCCTCGCACTCGCGTGTTTATTTATCCGGCGCGATAGAGCGAACACCGTGTGGGAGATGAAAGGATCGCGAGAGTTGATCGCGTCAACACGATCCAAAGGAAACCCTCCATCAATTGCCTCCCCTACACTCTCGAAAAATATCCTTTCCTCGAACGGCAATCTCTCGATGGCCCGAGCGATTTGAGGAAGCGCGATACCCCCCTATAAGTTGTTTCATAGAACGCGAGACTCTGTTTATATCTCGACGATTATGACACCTCTCCCGTGTCGTGAATTGGGTCTCTCTCAGGATTCGAGCGTGGGACACAACGAGCAGATTGCTTTTTCGCGATGAAACGTCTGGTTGATGCCGTTCCGAGCGTTGAATTCTGTTGGATATCGTTCACAGTTTAAGATAAAACAACTCTCTTTGACATAACTAACGAATTCTTCTTCCATTTATCCTATCTCCTGCAGTAATTGCACATCCGGCCTTATTACTCGCCCCTTCTGTATTGCAGCTTGATCCTCCTAGTATAACACTTAACAAGAATTTATGTTAGTTCAGTTTTTATTCCTAAACATTTAAGGGACATTTTAACTTCAGAAGAGAACATTATTGCCCATAAGACAAGATGGAAAAATAACTAAAGATTAAAAGTCAACTTATGTATGGGGGTTTATTGAAATTTGCCAACCGGATTGAAAATAATTGTAGAAACGCTGTTTGCGCTTAGAAGATTTATTTTGTCCGAGGACCGTGCACAGGAAAATTGTTAGCGCGTTTTATCCGATTGGAGATTCGCTGACGATTCCTTTGAGGAGCTTACTCTTTTATAGACCTAACGTGGGTGGAGCGAAACGGTTTTAATCATGGAAAGTCTCCAGATCGATTAAATATTTGTATCTCGCGAGGGAGTCGTTGCCTCCACTTCAGAAGAAGAGAGGGTTGGTGTGTTTGCGAATAAAATGGCTCACCCTCCACGGTGAAAAGGAGGGATGTGCCTAAACTTCTGCATACTCGCCTATTTTAATTGTAATTGTACCTTTTCATTCTCAAGCTCCTTACTTCGAAAGAAACTCGTACACAGTGAATTCTCGATAAATGTCATCAACACAGTGAATTCTCGATATATGTCATCAACACGGGCCTTGCTTTACCGAGGCCTCTCGTATACCCCGCGGTAGTGGGGATAATTCCGCGACATTTATTAACCAGGTGTTGGCGACCTATATAGAGAAATCGCTGTCTAATGAATTCGTTGATGCTCATTTTAATCCATAAATTCCGAGGTGTAATTTTAAAATGTGCTGATTACAGTCCGTATTCTTTATCTAAATCTCAGCGCAGCACAGTAGATAATATCATCGGATAAAATCTAATCGTAAATGAATAAATCATAAGTGACTTTCCACTCGGAGCACAAAATTGAAAAACAGTGAACCCATAATTAATTTCACGCGCTCGGGGTGAATTCAGGCAGCAAGAAAAATCGCGCAGCGGTAGTGGGGATAACTCCGCGACATTTATCATCCACGTCTCGGCGACATATGTAGAAACATTGCTGTATAACGAATTCATTGATGCTCATTTTAATCCATAAATTGCAAGATGTAATTTAAAAATGTGCTGATTACAGTCCGTATGCTTTATCTAAATCTGAGCGCACCACAGGAGATAAAATCATCAGATATAATCTGATCATAAATGAATAAATCATAAGTGAGTTTCCACTCGGAGCACAAAATTGAAAAACAGTGAACCCATAATTAATTTCACGCCCTCGGGGTGAATTCGGGTAACAAGAAAAATCGCGCAGTACTTCAGAAGCGGTACACATTCCCAAGTGGCAGTGTAAACAGAGTAAACATTCATTCGAGAGGGTGAAACGAGCGGATGTAAACGAGGGTGCGCAAACGCGCATGGGCGTGGGTCTCGTCAATTAGGTCCGCGGCCTTATTACTCGCGCTTGATAACCCGAATCGAGTCGGCGCTCGGAGCTGCGCTACCAAAGCAGCACGTTCGTCGCGTAAGTTACACCTGTAAGAGCTGCTAATGGAGCCGGACTCATGCTCGTAATTAGTGGTCCGCGTGCGCGTTGTCACGCGTGCGTGCGTGCGCACGTAGCTGCGAGTCCGCGATCGCTTTTACGGGGTTCACGTTCACGGGGATACGTTTACGCGCTGCGACGCAATTAAACGACTTGCCGGTTCTCACGCGTCTATTCCACGCAACATCACCTAACTCGGATCAGACTTTTCCAGTTTGAAGGGAGAGGACGGTCCCTTTTTCTAGAAACGACCTTCTGGTAGCGGTGCGTCATCGGGACAGGGTGCTCTTTATTTATTCTTTGCTTCTGCTTGCCCGAAGAATAAATCGGCCGATTTTCCTGGCTGACCTCGAGATTAACCACTCGGTTTTCGGAGACGTCGTTTGCGTAAACAAAGACGCTCGCTTGCAGGGAAACCAATGATGGAAGCGTGGGTCCGCTCGTAGACAGAAGATAAACACAGCGAAAGGTTAACACGTTAAGTGCCACATATCAACTCCAGAGATTCTTACAAAATCGGAGTAATTTAATTAATGAAACCAAAACTAGAAATTGAAAATGTACTATAGGCTGTTGAAAGAAAGTAGTCAAATTCTATGGAAAACTCACATCCGGGAATGTCGGGGCGTCGCACAGTGGGCAATTTGGACAAAATCGGATTCAAAATCAAAGAACTTTCGATAGAAATGAGGTAGAGCGATGAAATTTTTTTAAAATGAAAGCTGCAACTTTGTAGAATATGGGAAAAATAGAGAGATTGTGGTACGAACGTTTTTTAACCTCGAGAAAATTCGTTAAACGCGAAGAAATTCAAGAAAATTTTAGTTTTTTCAATACCACGCGCGGAAAAAATTTTTTTTTACCATACTATACATCATTTCCCATAGATTTTTTCACGCCGATTTCAAATCTGGTCTCAAAATTTGTCTACGACCTCAGGATTTTGCAAAAAATAGATTTTTGTGACAAAAACTAATGAAGTCATTTTTTCGTTGAAATGATTCGATGGTAATAATCTCTCTATTTTTCCCATATTTTACAAAGGTTCAGCTTTCATTTAAAAAAAGTTTCATCGCTCTACCTCATTTCTACCGAAAGTTCTTTGATTTTGAATCCGATTTCGTCCAAATTGCCCACTGTGCGTCGGCGCGGCGTTACTTTGGCTGTTAGAACGTAACAATTTGAAAATGCCTAATAGACTGTACGTCACAAGTCGAAATGACGATTGGTACGAGACGAGAGTGGGGAAGACGTTAGTTGCATGTCCGCCCACAGTCAGTTCGACAAAAGTGTCGGCTTAGGCAGGACTTGAATTGAGTAATGAGTTTCTTGTTGTTATTAAAGAAGAAATATCTAAAAGGGGAGACAAGATTGTTGCATCCCTTATGAAATATCTGCATAATCCAGAATCTCTGCAAAAAGATTCAGAAGATACATTTTTTTATTTAACATCCAAGACAGAGATGTATAAAATGGCAAAACAAATTCTAAGCGGACTTTTGGAAAATATAACAATGATTCTTATGAAAATAGTGAAAAACTTTCAGATTCTCAGAATGAAGAACTATCACTAGAAAAACAGTTAGAATTAGAAATTGCAGACAGCCTTCAAGAATTTAGTGTCAAGAGTTTAGCGGCAGAAGAAAATAAATTCCGGACTCTAACAAAGGAATTCCAAATTTTTGAGTCCACTGGAAAAAGGACACCCAATCTTCAGCAACTTTTGGATGTTATGTATACGATAAAGCCAACATCCACACAAAATGAAAGAAATTTTTCTACGGCTACAGATTTTGTTACAAAAAAAAAAAAGAAGTAGATAGTCTGATTCCACATTAGACGCATTATGCTTCTTAAGAAGTCATTTCAAAACAAAAGCGTAATGTTTCACTTTATAAAAGTTTAATAAAAAGTTTCCCAATATTTTTTTATTTTATTAAAAATTCTAGGCAATTCTCGAGAATTCTCGAGAAATATAGTCTCATTTCTCATTTCACGAGAAATGAAAAATGTTGAGAAATCAGGAACACTAGTACCGCATCAATTATCTGAGATCAACAAGAATATTCGTCGATCAATTTGCTCTTGATTGCTATCCAGATTTCGTAGAGATCCATTTCTTAGCAGAATCGTTACCGGAGATGAAAAATGGATTCTTTATGATAACATAGAGCGTTCCAAGCAATGGCTTTCTGCGAATCAAACCGCAATATCAACCCTTAAACCTAGCTTATCACTTGGAAAGGTGTTACTGTGCATTTGGTGGGACTGTCGTGGCATAATTCACTTTGAGTTGTTGAAACCTGGAGAAACAGTTGCAATGGGAAGTCTGGACCATTATTTAAGAAATAAAACATTCACTTCTGTAGAAGACGTATGGAGGTACCTTGAGTCATATTTTGCTTCGCGAACTCTGGATTTCTATAAGAGGGTGATTGAAAATTTGCTGATGATGGCGATTATATAATAAATTAAGAAATAAAAACTTGAATTTACTACAAAGTTTGTTTTAGATTTCAAAATAATTGATTACTTATGGGTCACCCTAATATTAGGAGTACAAATTAATTCGTAGTCTACATTTATAGGATTTAAAAATATAAAATTATCAAGAAAATAAACCGATGTCTATCCCGTATCTGGCAATCAGTACAATTTTTATTTTGCATAAAAATCCGCAACGACCGGATGCGACGACCAGAAAACGTTCCACAGAAAATAGAAGCGGCAGGGAACGCTCGTAGCCAGAGGATAGCGCGACCGGATCGAAGAAACGAAAGAGGGAAAAGTATGATTCGTTTTCGTATGGCTGGGACAATGAGGCTCGAGCGGTTAGGTAGATCGATATCGGTATGAATTGAATCGATCTGACCGGGTCCACGTTCTTCTGTCCACGTGGGATACACCTATCCATTACCCCACCCATTTAAGGTATGCTCGGTAGTCCTGGCGGACCGCGAGCGTTAAATTTAGGCGTGGTTGTTCGCGTTGCATCGTGGGCTCGAATCGGCGCGGCGCGCGGGCATATCCGAACGAAACACGATTCCCCCTCGATAGAGTAAATTTTCCACGCATGGCTGTGCTCAGGCTCTCCTTTACAGTACAGCTCCGCGCTATAGCTCGCTCTCGCGTCGAACGCAAACCACGTAGGAATTATTGCACGGCGCGTCGGGCCGCGCCGGGCCGCGTCGGGCCGGACCGGGCCCGGGATACGTACGGTTCAGCGCTAATTACAAACGAGGTACACGCGCTCGCTACAACGTTTCTCCGCGATCCTAGAGCCCTATTAAGAAGCTTTACCGGTGTAACTCACCGCTCCCTCCCGCTTTCGAACCCGGGTTATGAACTCTGCATAGCGCAGCCGTGACTACACACCAAACGATATCCGTTTTTCATCTTCTAACCGTCGATCTCTCTCTCTCTCTCTCTCTCTCTCTCTCTCTCTCTCTCTCTCTCTCTCTCTCTCTCTCTCGCTAATCCGACGAAAATCCTCACAACCGATTACTCTCGACCGTCCGCGAACACGACCGCTTCCGGTGTGCGAGGTCTGTTCCGTACAGTAATCGTGCTTTATTTTTCTAATTTGTTTCAGCTTGTATGGACCTTGCCACCTTCCAAGTATCCTTCATTCTCGACTGATGCGCTCGGCCCAGCGGTGTTTCCGCATCCGGAACTACATAGTCCTCGTAAGCAGTTCGTGGGATATCCTTCAGGGTCCGTGCCGAATTTGTTTTAACCCCTTGCGCTACAATTTATTTTGTGATTATAATGACTAGAGCTTCTTTGATGCCTGTAATCTACTAGGAAAAATAGAAAATTTATATTTATTGTGCAACCGCGTGTTCTGTAATGGCTGAATATTTACTACGATTAAATAGAATCTCATTTCAATTGAAAGGGAATTAATAATATAGATACAGTGATTTCTCTATATATGTCGCCAAAGCCTGGACGATAACCGTCGCGGAGTTATCCCCACTACCGCGGGGTATAACCCTCGCGTGGCCACGAAGCTCGACAGGCCTCGAACGTCGAGGAGTGCGAACGATGCTGGAGGATATCTGTCGCTATATCGTCTCCTGGACCATATATGTCGCTGGCAAGACCCGCGCTGTTGACATATATCGAGAATTCACTGTATTTAGAATCACGAGTACAAAGGATTCATTTCCTAAATAGTGTCAAAGCGTCTAGACTTCGGAATTTACCCATTTATCGCAAAAATGAGTGGAATTTAAAACAATTTAAAACAGTAGGGATGTTAAAATAATTTCTGAATTCCATTATTTCCAGCTTGTTAACCAGTTAAGCGCGTTTGACGTGTATACGTCGGTTCAAATCTCTATTGCGGTGCGGTTGACGTTAATGAATTTTTAATTTCTTATTGAATAAAAATGTAATTTTTTCACATTTTGCTTTACTTTTGTCGTCAAATTTCGCGGCATTTGGGCCGCGTTCGACGTGTATACTCGTCATTGCTCGACTTTAATTCCGCGCCCCGTGAGGGAAAATTAAACTCCGCGGTTAACTGGTTAAAATGATTGAAATAAGAATAAAGCGTCTATCTGGCGGTTCAGTCTCTTAAGATCGACGCGGCAAATTTTTATTTTTCATAAAGGTGCGCAGTCTGCTGATTTCAATTCGGAGAACACGAAGAGGTCGGCTGATGCGGGTGCGTGTCTCTAAGATATTGTGTTTCCTCGCGCTTAAAAAAGTTCGGTTATCTTTTTAACAGAGCTCGTACGCCGGTAATCGATTCATTGATAATTGGTTAGAGGTAGAAGAGGAAACTGAATTCGATAAGAAAGTCCTTCGAGGCTGGAGAAAGGCTACCTCGATACCGTCGACGATACGGACAACGCTTTCTCGACGATTAAACGGCGCGGCAGCCTGTAAGCGATAATTAGCCCGATACGGCAATTAATTCGGCGCGTGCCGCTCGTCGTGAAAGGACATCGCTATGCATACACCGGCGGCGCTCGCGAGATTATATTATTTTACATTTTTCCTGGCCTTTCACCCTTTAATCAATTTTAGAGATGAAGAGCGGTGATGAACATTTCAAACTGAATCGATTAACCTCTCGCCTTACAATTTCATTACTGGGTCTCACATTAAAACGTACCGTTTAGTTTCGTCCGGCGAAATACATGCATGCTAAATAAGCATCGTAGAATGGCTAGGTTACTGTTGCGTACGTTGGTTTGCGATGGACAATTGAAAATAATTAATTCTGGCGTCTGAAACTTATAAAAATAAGAATAGTAAAATAAGAGTTTCTCTTAATTTATTTTCGTTATAGTAATTCTTCTAAAATTTAATTTAATCTTAAAAATTCAATTTCAAAGTTAAATAATATAAGAATTTCTCTTAATTTATTTTCGTTGTAGTAATTCTTCTAAAATTTAATTTAATCTTAAAAATTCAATTTCAAAGTTAAATAATATAAGAATTTCTCTCAATTTATTTTCGTTGTAGTAATTCTTCTAAAATTTAATTTAATCTTGAAAATTCAAGTTAGAATTATAATTTACTCTTTTAAATTTCTCTTAATAAATTAAGAGAAATTCTTGTTCTTATTTGACGACTCTCAGACGTCATTTTACGGCGAGGGATTAACTATGTCACTATTAGATTGCGGATTTGATGCATTCATAAGAAAAATAATCAAACATAAAGACATCGGAGGGACTGAACGATGTTACAGTATTTTCGACTTGCTGAAATCATTAAAAGAAGAAATACTATTCAACTTTTGTTTCACACGATTGACCTGGCCAATTTTCCTTTTGATGTTCAATTAATTTCTACATTTCAGCCAGAAGAATTCCAATTGTAAGCAAAGGTCCGCGTTCAGGTCAAACTGATCGCATGCGAGGATTAAACGAGGCCGCCGAGGGTTAAAGGACAACAAAATTTCGAGGTTTGTCCAGTCGGTTATGGTAATTCCCGTACGCGGTGCTCGTTAGTCCTCGTTATCGGTCCCGATGCGAAGGAGCGATCTCGATCTCGGGGTTTGATTTACCGCGGTTCGATCGACGTCGATCAACCGCGGGCGAATTATTTCCCGGGTATCGTGACCCGTCGGTGTGTTACGCGACCGCAGAATTATTTGCGAGAGCGCGCGCACACACACACACACACACACACACACACACATACGCGCGAGTTCTCTCGGTGTTCGATCTGTAACAAAGTATCGCCGCAGGCGACCCGAACACGATTCGGTTAATGGAGAAGGGGCGACCGTGAAGGGTACGTAGGAATTTCCGGGTTGAAACTATTAAAAGTTCAGTAGAATGAACGACGCGCAGCGCGCCGCGATATCCAGCAAATAACAGGAAAGAACCGTAGCGCGAGCAGCGGCGCATAAATAACGGCCGATCGCCGCACCGCTCCGCGCCGCTCCGCATCGCTCCGCAAAGAGAAGGAGAGAATACGAGCGGATCGCGCGCGCGGGCGCCCGAGCTAGTTCGGGCCACGAGAAATTCCCCGTCTCTGACCTTTTCGTGCGTTTAATCATCGTGCCAGGCCTATCAATCCGCGGAGAAACGAGGCGCGATAAAAATCATGCAACGCTCCGACGAGCCGGTCACCGATGGATTCGTGGCTCCGCGCTCGCGTATCAATTTTCTCGCTCGACTCTATCGTTACGGTCTTCTGCCTCGATTCCTGCCAGAGCTTGCCTCGAAAGGGCTTTTCGTCTGCACCGAAAGCCCCTTTTTTCTTTCTTATCGAACGTTTCGAAGTTAATGTCAGCAAGGACCACGGATTCCCTTGTGAAGCAGTATCCTAGCTACAGTGACTCAGGGAGTCTACTCTGGACATAGGGAGCAACAAAGCCACGCCCCCTGGACGGGTATAGATCGAGCAAACAAACCACGCCCATCGAAGCACTCTACATAACGAAGTACTCTACAGGACCGCATCTCTCAAAGTACTCTACATACGGAGAGCAGCAAAGCCACGCCTTTCAGAGTATTCCACGTGAGTAGAACAACTAAACCACGCCCCTCGGGGATCTCTATATATGAACAGCGATGAAACTACGCATTTCAAGATGCAACGCAGTGCGAGAAACGAAATGGCAACGAATCAGAACACAGTATAAATACAGAGCGAGGGAACCACGCCCACGGGGGCGTGTCCCACGCATTTTGGAACAGTCTCAACGTAAAGGTCGATGAAATCTCGTTTTTCAAGACACAATACAGCGAGAGAAATAAGACCGCGTCTGCTCAAGCCACGCTAGAATAGACAGATAGACCACGCCTATTGAGGCACTGTACGTATGGAACGAAGACAAACCACGCCTCTTGGGACATGGAGAACAACGAAGTCATGCTTCTCAAGACACGCTATAGCGAGTGAAAGGAGACTACGCCAGTTCAGGATACATATAAACAGAGAGCAATGGAACCACGCCCCTCGGGGCTCTTTAGAAGCAGAGAGCAAGGAAACCACGCCCTTTAGAACTCTCAGGGAACTCTATATTCACTCTATAGTCAGGGAACTCAGGGAACGCAATGCAGCCACGCCTCTCGAGATATTTTACACAGAGACAGGAGCAAAACCACGCCCATTTGAGATTCTGGAAAGGTTTTCGCAACTTCGTAAAGTTCATATGGACTATAAAAAACGGTTTTGTTGTTGCAACGAACGGATTAAGTGAACGAAACGTCGAAAACCGTTGGTTCGTCTTTCTTTGCGGGACTTATGGTCGCGTGTACTGGTAGTTCCGTCGGTCGAGGATTTCGCCCCGCAACTAGAAACCTCGGTACTAATTAAAGCGACGACGCGAGGAACGTAACAGGCGTGCCGGTGCGGCGTGGCGCATAAGTCGCGTCGCGACGCCAAGAGGAAGCGGAGCCAAGCCCGCGGACAAGCCGGGGTATATCGGAACGGTTCATTGTGAGCCGAACAATGACCGAGTGGCCAAGTGCGAGGGTCAGGGGCGCGAGGAGCAAGGGAAAGAAACACTCTAGACCGCGTACAGTGTATTCGGTGCGCCGACAACCTATACGTACCGACAAACGCTCCACGGTATAGAGTACAGCCGGCACCGAACACCCTCCAGACTGTGCTAATTTTTCCACCCCTTTGTTCGCCCCCGCTGCTGTCTCGATTAACCTTTGCCGACCGTGCCCTTGCCGATCCTCTCTGTCACAAAAAAGCCCCAACCGCTACCAGATATTTTCGTTCCTTTTATCCTTCGCATTTCCAATTCCACAGAAACATTCCTTCCTACACAGTTCCTTTTTTATCGTTAATGATTTTTGTCACTTTTTTGCTATGGTAAATTAGATACACTACCGCTCAAAAGTATCCGGACACCCCGCGGTGGATACGTCGATGTGATCTCGTATTTAATTTTAGTGTAGTATTGGTATGTTCCACATACGTAATTTTTCATTTAAAACGTTAGATAAGAAACTAATAAAAATCGATGTTAGTCACTATTTTAGGCAGTGAAATAACTGTTATGCTAATACATACTTCGCAAATGTCCGGATACTTTGGAACGGTAGTGTACGTGTATTCATGCCGTAGTGAAAAATTTTGTTATCGGTTTAGTAAGTCAGTTGAGCTTATTAACCCTTTGCACTCGAGTGGTGACTCTGAAGCACCACTGGAAATTGTTGTGGGATTATTTCAAAGAAATTACAAAAAATATTACAAAATATTTGTTACATTACAAAATTTGTATTGAATAGATCACTAAACATTTCAATATTATATGTAGAAATCGGATCAGTTTCGTATGAATAAAATGAAAATATTGTAAGACGGAAGAAAAATTTAGTTTTAGATTGAAAACAGCGCCGAGTGCAAAGGTTTAAAAAAATATATAACAAAGATATCGAAAGATACGTGAAGGTGAGCTTTCGGGAAAATTATAATTAGTAAAAGTACTCGTTTGTCTAATAGCCCGAACGACATCGGATCGGTATAGCCGCTCCCCTTGTTTTTCTCTCTTCAAGCGGACGGTAATCTCTAATTAGACTTTTCGATCAAATCCTGTTGAACTAGATTGGTATCACCCGCGAAGGCTACGGTAATTTTCTAATCGTTCTCGTTTTATCAGATACGTCGCGTTAAACCGCCACCTATTCGACGAAGGGGCAATTACGACGAAAGTGCAAACGATCAGAGATAATTTTTATCAATTTGTTTTCATTTATGTGAAAGTTTCGCCAAACCGACCGATCTTGCTCGGCAAACATTTGCGCCTCCGTCACCGTTAGACCGCGGACCGTCTTTTCGAGTTAATTAACGGCATTGAAACGTTATCGGCCGCGACGGCCATTATAACGGGCAGCTATTTTAACGGGCGGTCGAGATTTTTCATCGATTAGACCACACGATGCAAATATTTTCCGTGCTGCCATCTCCCGCGTTCAATTAGAAAACATTAACGCGATTGACCCACATCGCCGTCGTTTAAAATTCATTCCTTCAACAATGTTCTCGTATCTTCGCTGAAACACACAGGACTCGTCGATTTTCATGTCGGAAACTGTTTGCTGAATCGAGTTCACAACTGTTTCATCTCAATCGGGGAACATGGGTCCTTTTTCACAATTTTTTGCGTTGAAAAATTAGTCCCGTAACGTTCCACAAAAATGTCAACCTACACCGTAAGCTTGTTTTCAGAATAGTATTTTTGAGATGCATAAATCAAAGTCGTGACAAAATTTCTGTATCATTATCGAAAATATTTTTTACATTATCAAATTTGCTTGTATTTAATAAATTACTAAACATTTCAGTATTGCACGAGTAAATCGCACCGTTTTCGTACGTACAACACGAAATAAAAATATATAGAAGTGAAATATTGGAGTTAAAATAGCTTCGAGTGCAAAGGGTTAAAATACACCTGCACTGAAACTATTTTATCAACCGATAAAAAGCATCCAGTACACTTATGGTTTTCTCTGAAATTGCAAATGGCTCTTGGCGGAAACCGAGAGTGATCGATGCGGCGTAAAACGGTGCCGTAATCCCCCGGCCATTATCCGCGATAATTTTCAATGAACGTTCACCGAGTTGGTTACACATAATGCGCTAATCGGATGCAGAATTTCTCGGTTGGCGTAGACCGTCGCCGCTCTGGAACCGCGGAGCCGCGAGGAGCCATCCTCGATCGAAATTCAACGAAGTTGTCTATCGGCGTTCTAAATCCAATTTCACCGTGTTTCCCTTAAGCCCTCGATATATCCAGCCTCGTTAAGGATCGACTGTAACTAGTTTATCCACGGCGGCAAGCCCTAAACTCTCGCTCGCGTATCCTGTCGATTAATCTCCGCGTCGGATACACAGAAATTTCGCGTCTTCCCTGGGGGCTCGCGATCTCTTTCGGCAAATTGAATTCTTGCCGGCGTCTTCGAGCCTCGTTTAACCAGACGCCTCGTCTACGTTTAATGCGCGATTCTGCCTCGGAAAAATCATCTTCATTTCCACTTATTCGTGGTCATTCCTTGCGTGCGAGTACGCAAGCGAAGAACCTCGGAATATTTTCACAATACTTGTCTGGATCAATATCAGAAATAAATATCTACAATTTCTAAATAAAATTGATATCAAAAATCAGTAGAAGCTGTGCTTCGCGTTATTTTTATTCTCTGTTAGGTACGTGCATTTGGTCCAGGAATAAATGATCTTCGACGGAAGATTAATACGTTTTACCTTAGTTGTTAATTTTCTCTCAACCAGAGTTGGATTTTAGGATCTCGATCGACCTGCTCGCGATTAGCACCAAGGTGACGTTCGATTAACACGTTGACTGCCATGTCACCCATATGTGGGTGACGGAATTATTTGTCCAGGTTTTGAAATGAATTTTTACGTTAATATATTCATTGCACCAAATTTGATTAGGATCTGTAAAATTCAAGAAAGTTGAAGGACTACTCAATATCATACATTTAATTTCTTTCAATTTTTATTTCATTAAAAAGCTTTGATTTTATGGAATATTTGAGGTTGCTAGTTTGGCGGTAAAAGTGTTAATCTCCCCGAGTCAATTACCGCCTACTGGGTGAGTCAATTGTCGCGTACGATTCAAAATCGTGAAACTGCAGATGTATTAGGGGGGCCCATAAGTAATCAATTATTTTGAAATCTAAAACACACTTTGTGGTAAATTCAAGTTTTTATTTCTTAATTTATTATATAATCTCCATCATCATCAAGGACAGTTTGCCATCTTTCCTGCAAATTTTCAATCACCCTCTTATAGAAATCCAGGGATCGTGAAGCAAAATATGACTCAAGGTGCCTCAAATCAAGGTTGCATTAAATCCCGCATGAAAATGAAAAAGTATGCAATGACGAATACGATCCTCTGAAAGGGTACGGGTGCCGCCATTTTATTACAGGGATGTAAAAAAAATTACACTTTTTAGAATATTTTGAGCACAGGCTGCTTTACCGAAAACTGTAAAAGAATACGTGTTTACTCTTCAACGATCGGTACAGAACTAAAGGGAAAACAAATTCTTTGCTAATAATTGATTACTTATGGGTACCCCTAATATACGATCACGAGTTGGACACAGAGCGGCAAAAGGAGCAGAATGTTTTGTCCCGTCTGTGTTACACTCGAATGTAAATCGGGGTTCGATGAATTACCTATTTAGCGGGTTAATCGAAACGACCCAGACGCCTGTGGCAGGCCAGACCGTGTGCTTGTCCTAAATTGGAGAGACACGAGTCGCGAATTGCAACATTCGTCGTTCTCGTAGTCGTCTACAGCTACCATTTCAATTCTGGTTCGCCAAAAATGGTTCAATTATTGCCTGCCACTGTGGACACGTGCTCTGTCGCTTGAGCACACTGAAAGGAGAGTGTCTGTTCCAATAAAAATTGCAGAGTGAACAAGTACTAGTTTTTAGTAACTTTTAGCGTTCGGTTGAGTTGGCGCTAAACATGAATTTCAAAATGTCCAGTGCCGCGAGTGTGCTCGCTATAACGAAATATCGTACGCATGATAGAATATTGTTAAATTACAGTTGCGAGCGTCGCGGAGTTCCCGGAGGCTAAAAGTTCAGATTGCAGGAACAAACGCTGGTGTAACGGCGAACCAATGGGATCCGCGAATGGGAGAGAATCGCGTCGCGGTGTCCCTTGTCTCGGCAATTAACATCGAGCGGTGTCCCGGACGAGAACAGGTTCAAAGTCGCGACAGACACCTTGTATATCGTGGATCGAGCTCGGTGGCCGGGTGACAGCGCGCTCGGCCGTGTGCAGTGTGTGCACGGTGCCGGCGATGCACGCCGATGCACGGCGATGCACGCAGACCGGGCAAACACAAGCGTACCCCCGCGCATACACACACACACGCACACACACACAGACAGGTGCATAGAAACGCAGACAGAGACACAGATGTGTAACATGGAGGAGAGTCTAGGAAGCACGTAAGACGAGTGCAGCTCTTCTAACGGTAATTCCTTTAGACCAGTACCGCAACTTCTACAACCCAGAAGAGTCGATGCTTCTGCTCGCCGCTGTTTCTTCTGTTACCGAACGCTACGACGACTGCCGGCCGCGACCGGGTTCGCGGCAATCTCGAAGAAACGAGCCAATCATCCGTCCGCGGCTTCTCTTCCCGTGTCTCCGCGTTTGCCTCTCCGTTTCTTCCTCTTTCCCTCTCGCCGCCTCGTTCTTTTGCACGCGGATCCGAGAAATTGCCGCCAGCCGGACGAAACTGTATTTTTTTATGCCCCTCCGCGTTCTAATTCAATTTCGAAGAATTTACTTCATTCATTTCGACCGAAAGAAATTGAATATTATGACCGCTAATTGGATTAATTTTACAGTGCCGAGAATTTGCGAGAGATTCGAAACGAATCGGCTTGCATTGAAAGTTAATCGTTAGGATTGCTACCGTTTTTGCGATTTCGGCTCGCGTTTTGTCCAGCCGGCATGCACTCTACTGGTCGGAACACCGTGCGCCGTCCTTCTGCGCCGCTGCAACGCGAAACAGAGAGGGAACGACGACAGACGGAAAGAGAGAGGGACACGGGAGATCGACGAGAGCGAGAATCGAGAAGAGGGGACGCGACACACCGGGAGGGAGCTAGAAGATGTCGACCAGGAAAAGTAACAGTAACCTTCTCGTGCCGCGCTACCGTGAACTTGCTCGACCTCCTGCAATTAGCGCGATCCTTGACGCAGCGCGGCTCCGATCGAGCTCTGCCTTCTGCACGACTTTAATTATTGCCCAGGAGTCGGTCGCTTCACTATGCCGCGCGCTCCTACAGTTCCTTCCGCCGTGGCTCCGCAGCCTCCGCGGGCCACGAATTCGGTTCAGCTGACGAGATCATCTCCGGCCGTTCGGAGACCGGACGTTTTCCATTACTACGAGCAGCTATCGATCGGTCGGAGAAAGTGAATTTGTTTCTGAAAAGTATGTTGAAAATTTATGTACATCTGTTAATGTACACTTACGAGTATTATTTATACGCGGACCGTACGCGTGGGCGTTCTAAAATTCGCAATTGAGAATTGGGCAACGCGAAAGATCAATTATCGCCGACACCTGTTCATATCGTCAGGGCTGAGGCGCGCCATTGGTCATCCACACGAGCGTATAAATAAAGTTGCGCTGCCAAAATTTGGCAGTCCTCCTCGGACTGCCGGGCTCGACGGACTGTCTGCGAGCTCGGAGGAGTTCCAGGGACGCTAGAGGACCGCTGGAGGACATTTTTAGATTCCAGGAGCAGTCCCTGAAGGATACCCCGGTGGACACCCTTCTCCCTCTCCTTTTCTCTTTTCTTTCCTTTTCTCATCCCGTTCCTCATCTCTGCTGTTACCTTCTCCTGAGATCCCCTCAATCTCCTGAAACCCCCTCCCCTTCCTGAACTCCCTCCGACCTCCTACACCTGAAATCCTTCCCTCCTCCTTGAACTGTTGAACTCTTCTCAATTTTGTGAACCCTCTCTCCTGAACTCACCTACTATTATTCCTGAACCCTGCATCTTCTCTTGAACTCCCCTCAATCTTCTGGAACTCCCTCCTCTTCCTGAATCCCTTCGATCTCCTACTCCTGAACTCCTTTCCTCCTCCTTCAAATCTGGAACTCCTCTCAATTTTATGGATCCTCTATCTTCTCCTCCAGAACTCTCCTACTATTATTCCTGAACCCTGCATCTTCTCCTGAACTCCCTTAATCTCCTGAAACCCCCTCCTCTTCCTGAACTCCCTTCAACCTCTTCCTCCTGATCTCCTCTACACCTCCTTCAAATCTCGAACTCCTCTCAATTTTGTGAGGCCTCAACCATCTCCTGAACTCTGCTATTGTTATTCCTAAAACCTTCTCCTTCTCCTGAACTCCCCTCAATCTCCTGAAACTCCCTCCACTTCCTGAACTCCCTTCGACCTCCTACTCCTGAACTCTTTTCCTCCTGCTGCAAATCTCGACCTTTTCTTAATTTTGTGAACCCTCTACCTTCTCCTGAACTCTCCTACTATTATTCCTGAACCCTGCATCTTCTCCTGAACTCCCTTAATCTCCTGAAACCCCCTCCACTTCCTGAACTCCCTTCGACCTCCTACTCCTGAACTCTTTTCCTCCTGCTGCAAATCTCGACCTTTTCTTAATTTTGTGAACCCTCTACCTTCTCCTGAACTCTCCTACTATTATTCCTGAACCCTGCACCTTCTTCTGAACTCCCCTCAATCTCCTGAAACCCCCTCCTCTTCCAGAACTCCTTTTCTCCTCCTAGAACTCTGGAGCTCCTCTCAATTTTGTAAACACTCTATCTTCTCCTGAACTCTCCTACTATTATTCCTGAACCCTTCTCGTTCTCCTGAACTCCCCTCAATCTCCTGAAACCCCCTCCTCTTCCAGAACTCCTTTTCTCCTCCTTGAACTCTGGAACTCAGCTCAATTTTGTGAACCCTCTATCTTCTCCTGAACTCTCCTACTATTATTCCTGAACCCTTCTCGTTCTCCTGAACTCCCCTCAATCTCCTGAAACCCCCTCTTCTTCCTGAACTCCTTTTCTCCTCCTTGAACTCTGGAACTCAGCTCAATTTGGTGAACCCTCTACCTTCTCCTGAACTCTCCTACTATTATTCCTTAACCCTGCACCTTCCCCTGAATCTCGTACCCAGTCTCAAAATTTTCCAACTTCTCCTGAATCTCTTCGTCCTCTCTGAACCCTCTAGCTTTCCTGATCCCCCTTCCTTTCAATGATCACATCTCACAGGCTATTATATGACAAGTGACGCGATTTCGTTGACTATTATCCTGCATAACGTACCATCAAACGATCAATTTTCCTTGCTCGTTCGTATCGGAAAAACGCGTGGTGTCGTTGCTCTCGATTTTGCATGGTTTTGCATGGTGCACGTTGAATAAATACACGCCCGTCCCCGGTGGTAAGTTTACGCGTTTTGTCTACCTTCTCGCGGCTCGAATTTTGAATCGACTCGATTAACCCCGTCGACACGGAGCTCCTTTGTCCGCAGGGAGGACTGAGAATTGATGGGCAATTCTGTTACTCGTAAAACCGAATCATTCTCCGACAAGGGGAACCAGACGGTAAAACGAAAAACCGCGCTGCACGACCTGGAATGGATCGCGTCGAACGCGCGCTACCGCGCGTCTCGCGAAACAAGACCAAGGTTCCTCGAGACGAGAGGTCGGTGATCCTTAATTCCGAGGGCGCGCACCGAACCCCGTACCGAAATGAACGACGACCGCTCGTCGAAATGTCTCTGCACACCCGGGACCGACTTATCGAATCGATCAAAAAGAGACTCTGACGAGAGGATCGTCGGCGACGCTAGCAGTCGCCGCTACAAACGGCGCTCATTGTCCTCTTTTTCCGAGCGTTAGTTTTAGACCGGTTGGCCAGGTACCAAGACTCCCCGTGATACAACGACGCGCCGTTCTTCATCCGACTGTCTCCGATTCTCGCAAAACTCACACGTAACACACAACCGCACCGAACAGCCGACGAACCTAACCGAGACCGTCGCACAGCGGGCGAAAACGCGAAACTGTAAAAAACTCCGTTTTAAATTATATGAGTGATGGGGATGTTTTAAGAACGTTCCAGAGGAATCTAATCCGAAGAAAAAATTTGTTTATCCTCCTCCATGACCCGCAGGAGGCCGGCAAACTTCGAGGAAAAAATTAAGAAAGTGAAAATGTTGTCTCCTTTCACACGATTTTCGCGATATTCAAGTGCAATTTAAAAGAAAACTATTGGGAACAGCTAACTCGGGTTTAGACAATACGAAAGATTACATCTTCTAGGATTTAAAACGATTTTGAAACAATTAATTGTTACTACATCTTGAAAATTATAGTTGTTTCAAGTGAGCACAAGTTTCTCGACTGAAGTTAAACTTTAAATATTCACATCTCAGCCGGAACCTAATAGAACCTAGCACCGGCTACACTGTGACAAACTATGATTTATTGACCGAATAAAACAAAAAAATTGTACTGTAATTGTAATGTGGCAACAACTTGCCACAAATCTACCAGAAATTACTAGGAAAAAGTAGAGCAATTATGCTTCCTACACGCGAATTTAAAATAAAATACTGTTATTTCACATAATGTATTCGAAATTATTTCTTTTCGTCGCGAAGTTCGAGAACCGATTACACGGGAAATAAAAAAATCATTCCGAACCTGCCAGTGAAAATAAAAGATTGAACTGAAAAATCATGAAACAGCATTATACTTACATATATAAATACAATTTTAACTTCGGGTACCCGAATGTTGCAAACTTTCGGGACCCCGACCCGACCCGACCCGATCATTGCCCGACTTGACCCGAGGCTCGGGTACCCGCACACCCCTAGAAATTACACATTTACCTCGGGAATATTAATGCAGAGGAACAGGTATATTAATTCCACTTATTCTATAATTTGTTTCAAACCCGTGTAATTAATAAACACCGTGTAAATTCAAAGGAACGAGCCTCGAATATTCCTAGGTTAACCCATAAATAAACATTTGAAGCCTAGCTACGAATATTCTCTGGAATAAACAATTTCATTTGATCGTCCCCGTTACACCGGAGTCTAGAGTAACAATGCACCCGAGGACCGACCTCAGGGACCGTCTAGCTCAGCGTGTACGGCTTCCCTAACCCGAAGTAACCCCCTCGATCGGCCGGCGTCTCGGAAAATAATAATTACGTCCGAGCCGAAGGGAACGGGAGACGGTCGCTCGACGTCGGTGTAATTGGCCAATCAGTTTTTTTACGCCGACGCGTTTCGGGCTAAAAAGCTTACGTAAACACCTGTCGTCTAAATATCTCGGCGAGGATAACGGTGCCGACGGGAACACGGTCTTCGGACTTGTTGCGTCTTCGGACAGGCGCCGAAGTAGCGCGAATGATGTGCAATTCCAGAATGGGATAGAGGAAGGTCGAGCACAGAGGGTTAACGACCATAGTGCGAAACGTCACTTCAACGAATCTATGTATCTATTTCTAGACGAGAATCTATAATCTCATAGTTAAAATCAAGCCGCATGGTCGGAGGACATGTACACTTGATTAGATACAAAATTGTCCAAATAGATTAAACGATTGTCTGCAGCGGATATGTCCACTCTTCTCCCTTAAGGGGTTAATTTCGGTGCGTTAGCTTTTTCGAGAAGAAATCCCACGCGGAAGGTGCAAAAAAGTATTCGACAATGAGATGCAGGCGGAAATAATTTAGAAACGAAGCGCCTTGGCGATAACCAATCCGGTTCAAACAACGAGCCTACAGGCGGCTCCCATGTTAACCGGCGCTCTGTAAAAATGAAATGTTATGCGTCGATATAATTGCCTGTAAACAAATAGCAGCTGAAGGGGTTAATCGAGTGTCGAGGTAGCCGACGGACGCAATAATAAGCTGGGGGGGGCGGGGGGGAGAGGTCGATCGGAAAGCGTGATGTCAGGCTCTCGGGGATCCATCGCGATCGAGGCGTCCCCTCGCGGACCCGTTCAAGGCGAGATCGTCGAGAAAGTTCACCGTCGACACTGGCAATTGGCAATTGCATCGTCTGATAGCATAATGACGGAACGGCCGCGGCCGAACGGATGCGTGCACGCATTTGACGCACATCTGCGCGCAGCGTTTCGTTCTCGGGCTCTCGAAGTCGTGAATGAACGTGATCCGCAGACCTCGCCAGGCGAAACCAGTAAGAACAGATGGGATTAAATTATAGTGCAGCCCAATGGACGGATAAAACGCGCATTAAATAGATTCGACGGAATGGACGGGACTGTTACCCGCGATACGGACGCGACTACGCCTTCCGATCGACGAACCCTTTCCTTCCGCCCGCGGATTTCCTTCGTTTCTCGACTTGGCGCACGTCCTTTCGCTTCCCAGAACGAATAACAGTGATAATGCTAGCCTGCCAATAGGTACTTGTCCGCTTCGAAAGCGCTACTTTGAAATACGACGATGAAATACCTTAACACGCTCGCGTAGGATCAGGTTACACGAGTTTTTCCATTTCCTCGCGCTTCTTTTGCGCTTTCAAACAAGCGGATAATTTCAAAAAGCGAAATGATTCGATTTCTTTCAAGATGTATTAGGGGGGCTCATAAGTAATCAATTATTTTGAAATCTAAAACAAACTTTGTAGTAAATTCAAGTTTTTATTTCTTAATTTATTATATAATCTCCATCAGTATCAAGGACAGTTTGCCATCTCTTTGCAAATCTTTCAGTTTGCAAATTTTCAATCCCTTTCTTATAGAAATCCAGCGTTCCTGAAGCAAAATATGACTCAAGGTGCCTCCTTACATCTTCTACAGAATGTTTTATTTCTTAACCCCTTAACCTACAACTAGGGGCATAGCCCGTTGTACGATGATCGAGCCAAACGTAAATATTACGGGCATAGCCCGTAGTTGATGATCGGACCAAACGTAAATATTACGGGCATAGCCCGTAGTACGATGATCGGGCCAAATATAAATATTAGCGGCGGCGCCCTCTTAAAATTATAAATATTTGTGGAATATTTGATAAGTAATTACAACCAATCCTCACTGTTCTCGTCACGAAATCATTTTCTTGAAAACATCTTGTGGGGATGCTTCTCTAGAATTTATGAAAATAAATTTCGATGTGCGAATGTGACCAAGAATAACTTCACGATAAGATCACGATACGAAGAGATAATAAGAATACGTCACGAGCCTTGTCTGTGCTATTTGTGGTGGGGCAAATTACGAACCGCGACCGTCGTACCACGAGCGATGCCCGTAATATTTACGATTGGCCCGATCAGCGTATTACACAAGTCGTGCGAATGGCTCGAAGGCTGCGCGAGCTTGTTTCCCATTTCGTGTATACTTAATTTTGGATCAGCTTCCACTAGAGATTTTAGGGTGTCATTATTAAATTCAACTGATCGTCCACTTCGAAGCCTGTCAGAGAGATCATAATCACCAGCAGCAAACCTCCAGATCCAACGTTGCAACTTGTTGACTTTCAATACATCTCCATAAACATCGCAAATTTTCTTTGTTGTTACCGTTGCATTAAATCCCGCATGAAAATGAAAAAGTATGCAATGACGAATATGATCCTCGGAAGGTACGGTTGCCGCCATTTTATTACAGGGTTGTAAAAAAAATTATACTTTTTATAATATTTTGAACACAGTCTGCTTTACCGAAAACTGTAAAAGAATACGTGTTTCCTCTTCAACGTTCGGTACAGAACAAAAGGCAAAACAAATTCTTTGCAAATAATTGATTACTTAGGTTATCCCTCTTGGGTACCCCTAATAATTATGCACTCATTTTTGTCTCATGATTTGAACAACAATGCCCTCGACAATGCCTTTTGTCGCGCGACGCGCGACGTGGAAAATTTAATTACCGGAGAACATTTACGGCGTTAAATGCGAGCAATGGCGAATAGTTTCGAGGGTTTCGAATACTTTCTGCTCGTGTTGCTGGGAACCGGAAACGTTGTTCCATCGACGGAATTCTCGTCGGAGACGCGGAAAGTTGAGTTGCGTCGTCGCGTCGCGTCGCGTCGCGTCAGGGGAATTGCATTCGACGGGGCGCAGCGTCGCGCGGAAATTGCAATTGCGCGCGGATTTGTCTGGCTTCGGAACTGGAAACGCTGGAAACCTCCGGCAGTCCTCTGGAAAAATCGAAAACGCCCCCGGAACTTCGTTTCCTGCGACCTCGCGATGCGTCAGAATTCGATGGGTGACGAATTACGCGTGAATCGCTGTTTCAATTGTGGAGAGACTCTACCAAAGAATTCCTGTTTGTTAACGTTTGTTGCAAATAATTAAATCGATGCGATCTGTGCCTCGTGTGTCGCGTGAGGTACGAGCCATAACCAAAACATAGGCATACAAAAAATATAAACTAGAAATTCTTCATCGTTCAGAATTTCATAGAAAAAAAAGATAGTTTGTATCGCAATAATCACAAACTAATATATCATTATAATCACAAAATAGATAATAGTGCAAGGGTTAACAATCAATATATTATATTTAACTTATCGAGATCAATCAAGAAAGCAAGAAGCTTCTGTATCTCACTGTTTTGTGGAATTGATGCTGGCAATTTTTATTGTTCATAGAGATTGGCAAACTATTTGTGAGCTTTGTATTTCTAGAAGTAGCTTACCCAATATTTTATAATATATCAATCTTCGGTCGAAACGTCAAAAATGACTCGGCACGGACCGCAGAGAGAAAAAGCAGATTCGGTAGAGAATCTGAAAAATGGTAATCAATGGTAATCAATGGTAATCAGCGGATGACACGGTAATTGGCGCCTGTGAACACAGCAGCATTTCTGCGCGTTTCCATGGGTTTCTCGACGGTGTTTAACGCGACGGGCAGCGACCGATTCACGGGAGCGTTTCCGAGCGATCTCGTTTACGCGCCGCAATTGAGCGAGGGAGCGCGTCGTCATCGGAATTATTACAGCTTCCGGTGACGTTAGGCGAATCTATAGGGAACGGTCCGCCGCGGAAGCTGTAACTCGGCGTCCTTACGTCATCGCGACACGGTCGCGCATCGCAACGAAAACCGGGAACACGTTTTCTCGTCCTCTTTATACTCTCCGTCTCTCTTACCGGAGAATTCGATTCGAAGTTGCGAGAGCCCGCCTCCTTTATCGGCGCGAAAAGAAACGAGCGCGCCGCGCCGCGCCGCGCCGTCTTGGCCCGCGCGATCCTTTTACGACTTCCCACACACAACTTTCAATTTCTTATCCGGTCGCCAGCGCAAAAACCCAACAGCGAATTCGGCGATCTTTCGCACGACCGCTTCACCGGTCCTCCAAACGGATAGGTGGCCGCACAAAGCCGTGCTTTTATGTTTTTCAACCTTAAATTCAATCCGAGAGAATCGATACGACTCCGTGCAACGCGGAACGGGTACCATTTATTCGAACAAAAGCGAAAAACCATCGCGGGTTACGAAATTTGTAAGCTCTTTTCACACGTTACATAATTGTAACAACGTCCAGAAAAGAATCGGGTGTATAACAAGTTATTTCTAGATCGATCAATTCCTTTGTTACACGGAAAGTTTAGTAGCACTTTTTTTTTTTTACAAATTAGAAAGACACCTTGGCAAACGCAACACCGATATGCAGTCCGAACGTAAGACCTTGTCCAGATGAGGCGTTTAGGATCTTAGATTCGCTGGAATAAAATCGTTCTTCAGACGAATCAGCCATTGGATCTACTACAGTGATTTCTCTATATATGTCGCCAAGGCCTGGACGATAAACGGCGCGGAATTACTTACCCCCACTACCGTGGGGTATGCCTCGTGAGGGCCGAGAAGTTCGAGAGGCCTCGGACGCCGTGGAGTGTAAACATAACATGGCTCCTGGACGATATATGTCGCCGGGAAGACCCGTGTTGTTGACAAGTATCGAGAATTCACTGTATTTTTAGAATAAACTGGTTGTCCCTGATATTATCAGTGAACAAAATCGGTGTTTCAGCAAACTGCTTTTGGACCTAGTCAAATAAAATCGTCGATCAGACGCGACCCAGTGAACGGGCTCTCGAATGAAATCGTTTTCGAGGCAAACTAACCATCAGACTTGCTATAACAAAATCGTTATTTCCAACTGAAATTTTATTAAAAACATTTTCCAATATCTTTACCGTGTTACGACTTATCCATTTCTAATGAAAGTGACGGGCAATTTGTACACTGAATAAAACTAATTTCAATTTTATTAATTTATAAAATTTACTTTTAAATCCTGTCTGTATTAAATTTTTAAATCCACTCTCACATGGACGTAAGACGTGACGCAACAAGACCGTTGTGCAACCACGCCGAAGGTAGTCGACCGCGAGGGGTAAAATTTTTTGAGACTTGCTCCTGCTGCATGTCCGGAGGACTGCGAACAGTACAGAGACTCGGCAACTTCTGGAGGATGCGAGACTTGGCAAAAAACGTCGGGAGGAGCCACGGGCACGGTGAAACGGGGCGGAAGAAGACGACGAACGGGGGCCAAACAGGGGGAAAACGGGCTCTCCCGACGGAATTGCGAACGATCTCACGTATCCTCGTCGAGATTATCCAAAATTCGGACTGCAGGAGATCCCGGAGCGGCGATTGGCCCGCGTAACGAGTTTCGACAAAGCGAGCTGCCAATTTGGCAGCGTCTTCGGGACGATAAATCAGCCTTAACCGAGCCGGCGAACCTGCCGAACTGTGTATCCGCGTTCCACGGACGAGCCGTTACCCAACAGCCATTGTCACGGCGCAAACCCGTTCGCAAAAAACGTTCAATTTCATCGAGCAAGTCTCCGCCCCCCTCCCCCCTCCCCCGTACATCGGTAATAATCGTAGAGGATGTCGGGTTCTTGGCTCGGGACCGAGACGTAGAGCTACGAGGGATCGGAGGATAGGTTCTTCCTTTTTGCTTTTAGCGCATTAGGATCGGACATTGCGCTGCCAATCAGGGGATCGGACACCTTTTCTTCGACCCGATGTTGCGGATCGATCGAATCGAACTCTTTTTGCCGAACCGAACAACAATCTTGAGAACTCTAATTGATTCGAGCATCGTCGATTCGTAGCGTGAAACATTTTTTTTTGTCCCTCTCTTATTCGCGCGGTTGTTCGATCTTTTACTATTTATTCGATCGATCAGCTCGATCCTTCACTCGTTCGGAATGATACGAAATATTTTTATCGAGGTTCGTTCATTGGTTGCGATTTTTACACAATAATCATATTGCATAGTGCACACGTTGCATTGTGCATCATCGTGACGCGATAAGATTGATAAAAGGGTACTTTATTAAGTGGAAATCGCTCTCGTTGCCACTGGGACTTCTATAGTAGGAAATTAAAACTTCTTCAACATTGTCGACTAACTACGGCTAAAGTTTCATGCGTATCATCGGGACACGGTTAGGGTTTCCTTGCGGCGCTCTTACTTTCACGAGGGAAATGGCCGAAGTTCTGATCGGGGAGAGATCGTTAAGGATTTTAAACGAAAGTGGAATGAGAGAGGCGGAAAGAGAGTGTACGAGGAGAAAGAGAGGGAGAGAGGACGAGGAAGATGGTGAAAAATGAGACTCGCGTCGAGCTCCACCGAATCTCCGGGAACGGTTTCGTGGAAGGGATTTCGAAGGATAGTGAACGAACCAGCAAGAATGCGGTCGGCTGACAGCAGAATGGGGATCCAGCAGGATCGATGATCGAGAGACCGCGATTGTTCTTCGGCGGGGACCCGGTCCTCCCGGGTTCTCCCTTTTCGCGGAGGACACAATGCGCGCCGCGGCAAGAATATTCGTGGCGAACCGAGAGAAAGAGAGAACCGGTGCTCGTTAAAACGGATCACGGGGCTCGATGATAATTAATAAAGCTCGATGAAAAGCTGCTCCACGGCCAAAAGGAAAAATCGCGGAGGGGACCGCTTCGCTCGAGGATTTTCTACGAGCTGAAACCAGCGCAAACGAGCACGCTGAACGACGATGTTGCCGAAAGAAGAAAATAATTCATATCTGCCCGTGTGTCTTTCAATTAATAATACTGATGACCGGGAGTTAGAACTTTATGTATTTCTATTTAAGGCAAGTCAACGGAATAGTCTCTAATAGGAGGAAACGTTGATTGCACACAAAGATCTGCAGTTGAAACGTTTCTGCTCGGTGCCGGACGTCAAGGGGTTAATTTGCAGAAGACGCAACTTGAAGACGCGCGTTCCGTACACAGGCGGCGAAACTCAATGGGATTTCGATGGGAGCGCGGCGAAGGCGCGTTTGTTTGCGCCGCTTTAACAGCGAGCAAAATCTCCGACACCTCGCGAAACCAACAGGAAAATCTGCCGCCCCTGTACTCGGGGGAGCGTGTAGTTCCTCTCTCTTTCGAAGAGGAAAGTGCAAGAGGACGAAGGGCAGAACGCGAAGAAATAAAAGAAGAAGAGACCCGACTCCAGCCGGAGAGAACCAGCGCCGCCATTAACGAGCGATCGAGCCGGCGACGCGATTAATTTCCCCCGGCTTCTTGCATTACGTTTAATTAACATAATCCGCCGGCGGGATCGTTCCGTGGCGTACTTTACGCACTCACGCGATGCGACCGCTACCGAGAGAGCTCCACAACTCGGATAGAGGATATTCTCTCTCGCTCTCTCTCTCTCTCTCTCTCTCTCGCTCTCTTTGTTTCGAGATTTCATCGAAATTCGTCGGCTCTTTGTTCACCCTGGCCTCGGAGTGACTCGTTAACCCTGTCTCGAAACTATTGGGTCGTTAGGACTCTGAATCGGTTGTGCGCGAGCCGAGGCTAAGGCGCAGCTGAAGATTTGGTCGTTGAGAAGATGTTCGTTAGCAACCGTAGTCATTTTATTAATTTTATTCATTTTATTTGTTCATCGTGTTCAGCATATTCGTTCAGATTATTGATATTAGTCTATGAGGATAGGAAACTTCGTTCTTCGAAGTGACAAACTTCTATTCGATCGAGCAGGTTCAAGACAGAATTTTGTAAAATCATTTTTCGCCTATTTTTGTCGGTAACATGGTCACTCTACCTTATCGCGAATCTACGGAGTCTGGACCTTGTGTGAATGGGCTGTTTTTCAAGAATTTTTTTTCAAAAATGTAATGCGTAGATTGATTTAAAATTTCAGGTATCGTTTATTAACGTTACAATGTAAATAAAAATAGTTTTTACAAATTTTCATCGTTAATATCAATGGTGTAATTAATGGTGTAGTTAATATCAACGCTGTGCAGCGTTGGGTGCACAAAAATGATCCAAAACTAAAAAATCAAATTGGAATCGTTAGTTTCTGCAAATACCCACAACATGACATTCTTCTTTTATTAAAATGGCACCTTTTCGCTGCTTAAATGCCTCGCTAACACGTCCGCTACTGTCTTTCATTGCTCGATTTCGTTATTAAAATGTTTCATCGCATGCGACGCACATTCTTTACAAAACACTGAAAGAGTTTAGCAGAAGAATGACAATCTTGAAGTATTATACTGTACAACACGACTTTAGACAACAAACTTGAAAGAAATTCCGAGATTGTGGACAAAAGCGTTCCTCTAATTTTAATCACGAGTCTGACTCGATGTTATCGTGCAAGGGATTAATGATTTCCATTTGCTCGTCAAGTCGGAAGAATTCTAGGGTTATTGATGTTTCGCGGACTCTTAGGATTGTTCAGAGGACTGTGAACGAACTGGCTGTCGGCCACCGCGAATCGCAGTGATTCGCAACGATTCGCAGCGGTTGGCCAACAGCGGAAAGCGTCACAGGGTAGCGTACCCGACACGACGATTTTATTAACGACTCCGACACGCGTTCCCGGCTGGTTCGCGGAGACCCTGGGCTCTAATAGTTTACGAGGTCGTTCTCGCGGCCGATCGTAAGCGCGAGGGGAAAACTGGGCCGAGGAATGCAGTTTGTCGATATTCGAGCGAGCCGCAGCCTATTCTTTGACCCGGAGCAAAGCGGTGAGCCGCACGCGGCGCGGCGCGCGGCGTTTCGTGCGTGCCACCGAGCCTGCAATTTCTTCCCCCATGCCCCCATGCACAGGCACAGGGGAGGATCGTTTGGTTCCGCGTGGGAAACTTCCCATTAGACTTTTGGCAATCATTCCGCACACGTCCGACACGAGCTTCGACCGGATTCAGAGTTATTTTCCAGCGGGGTCGTTCATCTTCTTAAACCGATTTCCCAACCCACCTACTGATCCTCTTCCCCTCCTCTGGGTCCCCTCACCTTTTTATACAGACATCATGTTTTTTGGTAATCCTAGCTTTTTTTTATTTTGGAAAATCTCGTATGAAATGTATTTCAACATCCTAGTTTTCCTTTTTTTTTATTATAGAAAATCTCAGATGAAATGTATGTCACCATCCTAGTTTTTCTTGTTTTTTTTATTATAGAAAAACAGATGAAATGTATGTCAACATCCTAGTTTTTCTTTTTTTTTTTTTTTATAGGAAATCTCATATGAGATTTATTTCAACACGATGAAGAATACAATACAAACATTACAGAGAAAAATTTTTACAAAATAGAAAACTGAAGGTACATAAACGTTATAATGACGACACGAATACTAGACACAGTACAGACCAAACGCTTATGCACTAAGGCCCCCGCTTTTATAAAATGACAACATGTAATGATAAGTTCTGACATTCGGTTTAGCTGTTATCAATGAATCATCCATTGGTAGCCGGAAGTTGACTGTACGGAGCTTTTCAACCCTTTGCACTCGAAGCTGTTTTAAAACCATTTCTTCTGACCTCGAATATTTCCATTGTGCATAATTCATTTCCTTTTATGCATGTGAACTTTTATGCACATCACTCGTACTTACAACACTGAAATTTTTATGATAGATACCAATCTAGTATAACAATTTTTTGAAATAATAGTGTAGCAATTTTTAGTGGCGCCTTAGAGTCGCCTTTCGAGTGATAAGAGTTAATTAATTCTAGTCTTTCCTCGTCGTACAAATTACATTGCCATGAAACGTGGTGGTAATCTTACTTCTCCATTTTTTAACGAAACTCGTGATAATCGTAATTACAGGTTTTTACGATGCGAATGAATAAGTAAGATAAGACAGTATGGAGGAGGCGTTACACCAATTGTCTAATCCGATTTACTGCAATCGTTAAACAAAGAAATATATTTTCACATGACTTCAACTCCTCGCAGTCGACTCAGCAGATTTTTAAATTGATCAGATAGGGTGTCGTACGCGTTTCCAGCATCTCATGAATCTTTTGTGCAAAATAACAAATTTCCAAGTCAACGGTGAACAGCAGAAATTCAATGAGAATTTACTCGGTATTCTATTCCGAAAAATAAATTCACAAATCCGCTGTCTAATGACGAAATATTCGCATTCGTCGCGAATCAAACATTTTCACGCTAATCCGTGATATGTGTGGACGGGTTTTATAACAAACTCGGATATCGAAGATTCCGATAATTGAAATTCTGGTGTGCTTCGTCGATTGCAAGAGCGGTGTCCGGTGGTAACAAACATCAAAGTTCCCAGACAGGAGTTAGGTTAGTCGACTGGATGCTGGATCCGCGGTTCCATTAGCGTGGAAAGAAGGCAGTTTCTCGTCGGTGGTCACGGTTTTCGTCGCGACGGGATTACTCGTCGAACGAATCCGCCTCGGCTTGACTCGGCTCGCTTTACCAGCGAGAAAACCGCTTCATCACGGACGCCGTTGCGCCTTCTTGAACCGTGTCGCAACAATGTCTCCGGTAATTAGAATATTTTCATTTCTGCCCGCGTCCGGCGAGCTATCTCGTTCGTTCCGCGAGCGTGCAACCCTCGCGAGAGCGAGTGCGCGCGCGCGCGCGTGGGTGGGACCGGTTTTAAGTCGCGTTCACGCGCGCGACACGTCTCTCTGTCTCTCTTTCTCTCTTCTTTAATCCGTCTCTTGCGCTCTCTCTCTCTCTCTCTCTCCCTCCCTCTCTCTCGCTTCGCGTGTATATGTAGGACTATGTACCAGAACGGAACTAGTTCGTTCTAGCGAAACGGCGAGCCGATCGGAGGAAAGGAGAAAGACGAGAGCCGGCTCCCCTTTCCCTCTCGCGGCCGCTCGTCGAGCGCATTTGCCTTTCACGGCTCGGCTCGGCTCCGCTCGGCTCCGCTCCGTTCTGCTCCGCTCCATTGAGGATCCCCTTGCTTTCTTTCTTCCTTTCGCGTTCCCTCTGAAAACAAAAAAACGCGAGACCCCCGTGTGCCGCTTTCAGCCGAAATTTCAGCGGCCCGCCTGCGAAAATGAGAGCCAGTCGGTCGAAACGCGCGTCGTTTCCGCTCGGGAGCACCCTGCTTCCGGTGCTTTTCGGGTCTTCTCGCGATTGTGACATGTTGATCTCTTTCTCTGTTAGGATTAGGAACGGAAAGAAAGAAATTTTTCTAACATGGCCACCGTGTCTCGCAATTCGTATAGGCAATTTTTATCTTGCACGAGGGGACGAGGGACCAAAAGCGCAATAAGACGAATTCGGATAAGGGAGCGAATGCGAGAGATTAATTGTCGCAACGCGGGAACCGGACGCGGAATGCGGAAAGCCCGAAAGCGGGACCGACAGATCGAAAGTCGCGCGAGTCGATTGAAATCGGCGGAGCCGAGTGCCGGCGGCGGCTGGCTTCCATCGCGTTTCGATGTTATCTCGACCCCTCGGTCTTCGAGAAGAATGCGTGCAATGGAAAATCTCGTTCGTTAAGAGCGCCATCGATTTCCATTAATCACCGGCAAATTGGTATTTCATTCTGCGACGGCGTTACCAGGCTCTTGATACAACAATTTGGCGACGATTTGACGAATAACTTTGCATTCCCAAAAGATGATTCGATCCTACAGATCTCGATAAAAGTATACAACACGATATCAATGTTACTCTGTGCGAAAACTGTTTACAACGCGCGCATCACATAGGGCAATTCCGGGAGAGACGCAGCACATTTTGTTTGTCTGTTTTATTAAAATTTTACTGGAAATAATTGAAAAAATAGGCAGGCATATGTTAATATGCTGTTTAAAAATATTAGCAAAAGTGCATCTTTCCCTAGGGCCTGGAGTTAGATGCATTCCTTTCATTTATTAGGGTGACCCATAAGTAATCAATTATTTTGAAATCTAAAACAAACTCTGTAGTAAATTCAAGTTTTTATTTCTTAATTTATTATATAATCTCCATCATCATCAAGGACAGTTTGCCATCTTTCCTGCAAATTTTCAATCTCCCTCTTACAGAAATCCAGGGTTCGTCAAGCAAAATATGACTCAAGGTGCCTCCTTACATCTTCTACAGAATGTTTTATTTCTTAAATAATGCCCCAGAGATCTGAAAAGATCAGAAGGAGCAATATCCGGTAAGTACGGGGGGTGCGGTAAAATTTCCCATTGCAATTCTTTGATTTTTTCCTGAGTGAGTTTTGCTGTATGGGGCCGGGCATTGTCAATTTGCAGTATTACACCTTTTCTGTGGATTAGAGATGCCCTCTTTTTCAATAGTTCTGAATACAGCCGTTGTAATTGCTGACAATACAACTCAGCAGTGACTGTTTCTCGAGGTTTCAACAACCCAAAGTGAATTATACCACGACAGTTCCACCAAATGCACAGTAACAGCTTTCTAAGTGATATGCTAGGTTTAGGGGTTGATATTGCGGTTTGATTTGCAGAAAGTCATTGCTTGGAACGCTTTATGTTATCATAAAGAATCCATTTTTCATCTCCGGTAACGATTATGCTAAGAAATAGGTCTCTACGAAATCTGGATAGCAATGAAGTGAAAATTGATCGACGAATATTCTTGTTGATCTCAGATAATTGTTGCGGTACCCATATTCCTTGCCTATATGCCTTTCCCATTTCGTGTATGTGCCTTTGTATAGTTGACCATGAGGACCCAAGGCTCCTCGATAATTCTTGTATACTTAATTTTGTATCAGCTTCCACTAGAGATTTTAGGGTGTCATGATCAAATTTAACTGGTCGTCCACTTTCAGGCCTGTCAGAGAGATCATAATCACCAGCAGCAAACCTTCTGATCCAACGTTGACACTCGTTGACCTTCAATACATCTCCATAAACATCGCAAATTTTCTTTGTTGTTACCGTTGCATTAAATTCCGCATGAAAATGAAAAAGTATGCAATCACGAATATGATCCTCGGAAGGTACGGGTGCCGCCATTTTATTACAGGGTTGTAAAGAAAAATTATACTTTTTATAATATTTCGAACACAGGTTGCTTCACCGAAAACTGTAAAAGAATACGTGTTTCCTCTTCAACGTTCGGTACAGAACTAAAGGCAAAACAAATTCTTTGCAAATAATTGTTTACTTATGGGCACCCTTAATACTTTTTGAGGGGCTGTGGCCGTGAACAGAGCACAGTGGAGCAAACTGGCACAATCTCCTGCAGGAGAAACGGCTAGACAGCGTCAGACAGACGGGTCGCCGGGCGTCGTCGCATGACAGCCAGGGTCGAACGAGAGTACAAGCGTCTCGAGGACGATACTTTCTCCGCAAAAGAGAGAGAGAGAGAGAGAGAGAGAGAGAGAGAGAGAGAGAGAGAGAGAGAGAGAGAGAGAGAGAGAGAGAGAGGAGTGGCGTCCGAGAATCGCGGAAGCTCCGAACAAACCTAAAACTTGCTCCACGCCCACGGTGTTAGAGAGCCGCTTGCGGACGGTGTTACGCCAACAGCGAAGATTTACGTTCCGAGACGGAGAAGCCCGAGAGAGCCGGAGAGCTTAGATTTAACTGCGGCTTAACGCGTCCTAAACTGCAGTTTGCTTCGGATCCAGTTGCTCGCGAAACTAGCTTCATAAAAGTATGCACTGTACGCCCGAAAATTTCCATGGAAACCACCGCTGCCGCGTATCTCACCGCTCGGGCACGTACCGAGGCCTTCCGTCACAAGTTCCGACAGCTCTACGAGCATGTAAAGCAAAGTTCCGCTGCCGGAACTCTCTCGGTTCGCTCCACCGCCATTTTTAGCGTTTATGGTCGTGGAATGAGGTCCGAGGTCTCTGAGATACTGTTCTCTTGCAACGGTGCTGCATGTAAATAACACTAATTTTGTAGGTGTCAATACGAGGGAGGTCTGAAAAGTTTCCGACCTAACAAAGATATAAGGCATTTTTACCTCAAAATTATTTTTATTTCTCTACATAGTCTCCTTGTAAGTCTATACACTTCTCCCAGCGATGCTCTCATCTCTCCAGCCCGTCTAAATAGTACTTGCCGTCTTTCTCTGCAAAATAGCTATTTACAAAGATGATGGCTTCCTCATTTGATGAAAATCTCTGTCCTCCGAGTGCAACTTTTAACTTGGGGAACAAAAAGAAGTCGTTTGGAGCTAGATCTGGTTAGTAAGGTGGGTGATCGAGCAGTTCAAACCGTAATTCATGGATTTTTGCCATGGCAATCGTTGAGGTGTGAGACGGCGCATTGTCTTGGTGGAACAAGATTTTTTTTCTGCAAATGTGGCCGTTTTTCCGCAATTTCTGCCTTCAGCCTGTCAAGTAATGATGCGTAGTATGCTCCTGTAATGGTTTTCCCTTCTTGAAGATAATCAATAAAGATAACTCCACCACTGTCCCAGAGAACACTCGCCATCACTTTCTCAGCCGAAGGAACAGCCTTTGCCTTTTTTGGCGCCGATTCCCCATAAGCAGTCCACTGTTTTGACTGCATTTTTGATTCGGGAGTGTAACGGTGTATCCAAGTTTCATCAACAGTAATTAGCCGGCGCCAAAACTCTGATTTATTGCGCCTAAATTGCGCCAAAAGAGCGATCGAAATGTTGATTCGAACACGTTTCTGATCCAACGTGAGCAAACGCGGCACCCAACGCGCAGACAGCTTTCGCATGCCTAAATCTTCATTCAATATATGACAAACACGTTCTTTGGATATATTCATGGCCTCTTCTATCTCTCTAACTTTAATTCGACGGTTGTCTAGCACCATTTGGTGAATTTTAGCGATGTTATCGTCAGTGGTTGCAGTTTTTAGGCGTCCCTAACGTTCATCGTCACCCAAGCTGGTACGGCCACGTTTAAATTCAGCTGCCCAAAATTTCACGGTGGTAAATGATGGTGCAGAGATCTCGTATACAGCGTCCAACTCTTCTGTGATTGGCGTAGGCGTATTGCCTTTCAAAAATAAATATTTAATCACAGCTCGATACTCGAGTTTTTCCATTTTCACAAAAACACTCACAGCAACTTACTCAAACGACTGTTGAACAATAACTGAGCGTCCGAAATCGCTGAAATTGTGGTGAATACCTGTCAAAGCATGCACAAACATGCTCCAGTACTTTTGTCGACGAATACTGCCATCTTCATGTTGAGGTCGGAAACTTTTCAGACCACCCTCGTACATCTGTCTTTGGCTAACTATCCCTATGTACTTGGAGCCATTTAGCTTCGAAACCAAACATTTCTAGAATATTTCCATGATCAAGAATATTTTAAATAATGGTGCAGCAATTTTTAGTCGCGCCTCGGAGTGCCGAGTACTATCTAAGAAATGTAATTTTAACTCCGTCGCACTCGAGTGGTTGCTACGTGAATATCCTTTACCGACTCGATGAACGAAGTGCAGGCAGTGCGCATTAGATTTCTCAGTTTTCTCGATCGAGATAGGACCGAGAGAACCTTTTAGGGGTGGCTTCTACGAAATCATGTTTCCCGCTCTCAATGAACAACCGCTTCCGAACGCGTATTCTCATCAGATTGAATTCTTTCATCTGGTAAGTGTCTGAGAAGAAGTAAAGAAGCATCGCTGGAAAATGAGAGCGATAGAGAGTCGTTTCGAGGGTTCGATCCGAATCTGCCGGTGAAGGATTCGGTACCGAGTGATCGAGTGGCAGCGGAATCCTGTTTGACTTGGCGGTGGTTGGCGGGGCGACACCGCTCTCGGCCGCTCTCGCGCGGCCAGTATTTTATAAACGCGGGACTCGCGTAACAAGTTGTCCGCGTAAGCTATAATGAAAACGTAAGACCGATACGGAAGCGTCGTACCGAGAATTACGTCGACGCCGCGATGTCAATGCACCCGGTGGCACGTTCGAGCACAGTAGAAAAAGGCGAAGGAGTCGGCCTGCCTGAGTAATGTCGTTGCATCCTCCGTTCCTCTCCGTTCCTCCTCGTTCCTCTTTATTCCTCTCGACTCCTCGCCGCTCCCAGCTGGTCCAAGTGCGTTCTTGCCGTTTCGGACTCGCGCCGCCTCCTCCTCGGCCCTCTTCCCGGTGCATATACGCGCGTTGTTGCGCCGGGGCCCTACTCGCAGGACAAAAACCCCGCGCAGGACAATAACCCTGAATAAATCACAGCCCCCGATGCCGATGGCCATCCGGCCGAGATGGCCTGGGTCCTCTCCGGCCGCTGTTTATGCTGCTCCGCTCTGCTCCGCTCTGCCGTTGCTCCTCTCCGCCTAAACAAGATCAAAACGAGTCCCTTCGGCCCCCCTTCCCGCTTCCCCTCTTCCCCTCCGCCGTGGTTGATCCTCGTCCGTCAGGAATTCGACGCCACGGGCCCGAAAACCATCTAGCACACCGTAAACCCTCAACCCTGTCATTTTTCATGTTTATCCCCATAAACTCGCGCATCGCCCACCATTTCCTGAAATTATCTCCGTCACTTTTCGAGATATTCCAGCGAAACAAGAACCAAATTGTAAGTCTATGTTAACACTACTTCGTACAGTTTTTTCAGAATTTTAACTCGTCCTTTGAGACCACGAGAAATTGTTTTATGAAACTACCCCCTGGTTAGATCAACCTCGTTCGCTCTACCGACTTTGTAAATGGTTTTCTTCGCCTCTGTGCAAGATATTGAAACGAAACCGGAAGTGAAGGATACATACATATGAACTATACTTCCTGTATTTTTTCGGAATTGTAGTTTGTTCAATGAGTGCAGGAGAAATTGTTTTCTGAAACCACCCCCTGGTTAGATCAACCTCGTTCGCTCTACCGACTTTGTAAATGGTTTTCTTCGCCTCTGTGCAAGATATTGAAACGAAACCGGAAGTGAAGGATACATACATATGAACTATACTTCCTGTATTTTTTCGGAATTTTAGGTTGTTCAATGAGAGCAGGAGAAATTGTTTCTTAAGGCCACCCTTGGTCGTTAGCTTAAGCTTGCCTGAACTTCTCGAATGCTTTTCTCTTTTACAGTGAAGATGAACAATGAAACAAATGCTGGTGGTGAACGTGTCGTCAATAATCTAGCCTTGCGGTATGTGTTTTTCTGTTTATTGAGAAGTGGCTGGCTTTTCAGTGACTAAACTGAAAAAGCAAATTGGGTAACAAGGACCAGACGTTCTCGGAACACGACGGAATCAGGAGAGCATCCGCGTCGAGCAAAGAGTTAATTTGCAGCGAAAGTTCCGGGGTTCCGAAGGGAACGTAATTATCGGAAAACGGAGCGGCGTTCGCGGCGACGACGTATTTGGGACGATCGACTTCGTCGAGAGATCGATACCCGACGAGGAAGAGGATCGCACGGAGCAAAAAGAGGAAACGGAAGCAACGTCGTCGGTCAGGGGCCTCCGGACAACGGTGACTTCGGTCCCCGAGGACCTTGATGATCTTTCTCCCTCTCTCTCTCTCTCTCTTTTCTCCGTTAATTAACTTAAGCAGCGATTAGACCTGGCCCTTATCGTACCCCGAGCGACGATGCTCGGCATTTAACGTGCCATCGTGCTAGCTTCTACATGCCCCTCGTCCTTCCCGCCTACCCTCGCGAACAAAGAAATCGCCTGCCATCCGCTTCGACTTCCGCGACTTCGCCTCGAATCTTATTAACCCTTGCAACCCTAATGCCGACTCTGCCCGTCGTCCAATAAACGATTCGCGGCTCCTGGCGCCGGCTGCGGTCGCGCGTATCTGCATACTGATTTTGAAACTTCTCGGTCTCTTTCTCGACGCTAAACATCCAATCTTTGGTTTCACCCTTCAACTGTAAACCGTCGTATCCGGATAATATTAATTTAGGAGATTCGAAGGTACTGCATGAATTATTGCAGATTTTTAGAATTTTTATTACTCATCAAAATCTGCATCAGACAGTCGAGGATGTCGTAAAAACGTTTACAGTAGGGATTGAGTAATTATTAAACAAAAAAATAAAATTTTTATACGTCAATCGCAACCTATAGGAGCTAAGTAAAAATTTACTTTACTCATTGATAATTTTTATATGTTATAAATGGTATGTCGACGTCGTTAAACTCTTTTAATCTTTTCACTGTTTTGAGTTCGCTGTCTAGTAATTACGAAGCAATTTCCGTTTTGGGAAACATTAGATTTCGTGTGCATTGCAGATCGGCTAGAAAAATATTAAAACAAAATTCTTTTAAATCGATAGAAAGAACGAACGAGGAAAAGAATGAGATAATATTAAATAAAATTATCAGAAATAATCAAATATATGCAGCTTCCAAGCAAGCAGCACAAAAACGCATCAGATCGATACAAGGGATGAATTGAAGGGGAGGGGTGAACAGCTCTTTGATCGCTGTTGTCGTAAACCTAAAACCGCTCGCACGGTGGGACGTCGAAACCGATCAGCACCGGTGACTCAGAGTGTCCCCAGGAAACCTTGCTGGCCCATTTGATCGCACGATCCCTCGACGAATCATGGAGCCGATTTATAGGGCAACGGTACACCGATTTCGCGATAGAGAACAGGGGAGGCGTTAGAATAAATGGCGCCTGTTCCAGAGCAAATGGAATATCGGATTAAGGCCGGTGATCCTCACCTACTTCGTCTTCGCTAACATTTTCCCCCAGAGAACTACCTAATATTCTCGACAGCGAACGATCCTGTCTTTCCACCCCTCCGCGTCGATCGAAGGAGTATCGTTTTCGAACCTGCTTCATTCTTATTCCTTCCCTTCCAGTGCATTTATTATTAAACTGCCAACTAGTCCCGCGGACTTCAAATTCTCTTGAAATCATTTATTAAAATGATACAATTAACAAGTTCCAATTGAAACACGTCCCATTTTCAATTCCTCGTCGGAATAGAGAGACCAAAACAAGAAGGCAAATTGCATGTTAATTATGTTACAGTTCATTGCGAACCATGTAAAACTAACGTAAAACTAACTACAATAAAAACAAAAAGAACGAGGCAAAAACCGGAAGTTCGGCGAATTTAGTTGGCAACCTAAAGCTCCGCCCACACATTTATTCCGTGAAAAAAGAAGAGAAAAGTTGCTGGATGTTGTCTCAGCGTGGGCATGGTTTAATAGTTTAAAATATTTGTTCCGGTACAGAATAGCAGCAGTACCGAGAATTCCTTGAAGTAAAAATTGTGTTTTACCCGGAAACGGGAGGCGTGTCTCACAGAATGATTTATTCGGGATAGAAAAGTATAAAATATAATAGTTTTGATAGCGAGTAATGGCGTTCCTGATCGAAAGAGTATCGCTTACCCTGTAAATGGTTCGTGCGCTACGGGGGTGGAAGCATGTAGCAAAGCCTCGCTCGGACCTTGTGCATCGTACGCGTCAACGAACGACCGTCGAGAGGGATTCGTGTTATATAGGGTGGAAAGGAAAGTGGCGCGAAAGCGAACGATGACTCCGGGGGTGTCCAAGTGCTCCAGCATCGAGAGCACCGGAAAAAAAACTCGGCGAAAGCGAGCAGGGGCGAGAGAGAGAGAGAGAGAGAGAGAGAGAGAAAATTTTATTCCAGCGGTTCCAGCCGTGGAGGTGGACAACTCCCTGGGAAATCCGAAATTAGAAGCTCGACTACAGTGTTTACTCGATCCTTGTCCAAAACACGGGTCTAGCCACTGACATATATCGGTCAGGAGATACTATTCTTTGATCCACGCGACCTTACACTCCTCGGCGATCGAGATCTCTCTTGGCCCCTCACGGAGTATACCCCGCGACAGTGGGGATAGTTTTGGGACTGATATCGGCTAGGCATTTGGGACATGTATAGAGTAAACGTTGTGCAGGTTAGCTGCTGAACCCCTCGGGACATTTCCGCGCAAAAAGTCACGATACTGGGAAAGCATGCGATCGATGATACTTCGAATAGTAGAATAAGAACAGCAAGAAAAGCTGGCTATCGAAGCTGGTTGAAAGTGCTGGAGGGTTTGATAGGAGTGTCTGTGCAACTTTGTAACACAATGGCGAATATGATCGTTCGAATGCTGGTTCGTGCGTTCGTGTCGTCGTTGGTATTCTACGACTCGGTGTACGAAGAACATGTGCTCCGAGATGTTCGAGTATTTGTTCAAAGTGTATCGTGATTTTCGTTTCGATTTGGACCACTTAGTTCGTGAAAGCTAATTTTATTAATCACTAGACTGCGGACGTTTATGCAATTTCCAATTTTTATACACAAATTTTAAGATAGTGGAGTTAAATAACATCCTACGTTCAATGGGAACAGCATTTGTAAAATTGCAAAATTTGTATAAATGCAAAAAGATACCGTGTCAAACTCGCGATGAACATTTCAAACAAAATCTACCGATTATAAAAAAATTCTGTTATCAATATTCAAGCATTATTTTTTCATTTCATTCTGCAGGGAATGACACGTGATAAAGAAATTTTAATCATTGCAGGTGTAAAGAAAATCGTGGCGCAAGAGGTTAATCACGCTTGTACAAATATCTACCACGATCATGTTTCACGAGATAATGTTGTTTTGTTCGCATAGAAATGTGATCGCAGGAAAAGCGGGAAAACGGAACGGTAAAAAGTGGTCAATTGCACCGAGTCGCCGTGTCAATTTCATTGGGGCCTGCAGACTTACACGTGTCTTATTAACTGTAAGCTTAATCGCGAACGCTTTGTACAGGAAATTTATCGCGTACGTTCGCCGGGGAAACATGGGGCGAGAAATCTTTGACGAATGGAACCGTACAGGGCCGACGAACGCGGAAGAGGATTGTTATTCGAGCGTTCGCGAGAAAAGCAGGAAAAGCGAGCGAAAACTGCGCTATTCTCCCGTATTGATCTCCCTCTCTCCCAGCGATGCTCCCCGCAGAGGGTGACCGAGGAGCGAACGGAAAGGGAAACAAAGGGAAGAAACGGAGAAGGGGTGGTCGGGAGAGGCGAAGGTTGTTTATGCTGGCCCCGTCGCGACTGAAACGCCGGGGCGTCATAAATTATCCTCCGAAATCGTCCAACGACCCCAACTTCGAGAGACTGCGTCTCGCTCGGAGAGCCACGAGGAGAGAAAACAGGGAGAGAGAGAGAGAGAGAGAGAGAGAGAGAGAGAGAGAGTGAGAGAGGAAGGAGAGAACGCAATTTGGCCAACTGCTTGCCAGCTCGCCACTTGCCAGCCAGGAAGCGTATCGTCGATGATTGGTGCTCCGATTAAAAGTCTGCGATCCATCTCGATTGCGACTGCGGACCCGATAGCTTTGACGTCTTCCGACGCGTTTCTTCCAATTGCCGAGCGAACGAGATCGTAATTTATAGCGGCAAAAGGATAACCCCTTGTTTGTCCCGAGCTTGCAATTTCTCCGCACGCGCGCGCGAGAACGAAAACAAGTGAAAGCTCCCGGGGAACGAGTCGGTCGTTTCGCGAACAGAATGCATAAAACTCCGGGGAACGAAAAGTAATGGAGAAACCGCATCCTTGACTTCTGATTCGGAATCGATGACTGTTGCGCTGTGACCCGGGGCAGAATTGCTTATTGTTACTGTGGGACTGCAAAATAAAACTTGTCCGAGTCGATTTCACGAAACCGAAGGTAAATGAAAAAGGTACGTTCTCCTTTGAGCGTCTTAACACGTTCGCGAACGTGAATGCTATAGCATTCATTTTCATAGTGATGCGAAATGACATGAATGCTATAGCATTCAAATTTTAAAGCCAATTTTTATTCATTTAATTTTATACAACCTCAAGTTTTTGTAATTAATATACATTTCAAAATAATGACCAACTGTCATTACTAATGACAGTGAACTTATTATTATTGATTATGTCTAATCAGATTTCGGATAGTACAACTAGTTTCAAGAAAAATTGCATGTCTATTGTTGCAGCTTACTGAAATTTTTTCTGTCCGTGAACGTGTTAAGAGTCACGATTCCGTAGATAAGGTAGAGTGACCACGTTACCGATGCATGGGGTTAATCAGTCGAAAATAATGTAACAACATCTTTAACAGTAAACCTACCACGCACAAAACCTGTCAAAGTGGAACGTCTTATAGAAGGGAGAAGATTGAATTTATTTAAACTTTGCATGATTTTTATTATAATATGTGCTTAAATAAAGAAGTCAATTCAATAAATTCCTATGAAAACGTTTTTATAATTTCAATAATTGAGAAATAGAAGACCGGTCATTAATTTTTTAAAAGCTGCGGCCTTAGTGTACAAGCGATTGGTTTATACTGTGTCTAGTATTAATGTTTTCATTATAACGTTTATGTGCACTACCGCTCAAAAGTGTCCGGACACTTGCGAAACATGTATTAGCATTGCATAAAAGTTATTTCAGTGCCTGAAATAGTGACTAAAATCGATTTTTATTAGTTTCTTACGAAATACCTAACGTTTTAAATAAAAAATTACGTATGTGGAACTTACCAATACTACGCTAAAATTAAATACGAGATTCATCGACGTATCCACCGCCGAGTGTCCGGATACTTTTGAGCGGTGCCTTCAGTTTTCTATTCTGTAAAAATTTTTCCTCTTATTTGTACTCTTTCTATTGTATTCTTTATCGTGTTGAAATAAATCTCGTATGAGATTTTCTATATTAAAAAGAAAAAGACCGGTCATTTCGACCGTGGTAGCTTTAGTGTTAAATTCTTCTAATGTGTCTTTTCACTTTTCTGTCGGACCCACGCCTTTCTGTCAGAAATGCATAAAATTCGCAGTCTGATATAGCACAAGTTGATGTACACCGAGAACGTGTGCAGGCAATTCAATAATTCACGTGCCAATTTTTACGGCTCGAAAGTTCCTGTCGCCGGGAGGTTGCGCAATGGTTGAAAATGTGCAAAAATTGTGCATCGATCGATGAACGGGTTGTCCGCGAGGGTGAAAGTAAGAGGCGAACAGGGTCGGCTGGAGGTGGATGCTGCGCACGGATCTTGGTCTGAGGTCGTTCGATAGCGTTCGAGGATGATCGCGCGCGACCGTAGCTCGCCGTCGAGAGGAAGCGGCTCGAAGCGGATGGAGACGCGACCGGGGAGCAGCCGTAAACCTCTCGGCTCCATCCGCTCGTTTACGAGTCGGAGGATCACGGCAGGAGAGCGAGAGAAGAGCAAGAAGGGAAGAAAGGAAGAGCAGCGAGAGAAGATCGGAGAAGAAGAGGAAGAGAAAAACGATAGGGGACACGCGGCAGCGCGGCGGTACGATAAATGCGCGTACGGCAAGGAGCAACAATGGCAATTATGCGCCGAATGGGACGCGACAAGATGCTTTCACTGCGGACGAGCATCGTGAATAAGAGATAGCATCTGCTCGGCCCGCTCTCGACGATCGTCTATTGAATGCGATAGGCTTCCGTGGGCCGCTGCGGAGCTCTGCGGGGCTCTTCATGGCTCTGCATGGCTCCGCCAGGCTCCGCGGAGCTGTTCAGAGCTCCACGGAGCCGGTGCGGAGAGCAAAAGGGCTCTCTCCCGCCGCCTACCGACCTCCGACTCTTTCGCGGGGCTTCGAGATCGATTTAAGCCGAGTGTTTGTCCGAGTGATACCGAAAGCCAATTGATCGGGTATCAGCTTATCCTCGTCTCCTCCCCTCCTCTTCCCCCTTCTCGGTGAAAGTTCATTAACTCTTACCGGAACGACACACGCGCGCGCGCGCGTATTCGTACCGTCGCACAGTGTGTCGTCCAATGGAAAAAAGTCCGAAAATCAAAGTGTAAGATCTGCAAATTTATGTATCCTAAAATGTTCGTAACAAAACGTAGTTTCTAAAACTGCCTTAAATTTTAACTGAATAAATCAATTTGTTATTAAAATTGAGGCTGAAACTTCACTGTCAAATTCCGCGCATTTTTGAAAACATGCGTCCCTCGCAAGCTATTTGGTTTTTTAATTTGATTTTTACAGGGTGTGTTTAGCATTATTAGACCTTCAATCTCCCAAAAAGTTTTGTTAAATTATCGCAGTTTGTCCTAATTTTTTATGTTTAACATTTGTCAACTTTGATTAGAGTTTTAAAAAAAGTACATCAAAGTACACCCGTGAATTTTTTTACAGTAATTGGTGGCACATTAAACTTTAATTTCGCATTGGTTTAAATCTGCTCACATTTGCTCAAGCGGAGAAAATATAAATATTATTAAATTCCAAGAAATAATTCAAGAAGCTAGAGAATTATATTTAAAACATTATAATTGGTATGCGATGCCGGTAACTACGCATAAATTACTTTTCCATGCAGTTGAAATCATTAAAAATACAATTGTTCCTATTGGCAAATTATCCGAAGAAGCTCTAGAGGCTCAACATAAAAATATAAAATATTTTCGGGAACATAATACCCGCAAGACATCAAGAGAAAATTCAAAGAAAGACCTATTAAATCGTCTTCTACTGGAATCGGATCCAATTATTGCCCATTATAAAAAAAAACATACGAAAAAAGAAAAAAAGGATTTTGCAGATATAAGAGACTATTTATTATTAAATGAAACATCCTACTTATCAGATTCCAACTCAAACACTTGTTCTGATGATAGTGAAGCTGAAGTAGTATAGTACGTACACATATTATTTAATAACATATTATCTATGTTAATTTATTAATTAATTAATTTATTCATTTTATTTATTTCTAGGTAAAATAAAGGAATTCTCTTAAGGATTCCTAAGTTTTAATTCCTCCTTGTGAAGATTTGAATAAGTAATGTATACAGTATTGTACTTTTTTTTTAAATTTTCGTTAAAATTGTAAACTACGTTTTATGCAGTAAAAAAACATAAGAATTTATTAAAACATAAGAGTTATCGCAATTAAAAAAAAAATTTTAAGGTACTTTACTCGAAAATTTCATAATTTAAGAGTTATGACTTTTTTCCCGAATTCCCATATACTCGACACACTGTGCGTCGCCAGGCAGGGTTAAACGGTTTCGAATTATCGAGCGAATTGACGCAACGATGCTTGACCTCGCAGCTTCTGCTTCTTCTTCTTTGAGCGAATGGGTCGAGGGAATCAGAAGCGATAAATAAAAGATACGCGGCGAACGTTATTGCGGTATGTAATGTTCTTTGATCGAAGACGAGGCGTTTGTTGCGAGACGATATCGCGTATCTTTTATTCAACGGTCCCGATTATTCTACGCCATCGTCGATGCTAATTCCTCGCGAATGAACTTCGCCGTTTTATCAAAGAAGATGAACTTCGTTGATAGCGCTTCACAAGCTATATTGTTGCGGTGGTCATTGAAGATGGAAGTTTATGGATGCGAAGGGGTTGAAGAGAAACACGCCAGGATACTCGGAGAAATCTCACACTCTGTTGATACTTTCCACGCAACTATGCGCATTCGCTGAATATTCAAATTGTGCGAACGATAGTTCAGGAATACAATGGAATACGTACTGAAGTCCCTGTTTTAACCCTTAGCAATCGAACGGCGTCATTAAAAATTGCTCTATTCAAAATACTTTTTACATTATTAAAGGGCCTAGCCGAATAAGATGGTCAAAACTGCCCTTAGACGTTTTTCAATAATTAATGAACCATTCGAAAGCTGACCAAGAAAAACCCCTCTGAGCCAAATTTCAACCCCCTATCTTGCTCGTGAGGGTAGTTACAGGGTAAATTAGATTTTGAGCTTTTCCGTGCATTTTCCGCACTCTGATGCTTCCCAAAATTCTGAAAAAAATGTGACATATTTTGGACCCTAAGGCAGGTTTTTGAGAATTTTTTCAGATTTTTTGGATGCAAACTGTGGTCGTAAAAAATGAAAAACCTCAAAAAAATCGGAAAAATGCAGGTTTCTCAAAAATATGAAAACATGCTATTGAGCTGTTTAGTGCCCCAATAAAGTACCATAACAGGCAGTGTCCTCAATTTTTTTTAGATTTTTTGTTGTGGGAAGTCTTTGTCAAAAACAAGAAAAACCGAATTTTTTCCACGTTTCTGCTATTAGGAGGAAAGTTACACTTGTTGATTTTATCGCAAGTATATATTAAGTCATTTTTAACGTTATTACATTGAAACAAGTAAGTGTTTGACCTCAGAAATATGTTTTAAGAGAAAAATAAATTCTATTTCGTGCGATATATACCAGAATGTTCGCAACGTTTACAACATCGCCGGTTGGCCGAGCAGTCAAGGTGTCGGACTAAGGAGCGGAATCGCTGGGTTCGAATCCCGTCGAGGGTAAAGTTTTTTTTTTCCCTACATCATCTTTATTTTTTCAATTTCTTATATAGTTTATTCATGTGATTTTAACAATATTTTTTTAATGTTTTTAAAAAATATTGAGGTAACATTTTTAACTAACTTTTATTTATATATTACTCCGATTTGACTTCGAATTTAATGATATTATTTTCTTGGATTAGGCAATAAATTAATATTTATATTATTGTGTTCGTCCACGATTTCCGCCAAATATAGAAATTGCTTGCGAAAATTGGTAAGATTCCGTGAAAAGAATTTTTAAATCTACTTCTGTCATTTCCGGAAAATCCAGAGTATCTACCGAAGATACTGTTTGAAATGGAGTCGTTTTGCAGTTCCAATTATGTCCAATTTTTGGAAAGGTTTCGTTGTCTACTTGTTTGTGTAGAAGCTGGTACTTTTGACCTTGTATACTATACATTGCCTCTCAACCCAATGAATTTTCGCGACTTTTCGGGAATAATTCGACTCTTTCGTCGAAAGTTGAGAACGATTACCTTTTAAAGCAGGCATGAGAACTCTGAAACCAAGACCTGTTAAATGAGATGTAACATCTCGAAAACCTCTGTCGACAATACAAAAGTCTCCCCTCTTCATGATGGTTTTCAATCAAGTAACTATAAACGGAAATACATCCTCATGTACGTTACAATAAAGAGGTATGGCTAAGGCTTATTTGTACCTGATACCTCACTTTAAAAATAGTGGTAGTATGTAGCCCTTTTCTTTCAATTTGACAAAAACCAATACTTTGCTGCGTGTTATTTATTCAGAGTTCTTCTCATTTCCTCCCTAATTTATGAAGACGCAAGGCTTAGAAACCAGATTAATGAATTTTAATATTAAGAATGTTAGAGAGGACCGTAATGAAGATCATATACAATTAGAGAATCGAGGAAGTGGTAGATACTCTAAAACTACATTTACATATATTTTACTCAAAAATGTTTCTTAAATATTTTTAAAACATTAAAAAAATATTGTTAAAATCACATGAATAAACTATATAAGAAATTGAAAAAATCTAGATGATGTAGGGAAAAAAAAAACTTTACCCTCGACGGGATTCGAACCCAGCAATTCCGCTCCGTAGTCCGACACCTTGACTGCTCGGCCAACCGGCGATGTTGTAAACGTTGCGAACATTCTGGTATATATCGCACGAAATAGAATTTATTTTTCTCTTAAAACATATTTCTGAGGTCAAACACTTACTTGTTTCAATGTAATAACGTTAAAAATGACTTAATATATACTTGCGATAAAATCAACAAGTGTAACTTTCCTCCTAATAGCAGAAACGTGGAAAAAATTCGGTTTTTCTTGTTTTTGACAAAGACTTCCCACAACAAAAAATCTAAAAAAAATTGAGGACACTGCCTGTTATGGTACTTTATTGGGGCACTAAACAGCTCAATAGCATGTTTTCATATTTTTGAGAAACCTGCATTTTTCCGATTTTTTTGAGGTTTTTCATTTTTTACGACCACAGTTTGCATCCAAAAAATCTGAAAAAATTCTCAAAAACCTGCCTTAGGGTCCAAAATATGTCACATTTTTTTCAGAATTTTGGGAAGCATCAGAGTGCGGAAAATGCACGGAAAAGCTCAAAATCTAATTTACCCTGTAACTACCCTCACGAGCAGGATAGGGGGTTGAAATTTGGCTCAGAGGGGTTTTTCTTGGTCAGCTTTCGAATGATTCATTAATTATTGAAAAACGTCTAAGGGCAGTTTTGACCATCTTATTCGGCTAGGCCCTTTGTTTGCATGTAATACACCAACTGTCTGCAAAATTGTCTGCATCGATTACAAAAAATAGAAACTAGGTAGAATATTATTTCTCCCATTGCTAATTTTAATAGACGAGAAATAGCATATTGACATCTTCAATTTTTAAAATTTTTCTACAATTTCAAATTTTATCTGCTCGATTTTGTTATAAATGCATAAAGATCCGCAGTCTAGTAACAAATTACTAAACATTTCAGTATTGTACGAGTAAATTCCACCATTTTCGTATGTATGATATGAAAGATATACATGGTCCTTTCGTTAAGTTATGTCACCATTTTTAGGCATTTCCGATAGTGCAATTAAAAAATGTTTTAGACAAAAGTTTGTCAGTACTCGACGAGCTACATGTTGGAATATTCTTAAACCTAAAATTACATTAGATGTACGAACTGTGATTCTTCTACGATACAGAGCTCCGCTCTTTGTATTAGACTTTTCGTTGTCGCCATAATTAGAGCGTCTCGGTTTATGTTATTACATGCAGTTGTTATGCGATTCCGAAGTTCTTGAACATTATTGACTTTTGTGTCGTATACAACGGATTGCAGATATCCCCAATATATAATCATTTTTCATTAAAGTTACGTTCGCACAAAATTTCGAGTTTGAGGTGATTTCAAGGTCATAGTATAAACACTGTTGAATTCGTCTCGACGTCAGCAACAATCCTACGATGTCCAAAACATGTGGTGCCATTTAAAAAAGTCAAGGCGACCTTCACTTTTTTACGTAAAAAGCATTTTTTTTATTTAAGAATATGCCAACATGTAGCTCGTCAAGTACTGACAAACTTTTGTCTAAAACATTCTTTAATTGCACTATCGGAAATGCCTAAAAAATGGTGACATAACTTAACGGAAGGGCTCTGTACATATATACAGGGTCATCCGTTTTTAAACGGCCAAACGTCAACCAGCTATAGAGGACTCCAAATGAAACAACTTTCACCCTTAACACTTTCTTTGATTCGGACTTGCTTTTTAGATAATTTCAAAAACCCGTCATTTTTTGCGTTCACTTAAGATTAAATATATTAGGACTGCAATTATGTATCTTGATGATTTTTCCTTTGTTTGGTTTAAAATAAATAGGGGTTCTTGGTTTTTTTTTGACATGGGGCACGCCGTGGAGACTGAATGAAATAACTTCGAATGAAAAAAAGTGTTAGGGGTGAAAGTGGTTCCATTTTGGGTCCTCTATAGCTGGTTGACGTTTGGCCGTTTAAAAACGGATGACCCTGTATAGAAGGGAAATATTCTAGGTCGGAAAAAATGTTTCATTTTGAAACAGCTTCTAGTGCAAAGGGTTAATCGATGGAAATGTTCATTCTTGCGAAAAATGCATAAAATCCGCGGTTTTTTAATTGCATAGAAGAACAGAAAGCTAGAAGCGAACGAGCGTGCCAACAAGTTCAGATTGGTGTCCGTTGCAGAAATCGTTGAACTCGCTACGACAGACGAGAGAGGAGCACGCTACACGAAAAACCACGAGCATGTTTCGTTAGGAGCACGCGGAGAACTATTTCGGCAGTCCAGTTGATCCAGCTGCGAAAACGAAAGGGCGGTAAGGGCGCTGACAGGTCAGACCCGTTCGCCTGTAAGAGGACGCTGCAGGTGGATAGAGGGGTGGTTCTCCATGGCGCGCGCGCGCGCTATCGAGCGCATTATAGGATCTCATTTCCGGCGTGGCTGTGGATCAATTAACTCTCTCGAGAAACTCGGCCCCTCGCGCAAAGAGAGCCAGGTGACAAGGCGCGGCGGATGGAAAGTTGAGTGAAACGCGGCGACACAAGTTCCGGACGCGGAGGACGAAGGCACGCGACGAGAGGGTGGAAAATTCTGGGTGGAACGACGTCGGTGGCGTCGCCGGCAGTGGCGGCGCCTATATTGATTTTGGGCCGGGCACGGGATGCGAGGGGTGCCAGGGGTTAGGGGTGAGAGGGGTTCACGGTGAGGAGAGCACCCCGTCGACGGCAGCTACGACATTGCGACGCGACGCACACTGGTTTATGCGATTCTAGCTAAATTGTTTTTACTTCCTCGTATTTATGGCTACGCTTCTCCCGTTCTGTCTGGGCAAGAAGGATTGGCCGCAAGGAAGTTGGCACTTTACTCATCGTGGGCTCGTTGATAGCCTTTTAATGACCCTGCCCAAAAAGAACACTAATATTTTTATTTCATACAGTAAACCCAAAAGAAACAGACTGTGTTACTCGCGATACGTTATTGCTAGTTTATGAATGAATCTCCATTCGTCCCTCGGTTTTTGCATTTTAACCCTTCAGGGACGACGTCTGTACCTCGTACTGGCTCTGACGAATATGGTAAAAGTGATTACTAGACTGCGGACTTTGTGCGTTTATGACAAAAATGGGTGGGCGTATTTTAAAACAGCGAACACATTACAAGAATTTTAAGAGACTGTTACATTATTTTCAAACTATTAAGCATATTAAGAACGGACATAAATTTCTATTTCACTCCAGTCTGTTGCAATTCAGGTAGAAAATTTTTATTTTGCATAAAGATGCGCAGTATAGTGATCAGAAATTATCTGCATCTGCTGTGAGATACAGGGAGTTACTTAAAAATGTTTTTCTTTCATAATTCATTCTTCAACGGACGATCGAAAAATGTCCACGAAATTCCAAGCCTTTTATACTATAGTATGGATCACTGTACAAATTCTATTTTATAACAGCTAGGGTAACGGACCCAATTACAGTGGAGGTCTATGCCTATATTAATTATACTTATTTCTAAAGCATAGTGAACAATAAAAGAGAGATAATAAATTTCTTTCATTAAAATCAGTTAATATATATATATATATATATATATATATATATATATATATATATATATATATGTGTTATATATCTCTTTTTTAATATTCATTATGCTGTAAAAATAAGTATAATTGTAAGAAGTAACTGGGTCCCTTACCCTTGGAAAAGGTACAAGTTCAATTTACAAACTAGCACATCTCTTATAGTAAAAATAAAGTTATAATATATGTGCCATAAATGCACAAAGATCTGCGGTCTGATCACCAGTTGCAGGAGGCTAATGGTCTGACCTAGTCTCAAAAAAGAAACCACTAAAAAATTACGGGCTCCAATGGCAAATAGGAAAATCTCGAAAATTTTTTGCCAAAATCGCAAAATGGCCCGTCCTCGGATCAGCCTTGAACTATCCAACACCTGGAGCTGCCCAGGGTTCGTTCGAGCCGGTAATTGAACAGTCTGGTTCGATAGCAACCCCGCTCGATTCCACGAGTCGAGTCGAGTCGAGTCGAGTCGAGGCAGGTACCGTCGAAACAGAAGTAACTACGCCTGTATCGTTCGGGTCGGCGCGTTATCAATGGGCATAATTGTCGGAGATAACGCGGGCCGCTCGAGGCATCCTTGAGGCGCGGCGCGATAAATCATCCCGGCGTACACGCGGCGGCGTGTCGTTCGTTCGTACAAATACCAGCGGCGTGTCGTCGCTTTATCTCGGCGTGCATCTGGATTATGACATACAGCGTGCGCCTCCTCGCCGCGTATCGGAGCCGCGAGACCGCTGCGCGTTCGTTTAAAATGCGGCTCTACCTCGGCGAAAAATCGAAAATGAAGTATCTGTAAACGTGTTCATCTTCCGCCTAACATACTCGGCGTAATTCATTCCTGGATTCTCTTATCGATCGATAGAACGCCGGAACACGGAACAACGCAATGAAGAATACCGGAAAAATGTGCCGAGGGACGGTCTCGAAAAAATTGGAAAAAATATTAACCCTTTGCACTCGCAGCCATCTATGCTCACAACGTCCCCTTAGAGGGGACATCCGAGTGCAAAGGGTTAACGTAATACTTTCACAGTGTAATTGTCTTCTAAATCCCTACAACCCTTATGTCGATCTCTACAATTTTTTATATGTTCACTGACGTTACACGCATTTTTATACAGTGAGCAGATTCAAAGAATTCGAGAATGCCGATCTATTGCGTTCACCGTATTAAAATTAACGAGGGAAATAAATGTTTACTCGGTTTCTGCGTCTCGAAATTGATGCGCAACATTTTTATTTTGCACAAAGATCCGCAGTCTAGTGATCAATCAAGCATACAAAGATCAACAATGATCTTGCTACTGAACCGAGACATCAAAGAAGTTTTAAGCAGAAACTGAAAGTGGGTACCCAGATGTTATTGACTACAATTGAAAGAGTAGCCATGCTAACAGTGTATTTACAGTGCAATCTAAAAACAGATTGCATTATGGTACGTCCTATTAGACCTGCGAAATACATATATTATTCAATTCAGAAACACACGTCTCTCTATGAAAAAGAAAGAAAGGCTCGCTTATCGCTCGGTAAAAATAATCGAGTTCGCGGCACTTCCGGCGTCGATTATCGAGCGTTTCCGCGTTGGCCGCGTTGTCTGGTTCTGGGAAAATCCATAGAACGCGCGGAGAACCGTCGACACGGACGCTCTAGGCGCGGGGAGCGTCGCGACGCTCGGAACGCCGGATCCGGCCACATCTATGCAGTGTTTTTCAACGGGCCAGCTTGCTCTCGATGCTTGCAGTCTGCTCTGAAAAGGGGCGCGCAAAACTAAAAAGAGTTGTTTGACGGCCGGCATGCCGTTCCGTAGACCGAGCCCTGCGCCCTATACGCCCCTCGCCGGAAGGGTCGGTCTACGCTCGCGCGTTCGCATACATCTTTTACGCGTTGTCCTGCGAAATTGCTCGTAAACAATAACGCGACACGCGACAAAGGGCCCCGAGTGAATGGCGTCGGGGGCCGGGCCTCGACGAACCCCCGGTTCTTGTCTTTAAAATTAATCGACTCCGCTCCACGCTGCACGGCTTCCGACGCGAAAGTCTCCCGTCAGCGAACCATGCTACTCCGATCAAAAATGATCCGCAAAATCTCCCGAAAAAACTGGAATTTCCGAGGAACCGCTTTGATTTTGATTAACCCTTTGCTATTTCGTGTTTAAAACACCTATTTTTCTCGTTTCATAATGTATGTGCCAGTAAAATTTCATTCAAAGAGAGCAATTACTTCCATAAATAATGAATAAATAATTGCTGGTTCCGGTTGCTGATAATTGACTTGCGAAAAGTCGCACAAAGGGTTGAATTTTTCGAGGTCAGAAAAGAAAAAAATGAAGGACTCTGAGAGATGATTATACCCTTGGAGAAGTCTGTGTAGACACGCTTATGTGGAATTTTATTGACATACACTTTTATTGATAAGAGCGCAACGTGAGTGCATCGATTAAGCCGCTCGGAAGCCGTCGAAACGAGGAACTGACGCGCTGCCGGTGTTCGAGATAAAAATGTTTGAACATTTATCTTTGTTAGCCACGGACCGCTTGGGTCAACTCGACGAAACGAGCGGTGCAATAAAAATTGCTAATAAACACCGGGGCGCGTTGGCCCGTAGGAAATCGTGGTCGCTCGAACACCTTCGGGGCAATTTGCGGAATTGCCCCGGGGCGAGAGGGTTTACGAAAACGCTCTCGCGATACGGCGCTGGGGAAACGATCGCACGGTTGATACCCGCCAACGAGTCGCGACGAGACCAGACGTTTATCTAAATTGCGTCCCATTGTTCCATTTGGCGCGGAGCACGCGACAATCGCGGGGATAGAGAGGGAGAGAGAGGGAGAGAGAGAGGGAGAGAGAACAGCCGCGTCCTTGGACAGGAAAAAGTCAAATTCACGAGTTCGAGACGTAACAGCGTTGTTTTGCGCTTTTTAGCACGCGCCAATTAGCCTGGCCTCACGGTTACGCGCGCGTATGAATTTTCGATCGCGCGGACTCATGCTCCCGGCAATTTCGCTGCGACGATGTGCCAGTCGTTATTGTCCCCGTTGCATCGTTGCATTTTAACGCCTAAATATTGATTAATTCCGACGATCACACGGACCAACTTATGAGCCATGAACTATGTCGAATCTGTGAATTTTTGTTATTAAATGCAACTGTTCGATAAATGATCTTAAAGTATCAGTGAATGTAATTTCTACAGAATTTATCCTTGCGTACGAATATTTTTGCGGACATTGTTTTTTTTTTTCGTTTGTAGCGCAAGGTTAAATCACTTTCGTTACGCACTTTCAGCGCACACGATTTTTTGTACCTGATTGCAGGTACGTTATTTGAGGTATGAAAATTGCAGTTTTTTATAAAAACAAGAATGGCGTCTGAATGATTGTGGCGCAATCGAGAAGAGTTGATATAAGTGAAAAAGGTAGAATAAAAATGATTCATACGGCGCGTTTCGTCGAATAGTCATCGACTAGTGTGTCTGACCATGGTTGTCCGTATCCCCTTCGCGTAAAAGGCTTGCGTACGCGGACGCGCACGAGCCCGGGAGTGTTTCGAATCGATTTTCTCGATAACAAGGCCTCGATTAAACAAATTTTATTCTCCGTCCTCGTTTCACCTTTCCAAGCAACCTATCATAGAACCATAATCACCCCTACAATCTTTTATAGACCCGACACGAACGTAGCAGTCGTGTTGACCGCTAAACGGGTCAAGCTTTCGTTTTCAATCTGAAACTTCCACTTTCCCTTGTACAAATTAAAATACACGTATTCTATGTTTAAATAAAGTCATTGTAATACTGTACATTCGTATCGCAAGAATGCATTTATTCGTGTACAGACCCGCCCGCAGTTTCTTGCGGTTGTTTCGATCTACTGTTCATAAACACAAAACATTCCTTGTTTATTATGCGCAAAACAACGTCGGGACAATTTACAACCTTCGCGTTATTTCCATCGCGATACCAAGAAAGAGACGAGGCGGCAACACTTCGTCGCTCCGGACGCGGAAAGCGAAGCGTGTTGTACTGTGCGAAATAATTTCCGCCTCGTCATCGCGTGCCTCGCGCGATCGAAAAATTCGCAGGGTCACGCTCGACCCTGACACGCGAGCCAGCCCGAAACGCTTTCGATTTTCGGCTGATCGATCGACCGCGTTCCACTCGTGGCTTTGACTTCCTAGGAAAAAGAAAACAAGCGCGATCTACACTCTGTCACAATATTATTGGCACAGTTTTAAAAAGACGATAACTTTATGTTTAATACTGGACCACATATCACTTGGATTTTTCTCTAACTTACAAGAATTACTTTACTACGCGAGGAAGAAATTTTGAAAAGTTAGTTAGGCAAATACGAAGTTAGTGGAAGTTATTTTTTACAAATTTTTTAGGCATCTGTAGATTTGTATGAATTATACATATTTTGAAAATTGAAATCTGTGGATGCGGAAAGACGGCGATTTTCATCATCTGAAGCCATTCGTAGCTCGTTGCAACGTCGATCGATTTTGCAGAAATTTCCGGAATGTGTATGATTCATACTTAGACTGTATCTAATCGCCTGCAATAAGTTTCACGCATTCGGTTGCTACAGATTATCGCTGGAGGCTCGGACGTCGGCACTTTGCACTACGATTTTCCTTCCTATCCATAACGATTAGAAGTTCGTTGTAGGTGTTTCTGCACAGGTAGGCGTTTCGTCATCGCGCGGAGCTGCCGGCTAGTTTGCCGGCCGTTTACTCATGGTTCTCCCGGGCTCTGGCGCGACCTCCGTCGTGGAAACATAAACAGTCCGCCGTGTGGCTCTCTCGGCGAGACCTTTCTTATCTGCCCCGGCCGCGAAGGTGAAAACACGCGCAACGTTCGTTCTCGCACCTGTGTATTTCATCGAGATACTAACGAGATCGCGCCGCTGCGCGGAAACCCTCTCGATGCCCGTACACGTCCCTTTGCCCAGTTGAAATACGACCGCTCGTGCCGGAATTCAACTCCGCGGATCTTGCTGAAATTCTAAATAGACACGACACGACACGACACGGACGCGCGCGCGCGAGCGCGAGCGCATGACTCGAATTTACCGGAGTCGACGAACCGGCGATGCACCGCATGCTGCGATGCACACTGTCACGGATTACCACGCGAGAGATAGATAGAGAGAGAGAGAGAGAGCCGCTCTTGTCTACTCGTCCCTGCGATTCAACCCTCCACAATGCTACATATCTTTCATTTTTACTGCCTCCGAAAAAAGTGAACACTTGGAAGCAAACACCCGGGCACATTCATGTTCCCAAGATTGTTCAGTTCTCACTTCAAACGATCCACAATTTGTAACAATACGGGCAACTTCGACAAAGGACAACTTCTAGACTGCGGATTCTTATCCAAAATAAAAACTTTTTATCTGAATTTTTCAATACTGTCATTCTACACCAAAATCAAAATAGTTCAACCCATTTTTCGGAGGAGCAAACACCCGGGCACATTCGTGTTCCGAAGATTGTTCAGTTCTCACTTCAAAAGATCCACAATTTGTAACAATATGAGTTACTTCGACAAAGTACAACTTCACTGGCCGATCGTGACTGGACTAGCTCGCACCAGCCTAACCTTCTCTGATCACTAGACTGCGGATTTTTATGCAAAATAAAACCTGTTTGTCTAAACTTTTCAAAACTGAGTTATTCTAAAACAAAATCAAAATAGTTCAACCCATTTTTCGAAGGAGCCGTAGGTTAAGGTACCCAATTACCGCTGGGGTACCAATTATTAAAGCATAATGAATATTAAAAAAGAGATATTAAATTTTTTCATTAAAATTAGTTAATGTAGATGTTATATATTTCTTTTTCAGTATGCGTACCGTATGTCATAAGTAGACTGCGGATCTTTATGCAAAATAAAATTTCTTTACCTGAATTGCAACGAACTGAAGTGAAATAGAAATTTATTTTCTTTCTTATTATGTTTAGCAGATTGAAAATAATATAATAGTATGTTGAAATTTTTCTAATATCTTTGCTACTTACAATTACACCTACTAGAGCATTACACCTGTCAGAAGTGTAATTAATATAGACACAGTAATTGGTACCCCCACAGTAATGGGGTCCCTTACCCTAGTACGGAAGTTTCACCATCAAATTTTTCAATATCTTCAAAATTTTCAGTACCTTCAAATTCTTCCGATGTTTTTACCTACTAATTTTTGTCATAAATGCGTAAAATCCGCAGTCTACAACAGCAACTTTATTCTGTAAAGATTCGGGAAGACAAGCAGACAAGAGTTGAAAGATTGAAATGGTTGACTCGATATCAGCGACAAAAGTTATTACTAAAAGGAATGGAGACGACGGGGGTTCGAAGAGAGTATCGGTTAAGATTAACAAGATTTCCGAACGAATTTCGTTCACTTTGTTCACGGTCTATTTCTCGGTTGGCTGATAGACACTCTAGGAGACTGATTCAAACGAAATGCTAGATATTCTAAGGGGCTGATTTGAATGAAGCGACCCGTGGACACGAAACAGTCGATGCCACCACTGCAGAAAGCGACAGTTAACCGTGCGCACCTCAGCCCCGAGAGAGCATCGATCCTCGCCAACGAAATTCCTCTCGACCGAACGCGATTCCATTCTTCCCGATTACGCTTTCCTCCCGGGCGTGCTTCCCTTTCCTTTTCAATTTCCGGGCGAACCGCTATCCGCAATAAACGCGACAAAACGGAACGCGCCAGGAATTTCAGCCGAACAGAAACGAAAATACGTTGTCATTCCGGGCCAAAGGACCGAAGGGAGAGCGAAAGGGTCGCGCGGCGTTTGTCGCTCGATCGGTTATAGCAGTTTCTCCTCGAGAGAAAGAGAGAGAGAAAGATCGCAGATCTTGTCGAACCACGGAAAGACGAGTCTTTCGAGACTCGAAGCGATCAGCCTTCGCCGGCGTGTTACGTAAGCAAAAGGTAAACACTTACGTGCGCGAAAACCTGTTGTGTCCGACACGTCCGGGGAAACGCGCGCGCGCGCGCGCGCATGCCAATCGGTCGCGAAAAAATGTAAACGCATGCTTTGAAACGAAACACGAAGGACTTTAGAATTTTCCCGGAGAACGTAATCTCGGCGCCCAAGGTGATCGAATCGACGACAAGCTGTTCGTTGTGCGACCGATACAGTGAATTCTCGATATATGTCAACAAGACGGGTCTTGTCAGCGACATATACCGTCCAGGAGCCATGTTACGTTCACACTCCTCGGCGTCCGAGGCCTCTCGAGCTTCTCGGCCCCTCACGGACTATACTCCGCGGCAGTGGGGATAATTCCGCGACGTTTATCATCCAGGCCCCGGCGACACATATAGAGTTACTGTGGTTGAAATTTTCATTGACTGTAGAAAATTATTCTAGTAGTCTTGAAAGTCGTCGAGGGTGAAATGCAAACGCGGTCGCGTTTGATAACCAAAATTTCGACTAACAGCAGCAAATATTCTGGCAGTCATTAAGTTAGTTCGAGGACCAGATTGGAAGTAGTGAGCACAGGAAATATGAAACTGAACTGGAGCACTCGCGGTAAGAAATTACGAGTCCGTTGAGAGTGTTGTCTTATTTTCGATATAAAACATTTTTCAAAGTTTAGATTCGTAGGAACTGTGCAATAGGTATGGCAACAGGGAAGAATTTTACTGCAACGCGCGAATTGCAAAACCATTACGAGACGTCGTAGCTAGGTGACCGCATATTTTCGTCACCGGGACCGCAAAAACCGTTTGTTTACCAACAAAGTACCCTTGGTCGAAAAGGGGACACTCGTAGACGAAATCGCTCGAGGAAACCAGCAGGTTCGATTGCGCCTTCTCTTTGAAATTTACCTGTTGTACTGTGTATGTTTTAATTGTCGTGTTGTGCGTAACGATCGGAAATAATGCGATGCGATATAGTTAATGGTAATGCATGTGATATATTAACGTGGTGAACCACTTGACGGATTAAACCAATCCTCTCGGATCTTTTATTCTTCAATTAACCGGGGGGTAAAAAAGGAGCTCTCGTAGGAAATCATTAAAGAAATTCATTTGTTCGTGCGCGTGCTACCATAAAAGGGTTAGATTTAAGAGCGACGCTGCTTAAACGCGTTGAACCTCGTCCCGTGCACACCGTCATTATTCTCATTATCTTATGCGATGCTTTATAAGCATAAATACTGTCCTTTTTTATTCTTCTTCTGTAGTTTTAATGGCGGATGCTCGATGAATTATTATTATGGACGCCACTCGAAATCTCGGCGAACGTATTTTTGTAATCACTATGGCTCTGTATTTTTACTGTCGCGCATAAACACCGTCCACTTCATTTTTCCGTTTTAATGACCGTTCGATAAAGTCGAATTATTGTCGGGAAACCCGCTCGGAATGACGACGACAAACATATATTTACAATTTCCATATTTACTCTGGATCAGTGTTTGTACTATCAAGCGCGAATATTGCCCTCTTCATTCTCGTTTAATGAATCATTATTGCTGAAGCCGTCGCGAATCGCCGCAAACATATATGAAAAATTTCTCCGACTACCTCGGCTCAGCGTTTCCAGCCGTAAATAAACAAACAGAGAGTAAAAACGAGAGAAACGTGACATCAAACACGCGTTTCCCGTTAAACAGGTTGAACAATACGTTCTCCGGTTTCCCGAGGATTAATTCGCGGCGTTTTTCCGCCGGGAATAATTACGCTTGAGATATCGAGATAATGAAACGATCGATCAAAACCGATCCCACGCGAATATTTCACCGGCGCGCTGATAACGTTTTTAAATAACAATTCAATGAATCGAAACGCCCACGCAACATTTTCCGTACCGGGATCGTTGAGGCGCTGGGAACGAACTGGTGTAGCTCGGCTAATTGCCGTCTTTTCTTTCTTTTTTTTTTTTTTTTTTTTTCTTTAAACAATTTGAACGGCGAGCAATTCGAAACGCGCGGGCCCGAATTTGAATATTTAAATCGAACTCGAATTTAAATATAATTCGCCGCGGCGATGGGAACCGGTTGTTTCGCCGATCCTGTGATCTCCTAATTTAAATTCGAGCGAAATTGATTTTGAAACGCGCGGGGCGGATCGACGGCCCCCTTGTTCAAAAGGACCGTTCGATAATCGAAAGTGAGTCGTAACGCGTACAGATCCCCGCGGTCGAACCGGCCCACCGGCTTTTAATTATGGACACGTCGGGCTGTCGTTCTCGTCTCGATTTCACGTTCCTCGTCGATCGGGGAACCCCCTCCCCCCACCCTTTGAATATTATTATCATCGCGGAAAAATACCGAGAAACGAGAGACGGGTTTCTCGATCTGGACCTCGAACGACTCCGCTAATCGCGGACATTTAGCGCGCTCGAAATCGATCGACCGACCACTCGCGAAATTCACGCGAGTAATATTTATTTACGAACCGATCGGCGGGACGCGCGAAAACTGTGCACCGCGAATACATGTCAGGATCTGTCGTTTACGAGCGATCGATAACGTACGAACCGCTCCGTGTAATCTTAACCTGTTAACCTGTTCGAACGCGTTTCCCGAAGACCAGTTAATCCGCCCTGTCCACTGCAATTACACGGGCATGTCATAACTAGACTGCGGATCTTTATGCAAAAGAAAACTCCTCGTTCATTCTCCCTTGAATCGTTCGAATTAGCAGATATTTTTAAATTGTTTTAATCTGACTCCTGCTTTAAATAGCACTTAATTATTTTTTTCGTAAATGCATAAAATCCAGGGTCCAGTTGTAACTAGACAGAGACTCCGTAGAATTAATTTTCGTTTAATAGGTTGCAAATAATACAACAGTATTTTCATGTTTTTATTGGTTTAAATTGCTCCTACTCATTTTTATCATAGATGCATAAAATCTGCGGTCTAGCCGTAACTAGACAGGGACTGCAGAAAAATTAATTTTCTTAATACGCTTAATGGTTCGAAAATAATATAACAGTATTTTCATGTTTTTATTGGTTTAAATTGCTCCGACTCATTTTTATCATAGATGCATAAAATCTGCGGTCTAGTCGTAACTAGACAGGGACTGCAAAAAAATTAATTTTCTTAATACGCTTAATGGTTCGAAAATAATATAACAGTATTTTCGTGTTTTTATCCATTTAAATTGCTCCTACTCATTTTTACCATAGATGCATAAAATCCGCGGTCTAGTCATAACTAGACAGAGACTGCATAGAAATTAATTTTCTTAATACGTTCAATAGGTTGCAAAATAATATAACAGTATTTTCATGTTTTTATTGGTTTAAATTGCTCCTACTCATTTTTATCATAGATGCATAAAATCCGCGGTCTAGTCGTAACTAGACAGAGACTGCATAGAAATTAATTTTCTTAATACGTTCAATAGGTTGCAAAATAATATAACAGTATTTTCATGTTTTTATTTGTTTAAATTGCTCCTACTCATTTTTATCATAGATGCATAAAATCTGCGATCTAGTCGTAACTAGACAGAGACTGCATAGAAATTAATTTTCTTAATACGTTCAATAGGTTGCAAAATAATATAACAGTATTTTCATGTTTTTATTGGTTTAAATTGCTCCTACTCATTTTTATCATAGATGCATAAAATCTGCGGTCTAGTCGTAACTAAACAGGGACTGCATAGAAATTAATTTTCTTAGTACGCCTAACAGGTTGCAAATAATATAAGAGTACTTTCATGTTTTTATAGGTTTAAATTGCTCCTACTCATTTTTATCACATATGCATAAAATCCACGGTCTAATCGTAACGAGACTGCGTAGAAATTAATTCTCTTAGTACGTTTAATGGTTCGAAAATAGTATGCCAGTAATTTAATGTTTTCGCTGATTTAAATTGCAAAAATCTGTTTAGTCGGAAGCTTAAAGCCCGAAGCGGGACGCCTTTCGACGGATGAATAATTCAAATTCGATTTTATACCGCTGTTGCGCATAATGCAACTGAGATGCTGAAACCGCTGTTCAAAATATTTTGCCGGTCAGTACAGTTTGCAGAAGGTTGCTGCTCGAGTCTGGAATCTAAGTACACGTAACATCTAATTTCTAAGGTTCGTGGACGAGTAAACTCGTCATCCCCGGTTAACAGGTTAGGTCGAGTCAGCTGTATGCGACTGCATCCTGTGGCGAGTTCTTATTTTCCTCTTTGCGCTTCTAAACGTTCCTGCTCCTAACTGTACTATAATGTCTGGGTTGGCGTCAATTGCGCCGTGTTTACGTTCATCGGTGGATAACTCGGCTGAAACGATTACTATTCTATTCTTTAATTGTTCGTTCTCGTACACGGGAGATCGAGAACAACCGGCGAAACGTTCGACGACGCGCAGCTTCCGGTATACGAGGAACGAGAAGAGCAAGTACTCACCACCCGGCGAGGAAGATGACGTTCGGAGGTAAATTCGTCCCTTGGCCGTGAGTAAACTTTCTGTTTCGCTTGTCGTCCACCTCTCGCCTACGAGAGTGATCTTTTTATCTCTCTCCCTCTCTGTTTTGCACCACGATCGAGAGACCAAGTTCGATGACACTGCCCGGTTTATCAACGTCGGATATATAATACCACTGGCACTCCCGTCAATTGAATCACTATACGACACGAGCGACCACGATCGACACCCTCTCCCGGTTTTACGCGGCGCGCGTTTTGACGTGCAGCAATTTACCCACGAACGAGAGAACCACGGCAGACACGTCTTACCGGCCTGAACTCGCGCTCGCGACTACCCGGAGTCGCGAGCCGAACGACCGAGGCGCCGCCGACGGAAGCCGAACCAAACCGAGCGCGCACGAATTTTCGATTCGCCCCGAGCGGCCGCGCTTCGGACCCAAACCAGACGATTAGTTTCTGATAATTAATACACCCCTGGCAGTGAGCGGTCGATCGAACGAATCGATCATCTGTCGTCAAAAAAATCCCTACATTTCACCTGGAAAATATTTGCATTGCCGACTAAGGCGACTGGGATAATATAAAGAAAATATTTGTGTTGGAAGGGGGACCTCCCTTCGGTCACTTCTACTGTCATCTACATCATTCATGGTGTTTAACACTAGAACTACCACACCAGTCCAAATGACTGGTTTGACAACTTTATTTTAAAATTCCTATATTTTTCCTCCGCAATGATGTAATGATTTTTTCAGGGATAGCTAAAGGAATAATATAATAAACTTTAATTTTGTTTTATTCGTTTAAAATAAAAGTAATTTCGTATCGTGGCTACTTATACCAGTACCAGTCAATTTGACTGGTGTAAGTCGACGGGTAGAAGTCAACGTTTGAAAAATGACAAATTTGCACTGATATCAACCGTATGGGATAAGTTTATTGAAAACTGCCAGAATTGCTATAAACCTGGTGCAAACATTACAATAGACGAGCAACTTTTCCCAACTAAAGCCAGATGCAGGTTTCCTCAATATTTACCGAATGAACCCGACAAATTCGAAATAAAATTTTGGCTGGCATCTGATGTTCAAACAAAGTATGTTGTAAATGGATTTTCTTATCTAGGAAAGAACGAAACACGAGCAACATCGCAACCTCTGAGTGAATTTGTGATACTCAAACTTATTGAACCGTATAGTATGAAGGGAAGGACCATAACAACCGACAATTTTTTTACAACCTTGTCGCTGGCATATAAATTATTAGCCAAAAGAACCACACTGGTTGGCACAATACGCGGAAACAAAAGTGAACTCACAAAAATTTGTAAAACGAAGAAGGATACCACGGCTCGCTTTTCGTCGCTGCTGTATCGATCAAATGAGATTATACTCACAATTTATAAAAGTAAGCCGAAGAAGAAAGTTTTTATCCTGAGCTCAAAACATAAAACCGTCAAAATTGGAAAAAGCGAAAAGGGCCTACCTGAAACGGTCGAATTTTATAATAAAACGAAATTTGGGGTAGATATAGCAGACCAAATGGTAAAAAAATATAGCGTGAAGTCGGGATCAAGAAGATGACCACTTCAAGTATTTTTTAATATTTTAGATTTAGCTGGCATAGATGCCTAGCATTTATATAAGGAAACCACAGGTGAGCAGATATCCAGAAAAGATTTTATGTTTCAATGAGCAGATGAACTTGTCGCTGACTATGAAAAATCACGGATAGAACAAAGAACATCTGAGATCCAAAGTACGTCAAAGAAATCACCTTATTCACGCAAATGGTGTCGGATAGGGTACTGTAATAATAATAAGACTACCACCATTTGCAATCTTTGTAAACAATATGTATGCGGAAAATGCACGCAGAAGAAACTTTACCTTTGTAAGAACTGTGACGAATGATAACTTTTTTACCTAATAATTTAAGTTATATTTGTATTTTATTTATTCTATTACGTTTATTATTATTATTATTATATTATACTTCTTATATTTACCAATGGAAATTTATTTTAATATTCTTGTTACCAAAGATTTTGGTACTAAATATTCTTCATTATTGTACTTATTGTTATTATTATAGTTGTTATTATATAGTTTTTATGATCTCAGAACATGCAGTTCCTTTTGTAAGATAATAATAAATCAATAAATATAAAAATATTCTACTATTACGTATTTTTTAAAGACCAGACATTTTGACTGGTTTTGGTAGAGATAGCTACGTCTCAACTGTCGGTAGTTCTAGTGTTAATACACCCCTGGCAGTGAGCGGTCGATCGAACGAATCGATCAACTGTCGTCAAAACAATCCCTACATTTTATCTGGAAAATATTTGCATTGCCGACAAAGGCGACTGGGATAATATAAAGAAAATATTTGTGTGAATAATAGTCCTTGCACCGTGGGACCTCTCTTCGGCCACTTCTACTGTCATCTGCATTATTCATGGTATTTAAAAGTGCTTTTTAACCTTTAGCACTCGAATGGCGACTGTAAGGCACCACTAAAAATTTTCTGTATCATTATTAAAACTATTTTTTGCATTATTAAATTTGTTTGTATTTAATAAATTACTAAACAATTCAGTATTGTACGAGTAAATTGCACCATTTTCGTATGTATAACATGAAAAAGAAATATGTAGAAGGGAAACATTCTAGGTCGGAAGACATGTTTCGCTTTTGGAGTTAAAATAGCTTCGAGTACAAAGGGTTAATACATTCTTATGCCACTTAACATTTTTAGTAATTTTCTTATGATGGTACATTATTTTATATTTGGTGGAGGAATAAGAAAGCATTCACGGTACATCACTTTATATTACTGATGTATTCATCATTTTTATTGAACGTTTTTTTACAAGGGGTAGTAGTAGCAATTGAATTGTACGTGTATGAAGTTTACTTGCACAACAGTCTTTCAAATTGTATAGAACCAGAGATTAATTAGAATTTGATATGGTTTGAACGATTTAAGACGATCTGGAAAATCAAATTGACTGCAAATTTTTGGATTTTTTAAACAAAGTCGAATTTGCAACCCGTGCCAGATATATCTATGCAAATTTTCATTTCCGTAGATAAATTGAAACCCTGCAAGATTTGCTATATATGTTGATCATTGGGTCAGTTGTGACCCATGCTAGGAATACACTCTGCATATAAATAAAGGGCCTAGCCGATTAAGATGGTCAAAACTGCCCTTACAGGTTTCTTAATGACTATTGAAACATTCGAAAGCTGATCAAGAAAAACCCCTCTGACTATAATTTCAACCCTCTAGCTTGCCCGTGAGAGTAGTTACAGGGTAAATTGGATTTCGCGCTTTTCCGCGCATTTTCCGCACTTTGATGCTTCCTAAAATTCTGAAAAAAATGTGACATACTTTGAATCCTAAGGCGCATTTTTGAGAATTTTTTCAGATTTTTTTTTTTTTTGTTACAAACTGTGGACGTAAAAATACCATACAGGATACATTTCCACGTAATGCGTTGCAGCATTTTTGCAATCAACGCAGGAAGCCAATCGCTCGCGATCGTTTATAATTATTGCGGTAATGTTCGCGAGGTAGCATCGGATCCGATCGGGACGATTGAAAGAAACCTGGACCCTTACGAGACACCGATTGGTAAATGCCGTTATATACTTTCGAGTTGCAACAGTTGAGATTTTTTGCGCGATCGCTCGGACATCTTCCGGGACGCGGAGGATTCGATGATTGACAGGCATACCTCGAAACGGACGCATTAAATGATAACCGCTTGCAGCGGGTATTTAGCTAGCAGTAATTCGCAACACGCGCACCACTTTTTACACGTTCGGGGGAACTGTTTATGTATATGGTTTATCATCGTTAACCGTCATTACAACAGGTTTTTATCGCTGACCGATCCTCGAGTCAAAATCACTAAACGCGTTTATGCTCGGCGATCAACGGTTGCGGACTAGCTGGCCGCTGCAAGAACGTCTTCCACTTTAACCTTGAATGGATGAGAAGGACAATTTCTTTTGTATCGAATCAATAATCTCATTTATTGTGTCAATATTTTACTTCATCGTGTGTCCTTTGAAATGAAGCAACAGAGCTTAATATAAAAAGCAATTCCTACAAAGACAACAATCGAGGGCTCTTCTTCTTTTGTTCGGGAACACTTTTACTTTTGTTGGCATATATCGAGAATACACTGTATAAACCAATGTAATTTATATTTTTCATTAAAACTCCTCGGCGTCCGAGGCCTCTCGAGCTTCGTGACCCCACGCGGAGTAGGGATAGCCACGGTAGTGGGGATAACTCCGCGACGTTTATCGTGCAGGCCTTCGCGACATGTATAGAGAAATCACGGTAAACCTTATGATCTCAGAGAAGCCATGAGATCACTTTCGGGTCAAAGACCCAGCATTGAACGACCAAGAAAATTGCGACCACTGTTTTTGCGACGCAACAAGCGTTCCTAGGGGACACCGACGAATTCGTCGAGATCGCGCGACCCGTCCAGGAATTTTTTCTGGAGCAAGTATAGATCGTTCCGAAATTGGCGTGGTTTCGGGACATGGATCGCGGAAATTAGAATGATCGCGACGTCTCGGCGGCGCCGATCGTTGGCAAGACGAAATGTCAACGACCGTGGGACAACGGGCCGAGTCAATTTCATCCCGGCGTCTCCTTAACTGTACACGGTAGCTCGTCGAAGAAACTCGACGACGAGGACGACGCCGATGGGGTAGCAGAGGGCCCGGCAAGAGGGGGACGGCTAAACGCAAGAAACGGGCGGACGCTCGTATAATCCGCGTTCCCGACGTTCTGCACCGGTACCATTACCATTACCATTCCAGGTCTTCTTCCCGTTCTTTCTTCGGGCAGCTGGTAAACAGTATTTCCAAGCCGACCGAGTAAATCAACAATCGGTCGCGTCTTCCGATTACCGAGCGCCCCGGCGTTTTTCCCGGCCTGTGTGACTTACTTCTTCTTCTCCGTCCTTACTCTCTTCTTCTTTCTCGTTTTTCTGCTGATCGCCGCAGCGCCGCCTGCGCGTCTGCGTCCTCGTGATTCCTCCGTTTCGTTGGCCCCCCGAGTGCATACGGTGCGCAACTTGCGCGCCCGCCTGCACCGTCAACTTCTTTGCGCCACCGCTTTCCCCTTACGGGAATTCAACCGACGCGCCGAGGAGAATAATGGGAGTAACTGTACACACGGAAACGGCGCGGGTGCTCGGAAAAACCGATTTAATACTACCGTGGATTCTTAATTGTTATTAGATTACCTCGGGAACGGCTCTTCTCTTTGAGGATTGCGCCTGGGACAATGCTTTCGGGCATGCAAAGGAATCTAGACGAAAGATTTCTGCGAGTGGTGGGGGAGGGGCGTGGCCTCGCTGCTCTCGCTTTCGACGGGGCCAGACTGCTGCCCCTTGGAGCAATCGAAGCTCTTCGATAGCGCCGAAACGTTGGGGAATAGACGATTAAGAAAATAGGGGTGCAATCGGTTTCTGTGCCACGTGCCAGTGCTAGATTGTTGAACAATCGAATCGACAATTGTCAGAAATCGATATTTAATGGAAAAGTTACTGTGCAACTTGTTGACCCCTTGTACTACGATTTATTTTACGATTCCAGTAATTAGAACTTTTTGTAGTTCATAATTTCCTAGAAGAAAGTGTTCTCCAATCGCTATACATTAACAAGAACACAATAGAATTTTATTTCGGCTTGAAGGCAATTAATAACATATAATATTTACTAGTCCCTGTCCAGAATCTTCAGCACGAGTCTGACTCGATGTTACAGTGCAAGGGATTAAACGTCTATCTTCACTGTTTTTCTTTGAGAAATAAAATGAAACCGTTAGTTGCAATTAACTCTCTGAGTGTTATTCCAGCAGCCTAACAAAAACCATAAAATCAAAACGGTGCATTGAATTCAATAAAAATTGAAATATTAAGATTTATAATGCTGTGAGTACAACCTTTTCTTATATTTATCAGATCCGAACCTGCTACACTCCATGCACCACTAACGCGAAAAATTTATTTATAAATCTAGACAAATAATTCCGTCCTCCGTTTCTGGGGGACGCGGCACTCGAACGATCATTTGAGAAGGGCTTTGCTTTATAGTATTGTTATACTACAATCGGAAAGAGTTAAACGAAGTCGACAATGCACAATTCTCTGATGCAACGCGTTTCATTGAGTAGGTATACCCACTGGCGTGTCTGATCATGGCTGACCGTATCCCCTTCACGTAAAAGGCCGCGTGAGCGTACACGTATGGCTCCGGGAGAGTTCAAAATCAATTTTCTCGGTAACAAAGCTTCCCTTGAACAAGTTGTCTTCTCACAAGACAAACGTTTGTCTTACCTGTTCACGCAGTCAATCGTAGACCAACACAGTATTATCCAAACGCAGTTTCACAGATTCTACGCGAACGTAGCGATCGGATTGATCGGTAAGAAGATCGAGCTTACGATTATTACTACAAATACTTACTGTGAATTCTCGATATATGTCCAGGAGACATAGTCGAGCCGTATTATGTTTACACTCCTCGGCGTCGGAGGCCTCTCGAGCTTCGTGACCCCTCATGGAGTATACCCCGCGGTAGTGGGGATAATTCCGCGACGTTTATCATGCAGGCCTTGGCGACATATATAGAGAAATGACTGTATATGTGATTCTACAGATTCGATACCCACTGTTATGGTCTGTCCAGTTGCGGCAAATTAATTTGCAACACTTGGGTCACTTCCATCGAAATCGTCCTTCCACGTCAATTTTCCTGCAGATTTTTCTTTTTGCGTTATCAGTCCGGTTTCGGCAGGCGCGGTAGCGGAAAGCCTAATGAAACGCCAACGGATAGATCGCCGTAGATCTCTGTATAGATCGCGGCAAGGGGTCCTCCTCGCGAAAAAAGAACGGATGGATCGTGATGCTGACACGACACGACAATAACGCGGTTTGTCCGGTCGGCTCATCGTCGTCGTGCAACCGATCATCGAGCCGTAATTAACGAGTCCGCGAGCCAATTGGGGAGAACGAGGGAGAGGTATTAAAAAAAAACTGGGCATAGAGTCGGTCCGGTAACCGTACACCGTCGCCGGCTAATTATATCATCATTTTTACCCTCTCGCATGATCGATACGAATTTTGCTCATCCGTAAAAAGGCACGCGAGCCGATGCTTATCGAATTTCTCGGCGAGACAGCGCACCGGCCGGGCCGGGCCGGGTCGGGCCGGACCCGACGTCGTTTCACCGTGGCCAACAGGTTGTCCGGCAGAGGGCCGATCCTGGAACAAGGATCGGGTTTCCTGTAGCTTTACCGTGCCTCGCGGGAATATCGTATTCCCTGTCAGCGGGCTGGTTCGTGCCGGAAACGGAAGCGAGCCCCGTCTCCATAAACCGCCGTGCACCCGCACAACAATATTTCTGGCAGAACATGCGCCAGAAAACTATACTTTCTCTGGGCCGGTGCTGCCTCGATTCTTCGAACAGTCTTCGTTCCGCTGGGTCTTCGTGACCGGCTGACACCACACGTGACAATCACCTGCTGGTTCGTGGTAGAATTTTGCAAACCTGTAAAACTTCGTTGTTTCGCGGAGAAGCTTCCCGGTGAGTAGACGCACGAAACGACGGCTGGGTCGCTGAAAACCCCAGAGCAACTTGTGCCGACAGTGCATCGTAAAATATCAAGTATCAAAGAGAAAATTGTACGCTCCATTAACGGTTCCAGTGGCGCTAATGAGTTCGATGGTTTGTCAAAGTTTATCGAGCTACCGGCAGAAAATTGGATATACTCTAAGTGCACTAAATGTACAATACGATTATAGCAAATGTACCAGCGTGAGGGGACCGTCGGTAACAAGTTTACGATTTTCTATTAGAATTATAATGGTTGGGCAACGTGTAACGTAGCTTCACAATTCCGACGACCACCAATGTGTAATCGATTTGCTTTCTGCAACTGCGGTTCGATTGATCGAGTTTCCGGTGAAATCAGATCAACGAGTATTAGCTTCTGATCTAATCGTTTCGATTATCGTGATCGATCTACGCTCGCTCGCGGTTCCTCGGATAAGAATGAACGATGAATGGAGAGGCACGTCGAAGGATTTGGGTGGTGATTAAAGTGGACACCGTGTACGATATCGTAACCGTGAAATTATTATTACTCTCTTACAATATCTGTCTCTTTAATGTTCTCATTGAGCTATAAATCGTTCGTGTTTTGTACATGAAAGTATCCAAAAAGTCCAAAGCACTGTTCGACGCTTCTTTTTCCTCCGAATCACGCTCGACAAAGGGTTCGGTTAAAAAAATCTCCGCGTCCGCTTTCGCCTAGCTATAGTACCACTTTTTTTTACGCATTTCCCGTTTTTCTCGTTTCTTTATTAGTCCTTCGTGGGGGTGTACCACTACCGTGGATCGATGAACACCGGCGGTGCTTCCGACGATCGCTCGACAAGACTGATCCGAAACGCTCGAGACGCCATCTTTCCTTCTCCGTTTTTGGCAACGAGAAGATAACAGTCACGTGGCGATCCTCGCGACGAGGTGGCAGACCGTCCCCTGAATTGTTCTCCATACTATTGTCTCGCAAACGTTCTCAGAATTACGCGGCCCAAGATAAATCCGTTCGACTCGACGAAAAAGTTCGCGGAAGCCAATCTTTTATCGGCACTTTTCTTATCTAACATAGTCCTTCGTTCACGATAAAGCTGTCGGTATATCGTAAGCATTTTAACCGTCTTGTAAAATCGAAGACAAATAATTTAGAGTTTCGCGACGAGTTGCTCAATAACGATAGTAAGTAATCGTATAGCAACCGAATGCCTTGAGTAATATAATCTAGACCCCCTCCCACCGGGGGAATTACGGTTTAAAGTGTCAAGAGGGGTAGCAAAAAGTCTGTCGATTTGAAGAGGTGCGACGCAGCAAAACGAAACAGAAATTTGTAAATGATTCTGTACGTCGAAATCGAAGTGGTGTGTAAAGCGAAATAAATAAAGTGGAGATTGATCGGAGCAAATTGCGGTTGCAGCCCCTGACCCTGCGAGTCCCGACTCCTACGGCCGAACAAAGAATCGTGTCACCGGTGCACGATCGACGGCGGTAGTTAACATGTTAATGTCAAACGAAACGAGATTACCACGGCCACGGAGGTATCCTTGAGGAGGTTAATCACAGATTGCGCTGCCACATCGTCGGGTGGATCACGAAAAAATAGGTCGTCGAAGAAGCGATCGAGTTTGACGCGTCACGCGACGAACGCTCTCGGGCTGAAAACGACAGGCGTGTCGGGCTTTCCAGTTTTCACTGGTGAAAGAGAGCGCTCCGCTTTCCGATTGTTCTCCTAATCGGCACGATCGGGAAAACTCGGTCGCAAGCGTCATGTGCACCTTCTCTTTCTCTTCTTTTCTCGTCTTCTTTCTCTCCTCCCCTCGAACTTTTCCATCGAACTCTCGAAACGCGCGCGTCGGCTGTCGAAACGACGTGACGCGTCGCGACGCGACGCGACGAGCCATCGCACGCGAGATCTCTACAGCCTAGAACTCGTATTACCTGAAACTATGCGATCTATTTCTCTACTTGTTTTATGCAAGAGGCAAGCCGTCCTTTCTTTAAACCGAGGCGACTCCGCAGCGCTCGTGACGGACATTCGAGAGCAGGGGAAACCGCGAAAATGATCAACAGACTGCGGATCGTCATGCGAAATCACCGTTTTCTAAGTCGATCGTAGAGAACAGGGTATCCCCTCTCATAAGTCGAAAATAGCATAAGAATATTCTCAAGGGGGATGAACACTGTGACGGCGAAAGATGGTGGTGAATCTGACGCATGGCTAGTAAACGACAATTGGGGATTCTCTTTCAGACCTCCGCCATTTTGTGAGAAATCAATTATGCACTAAGATTTCCGTATGCTTATCTGAAACCATTTTCGTACTCTTTAAGAAAAACCTGACTGCTTTTAACGTTAGTCTACTTATCTAGACCAGCGGTTCGGATCGACGGTAGTTTCAGTTTGCAGCGCCAAATTCATAAGTAGTTTATCCAAAAATTACGACCGAATATCTTTCAATAAAAAATTTGTTCGTTCGCTCTAACGGATGACTAATTTAACGCGGAAGGAATTGATGAGCTGCTTGCTTCACAGGTTTCGCAAAGAAATCGCAAACGTAAATTATTCTCTCAGTCGTCACAGTGTTTATTCCGCTTAAATTCATCGAGTCTGCACATTTTGTTTTCTCGCGAATACAGTGAAATCCGCAGTCTAACGGGGAAACTGTAACCGATCTGGAACACAAGTTCTATTATCTTGAAGTTCGATCGTGCTGAGGAATCGGTCGGGAACCGGTCGTCACGACCGCTGCCCTGGTCTCACGCGCTTTACATAGACTTTATAATAAATGCGAACACTATATCCACGATACGCTACGAGGCGCGGTGCTCGAGGAAAGATCGAGCCGCACCGCGTTCTATTTATATATATATATTTACATGTCTACCGATTTGCGGACACGGGCCTCTTCGAAAAATAGAATTTTTCGTGCCATTAGCCGCGCGAAGCACCCCGGTCCCCCTTTCCCCGTAAACTCGACGCTGAAACCATCCAAGTCCACTACGTTTATTTTCGTTTATACTCTTTGTACATTTACAAGTCATGTCCTCGCTGCGCGACGAAAGACGCCGGGGCGTTCTCCGAGAGCCGTGAAAACCGGAAAGCCGCGTCGCGACGAGTAAACTCGCGATCGCCGGTCGTTTAGTATGATAACGAACCTGGTCGTTCGTTATTCCGACGCGGATCAGGCTTCCATCTTTCTCGACCGATCGCAGAACGCGTTTCAAACATCCTGCTCGACTCGACCGGTGCCAGAGGGTTGGAAAATCAAGGATGTCGCGAGGATCCTTTTGTCTGCGCGAATCTTTACCTCGGGACAAGAATTTGTAGAACGGTGGGGGGGGGGGGGCGAGTTATCGATCGATTTATTGGTCTGCGGATCGAGCGGTCTCGTTCCGACCCGCTGGCACGTCGAGCCGGGGTTCGATCGATTTAACCCTCGAGTACGGTGCCTATTCGTTCAATGATTTCTCTATATATGTCGCCAAGGTCTGGATAATAAACGTCACTACCGCGGGGTATACCCCACGGGTATGTCTCCTGCACGATACACGTCGCTGGCAAGACCCGTATCGTTGACATATATCGAGAATTCACTGTACTTTACGCCGTATTTGTAGCTCCGCCATCTCGCTGTCTCGGAACAATAGCCTGAACAATCTTTTTGCGGGTCGATGGGGAAATTCGTACTCGAGGGTCGATCGATGGCGGAATTCTTTCCGAGCAACCGTCGGCCTTCGTGAAAGGGAAATGATCGGTTTCTACCTCGAAAACTGATTCCGGTGAAGTGATAGCTGGGCGTCGCGACGCTTCGAAAGAGAAGGGGATGATTTGCGTGTGCTTTCGAACGCTGTCAAAGGGAACGCGACAGTCGAGCCGACAAAGAATCAGGGCGAGAGAGAGAGAGAGAGGGAGAGGGAGAGAGAGAGAGAGAGGGATACGTTTCCCAAGATAAAATCTCCTCTTCCGTTTAATCGGTTTCCGCGTTCCTCTAACGTGTCTCTCTCAATTTTTTTTGTTTTTCTAGATTTGCAAAAATACGATGTCCAACTGTCTCGAGTTCGTTCGAGCTCCTTCTCTCTCGGCTTCCCCGCGAACTTCCAAGTCCGGGCGAATTTCATTTGGAACGCGTCCGATATCGAAACTGTACAAGTGCTTCAAACATTTCCGTGAGGCACGGCCGAATACGGCGACTCGCGTGATCGATCAAACACACTTCAACACGGAACAGCTTCTTCAAAATTAGACCGAGCGACTTTATTTTCTCCGAGAAGCTATATTTTCTAGATACACGTAATCCATACCAGTCTACAAAATATTCTTGAAATACTAGCTCTGATCGAAAAGCTGTAATGATTAACGTTTGCTATTTTCCTCGCGATTCATCATCCATCGAGTTAATCCTTTCCATCTTCCTAGAGAATTTCAGCTCGTTCGGTCCAATTTGAAGGAAGTTGTTCAGATTTAAAGGGTACTCGAACCGATACGTGACTGCCAGTGAGTTTGCTTGCCCAAGTAAATCACGATTGATTTGAAGACCGATCACAGACGATGTATTATTCAAAGGGCCGTTTCCCGAGTATTTTAATCAACCGATTCCCGAATGCTTGGGGCTCGCCTTACCCCCGGAAAATCCCGATCGATCGCGGCTCTTATTTACACAGCGTCGTCTGCTTCTCTCTTCTTCGCGTCGACCCTCTCTCTTTCTCTCGCACAGCGTCTCTCTTCCTATCGTTCACACGTTTTACACATGTACAAACGCAGCGTCGGCCGTCGAAAAATCCGACCTGGACGATCGAGAAGCTGCTCCGAAACGACACTCTTCGAAAACGGAGAAAGAGTTCGTCTTTGCGAGAGCCCTCGCAAGCCGAGCGAACTCGTTCGCAAGCCGACCGATTATCTACACAGTATCTTACGCAAAATCTTTACAACGCCTCGCTAAAATATACATTTACAGCTATAGAATCGCGCGGGTAAAAGTCAGTATAACACGAAAAAAACCCTCGATATAAAATAAAAAAAGAAATGAAAGGAAAGGGACCGGAAAGGGTGGCTACGAAACGGGACTAACTACGGCGGCGACGGAACGGGGGATAAGAAATCGGGATGAAACAAGCGTACGGTGAAATCGGTCTCGAATCGAACGCAAATCTGGGAGGCACGATGATCGTTTTATCCCCTTGCCCCTCCTCCTTGTCATTTATCTCGACGTTTCGCCTCTTTTCGCAGTCGCGGAGCAGAATTTTCCTCGTTCAACGACTTCTCTACGAATTCCGAACGCTAATTAACCACTAACCGGACTGCGGATCTTTATGTGAGATGAACAGTTTTTCTCTCTACGATCTATTACGAAAAGATCCACAAAAATGTATTTTCCAATCTTTCTTTTTTTATTTTATTTAATAAAAATGCATAAAGTCCGCCGGCCCGGTACTAACCGAGAACACTAATCGAAGGAAACGACGAGCATCGATACGGAGAAATTTCGGGCAGACGATTCGAGCTCCCGAGAGCTAGCTTCCGTTTGCGCTACGATAGTTTACGCTACGGGTCAATTATAGCACGAGATCAAGCGCGACTGAGTGGCCCAAAGTCTCCCCCGCCGTTCCACCCCCGTGAATCATGCGAACGGTAACAACGAATCGTTCGTACTCTACTTCTCTATCTAAAGAACGCGACTTCTCGATCTGCACCCTCCGTCTGAAATTGTGGACGCAAAAATATTCACCTAATAACTAATTATAAATTTCCAAACAATGTCTGCTCCTTTCCACGTAACAATAAAAATACTTCGACGCGATTCTACAAACATAGAAGAGCGTTCAAGAATTTTCAGAGATATTTTGAACCACAGAAACATAAAAGAAAATGGAAACTTGGGAATTTGGGAACTCAGCATGTCCCAGTATGCGGATAATGCGAGTCAATGTGTGGTTCTAGAAGGAGGGTTGGCAAGATCGTAGACGTGGACGCTGCTATAGAACTAGATCCCCGAAAACGGAACTGTGAATCCTAGCGAGGAACGGATACGCGCGAGATTGGTCCCAGCCGTGATAAGAACTTTTCGATGAAGAACGTTTCGAAGGAACGGGGCGACGATCTAACGTGAGCCGACGAGAGTGGATCGAGAGGGAACGGCGATCGAGCCGTGATCACGCCACGAGAAGAATCGATGAACACGATCGCGAGAAGCCGCGAGGAACTGGCAGCGCATGGGACACGAGTATGGCACCGAGGGTACGTGCCAAAAAAAGAAAACGGAATGAAAACAGTCATTGGGGACTGTGAAAGGGAAACGCGGGGAATCGCGTCGCGAAAATTGGAATTTCCCGTACGAACAATTTTCTACGGGAAATTTGTTAAAGTCGTAGCATAAACGAGGAAAATGATCGTGTCTCGGGCGACGCGTGGAAAAGAGGAGAAACGCTTCAGAATGGAAAAATCGATCGGTCGCGTCTGAACGGGGGATGATCGCGCGTATACACAGAGAGATACGGCTATAAATATACACATACAGAACCGTGTATACATATATATGTATATATACACACGTCTTTTCACGTTTGTTCTCTATTATGTTTCGATGGCAGTGTCTTGGTTCGCGGTAGGCGGCGGTGTCTCGACAACACGCTCGCTGAGAATGGGATCGAAGCGAGGAACGATCGCGATAAATATCGGCGCTCACGAGTTGCAGGATCAACGACGATCAACGCGAGCATGCTGATGAAATATAAGGCTTTCAATTGTAGGTGGCAGTGCGCGATTTCTGGCAGTGGCGCGTTTCTCTATGATCGCTGAACTCCGCCTCGATCGATGCGATCCTGCAAGCCGCGCGATTCGCGCAACACCATTCGCAGAAAACACACCTGGACATACTATAATTCTCTTAGGAAATAATACTGTGGAATGAAGAAGCACTTTGGAAATGGTGCACGGTGATTTTAAATGGAACTTTCAAGAATTTCGAGTTGAACACAAATGGTTGGCTTCACTTGTTCGAAATGCATTGTGCTTAAAACGGAGCTTCGAAATTCTCCTTTAAATAGTAATATGGAATTGTTTATTGGTGCACCAGCGAAGCTGTTATTGCTATTGAAAAATTCAGTCGGAAATCTCTAGCTCTAGCGAATCAACTATGAAGAACCGTAGATAGATTTATGCATTTATGACGAAACCGAGTTGGTACAATTTAAAGTAATAATTTTCAATTTGTTAAGACCATTCAAAATAAGGACAAGCTTCTAAATGGATTTTGTTCCCTGAAATTGATGCAGAAAATTTTTGTTTCGCATAATGATACGCGGTCTAACGATGTGTAAAGATTTTCACAGCGTTACAAAGAAAAATAAAGCCAAAAAATGGTCAGTTTTTCTACCGAAAGAATGATTCTACAGCACGGCGGCCCCGTCGACAACTCTAACAAAAACGATTTTACTATGCATTTTAGTGCATCGATCGAACACAGCAATGTTCGTCCAGGAGGCTCCTGCGAATGCGGGTGCGGTGGTGGTGGTGGTTCTCCCCGAACACGAGTGGCCTCTGGATTCAAAAGAACAATCATTCTTCCGCTTGAAGTCGCAAGCTGATAGGCTGGCACCGCCGGGCGGGCGATGCATCGACAAAAATTTCGACTAACTATGTACACGCTCTTTGTTGACCGCGTCCCGCGTGTCTTGTCGCGTGGTTTACAAAATGAACTTTGACGAGTGCTGTCGAAGAACACGAGCGGAACGCGCGCCTCTCTCGTACGTCCGCGGCAGCTAGAGATCTATCGGATTACACGTATAATCGTAATAATAATAGTAAGAATAATTAATCGATCAATTAGCCTAGAGTTCTTAATTACAATCGTATTGGCAGTGTGTCTTAGCTGGTGTGTGTAGGTGTGTTTCCGTCCGTGTGTGTTCCAACTATCTCTCTCTCTCTCTCTCTCTCTCTCTCTCTCTCTCTCTCGCTCTCACACACGCTCTTTCTCGCTGCCTTTCTCTCTGTCTCTGTACACATTCTCTCGTCGTGCTTAGCCACACACAACACGTCATCGACAACACGTATCATCTAACTCTTTCTCGCTCTCTCTCTCTCTCTCTCTCTCTCTCTCTCTCTCTCTCTCTCTCTCCTCTCTCACTCTCTCGCTCTCTCTTAATTTACAAGTATCCGTCTATCTCTCTCTCTCTCTTTTTTTGTTTCTGTTTTCGTATCCACTAGAATATATGTTAATGTGTACACGTGCGCGATCACATTGTTCCACGATGTCAAAAGTAGTCGTACGCGACGCGAGAAATAATACTCCTACGATCTCAGCCCTGTCTACTTGATCTATGAAAAATAGCAAGACTCGACGCGGATCCGTCTTCTGCGCGCGAGTCTACCCTCATGTCTCTCCTCTTCGTCGGTCAGAGTTTCGCTTCTTCTTTCTCCTTCTCTTCCTCCTCCTCTTCCACTTCTACCATTTTTGCTCTTCTCCCTCTCCTTTTTCTTTATTCTTGTTGTTCGTATAGATCCCCCAAACTCCGTGGAAAATGTCGCACAGCCATCGTCGTGTTCTCCATCCCAGCTCACAGTACAGAGAGCAAAACGGACTCGCCGATCCGATCCGATCCGCTTCCGATCTACCGGACGCATGTTCTGCTGTTCTGGGCTCGCTGTGGTTGGAATTGTTCGAAAACTGAGGCAGTGTGTAATCGGTCGATCATCTCGGTAACTCGATGAGAACGATGGCGAAAAATGAAAAACGGTCGGAAACTCGATCCGGAGATTGCTGCTTCATCGGCGACGACATCTCGAGACGCCCGACTCGAAAGATAGAAGAACGAGAGAGGGGGTAAAATTGGAAAGAAACAACTTGTTTTCTCATTTCTCTTGTCTGCGCGAGGATCGTCGTAAAAAATAGGCGACTATCGAGGCCAAAGACGCGTGTCGCTAGTCCCCCGGGCATTTTTCCTTTTTTCTTTGCGTTCTATTTCTTTTTTTTTTTAACTTGTTTTGTACATCGTCCTTCCAAAAAGCTAATACGGATAGATCTCGATAGAAATCCCGTTGACAGGTCGTCCGAGCGGTGTCCTCGCCGAGATTCTTGATGTCTATCGACGAACCTAATCGCGTCTCTCTCTCTCTCTTTCTATTTGTTCCTTTCCTGGTTTATGCTCCCCCTGTCGCGCGCGTGACAACGGCCAGCGCGAATTTCTACCGAGCCGAAGATCGAGGTAGATGCATCTCTTTTCGAAAGTTGGTCTCGAGGGTCTAAGGATGAGTCGAAAATGTTCGTGTTTCACGTCCCCCGTGTATCGTCGCCCCTTATCTCGTTGGCTTCTGTCGCGGGTGCTTAGAACAGGGCCCGGAAGCGCCAAGGGGCCCGCAGCTAGATATTAATTGATTCCTAAGGCCACCAGAGTGATTATCTCCTTACACCACACGCGTTAACTAACGTTTAACAGTTTTCATTTATTTTTTTTTTCTCCTTTATTACTCTTTTTTTTTTGTTCGCTTCTGCTTATCTTTTTAGTTTTATGGTCACGGTTGAAATCTCCGTCGCAGTGTTCGCGGTTTCTTCCGTCCGTCCTCTCCCTCTCCTTCTCTAAATTCCATTATTAAATTCAACTTGTCCACCGTTTCCGATCATTGGTCTTCGCGCACGGCGGTCAACGATATAAAATGTATCTGCGGTGAGGCACTTTCGAGGCCTCAGCTCAGCTCTTCCCAATCCGACGAGCGTCGTTCTTCTTCTTCTTCTTCTTTTTGTCTGAATCTCGAAGGCAGACCGCTCGCGGAACAGGCAGGAATCGACCCCAAACTTATGGAGATTTTCGATATCGATAGGCAACAAGAATATCCTTTGTTTCGTCGCTATACACGACTACTATTATATTTACCTAACGATCATCCCGATGGATTTTTAGGCTAAATAAATTAGAATATATTGTTCCTCCTCCATTGCTCGGTGTTCGCCGTGTTATTCGTCCCTTTCCGATCCGATCCGATTCGATCCACAATGCGATCTATTAAAAGAAGCATCGCGGGTCCGTGTGTATCCTCCGATCTGTGTCTTCTGTAGTCTTCGTCCTGGACTCGTCTGCCGATTCGTTCACTCTCGTTCACCGATCCGCTCTCCCACGCTGACGGAACACGTCTAACGCCGGTCGTTCGTTCCTCTGGACACGTTCAGGCTTCGGATTCTTCGCTAGGTTCCCTCTCCTCTCCTCTCCTCTCCTCTCCTCCACTCCCTCCCTTTCTTCATTCTACACAGACCAGGAAGCACAATCGTCCTGATACAGGACTCGTCCCTAATTCTGGCTTAGTCGTCGCTGCTTCGTCTCACACTTGTCCTCGATCACCGCGGCCGGCATTATCACGAGTTCTTGACCGGTTTCCGGCGCTGTTTCGACCGTGTCGTCTGTGGTGCACCGCCGCTTATCGCCGAGTACAAAGCCACACTGACCTCTTCCGGGTTCGCTGACGCCGCCTTCCGGATACCAACGTTCTTCGTGGGACGCACCTCGGACTCGAGCACCCACTCGTCCGGCTCGCTACGCAGAAAATTTCACGTTCCGTCATGCGACAATCGTTACAAACTGTATTAACCTTCACTAGAGTCCAGAACCGTTCCCAGCTTCCTACTATGGCAGTAGGAGAACTCATTTGCAAGTCGCAAAACTCTCGCGAGTGGTTTCCGTGTTAAGAGTCACTCTAAAGCGGTGTTAGAGACTCTCAGCACAGTGTCCACTCGCGAGAAATAGTACATATCTAGCTATAATAGATTTTAAATAAATAGTCTTAGCTTTATTCTAATCCCTTAACTCATGTTATTCTAATTTATGGATTCCTCTGCCTCTTCGGTATATCGCATTCGGTTGAGAACGTGTCAAGTATATTTACTTAGAGACGGTGTACGTAAAGAATGAACTCTTGTCGTTTACGGTTCTGGACTCTCGCGATGGGAATTGTATCTCCTATAGCAAGCTGAGATGATGACAGTCCACTGTGATTCGCTTTTGGTTTGTTCTAGTTTGATAAGGCCAGCTTCGTGGATATTATTGATGAAAACTGTTTATCTATTGCAATTGTGCTATTTGACGATAAGGATGTACACCAAATTATGAAGACACTAAAGATGGGTGTGTTGAAAAGAAACTGCCAACTCTTCAGCTGCTAATGGTAGCAAAATTGCGGAATGACTTCGAGTACTCACATGTCTGCAGGGTACCACCGCAACAGCACTTTAGTCTTGCCGTCCAATTCCACTCTCCGAGCTAAAACCTGCGAACCGGAACCAGTTAATGTTAATACAATGAACTTAGAGGGACGACGACTGTGCTTCAAGTTTATGGAGATTCGCTTACTTGACTAGTTAGGGCCATCGAGTTTCCTGGTGTCTCGGCGAGGCGACCTTGCGTCCTCGACTTCGCCAGCTGCACCAACCTGTATTGGAGACCTTCCATCACTCCCGAGTCGAAGTAGTCGAACAGTCTCGCTGAAACGTGCAGAAAATCATGGTCGATTAGATCATGCCAGGTTCCCATGTCTACCGCAAGCTGATTAGGATATTCGTATTTTACTTTTACACAATAAACGTGCTCTACAGCAGTAAAATCGAACCCTGAAGAGGGAGTACTCACCCGACCAAGGTTGTCGCCTATATCTGAGCCGTTTCCCGTTTCTTCTTACCAGCTTCCCGCCGCTCTCGCAGCTCCGTCGTCCAGAATTGTTGCTAGTCTCTGGCTGGCTGAAGTGTCCGTTGACGTGCCTCTCGAGGGCGGTCTGAAAATCAGAGAACCACCGTGAGTACACCAAATTTTAGCATCTTCCAGGGACAGCGAGTCCCGTCTTGGTCCGGGAGGCAATAATTTTATCGAATCCAAGCGATTCCGCTGTAATCCAAACGACACACGGAATGCGATGGACTACAACACCAATGGTACCGGCTCTGTTCGTAGTAGTGCGCAACGATCGCTTCGAAGGCGACGATAATAGACGACGAGAAAGACAACACCCAGAGACAGATCGACGAGGAGTGGCGAGGTGGTGGCAACAATTGCGGGCGGACAGTTGTTGGGAGAGCTGTCCCTGGAAAATGCCCGTCTTCCGAAGACAGTCTGACCGAGGCAACCGTGAGGCGATTGCTTCGACCATACGGCGACGGTTGCAGACGATAAACGTCGTTCGAAGAGCCTTCGTCGCAAGTCGGGAGACCGATGAAGGATGTTCAGACGAGCGGACGGAACGCGGATGTGTCCCGTGACTATTTTTTACGCCTTTCGGCGGAAGAGTTTGTCTTGCAGTCCGGAACCGGAAACCGGAGTGTGCTTTGACGAGAGCAGTGATGGTCCAATAGAAAAGAATGTCACAAAAATAACGAACTGCGCAGCGCCCCTTTTGGTCTCCGATTCAAACCTTTGATACATTACCGAACTTCTTGAGCGCCAACAACACAGAGGAACATCGTCCTCTAGCGTTGCCAGCCGGGCGCTTATGGGAGGAGAAAGAATAGGATTAGTTCGTGTGTTGGTTGTGTCTGATCATAATCCGTGAGTTCGCTGTAAACACGAGGAGGAGACGAGAACCTGTTCGTGCGTGTTTGTGTTCGACAAGAGCACCGTCGAAAGATCCGAGAACAATTCACGATTTCCGCGCACTTTCAACAACATTCGCTGGGTATAACCGCGAGTGGTAACCGAGATACAACTCTATACCTGAGAGCTGAACCTGCTGCCGCAGCCGTCGACGATGCACCGGAACGGTTTGTTGCCGCCGTGGGACAACACGTGCCGCTCCAACCACCTCCTCGAGCAGGAACTCCTCCCTTGCACCTTGCAGCCTTGCCATTGGCAGACGAAGTTGTCGCCGCCCGTCTGCGTGTTGATGTGCGCCGCCTGCAGACAAATTTTCCAACGAGTTTCAATCAGTCCTCGCCTCAAAATCAACGGGCCCGAGTCTAATCGACACAGAGTGCACGCCGAGTGCACGCAGAGTGCACGCCGAATGCACATGCGGAAACCTGACCGAAGGATACGCGGTAGCGGATATCGATTACGAAATTTCGAGCTCAGCAACAATGCGGTGTTCCTCGGAGCAACTCGATACGAGTCCGAAACACGTTTTTCTTACGCTGTCAATTTTCCGTTTCGGTAGCAAGCAGATACCACTTATACTGGGTGAGTCACTTGACTATACCACCTGAATTTATTCGTAACCTGCTTGTGTGGTAGGTCAGAAAATATTTGAAACAAAAGTTGTTAGACATTGACCCCCGGTACATACAATCTACTAATTAATTCTTTTATATTTTACCGCGTTATCGAGATACGAAGATGACCTTGAGTTTTTGTTTCATATAACAGTTAAATGTGCAATTTGAAAGAGCATCGAATGCCGAGTAAAAAGGTATTACGGTATATGGGGTGAACACGTAACAATTAGCGAGATATTCTTTAGTTAATCTTCGGTGGAAGTACAGTGTTTACTCTTTATATGTCGCAAATGTCGTAAGTGTCCCGGAACTATGCCCACTGCCGCTGACTATAACCCCTGAGGGGCCTTGAACCGAGGCTTCTCGAGCTACGCTGTCTTTTTCCATCTTCGGCGTGGATAAAAGAATAGTATCTCCTGGCCGATATATGCCGTGTTTTGGACATATATCGAGTAAACACTGAATTTCTCGCTAATGCATTTTTCACGTTTTTCTTGCTACAGCAACTTCAAATGCTATACTCCACGATTCGATAGAACTCTCAATATCCCAACACCGCGTCACACCGACTAGTTCGGATAATCGAGGTTCTACCAAACCGTGGAGTAAACAAGTAAATACGATCGAAACTGCATCGTGTTGGGTATCATTTTAAACAGAAAAGCGTCACGAACATGTTGCTGGAAGTTTCGTGACAAAATAATGAAAAACAAACAAGCTATCGTTGAATTTGACCAAACACGCGCTGAAGGTTCCATCAACCTTCACTGGTACAGTTCAGTGGCTCACTCTGTACAGGGTGTTTCCTGGTCCGGTGTTAGAAAAGAAGTGAATCCGAATGTAAAATGTGAAGTACAGTGATTTCTCTGTATATGTCGCCAAGGCCTGGATGATAAACGTCGCGGAATTATTCCAACTACCGCGGAGTATACACCGTGAGGAGACTCGAACAACGAGGAGTGTAAACATAACACACACGGCTCTGGTATGTCTCCTGCACGATACACGACGCTGGCAAGACCCGTGTCGTTGACATATATCGAGAATTCACTGTACCTCGAGAAAATCGGATCTGACGATTCATCGATCACGCGTGCTTATTGTTCATAGCCAGCCGATTCCACTTCTTGTGTCATCGTCTTCTCCGTACCTGTAAATGTTCCAGAAGTTCTCCGCTGGACTCGAAGCTGTCCTCGCACTTGTCCCATCGACAGACCCCGCTGTCAGTGGTCTGTTGCCTGTCTTTTTCCGGTTCCCTAGCCGGAAACCGTATAGTGGTCGGCGCTGAGAGTATCGGCGACAGGGGTGGTTTGGACTCGCTGCTCCTCGACTCGCAGCTTCTGGATTCGCTGCTTCTCGACTCGCTGCTCCGTGAATCCTCCTCTTCTTCCTCGACGTCGTCCTCGTCCGCCGGCACAACCTGCGTCACCTTGGCCTCGGTGTCCTCGGGTACCTGCAGCCTCGACAACAGATCCTGTCCACCCTGCGACCTCAACGATCCCAGGATCCCGGCGGCGCAGCCGTTCGTCAGGTTGTTGTTCTCGTTGACGTGCGGCTTCGCGAGGATGCAGCCCTTGAAGTCCAACGTCGTCGTCTCGGTGGTGGTGGCCGGCGTCGGCGTCGACTGTTGCGACACCGTCTTCGGGTTCGGGCTCGCCTCGACCGCCGATGTCAACCTACACGGTGGTAGCAGGGAACTGGATTAGAGGTTGCGGTCTGTTCGTTCGACACTCCGTTGTCCCCTCGGTTACAGAGGTATACTCTCACGAAAATAAATATTAGCCAACAAAAGGAACAATTTTCAGAACAAAAGAGACGACCAAACGAAAACTATTGTCAAACTGACATCAACTTGTATGCTCATAGAGTGTTCCGTACCTCGATCGATGGCATTGATTCGATACTGTTCGGGATATCGGTTCGCAACGAGCTAGGTGAACCGACCGTTTAACAGTATCCCCTAACTCGGCGTCCCTAGTCGAACCATCACCTACCTGATCGACGAGATCTTGCAGCTCTGTATGTTCTTCAATACGTCATTCGAGATGGGCAGACTGGGCACCGGTTTCGGTAACTTCTTGTCCATCTTACCATTGGTCCGCGGAACGATTACCAGCGGCGTCTTTTTCGTCGGCGGCGGCGACATTGTCAGGGTCCGGACTTCCCAGTCGTTGCCGGTGGCGTTGCCTCGGCCAGTCGGCGATACGGTGCCCAGGTACTTCGCCAGGCCTCCCTTGTTCCTCTGCACCGTGGGTGGCCTCCTGAACTCCGACGAGCTCTTCGCGACCAGCACCGACATCGTCTCGCTGCTCTTCTTGATCTGGGAACCCATACGTAAATCATCACCATCGTCGTTCTATTCTTCCAAGAACCACCTCTGCCGAAAGTTTCATCAAAATCGATTCGTGTAACTTGGAATGTGTTTCCTTGCGAGAGTCTTGATTCGTATCCTCTATTCTCAAGCAGGAGAGGCTAGAATCGAAGGCCTGAAGGAATGAAGGACGTTACCTTGGACTGTTGCGATTTGATCTGAGTTTTGAAGTACTCGGTGATCTTCCCCTGAGAGTCGTGATGATGGTGCCCGGCGTTCGGCTTGGTGATGCTGGACTTGCTGGTCCCTCTGAAGGTGGGGTCCGCGGCCCCGGACCTCGGCACAGCGCCAGCCTCGGGCTCGCCTTTGAGCCTCTTGTAGGTCGAGCACGCGGTGGCCGCCAACGGCGGGGTCCAGGGCCAGTGGGGCCTGGTGCCGATCTGCGAGGACGGCGCCAGCTTGGGTAGAGACGGAAGTGGACTGGCTGAGGCGCCACGTATCGCTACCCCCTCGTCGCTGCTCGTGCTACACGGGGAACCAGGCTCCGTGATGTCGCTGGTACCGCTGCTGCTGCACTCCCCGCAGGACACTGCCACGCCACTGGAAAACGAAAACAAAATCGATCCATGTAACACACTTCCCAAAACGTGCTCTTCAACATTTATCTTAAGGGGGCCGGCAGGGTTTGAAATCCATATGCTTATGCATGGGTCAAAACCTTTTCAAACTATCGCTTCAATATTGCAATGAGTAGTTTAAAAGTGGTCACTTGTGTTTCCTAAAAGTCCAATTTATGTCTGTATAGAGCCCAAATTTCGAATTTCTACCTCATCGGGGAGTAATTAACAATATTCGGCAGAAAATTCGAATTCTGAAGCAAGTATGACGTCACAAGATGGCTGCCGCTGAGAGATTCTCTTAATTTCGCGAGATTTAGTGTTCGTATCGAAAAAAGGGCTCTATACAGACATAGCGAAGACATGTACAAACACGGTGGTATGCATTTTTTATTGATTACTTACTTATTTAAGACGTAAAATGTCTAGAAAAAAGGCACAGGATAACATAGCGTGACAGTCAAGGCCAAATGCCTGCCGGCCCCCTTAAGAGGAAGACTCGTTTAACACTTTACTCAAGGTGCCATTTAATGAAATAAAAATCGGTAAAAAATTAAATATATGATTAAATATATCGACTAGTCCTCTAACTTTCTTACATTTTACTGATCCCAATCAAATTTGGTACAATGAAGGTATTAACGTAAAAATTCATTTTAAAACCTGGACAAATAATTCCGTCACCCACGTGTGGGTGACATGGCAGTCAACGTGTTATGGGGGTTGAGTCCGTTGTTTAAGGAAAATCGATTTTTGTTAGGAGGCTGGTATACGTCATAGTTTCTAGCAATTCGTGTTCTACTTGGGCCACTATAAAATCTTTATCATTGTTGTAGGAGCTCTTCAGCATTGCTCTTAAGAGGTCACGCGGTAGCCCGCGACTGCAAGAAAATTCTTTTTCGGGGGCTGCTACTTTGTACTTTGTAGCAGCCCTAGTTCCAGTCAAGCGACCGTAAAATAATCTCAATTGTTAGACGACAACTTTTGTGACTGCTCTTCGTTGCTTAAAGGAACACCCTTTTTCCTTAGGGCAGCTGGTATTAGGTGTTAACACTAAATTTACCAAGCACAGAGCATATAAATGTGAAACGTCTTATGGAAGGGAGAAGATTGAGTTTGCTTAAACTTTGTACGATTATCATTATAATGTGTGCTTAAATAAATAAGCCAAGGCAGTAGTTTCCCAGGGAAACGTTTTTATAATAATTGTGAAATAGAAAACCGGTCAGTTTGACCGTGGTAGGTTTATGAAAATAAGTTCGTGCCGTGGATATGTTTATATTATTCACCATTGAAAAATATTGTAACGAAAAGCCGCAAAAATTTTATAGTGACGGTATGATGTCTTTGCCAAAAAGGTCAGAAGAGTTTGTGGAATGAAAGGGTGATTACATATTTTATTTTTATAACTTAAATGGTACAAGAGTAAACAGCACGAACTTATGCGACGACCTAATACATTATAATCTGGCGACTACGTGTCCACGTAACGAATCTCCTTCGGTAAGGTATTTCAATAATGTCTTGAAACAAAATTTTTAAACTTTCTTGTGGTATATCATGTCTATGGAGGTTCAAATATGCTTGGTTGAATGCCGATCAACTGAACGATACAATTCCGTAGATAAATCGGCGAAATCGATTTTATAAAATTGTATGCAGTTACGTGAATGTACGGAGGCTAGAGCTTCGGAGTAATCAACGAACGGACGGCCGATGTGGGTCAGAGACGACGGATCTCTGTTTCTCATCTGATCGACCTTCCTCCGCCAGGCAACCGATAGACGTCGATGGACGATCGCGAGAAAGCTCCGGTAGCTTTCCGTAAACATATCCCGAGGAAGTTTCGTTCCAACCTTTCAGCGAGGCCGATTGGAACCGGCTGGCTACTTCGCTGTGAAGCAGACCGATCGATCGCGAGTTCGTTGCAAAAAGAGACGTGGGTGGAGAAAAGGATCCGCCTCTCCACTAAATCAACGCGTTTCTTCCCGAACACAGAAATTTCCTAGGGATCAAGGTTTCGCGAAAAGAAACTAGCGAGAAATTGGTCCAGTTGCCCCGGAGGGCAAACGAGAATATTAGGCAACGAATGAGAGAGAGAGAGTTCTGGTTCCGCGGTGTTTTCTTGAAATCGACGGCTCGGGTCGGAGAGGACGGAAACGGCCACGGGGAAATTGCAACGCTTACCGGGTAACGATATTACCAGCAGCGCGAACCTAATTACAGGGTCAGACATTGGTAATTGGCCCGTCGTTTCGGGAGCCCGACGGGGCCACGAGCCCCGGGCTCGCTCATCCTCGACAGATTTGCACGTAACTCGCCTGAAAGGATCCCGGCTAACTTGCCAACACGTATTCTTCAGTATTATTTCTACATGAATGTGACAATCTCTCCCAGAATTCCTTTCGGCGTCTCTTATCGCTCTTGACGAACTATTTGCTGGAAGAAAACCCAGAATTCTCCTCAAGGACAGAGCAAAAAGCTTACATTACAACCAGCGTGCTCCACTTCGCACGTAAATAGTTTCACAATATTTCCTAACTATGTCATGTATCGTCTCGAACTTCGTAGCCCCTCACGGGGTATAGCCCGCGGTAGTGGAAATAATTCCGCGACGTTTATCATCCAGGCCTTGGCGACATATATAGAGAAATCACTGCAATATATACTAACTATATAGCATAATATCTTGACTTTGTGCTTTCAATGGTCGTATCAAGTAAATTCTTCAGCAATTGACGTACTGTGTACAATAACTGTAAAATATCGCAAATATACTACGCTGATAAATAAGTAGTTTTACTATTTCTCTAAAGCCTGGACCGCGACGGCTACAGTTTATAATGAGTAGGATTTTACGAATTTATGGAAAAAGAATGTGCTGGTAAAATTTCAAACAGCGACGAGATTACAAAAATTTGAGGCTGTTGATATACTATTTTCAACTGTAGATAATTCTTGAAGGATCAAGGATATTTTTATTTGATTCCTGTTTCTTACGAGATTACAAAAATTTAAGGCTGTTGATATACTATTTTCAACTGTAGATAATTCTTGAAGGATCAAGGATATTTTTATTTGATTCCTGTTTCTTACGAGATTACAAAAATTTAAGGCTGTTGATATACTATTTTCAACTGTAGATAATTCTTGAAGGATCAAGGATATTTTTATTTGATTCCTGTTTCTTACGAGATTACAAAAATTTAAGGCTGTTGATATACTATTTTCAAATGTAGATAATTCTTGAAGGATCAAGGATATTTTTATTTGATTCCTGTTTCTTACAATCGGTGAACATTTTTGTTTCGCGTAAAGATCCGCAGTCTAATAATCGTTCTCTAGCATTCTCTGGCTAGCTGCTCGAATTTTTCCCTCGTAAGTGCGTTAAGCTCGCGAAAGGGAAAACCTTGGTGGACGAGGGCACCTGCGTTACACGAGCCGGTTCCCTCGAAACACGTGTGGCATGGCTGTGGTTCGCGTTTCGTCGACGAGAACGAAAAAGAACACCGCTGACGCGACGAGTATCATTTCCGTGGCCGCGAGTAAACGAATATTATTTCGCCTTCGTTAGCGCGGAATCCGCGCGAGGAGGCCGCGACTTTGAGTATTCCTGTTTCCACGATTGAAACGGAACCCGTTGCTCAACGCGACGCCTCTAACTACAGTGAATTCTCGATATATGTCAACAACACGGGCCTTGCCAGCGACATGTATCGTCCAGGAGACATACCGAGCCGTGTATTATGTTTACACTCCTCTCGTGCTTGGTGAACCCCCACGGGGTATAGCCCCCACGGCAGTGGGGATAATTTCGCGACGTTTATCATCCAGGCCTTCGCGACATATATAGAGTAATCACTGTATCGAATGGGCCTTCAACGCAACGAACCGAGTAAATCTCAATGTCTCTGTAAAATGCAACTGCAACTAATTCTTTCTTTTCCTGCTTCGTTCGAAAAACAAAAGCGCACGAAATAGTCGTGCATATATCAGACCGACAACGAAATTGTTAATGTCAGATAATACCGAATAATATTAGACCCTGGCTACAGTAGAAATGGCTATAAGTACAAATTTAAATAGCTCCATCCATATGCAACACTTCATTGTACAAAGTGCAAACCAATACAGATTGGAGCTAGCATTTTCATTTCATTTCCGCCGAAGTATGTGCTTCAGCAAAGAAGAAAGACACTTTAATCATTTCCCATGAAGGCGTCCTCATAATTTCATTAATTGTAAAATAAGAAACCGATTATTCGACCGTGGTAGGTTCAGCGTTAACGATCGGAAGAGCATAACGAATCGGGAATTGATCTAAATTCAATCGGGACCGCGCCAAGTGGCTCGCGGTTTCCGTCGAATTATCGGCGCCTCGGGAACCTACGGTGCTTCTCGCAGCTCGCATAATTCTTCCGGGGAGTTGCACATCGTTGCAGCGTGCGCAACGTTTCGCCAGCTGGATCATTGCTCGGTCCGCGAATAATCGATTCGCGTCGACACGGAGCCGAACGCGTGCGTGCCTGGCGACCGGATCGATAGAACGTTTGATAGTAAACGCGCTCGATGCGAACCTGCACCTTCGACCGTTTCCGGATCGAACGAGAGAGTTGGACGATGCATCGATCAGCCTCGAAACGGTTCGCAGTCGAATTACCGCTGGCTCTCGGTGTGTCGCAACTGTGTCGCTTCGAGGTTCGAGATTCGACAGGGCAACGATCGATCGCTGGCCTCGGCGATTCAGCCTCCGAAAACATCGGAAATTCCATCGACAACGGATCAGAAACGAAGCTGCCCGGAGCGGACGCGATTACGATCGTTCCGGTAGCTTTTGTACCAGCCTGATCCTCGCGATATGTGTTCAAGACATTGCAATCGAGTCGGGTGAATTAAACTGTCGGTGAAGTTGTGAATTCTGTGTAAATAATATGAATAAAGAATGTCTTTTAGCCTCTTGAGTCCTGTACTCCGTTATAGTGGCTTCCGTGGAAAGCATCCGTTTGAACGCTACGAACCACTATAGTGGCTTTTGTGCCGTCAGCGGCCAGGCGCGCCGTCCCTGGGAGACAGAGTTGCGGACGAGCGCGCCGCACAGTGGGCAATTTGGACAAAATCGGATTCAAAATCAAGGAACTCTCGATAGGAATGAGCTAGAGCGATGAAATTTTTTTTAAATGAAAGCTGAAACTTTGTAGAATATGGGAAAAATAGAGAGATTGTGGTACGAACATTTTTTAACCTCGAGGAAATTCGTTAAACGCGCATAAATTCAAGAAAATTTTAGTTTTTCCAATACCACGCGCGGAAAAAAATTTTTTTTTAACATGCTATACATCATTTCCCATAGATTTTTTCATGCTAATTTCAAATCTGGTCTCAAAATTTGTCTACGATCTTAGGATTTTGCAAAAAATAGATTTTTGTGACAAAAACTAATGAAGTCATTTTTTCGTTGAAATGATTGGATGATAATAATCTCCCTATTTTTCTCATATTCTACAAAGTTGCAGCTTTCATTTAAAAAAAATTTCATCGCTCTACCTCATTCCTATCGAAAGTTCCTTGATTTTGAATCCGATTTTGTCCAAATTGCCCACTGTGCGGCGTACTTAAAGGAAATTAAACCGAAACAAAATTCTATTTTGGCGCTGTTAACGTACAGCCATTGAAGGCCCTGTAGGCATACAATAGATATAAATTTTCTCCTTTTTCTAGGAAACTACGATCTACAAAATATACAGTTCTAATCACTGAAAACGTAACATTAATCGTAGTGCAAGCGGTTAAGGAGAGAGATAGACCAATTATCTTCGTGGCAATCATAGGCGATCGAAATGCCAAATTTTATAATGATTAAATATGAATTATACGTCGAATCTATGTGGAAGCATCGCAATAATATTTTCTTATTCCGTATCGAAAGATTGCCGATTTCCAAGTAGAATCTCAAGATCTTCTTTGTCATAGTTTGATTTTCCAAGATCTTTGCTAATACAGTGATTTCTCTATATATGTCGCCAAGGCCTGGATGATAAACGTCGCAGAATTATCCCCCCGTGAGGGGCCGCGAAGCTCGAGAGGCTTCGGACGCCGAGGAGTGTAAACGGCTCGAGTTATGTCTCCTAGACGATACACGACGCTGACAAGACCGGTGTTGTTGACATATATCGAGAATTCACTGTAGTTCGCAGACCAGCGGACGCCATGAACGCGGAAAGGTCCGGCAGTATGGAGTTCGTAAGTGCTCGTTAGCTCCTAAAACAGCCCCCGTTTTGAGGGGCAGTTTTAAGGGCGAGAACCGTGTGTTTCTCGGAGTGCTGCATACTTCCGGTCGTTCGTTGGCGACTGGTCGTTATCGTGGGCCGGCAGACGAAATATTTAGACAGTCCTCGCGCCGCGCTGGTGGAACGTTTACCTCGGCAGAGCCTGCGAAACTAGATTTCGAGCGGAAACGAGCGATAGAGAAGCGAAGAGACGAGGCGAGACGACGGATCCAGGTAGACACACGGGGGGGGGGGGGGGGGGGATCACGGATCGATGCGAGGCTTTGTCGTGTAGCCGGGGCTCCCCTCGGCCCGAGGGAGATTCGAGGATCGATAAAAAGAGGAATTTCATTGCACAATGACCGTCATTCAGCCGGCCGGGGTTTAATGAACGGCCGGCCATCTCTCTCTCTCTTTCTCTCCGGCTCTCAGCCGGCAGGGCTCCGGTTCCTCGGCCGGTGAAGTGCGTCGTTGCGTAAACGCAATGTCGGAAAGGAATCGTAATGTGGAAAGGTCAGTGTCTTTCTTTCTTCCGTGACGTCGCCGGCTCGGCCCGGCACGAATACGCCTCCGAAAATATCTTCGGCCGCGAAAACCGCGCGCGAGTGGCCTCCTTTCACTCTTCCTCTCCCTCTCGTTCCCTCTTTCTTCGTCTCTCGTCTCTCGCTCTCCTCATCCTTCTTCGACGCTCTTCTCCAGAGCGTCGTTCCGCGAGAATTCACGGCGACACCTTGTCAGCGATTTTTCTAGTCGATTTCGATCATTCACGCGAATTCTAGAACGAGATGATCCTCTGTTGGATACATTCAGAATGATCGCGCGAATTATTGGATTTTCTGGCTTACTCTGATCATTGGACTGCGAATTTCATGCAATTTATGCGAAAAATGAGTAAGTACGATTTACAGTAGAGGATAGATTAAAAGAATTTAAAGACACCGATGTATTATTTTATTTTCAACTTAGGTACCACAAAAATTAAAGGTGGAACGTTTTGCTTCTCTATTTTTATTTTGCTACTAATCATTTTGGCGACCCTAAGACAGTGTAAAGGTATTGTCAAACGTGTTCATGTGTTCACAGTTTGGTATTCGACGTGTTTATTTTTATTGTCAATGCATAAAATCCGCAGTCTATTTACCACACGTCCGTCTCTTAAAATAAACGAGTCAGACCTAAACGGTTCGATATTTCTTCGGATAGGTAATAGACTGGACTGCCGACCTTTATGCAAAATAAAAAATGTGTGCATTGATTGCAAGACGCAGGAGCGAAATAAAAATTTATTTTTGTCTTTTAATCATTTTATTAAACAGAAACCAATACGCTGATGTCCTTAAATCTTTTTAACATGTCCACTGCTTTAGATTGTGGTTACTCATTTTTGTCATAAATGCATAAAATCCGCAGTCTAGTAATAACAGAAATACTTCAGGCGTCAGACACATTAGCTGGTTTAAAGGTTACAGTAGTATATCGAACGTAACATAAATTTTGCAAAAAGCTGCAAATCCTCCGAGCACCTGCGTCGGAAATGACCCGGTCAAAGATGAACGTGTTAATGTAGTAACTAGACTGCGGATTTTAAACGTTTACAATAGCATTGAGCTGGTCGAATGTAAAACTATAAATACATTACAACAATAAGACGATGTTATATTACAATCTACTCGATAAAATGATTAAAGGAGGAAATGCATATTTCTTTCACTTCTGTTTCTTGAAATTGACTTGGACAATTTTGATTTCTCATAAAAATCCGGTAACTCGGTGAATTCTCGATATATGTCAACAACACGGGTCCTGCCAGCGTCGCGTATAGTCTAGGACATATTCGAGCCATGTTATGTTTATATTCCTCGTCATCCGAGGCCTCTCGGCTTCGTGACTCCTCACGGACTATGTGGGGATAGTGGGGATAGTTCCGCGACGTTTATCACCCAGGCCTTGGCGACATATATAAAGAAATCACTGTAATTTGAACGTTACAGGAAATTTTGGGTATTGGAGGCGCAATCGAGCATCAAAACTCTGATCGATGGATCTCCGGAGGTTCCTGGGGATCGCGCGATGCATCTGGTCGATTGCATCGTCCTTGCAGGTGGCTCCTCCGCTCGGTGGTGCACCAAGGCTCCGACGATGCTCGCACACGTCGACACGCTTCTATCGAGCACCCCTTCTCGCTTCTCCCTTCTCTCCTCTCTCCTCTCTCCTCTCTCAGCGCACGGTGTCTCTTCTCTCTCCGCTCCGCTATCCACAACACGTTCTTCTCTTATTTTCCCCGTACCGTTTCGCCAGCGCTGTCCCTCCTCTCTCGGGCTTTCTCTATCCGTCGCGCTTTTACTACTCGGCAGAGCGGCCGTTTCACTCTCGGGATCCCTTGTCTAGTTCACTGTCGCTCTCCTTCCTCCGCGCGTCTCTCTCCCCTTTCCTTTCGATTTTTCCGTGCCGTCGACAGTGCCTCGCTCGCCTCACATTCGATCGAAAACGGTCCCCGGCGATGGGAAACGCGAAAACACGGTCCTGCCACTGCCTTTTGCAAACTTCTCGATTCTTCTTCGTCGAGTTTAGAACCGGCCGACACCGAAAACACGCGCGCGTTTTCAACGTTTTACGCGGACATTAACCTACTGCGGGTTGAACGCATCTTTCCGAGTGAAAAGTTTACGATGAACAAGCGAGCAGTTATGACCGTGGACCTTCCGCAGGAAATAAAACGGAATCGTGTTTAGTCCTTGTGCAAAACAAAAATTGTCCGCATTGATTGTATGAAACGCTAACCGAGAAGATTCTCCGTAACTTCAACAAGCCCAAAGTAGTATATTAACGTTCCTAAAATATTTCTGCCATTTCAAACTGCGCGAACTCGTTTTGTCGCAAATGCATAAAATCCGCAGTCTAGTCATGCTGCGGTTCACAGTTCGTTTCAGCGTGTAAAGGTGCGAAGGGCCGCACCAAGACGAACAACTCGGTCGAGAGTGCATCGCCAAGACAGCAACTGCAGATCGCCAAAAGACTAAAAATAGTCATTCAACAAAGGCCCGCGGGGACGGCCCAGTGAAACGGACGATTATTTCCCTCGAAAGGCTAGGAACCACGTTGGAAACCATTTTTCTTTTTTGTTCACGGAGACGAATCTCGCGCAGGCATCGGTACCGTTTCACCTGCCCCGCTCCGGTGCTCTTATCAGCGGATTCTTCCGGCAATTCTGCCATTTTTATCCGCCCTTTCATTCTTCCAGTTCAGCAAGCACCGCGCCTCTTTTGTCCTCCTCTCTGGTTCGCATCCCCTTGTTTAGCCTTTCCCTCTTGTGTTCCTTAATTCCCTCTGTCTCGCAGCCGCCCCACCCCCACCTGGATCCCCGCGCCGTCATCCCTGTTCGGTGTCTCCGTTCATCCCCCAGGTGGTTGGTCGCGTCGCCGAGGCGTCGTCCCTGTCCGTGCCCCCCTTTACTCCCTGGTCCCCCCCTCCGAATTCTATCCTGGTTCCCCGAGTTCCCCGTTGCGAGCTGCGTCCTCGTCGCTCGGGCTCTTAGAATTCCGCTCGAGCCCTCTCGCTCCCTCCCCGGGAAATCTATCCTACTCGTTCCAGCGCGTCCTTCGCTCCCGCCCTTTCTCGACTCCCTCTCTCATTCTCTCTCTCTCTCCCTCTCTCTCTCTCCCTCTCTCTCTCTCTCTCTGGCCCGCTCTCCGCTTTCCTCCGACAGTATTTTCTCGCTCGCTCTCCGTCCCCCGAGCCCCGCTTTTCCTCTCGCTGCTCACTCTCGCTGGTCTACTCGCCCCCTCTCCTCCTCCTCCTCTCATTGTCCTCCTTGCGCGTCCTTCTCTCCTCTTCTCCCCACTCCTTTCTTCCCTCGCTGTCTGTCTATCTCTCCGTCTATCCTCTAGCCAGCCTGTTCCCCGTCTTCGTCGACAGGCAACCGGCTACGAAGCGACGACTAGCGATGGGAATGACGCCCTCGCACGAGCTATCGACCTCTCTCTCCAGCTCGACTCGATTACTCTCGTGGGGGTGTAATTGATCGCAGGTACCGCGCGACCAAGGGACCTTCTCGTCCTCGGTAACCTGGACCTCGCACCTGAGTCTTGCTCAACGACCGAGGAGGGTGCTGCGGTTTAACCCCTGCTAGACGGACGATTTTTCGGACTACGGGTTGAATCTACTTGGCAGGGCTGAAATTTTTTGTGGAGGATCGAAAAGATCGCTGAGGATCCATCGTCGAGCGGATTTAACCCGTTGCACTACTATTTATTTTGTGATTATGACGATTAGAAATTCTTCATCGTTCGGAATTTCATGGAAAAGGAAAACATAAGTTTTTATAATTACTGTATGCCTAATTATAATGTATTTATGTATTTATATTAATTTTTTATTTAGTTTTTATATTATATTATGTATTTATATTATTTATCAATGTGTGTATTTATAATTTGAATTTGATTTCGGTTTAACCCTTAAATGCATGAGTGGGGTCCGCAAAGGACCCCAGTATTGGATTTTGTGTTAACATTTTTAGCCGCGCCATTTTTAGTTTGCAGAAATTCTACAGTTTTACGGAAAGTTTACAGAAATAAATTGTTGCTGTAATCAAAGTTAGCAAGGAATTAGGTAAGTGGGGTCCTCAATGGACCCCATGTATGCATTCATGTTCCTAATGTTTAGTTTACCTATGCACTTAAGGGTTAAAGGAAATTAATATTTATCAGACTCTGTTCAGAATTTTCATCACGAGTCTGACTCGATATTGTAGGCCAAGGGGTTAAGTGTGATCGCATTTTGAGACTATACCGATGATGCACTTATGTAGAAAATCGCTGTGCCGAGCAGGAGATGAAGCAGTGTTTGATAAACAATGAAAAATTGCCCTTTTCTGTTTTTCTCTATCTGGTGTAAGAACAAAGTTGCAGCCCTGTCCAATTACTAGATTCACCCTGTACAGTTGTCAATGGCTACGTTCGTTCAGACAAGTTCATCGCATCCATTTTCTTATTAGTCAATCAACTTATCTTGAGGACTTGAAATCGAGAAGAAATTATTCCGCGACCTATCGTTTAGCTTCTCAGCGTTCCACTTGTAGCCTAGTATATAGTGAATTCTCTGTATATGTCGCCGAGCCATGGTCGATAAATGTCGCAGAATTATCCCCACTACCGCGGGGTATACCCCGTGAGGGGCCAAGAAGCTCGAGATCCACGTGATCTTAAATAGTATCTCCTGGCCGATATATGTCCGTGACTGGACCCGTGTTTTGGACATATATCGAGTGAACGTTGTAGTTAGCCGATTCGCTTTGTATAGCTACGTCCATCCAGGCACGTTGATCGAAATTTGTTTAATAGCCCTATCGTGGGTAATTAAGAACGTATCTTAAGGGCCAAGGGTAGTCACGTGACTTTTGCAGAGTCAGCAGGTCGCTAACTGCTGTATAATTTGCGTTCACAGCCTTCAGCTACTGACTTAAGATCCGACAGGTCTTAAGTCTGTGACCTAAACTTGTCACATTTTTTGCTCTGTATTATCGATATCATGAATTCTGACGCCAGAAACGTGCCTCAAGTTTTTGGCTTTATTTCGCGCGCTAACTCATCCAATGGTATAAAAATGCTTGGAATCCACGGCATGCACATCGCCAATTTCTAGCCTACTTCTAACGCTTATATTACCAAATGTCTGCATAATCTCGTCAGCTCATGACCAGCGCGCGCTAGATCGAACCTTCCTCTTTCGAACGAGCCCTTCCCCAGCGAAAAATATTCTCATACGAGGACGAAAAGTTGAGTTACGTAAAACCATTTTTCGCCTATTTTTGTCGGTAACGTGGTCGCTCTACCTTATCGCGAATCTACAGAGTCTTGGCTCTTAAAGACTTGAGATCGAGAAGAAATTATTCCACTTTCGCAAAGTTGCATTCGTTAACCTTCTTTGGAAGTCTTCAAGTTCTCAGGTTTCTCGACCGTCACGTTCTACGTAATTTTGACTCTGTTTCGGATGTCTCACGACGGTGTCAGTCCCATCGCTAGCTAGCTGCTCTAGCGCTCTGTCTCCGTCGGGAAAACGGCGTCCGTGCGTTTATCGTCCTCTCCTTCGCTCCCTCGGAACGTCCTCGTCGAACGCAAGCCGGCGGAAATGCATGCTCACCTAAATACCTCGAGTTATATTCACAGCTAGAACCAACTGCCGCAGTCGGTGGACAACGAGCGACAGCCGCGAGCATGATCCCTCCGAACGAAAGCCGGACGTTTCGGTTTCGAATTCGATCTGACGAGTTCCTGAGCTGTTCGAGCCTCTCCGACGGCTTCCAACCAAGCCCGCTGAAATGTTCCAAGAGGTCGAACCGCATCTTGGAATCTGGCCGAAAGCGACCGCGGTGCTTCTAGCTTTTCAATATAAATTTAACTTATCCGTCTTCGCGAGACTCCGGTCACAACTCGACGAAGATTTCCTGGTACCGCGACTGGGAACTTTGCTGGTTGATTTGTAACTTGAATTCGGAAATGCTGATGATTGAAACTCCTGATCTCTCTGTTCAACGATTCCCCGGAAAACTTGTCGAGAATATCACAAATATTAGACTATTAGAAATATTGTTGTACCGTTTCAAACTCCGTAAAGCTGTCGAGTAAAGAAATCTATGTAGTTCCTGTACTTTGCAATTGACACAGACAATGTTTATTCCGCAGAAAAATCTGCAGTCTACTGATAAAAGTCCCCTTCCCAACAATTTCCGCACCCCAACTCACACATGAAGACTTAGTCGAAGGAATATCACTGTAAACAGTGGAAATAGAGTGATCCAGCAATTCGCTGTTCGCTGAGAATTCCAAAAAAGGGGAATTTCCTGCGCCATATTTTCCTCCCCTCCCTCGCGGCTGATTTTGTAAGAAAACGCACGCGGCGAGCGTCCGGGAAGCAGATGTCTCGTTGTCGGCTTTCACCGTCGAAGGACTTCTATTATTCACGGATTCGATGTCTGTTATCTCGGCCAGGAAATCTTCAGCTCTCGCAGAAAAGGTCAACCCCCAAGCGGCGTGGCACAGCGTGGCGGTCGGCCATCTTGACAGACACCCCCGCCATCCGGTGATTTCCTTCTTTGTTCCAGAAAAGACTACGGAACCGCCCATCGCATCGGTCGATTCCCATCAATTCCCTTAAATTTTTCATGCTACCTAACCCCTGGTAATCCCAGGATTTAGACAGACTTCTCTGCCAGCCTCGATCTCCATCCCCGAGAACGAGATCCGATCTTCTCGTGCAATGTCCTGCGCCGGAACCGGTCTTTTCGATCGTTCAAAAAGCGTGTCGTCAGCTTTGTTCGCGAAAGTTGTTGTGTGCCACCTGACGGCTGCCCACGTTCTGCGAGTAGATCTGCTTTTTAATTAATCAGCTTTTGGTCCACGAGATTCGGCGACTGAGAAATATTACTTCCACGTTGCGCAATTATTTTAATTAAATCTAGCCTCGTGCGACAACACTTTTAGAGCCGGGGTTATTGAATAAAGTGAAGCAAGGAGAAAATGGACAATATAAATCATTCAGGTATGTTCCTTAACTCGTTGCACCATTTATTTTACCATTACAATGCTCAGAAACTTTTTGACGTTTACCATTTACTAGGGAAAAAGGGAAATTTATATTCATTGTGTACACACGTAATGGTAAAGTGACCGACTATAATAAAATAGAATTTCATGCCAATTTAAAAGGACACGTGTATTTTGTTTGAAATCTTCGACACGTTCAGCCAATTTTGCTCAGTAGAAACAGATCCAACGCTGTCAAATTTTTGCGGTTTCCGGTGGAAAAATTTGCGAAAGGGTTCGACGCATTTTCGACAACCGAACCGGTGGTCGTGCACCGTTGGATTTTTACGAGAATTCGAACGAGAGTGCAGTGAACGGATGACCGTTGCGGGGGTGGAGATTCGATGGCCGTCACAGCAGCGTTGCGTAACTGACCTACGCCCAATCCGGTGGTCCTGGACATGGTCACGCGACCGCGCGCACAACACCGGCACAGAGAGTCCGTCCCTCTCCCTCTCTCTCTCCCGTAAAGGGTGGAAAGGTTCGAATCCCCGGAAGGGTGGAAAAGTCCGGCTCGTTCCGTCGGTTCCTGAACACTTCCGCCGCGGCGCAAGAAATTCCTCCGAGACGATAATTCCGCAGGGTAGCGAGAGATAACGCGAGCGGCATAAAAATTTATGAACTTGACCCCGGCTCTCCCCGTGGCTTAACTCGTTTGCATCGTACCGAAGAAGAATGAGAAATAATGCCGTCGTCAGCTACCCCCTTTTCAGTGTATTTTACTGGACAAATTACAGAAAGCAAAAAACATTTCACGGACGAGTACTTTGTACATTTTTGTTGCGGAAGGGACGCCTGTATGTAGAATCATCATCTATCTTTAGAAAGAAGAGTTTCTTCAGCATTGTTGCTACCGTGAAATACCTATCAATTTTGCTGTGGGTGTAGTATAGTTGCAGAATGTTTGCAGTATTATCCATAGTAGGTACAGTGGTTGCTCTATATATGTCGCCGAGGCCTGGATGATAAACGTCGCGGAATTATCCCCACTACTGCACTCGTGAGGTGCCACGGAGGAGGCGTGTAAACATAATACGGCTCGAGTTATGTCTCCTGGACGATACACGACGCTGACAAGACCCGTGTCGTTGACAAATATCGAGAATTCACTGTATTAATCGATTGAAAATTGTGGCTCAAGTCTGACATAGCTGTACGTCTTGTACAACATTTACAGTGTTGCCAATTTACCAACATTTACTAGTGGTGCCAATTCACTGTAAATACAGCATTATCCGCGGTACCAATTCACTATATGTTATTAGCGGTGCCGGTTCACTATAAATTGTAAATTAAATCCAACCTAGGCGCTAGTCCAAATTTGCCTACGCTCTGCTACATGTTGTTACACGCATACATAAATATTCATGATAATATGGACAATACAATCGAGCGACGGCGACCAGGAAAATGGCACGTACACCGTGGTGTTCCAATAGGACAAGCAGTCGAGGGAGGTATTATTTGATATTAGTATAGATAATTATTCCATTATTAATAACAAGAGATAGAGAATAGGGAACGAGTGACGAATAAGGTAAACCAAGTCCCGTTTCTTCGGGAATGAAATTCTTTCTGAAAACGGTGTAAGAGTGTAGTAGGGGCGTGACGTTTGAATGGATGAAGCTGTAAAGGTGTGACCTTATAAAACATTGTTTTCTCCGTGGACGTATTCCGGAGCAGTCAGTACACGCTAATGATGCAAATGGGTTAAGCCGCTCGGATTCTTTTCGACTTCGAGGAACGAGAGGGTCGATCGACACCCCTTTCTCGCAGACGCGACGGCGATGGGGGGCTGCGAGCTGCAATCCATCTGGAAGCTATTACAACGGAGCTCGCCACGTAAAAACTTGACTCGAGGGCCGAGGCTTCGACCGGGGGGGGGGAAATTAATACTCGCGGGCCGGGCTCAGCCAAGAAACTTCCCTTGTTAGGTCACGTTTCCGGCGAGTCGATTCGCCTCGACGGCCGATTAATCTTCGAAATTTCCGTACGAGTCGCGAGCGGCTCTTTTTGCGCCACGGATTCGCCAAATCGAGCTTCCCTTCTGTCAGTCGGAGCAGACTTTCGTCGGGAGCTCGTGCTGCTGGGTCCATCCCGACCCTTCGTTCTGTCTGTGTTGTACACATTATCGACATCGACACACACGTTTCATCGCGTTCTAAAAATTGACCCTTGCCATCGATGCGTAAAAATGTACTAATCATTCGTACCTACGCACAGTGGTCCCAAAGCCGGAAAACGTGGCCAAAATCTAAAATATGAACTTTCAGCTAGGTAAGTTTTAAGTATGGGATTGGTTACTATAAACGTGTTTCTAAGTGGGGGTAAACAGCAAAAAGGTTGTTTTTTTATACCTGACCAACAGTCACAGTCCGAACTTCGAGTTCATTAGACCGTACCTTTTTAAGCTTGTGAAGCACATTGCGAATTTCAAGTGCACAGTGTACAAATTGTGTTGAAACGTTTCGATTTTAATTGTGCATTATGGATGCTGTTTGTGGAGGTAAGTTGCATAGGTTTTAGTGCCAAATGTTTATTGTTAACTGATAACTGTGTATGCAAAGAAAGAATAAAAGTGAAGGCATAAATTATTACGATGTAGAGTACAAGTTGCAAGTCTCGCACGGTCCATCGCTAAAACTTGGTGGAGCTTCTACTACATAGTATTATCTTGCAATTCTAAAAAAAATTAGCTGCCCCTAGGTGCCTCTGTGGTCGTAGCACTATTTTTTGTAACGCAGAGTAGGTATTTTATGTGCTTTCCTTGCATTTCTTGTCAAACTGTCAGAGATATGCACTAAGTCTTTCTGTAAAATTTAAACAGATTTTCAAAAGAATGTCAGTTTTTTTATAAAGAATCATATATCCGAAATTTTTTTATATTTTTCAAACACGAACGCTGTTTTTATACCGGCTGTTCATTTGAAAACTTTCCAGCCGAATATCTCGAAAAGTATGAAAGATATTAAAAAAATGTAAAACACGTGTCCAAGGACGTTTGGATGGCGTTTCCAAGGTCATTTGAAGGTCAACTTTGTTTTTTAAATGGAAACCTATATTTTTTATTATGGGATCCTATTGTACGTAAAAAGACCAGCAATTCTTCAATTCTTTCTTCTTCGGGTACTATGAAGTGCGAATAGAATACCTACTTTATACAATACAAAGGGTAGAGTTTGCTATCCGGAGAATTAGTCTTTCCCCTCGTTCAGGTCAGTATGAGACAGCGAATTTTCTAATTTCAAGCTCAGATTCGTGATCAGCGACCCCAAAAACGGCCCAATACCAATTTTCAAGCAGAACCAATAAGTTTTTAATAAGTTGTGAGGTTTTGACCACGTTTTGGCGATTTGGGACCACTGTGCAACGCCATGCCAAATACAAAAAACTATAAGTAGCGGATTTTTATGCAAAATAAAAAGAGCCTGCGTTAATTGCAACATTCGTTTCTTTCATTAATTCTTTTGAAAAGAATGCGACAATATTGTTACATTCTTGAAATGTTTCTACTGCTCTGCATTTGATCTACACGTTGCTGTTATAAATCACAAAATCCGCAGTCTAGTAATCCCACACAATAGAGTTCATTTTCTTTTTAGACTATGTCGTAACTGAATGTCGCACGACAGCAGACACTGTCCTTTGTGCGTTTGTTGTCTTAATCATTCAATTAGATCTTCGTTTCAACCATGAGGGTTTGTCCGACTGTAATAACATTTTTTTTTTTTAATAAGAACACGAGAGTAACCCGTATGAATATGAAACATAAAATTGCTCGTGTTTCGCAAACGAGGCTGGCAAGGTGAAATCGATGACAGGTTGCGGGTATCGGTCCCGATGAGTTCGAGCCGGACCGAGGCCGTTAATGAAGCAACTATTCGAATGATAATGGCCGGTTGTAACGCGGATAGAGCCGGTGTAATTTTAACCGACGATGTTTGAATGCCGGTTCGACAGCTGGCCGCCTGGAAAACAATCCGCCGTTCGTCAGCGGGTAATTTAGCCGTCATTATTGCGACCATTAAACAACGATCTTGGTATCCGACGAGAACCCGGCGACCGGCCGAGTCCGCGGCGGGTACCTCTCTCGCCGGCTCGAGTGCCCGGTGCTCTCCAACGAATATATTTAAACGGCTCGCTAGAATAATATCCTGGGAGAGGGCTCGAGAGTCGAGCACGATCGCTCAAAGGAACGTCCTCGCCCTTTGAGTCGTTCTCGAATCGGTCGTTGACGAGTCGCTGCCCTCTAACGGGAGGACCCGGCCCGTCGGGTCGCTGTCTGCTGTCTACTGTCTCGTGGGAAACGCTGGGGGATGATGGTAGCCGTCGACGACCCGCCCCTCGACCCGCCCTCCGATTCAAATCGAACTTTTCGGAGCCCGGGTTCGTCAGCCTCGAGAATAATGAAAAACCCCTGGTCCGAAACTTGGGCAAGTCGATTATTTAGGAAAATTCTACGCGTTGCAATTTTCCATACTTTTCGTACCGCTAATTATTTCGAGCAAGAATTGTGCAATCTTCGAATCCTGGACTAACCTAATCTTAGCACCAAGGTCTACAACTACTGTTAGAACCCAGATCGATGGAAAGAATGGGAAAACTATATTTAGGCGGTAAGTAGCTCAGCGTGCAGAAGAACGCTTACTCTACTGTTTAGGTTACTGTTTTAACTTGTTCGTTTGGAAAAATTTGAAAATCCTCTCACGAATTAATGGATACTTATCGTTGGAGGTGTGTGTTCGAGGCTGCGCGAGAATTGTCATGAATATATTATTGTCACGTGGGGGGGGGGGGGTGACACCGAAGATCTAACTGTTCATTTATATACGAACGGTGCAACGTTTGTCGGGATTCCTGTATCCGGTTCAAAGGCTCAAAGCGTCGGAAATCCTCGAACCGTGTAGAGACACGGGAGAACGACGAGCTTCCGCGAAAACGTTCTGGCGGTTTATGTCGACGGTTTCGTCGAAAAACGCAGCCTGCCGTGAATCTTCCGCGAGGCGGAGACTCGTAAATCTCGCGGTTGCTGCGAACGAGCAGGCACACGCGCGCGATATCTGCACGGAATGAATTAGAATCTCCGCGGCCCTCCATCACGATTAAACAGGAAAAATCAAACCACGCCTCCTCGGGGCACTCTATACAGAAGGAGCAAAGAAACCACGCTTATACAAGACACTCTATACAGAAGGAGCAAAGAAACCACGCTTATACAAGACACTCTATACAGAAGGAGCAAAGAAACCACGCCTATATAAGACACTCTATACAGAAGCAACAAAGAAACCACGCCTATACAAGACACTCTATACAGAAGGAGCAAAGAAACCACGCCTATATAAGACACTCTATACAGAAGGAGCAAAGAAACCACGCCTATATAAGACACTCTATACAGAAGGAGAAAAGAAACCACGCCTCCTCTGGGTACTCTATACAGAAGGAGCAAAGAAACCACGCCTCCTCGAGGTACTCTATGTAGAAGGAGCAAAGAAACCACGCCTACACTAGACACTCTACAAAGAAGGATCAAAGAAACCACGCATACTCTGGTTACTATACAAAAAGCCAACGAAAAAGTCACACCTTTTCAGGGCACTCTACGCATAGAAGGCACAGAACCACGCCTTTTAAAAGCACCCGGAATAGTGGGGATACAGAAACCACGCCTACTCGCGCACTCGATGGGGCAAAGGAATCACTCCTAATTTGACACTCGAGGCACTGTACAGAGTGGGGTAGCGAAACTGCGCCACGAAACTCTCTGGTGGGTAGGCGTAAAGAAACCACGCCTACCGAGGGCATCTTAAGCAGTGGGGGGAAAGGTACGACGTCTACTCTGTTCACTCCTACTTTGACACTCGAGGTACTGTATAGAGTGGAGTAACGAAACCACGCCACGGAACTCTCTGGTAGGTAGGAGGAAAGAAGCCACGCCTACTCAGGGCATTTTAAGCAGCGGGGGGAAAGGAACGACGTTTATACTCTGTTCACTCCTACTTTGACACTCGAGGTACTGTATAGAGTGGAGTAACGAAACCACGCCACGGAACTCTCTGGTAGGTAGGAGGAAAGAAGCCACGCCTACTGAGGGATTTTAAGCAGTGGGGGCAAAGGAGTGACGTCTATTCTGTTCACTCCTACTTTGACACTCGAGGTACTGTACAGAGTGGGGTAACGAAACCACGCCACGGAACTCTCTGGTGGGTAGGAGGAAATAAGCCACGCCTACTCAGGGCATTTTAAGCAGTAGGGGAAAAGGAACGACGTCTACTCTGTTCAATACACGAAAAGACAATGAAATCACGCCCACTTCAGGCACTCTACACAATGGGGCAAACGAAGCTACGCCTTCCAAAGCACTCAAACTAGCCGGGACAATAAAATCACGCCTACCGAGGGCGTTACGCGAAAGTGTAACAAAACCCCGCCTTATTCCAAAGCGTTGCTTTCTGGGAAATGCGGAGCGTTTTCAAGGAAAAGGCTGGTTCACACTGCAGAGGAAACGCTAGAAGCGACGGCGCAGAAAGCATGGAACATGGGCGATCGAGTGTAGGAGATTGTACGTTCGAATTACAAAGAGTATGATTGTATAAATACACCCCTGGTTAAAGTTGTCAAGATATACGCGAAGATCAGGTGATTCGAGTGGCCGATCCGGACCCCGTTCGCTCTCCGTTCACCCTCGTACGCGAGCGTACAAAAGACTCCTTTCGTTTCAAGAGAGTTCGACGCGAAGCGGAAAGAAAGAAGGAGAAAGAGAGAGAGAGGGGGGGTCAGAGAGGGGAGGGGTTAGAAGGAGACGAGGGTTAGGCCCTCCTGCTAAAAGCTGGTCATTAAAAGGTCAAAGGTTCGCGTATCAGGACGAACAAAAACGGCGCGCGGAGGACGGAAAGTATTTCCAACTTACTTACCCTCGGTGAGCACTCTTTAGAGACCGGCACAAAGAGTTCCGAGAGCCTCCGCCGGAGAACAAAGTTTACGTTCGGGCCGGTTACGAGGCGTTGACACGCAACGAGGGTGTTTGTCGAGCAGCACGCGTCCGAAACGCGTTGTTGTTCCCTTTCGTCCTCTCGGCGAGGTATCGCGAACAGCCGCCGTTCCCGGTTCCGCGTTTTATAGCCAAACCGACGACGATCGTGCGTCGACTTTTTTCCCGCGCCGCGCCGCGCCGCGCCGCGTCGCGCGACTCGCCGGGTCGACAAAGCACACCGGCTGCGGCCCGACGCCGACCGGTAGCCGCGGCCCGCAGCTTTTTCGACGGGATTTTACGATTATTGTCGGCCAATTACGCCGGCCCACGCGTTCCCGCGCGACCGACCCGCTCCTCCGAAAAAACGACCCGCCCCTGCCGCAGGACAAACGGTTATTATCGTACGGCGTTCGAGCGCCGTTTAAACTCGCCGAATTCATTAGCGTCGCCCGCGATTTCGCAGATAATTATCCGGTCTCTTTACGCCGCCGACCGCGCGCGCGAGTCCCCGTTCCAATTGGAAATGAACTTTTCACGTTTCTCCGCGGTTGCGATCACCAGAATTGTTTCCGGTGCACTGTCAAGCACTCTGCGACATTTTCTCGAAATACGGAGAATTCTCGATATATGTCATCAACACGTCACGTATCGTTCAGGAGACATACCCGAGCTTGTGTTTACACTCCTCGGTGTTGGAGGCCTCTCGAGCTTCGTGTCTCTTCACGGGGTACACGCCGCCGTAGTGGGGATAATTCCGCGGCGTTTATCATGCAGGTCTTGGCGACATATATAGAGAAATCACTGTATATTGTTGCGTTCTGTGAGAGCAACTTGCTAGCGGCTATCTCGGAAGCGTTTACACGTGTGGCAAGTGACATGCTAATGCATTCGCGCCTTTAGAAGAAGAAAAAATTGACATCTGTTACATGTATACGTTCATTTTAGTGCTTACACGTTGATAACGTTCGTGCGCAACGGATTCAGCTAAATTGCATGAATTTTATGCAACCACGGCGAGCTGTTCAACGGTAAATTACCGACATTACTAGTTCTTTCTAGGATAAAATCTTGCGCGACTCGCGGCTCCGTAGACGTCTTTTTTCGCGTTTTAACTCGTCGAGGTAACGAGGCGCGAGTAAACGGCTGATCAAATTATCGCGTGACTAAAAAGTTGCCGGTGCAGTCGAAAGCGCGTTGAAAAATTGAACCTGTCGGATGCGCGCCGGTGTTATTAAACCGGCTGGCTAGCAATGCCATCGCGTAATATTAGTCGGAGAGGTCGTCGACACACGGAGGATTATACTTCCCGCTTCGAGCTTACTTTCGCCACCGTTCCGCTGTTACGTTGCTTTCGCGCGGCGCGGCGTGCCGGTCTAGATTTAGTGATCTCTAAATTAACCGCGGCTCCCTCGAGGCGAGCGCCGCGCCGTTTCGCGAGAAACAATCGCGATCCTCTCGCCTTCTCGCCGATCTTCGAGAATCGACTCGACGACCACTTCGAAACCCGAATTAACGCATCAAGCAATTTCTATCCCGAGAAGTTCCCTCGAAATCAAAATACTGCAAGACCGAAACTAGAAAGCTAAAATTTATTGTAATGGATTTAGTTTACGTTTCAAAAATGCCAATCAAATTCGATTTAACTAGTTAACGCTAAACCTGCCGCGGTTAAATGACCAGTTCTTTAGTTTCCTATCGGTGAAACTATGAAAACGCTTCCCATTTTCAAGCCGCCATTGCACCATTCATATGTTAACGATTGATACGAAATATTTTTGTTTACGTTAATAAATGATACCTCAAATTTTAAATCGATCTACGCGTTACATTTTTCAAAAAAGATTGCTGAAAAACAGGCCAATTACACAAGATTCCCCCCTTAACACTTTGACTGCCAAACTGGAAACCTCAAAAATTCCATAAAATCAGAGTAAGTTATTTAATGAAATAAAAATTGAACAAAATTAAATGTATGATACTGAGTAGTCGTCCAACTTTCTTGCATTTTACAGTTCCTAATCAAGTTTGGTACAGTGAATATATTAGCGTAAAAATTCATTTTAGAACCTGGACAAATAATTCCGTCACTCACATATGGGTGGCATGGCAGTCAACGTGTTAAAGCGATGAATACGATGTGCACAGTGTACTGAAAATTTCGTGTGAATGAAAACTGTGGGGTTCGCGTCAATGCTTCAAAACCTACGGAAACTATCAGCTGTCTGAAATCGCAATTGAACGACTGGTAGATGGACGGATTGAACGGAACTGCTCGAAATTAAACACTGCGCCTTTCGTCCGCGAAGAATGTCGAGCCAACGAAAACCGTGGCATTCGCAACAAGGTTCCAGGACCGATACCGCCTGCAATTCGAGAACCGAGGACAACAAAATTGCAACCTGCCAACCGAAATTCTCAAACGTCCCCGTCGAGTCGCGAAGTCGAAATTTCCATGGACACAGGTAGTAATTTCAGATGTAACGCGGCAAGTTCATCGGTGCCGAGAAGTCTGCCCTTGCAAGCCGAGCCCGGAGAGAGACCAGCGCCGATGCGTTGCATTTAATTAGAGCTTCGCCTGTAATTGACCAGTGTTTGCGCAATGCGTTACCATCGCTTAGCAACGACGCTAACGTTGGTGCGCGCGAAACACCGTGGCCCCGCTCCGAACGAAACAGACGGTCGCTTGGCTAACAATGCTGCGCGTTTTGACCCTTCTATGGGCAATCAAACCGGACAAATAAGCTGGAAGGCGATTTAAAACCCCTTGCCCTACAATAGTTAGTCTCGCGACGAAGATTCTGAACGGAGACTAATAAATATGTATGTTATTAATTTCCTTGAAATCGAAATAAAATTCTATTTTGTTGTAGTTGATATATACCGTCGATATATCACCAACGTTCTCACCCTACGCGCCGTACAATTGAGTACATTTGTACAATAAATTGTTCCAACGTGTGATTCGATAAGTGCCGAAGTGATAAGAAATACTACACAATCCGGGATAAGAAGATTGCAGAATTGTATTGATACCAATGGCAATCACTTTGAACACCTCCTGTAAATGCAAGTTTATTTCGCCTCTTTTGTCATAAATGACCTTTGCTGACCTTCGAAGACCTTAATGTGGCACCTCGTTGGATTCAATAGTCGCTATCAGAAAACAGGAAACAAAACATAGCATTTCATTTAAAAAAAAAACAACGGAGACCTTCACATCTCTGAAGCGACTCCACCTAGGAAAAAAAGATTAACCAATGCATCTTTTGTTTCGAAAACTTTTCTGCTATACTTTCGGAGTTATTGTAGGTGGCATAGTTAGTGCCTCACCCTGTATATCCTTTGGAGAAGACACAGGCATACAATAAATATAAACTATCTCTTCCTTTTCTATGAAATTCCGAACGATGAAGAATTTCTAATCATTATAATCACAAAATAAATAGGAATGCAATTCTTCTAATTCAGTTCTCGCTGTTTCATCTTTCGCCGATAAAATCCGCAGACTATCGATTATCAAGGATTAAGAGCGAACAGAGTCCAAATAAATAGAAACTGCTAAGTCGTCTGAGAACTACGTTTTAACCCTTCGCACCCGGAGCCATCGATTCTAGGCTCATCATATCCCCTTCGAGAGGACATCCGAGTGCAAGAGGTTAATGTCTCGCAATTTGTACGATGAGGTTATCGTGACGAGAGATCGGCTCCGATGAAGAAGATCGGCGGCGGAATCGCGAGGCAGATCTCCGCGCGTCAGGTTGCTCGATGGAAGAAATTCTTCGGTTCCCGATCGATTCTGTTTCGGTTCCGTTGTATCGCGCGACACGATCCAGGCTATCGTTAACCGCATCGACATCTGCATCAGCGTGCCGGTCCCCGCATACGGATTGGTTACAGAGACTACTTGGTATTCGACGCGATGCTCCAGCCTCGGCCTCGTGTACACCTCGTCCTCCTATACTTAGAACAACCGCGGCTCTCTTCCTCTTGTTCCTCTTGTTCTCGTTCCAGCCTCTCCGACGGAGACCCGCTGAACGCTCTCCTCCCCTCTCCTCTCTTTACGGTCATGAACCGCGTGCTCGCTTCCTTTCGGCCCGATCGAGACCGACCAGCCCGATTTTCGGTGACTAAGATGTCACGTAGTGTTCCTGATTTCTCAACATTTTTCATTTCTCAAGAAATGAGAAGTAAGACTATATTTGTGCCCATAATTATGAAAGTGGTCTAAGTCATATATTTCTTGTTTCGAGATATTTAATGAATTGCATTTGAATAAATTAGAAAATATTTTTACATTATGCGACATTTTAATTTATAATTTTATTAGTCTTGATTAATGGAAATTTATTATGAATATGAAATTTTGGGTGAATTTCATACGAAAATGTTGTTTTTAAAGTTTGAACTGACTTGGACCATTTTCAAAGTAACTGAATGTCCTATAAATGACTTAAAGCAATAAAGAACTATGAGTTTTATTTGAAACAATAACTTTAATGAAATAATTCATGAACATGTATTAATTATTTTTAAAAAGTAATCCATTTTTATCATTTCGAGTTTTTAAGAGTCTTAAAGTGTTCTTGAAAAACTGGAGGGGTGTATGGTGGTAAACACATAATATCTTTATGTTTTTCTTCCGTTACTGGTCTAGTGGTGGTGTATAATGGAAGTAATTTAATATTTCCGTATATTTTTGGTCTTCCTCTTTTAGGTGAAAGATCCAAAACGTGGAATTTAGAATCATCTAAAGAGGTTTTATAGAACATTTTATAAGGTTCATTTTTCAAGAATCTCATCCATTGAATTTGCAGCCAAGAGAAAGATTCGCCCGCGGTATTTTTTACTCTTCTTGTTATTGACTCTTCTAGTGATTTCGTTGAAATAAAATCCGGCTGCGACATTCGTTTTATCGAAAATGTATTTCTTCTTCTACACTTTTCTATCAATTCATCATAATGCTCAGGGTTGTATAACTAATTTGCTTTTTTTATTTCCATTTCTATCAACCTAAAATCACGGTCATTGGGCAGAAAGGAATGACCCGATACCAAAAAATTGTTGTCTACCGTTTCAATATTATTATTTGATGACTGAGCAATTTTCATCCACGTCAATGCTGCTTTAATGTTACGATTTTGGCCTGAACAAGCATCACTGTAAGCTATTACGTGTTTGATTTGTGACTTAGACCACTTTCATAATTAACACTAAATGAATTCCATATGATGTTGAAATTACAACCACTATCTAATGGTTCATTTTTGACGATATCGTAAAAATTACATTCAATAAATTTAGTTTAAAATAATGTGGTGTGAAATAACTGATAAACTCATTTTTTTTTTAATTTTGACTTAGACCACTTTCATAATTATGGGCACATTTATCGATAATTCTCGAGATATAAATTGGGAATTATTATATATTGGGAAACTTTTACCAAACTTTTATAAAGTGAAACATTACGCTTTTGTTTTGAAATGACTTCTTAAGAAGCATAATGCGTCTAATGTGGAATCAGACAATCTACTTCTTTTTTTTTTGTAACAAAATCTGTAGCCATAGAAAAATTTCTTTCATTTTGTGTGGATGTTGGCTTTATCGTATACAGAACATCCAAAAATTTGGAATTCCTTTGTTAGAGTCCGGAATTTATTTTCTTCTGCCACTAAACTCTTGACACTAAATTTTTGAAGTAACTGTTTTTCCAGTAATAGTTCCTCATTTTGAGAATCTGAAAGTTTTTCACTATTTTCATAAGAATCATTGTCATATTTTCCAAAAAGTCTGCTTAGAATTTGTTTTGCCATTCTATACATATCTGCCTTGGATGTTAAATAAAAAAATGTATCTTCTGAATCTTTTTGCAGAGATTCTGGATTATGCAGATATTTTATAAGGGATACAACAATCTTGTCTCTTCTGTTAGATATTTCTTCTTTAATAACAACAAGAAACTCATTACTCAACTCAGTATTCAGTTTTTCTAAAGTTTTAAATAAGAATTTAAGAGAATTTAAGAATTTATATGTTATAAAATACATGAGATTCATAAGAATTTTCCTAGATTTAAATTTCTCGAGAAATACTGAAATTTCTCAAGAAATGAGAAACAATCAATTATAAAATTTCTCGAGAAATTCTCGAAAAAGAATTCTCGAGAGGGAACGCTAGTGTCGCGCGTCGTTCTATTCCTTTTTAAGCATGATTCACAGTGTAGGCACGCTCGTATTGTACCCGCGACGTCTCTTGTCCCTTAACTGTCTTCCGCTCGAGCCTCTATTTGATCCGAAACTCCTGTCGCGGTTTTCGAACGCTGGGTGTTATGCCGATTTTCGAAAAAATAATCATGATTAGACTACGAATTTTATGCATTTGTATGAAAAGAACACTAAGAAGAGTGATAAATTCCTCTTCGGCTCCCACGTCTTCCAACTAGTGCGAACCATTTTTATTCTGCATATTATGTCCGCAGTCTAATGACGATCATTTCGATAAAATTGTTCCGTGTGCACGAGAGACGCGGAGGTGCATCCCCAAAAGCGAACGCAGCGTCTTTCGGTGATCTTCCCGTGCCGGCGACAGAGGCGAGGAATTTTTCCCCGAGATAATGCGGTGTCCTTTGATTCGAATGGATGTCCCTCTCGATTCGAGACATCCTCCGCGATTCAAACGGACCGAGAGCCGCGGGCACAACCCTTCTTCCGTCACTGCTTCCACTTCTCGTCGAGGAACAATCGACGCGATCAATTAATTCCCCAAGATGAGAGAGCAATCGTGCCTCGAGCATCCCGGCTCCTTTATCGCCGATTCGTTTACCACCGTCTCTTCGTTTATTTATTCATGCGCGAGCGCAAACCCTTGGCTTGCTTGCTTGCTCGCGATTGTCGAACGGTCCGAGCCGCAAACAGTCGCGAGAGCTATTGGCGAATATACGTTTACGTTCGAACTGTGATAAACGATCGAAAGCACGATTACGATAAGCGTAAAAACAATTCTTGTATAATGGAATTAGTCAAGGATTATTACACGGTCAGAGACACCGATATTTTCATCATTTATTCTAGACTGTCGACTTTTATGCAAGAAATATACGAGCTACAGTGATTTATATGTCGCCAAGGCCTGGATGATAAACGTCGCGAAGTTATCCCCACTAACGCGGGAAGGAGTGTAAATATAGCACAGCTATGTCTCCTGGACGATACATGACGCTGGCAAGACCCGTGTTGTTGACATATATCGAGTATTCATTGTACACACAGACATTTACTACTTTTCTTAATAACTTTAAGCTCAGTATTTTGAATTTCCTCGAATGTTTATTCGTTTCGAGTTGATCTACCCAAATGCTCGAGATCCATAATTATTATTGTTCCACTATGAACATTCCAAAGGAGGCTTGTTTTCGACGTCTTTCACCACCTCTTATAGCGCTATTGCAAATTCAGCATAAACGCAGCGTTATACGATCACAATGACCGATCGAAAGTAGTCGTTCGTGCCGTTCTATGGCCAGGTCATGGAAGTCACGTTTCGAACAGTGAATTTGGTACAAGGGCTGTTGCGAAGGGTCGACCGACCGTATTCCATCGCGTTCGCTCAGCTCCGAATCGAACCAGAAGACTGGGAGAGAAAAGAAAAAAAGCGAAAAAGAGGGTCGCGCAGCGTGTCTGGCGAAGGGAAACGTTGAAATTCGAAACTCCATTCTTATCTGGATCCCTCGTTTTTCTGGCCTTTTTCCCGATAATAGATCGTGGGACTTAATCCAATATATGGGTGACCCTTGACGCGAACCCCGTCGATCCGGAGGGAAATCGGCTTCGAACCAGCGACTCTCAATTTGTCCGACCGATGTCACGTCGCATTTAACATCTTCTAATCTCCCCTTCGCAGTCTCTCATCGAATTCGAGTCGAAACACGTGAAAACTCTACTTTCCTTCGTTCTTCCGATCAATTTTCTGGAAGCTTAAGGGGGCCGGCAGGCATTTGGCCTTGACTGTCACGCTGTGTTACGCGGTGACTTTTTTTCTAGACATTTTACGTCTTAAATAAGCAAGTAATCAATTAAAAATGCATACCACCGTGTTTGTACATGTCTTTGCTACGTCTGTCCAGAGCCTTTTTTCGATACGAACACTAAATCTCTCGAAATTAAGAGAATCTCTCTGCAATATACGTATATGAACTTGCAAGGGTCAAAATCTTGACAAATTGACGCTTCAATATTGCAATGAGCAGTTTAAAAGTGGTCACTTGTGTTTCCTGAAAGTCCAATCTACGTCTGTTCAGAGCCCAAATTGCGAATTTCTACCTCATCGTGGAGTAATTTGTATTATTCGGCAGAAAACTCGCTTTCTGAAGCAAGTATGACGTCACAAGATGGCTGCCGCAGAGAGATTCTCTTAAGAATTAATCACGACGATGCACCGAACTTCGCTGTCTATTCGATTAAAATGATGCAGAGAGGAGAGTATATATTGTATCATACATTGTGTACATTGTATTTACACTTGCACTCTGAACCACAGCTAAAATGTATTCTTTAGGATTTTACTTCGAGCACATACTATGCTTGCCGGTATTTCAAATTTTAAGCAACAAACAGATTTCCCAAAGCTGCTCTCTGTTCACTTAGTTCCAAGAGATCGAGAGAGTTAGCGATCTATACGCGATCTTTCGTGTAAATCAGTCACAATAGCACGATACATTTAAGTGTTCACTAAATTTAAATTACACCAACGAAAAGGGTACATGGTTGAACATGTATCCTGATCTAACAAGGTAAACGTCACAGTGGCTGACTATGTAATAAAAATTTATTTTTCACCTTACTTGATAGTATAGTTAAAAATAAAAATTAGTAGCATAAAGTAGAGACACTCATTAATATAAGTTAAAATAATCATTACATAAAATTAAAACTTACTAGTTACAAATTATTATTTTGAAATATGCGTCACATCTAGAACAAATCTTGAAGAATTTCTTAAGCTGTTACTAAGAAGTCTCGCTAATCTATTAAGGGAATATTTCACTATATCTGGATATTTTATGTTACGAGAATGAAATAATTAAATAAATATGCTTTAACATGTAAACCAAATATTCGAACGTGCAAGAAAATTAATTTTTTTACTATAAAATTATAAGATTTACATATTGGGACAATAGTTTTCTTAATGTACCAGTAGGGGTCCGTTCTGTTGTACCTGTAATTGACCGGTCAGCACGTGGCTGCACGTAGCACAGGTGAGTTTTCATGTGAAAATGTTGAGGATTTAAATATGTTATGTCTGTGTATTCTCGAAGTAAGTATATGCACAGTATTTTGTACATAACCTTGAAATTTTAGATTCATAGAAAATTAAACTTCATCTATTTTCTTTTATAAATTAAGCATGGCAGAAGCGAAAAACCAAAAATATACACAATATCAATTAAAACAAACTTTTGAAGCTGTATCGGAAGAGGTAACAGGTAATGTCGTACATATTATGTGTTCGGTTAATGGGACAATGTAATTCAGGTACACGCGCTCTCAGGTTGTCCGCTAACTGGGACATTGTGCATTCTCGTATAATCGTTAAAATAAATACGTCAAACATGATTTCGAGGTATGACTGTCCTAACTTTCAGTAATTACATTGTGCTAGCTTCCAAATGAAACAAAACTTGTTTAATTTTACGATGGTTTCACACGTTAAATAAAGAAACACCGTACCGCTATTCCTTTAAGCGTCCGGATACTGGGACGTTTTCCTTATCCCTCGCAATGAAATGTATTTTCAGAGGTTTTCGTTGCACGCGTCACTCTTAATCAAACTTAAACGACGCGGAGGACTCGATGCATTATTAAACCGTTTCCGTCGAGGGCAGACCTTAGCAAACGCGTACCGGCACGACTTTTCTCTCAATAAACGACGGTTTTATTCCGAACTTTGCAGCAGCGAAGCGGACAGAAATTACGGTGCTAGAAAAATACCGACTAACGGGAGGCATAGGGCGGGAGGGAGGAAGGGAGGGAATCGATCGGAGGCCTCGAGGCGAGAAAGCAATTTCCTCGCATCGATCTCTTAATAATTCTCGCGACGGTGTTACGCGTATCCGGCGTCGAATCGACCAAGGACGCGTCGATCACGAAATTACCGTAACGAGGCTTATCTTAATGCCGTAATTTCACGGTGAATTTCAATCGTATTTATCGCCGGGCGTATCGAGATTATTACCGGCGCTTATTACCGCCGCTCTAAACCCGTTTTTATCATCGTTGTCGATCGTTACGCTCTTCGAGACACGCTCTCTCGGTTTCCCGTTTTCCGTCTTGTTATCCCTGGGAGCTGAAGAAACCAGCACAAGAGTGACTGAGACCTCGTTGCCCGTGTCCAACCCTTTCCACATCGATCTGGACTCCAGACGAAACGTTTCAAAAAGACTCTACTAAACAGCAACGTTGATCCCCCTTTTCGAAGTAAATGGAGGAAGGCAATGTAAATTTTCTTCCCTCTTAAATAATTTTTCCAGTGGGAATTGAAGCGCTTTTTCCACCGGTTTAGAAAGTAATTGTTACCGTAACCCTGTGGAGAAGATTCATTTTTATCAGGGGTTAATGATCTTTTGACACTTCTCGCGCGTAAAGTAATCGAGCATCGTCCCGATCGAAGCGGTTTCTTGGCAGATTTTTCGGGACATTATGTAGTTCGTAAAGAAGGGTCCCTCCTTCAGGAAATCGAGCGATTTCGAGGGCCGGGAACTCGACGCAGAGCCACTGTCTACGTCACGAAACGCAACCCCTCCGTCATCGTTCCGCCTCCCCTGTTTCGCGTGCTCCACGATTGTCGCTTGTTCCTCGACTTCCCGTCGCGCGGCCACATTATCGTCGCATTAGTCCTTCCTGTGGGACGGGACAGGGTCCCGGGATCTCGTGACGCTTCCTGAAAGCCGAATCTTGTCGGCCAGGACTTCGTTCCCTTCCCTAACACTCTCTGCCAGCCGATCCGTTCGAGTTGGAATAAAAGATCCCTTTGCGCCTGCAATCCTGAGGAAACGTGTCAGTGTGGAGGGTGCGACGGTGAGAACTTCTATCTAAGATAGCTCCTGATGCTTGTGCTGAGGAAACGTCCGAAGGATGACGGAAGAATGCGATTTTTTTGTATCCTCTGATCTCTGTATATGTTTTCGAATCTTCCGAGGTGTCCACATTATATTAGTAGAATATCGAAGAAGTTCCACTAGAGGATGTTGAACAAAATGTGCGCAATGAGCTCTTTGATCTCCAACAGTCTACGATAGTACAATAGTTCTAGTAGTTTTATTTGTGTAAAATAATATTTTTCGTAAAAAGATGGAGTTAAACACTTCATTGATGGTTCTTTGTTCGATTTTTCTCCACGTTACTCTTGACTAGCTTAAAGAGAGGGCATGGATAACGCAGAGGAGTGCTGTTAGAAGCAAGAAAGAAATTGTGAGAGTATTCGCTCAAGAACCTGAAGAGCAGCGTTCAGAATCGTGTGACATATCTCGGAGACGTTATAATCAAGCTTGCCGAGGGGTTAATCGCGCGACAGCGACCAAGCGAGTGCCGGGGACTTTTACAGCGACGCTTTACTCGAATAGGCGAACGAACCGTGCAATCTGCTTCGTAAATCCGAGCGTGTCGCGGCCGACGACATTCGTTTCCTGCGGACTCTCGGGCCGTCTTGGAACCGCGTGGGCACGCAGACGATTCTAAGAAACGCGTCTCTCTTCGTCCGTTATAACAGGTTACACAAGCACAATCGGGCTGCGAGCTGCTTGGCGACCACAAGCGACGACGTTCTCGCACGGACGCCCACGGCACGGCGGCACACCTGTGTGCGCACGCCGACACCTACCCGCAACCTGTGGCATAAGACCGTGCTAACCGTTACCCGCCGAAAGTGAGATCCTCCGCAGTTACTGTCTCTTTCCGTGGACACCGTTCACCGGACACCGACTCGGCCAGGTGAGCCTTTCAACCCTTCGGACAAATTGTCCGCCCACGCAAAACGATTCACAACCCCCCTCCAATCCCACGATCCAAGTTCGCACATTTCTCGAGTCATTTTAGACCTGCAACTCGAAATACGGTACCCATAAGTAATCAATTATTTGCAAAGAATTTGTTCTGCCTTTAGTTCTGTACCGATCGTTCAAGAGTTAATATGTATCCTTTTACAGTTTTCGGTAAAGCGGCCTGTGTTCAAAATATTCCAAAAAGTATAATTTCTTTTTACAACCCTGTAATAAAATGGTGAAGTCATATTCGTCATTGCATACTTTTTCATTTTCATGCGGGATTTAATGCAACGGTAACAACAAAGAAAATTTGCGATGTTTATGGAGATGTATTGAAGGTCAACAAGTGTCAACGTTGGTTCAGAACGTTTGCTTTTCTCTGACAGGCCTGGAAGTGGACGACCAGTTGAATTTGATCATGACACCCTAAAATCTCTAGTGGAAGCTGATACAAAATTAAGTATACAAGAACTATCGAGGAGCCTTGGGTCCTCATGGTCAACTATACAAAGTCACCTACACGAAATGGGAAAGGGATATAGGCAAGGAATATGGGTACCGCATCAATTATCTGAGACCAACAAGAATATTCGTCGATCAATTTGCACTTCATTGCTATCCAGATTTCGTAGAGATCCATTTCCTAGCAGAATCATTACCGGAGATGAGAAATGGATTCTTTATGACAACATAAAGCGTCCCGAGCAATGGCTTTCTGCAAATCAAACCGCAATATCAACCCCTAAACCTAGCTTATCACTTAGAAAGCTGTTACTGTGCATTTGGTGGAACTGTCGTGGTATAATTCACTTTGAGTTGTTGAAACCTGGAGAAACAGTCACTGCTGAGTTGTATTGCCAGCAATTACAAAGGCTGTATTCAGAACTATTGAAAAAGAGAGCATCTCTAGTCCACAGAAAAGATGTAATACTGCAAATTGACAATGCCCGGGTCCCGTACAGTGAAATTCACTCAGGAAAAAATCAAAGAATTGCAATGGGAAGTTTTACCGCACCCCCCGTACTCACCGGATATTGCTCCCTCTGATCTTTTCAGATCTCTGGAGCATTATTTAAGAAATAAAACATTCTGTAGAAGATGTTAGGAGGCGCCTTGAGTCATATTTTGCTTCACGGACCCTGGATTTCTGTAAGACGGGGATTGAAAATTTGCAGGAAAGATGACAAACTGTCCTGGATAATGATGAAGATTATATAATAAATTAAGAAATAAAAACTTTAATTTACTACAAAGATTGTTTTAGATTCCAAAATAATGGATTTCTTATGGGTCCCCCTAATATTATTTTTGTTTGCAATAAGAAAAATTTACACAGTCCACCGATGCGTAAAGAGTCGTATTTTAACCCCTTGCCCTACAATATCAAGTCACACCCGTGATGAAGATTCATCATTTTTGAACCGAGATAAAATTCTATGTTGGCGTTGTTAACACATCTTGCGCGGGCACTTTGCCGCCAAAGTCTTACCGTGTTGCATTCATTCTTGCAACGCACGTTTTGTATTTTTGCAACGCAGCATGTCTATCCGATTTTATTGTAAAAACATCACAAAAACCCATCGATAACAATAATCCATCAATAAGTAATCCGTGAAAAACGATTTTAGTCGCTTACCGCGCAAGATGTGTTAATGTACAGCTATTGAAGAACATATAGGCATACAATAGATACAAATTTTCTCCTTTTTTTTAAAGGAAATTACGAATTACGAAAAAGTTGTAATCACCGAAACCCGTAAACTAAATCGTAGTGCAGGGGGTGGTTAACTGGTATTATTGTAAAACGATTAACACTCTTTCAAATCCTACGATCAAAGTTCGCACAGTTTCTTTGGAAGATTTTGTGCTTTCCCTGAAACTGTTTTTTAACCAGTTCGTGCGAACAATTTAAATTTTGCCTTGTGTTCAACAAACTTACACAGGCCGCGAACGCAAAAAGAGCATTGCGACCAGTATTGTTTTACATATGTATTTTCGGCGTCCGCATCAGATAAAATGTAACCAACAATTAAATTCCACCCGAAGACCATCAACCAGCGAAGCCTTGCCACCCACCTCATTAACTTAGAACACGAATATTTTTACCCTCCGCTGCACAGGAGACTAATGCCCCCTTAAAAAGGTTGAAACAAGAGCCTACTGATAAAGTAATAAAGAACGTTAAAAAACTGGCTTATCCCCTATTCACCGCCGTCGTCAGTTTATGGGACACTGTTTCTCGAAACACGTCATACTTCTTGCAATGGTTACGATTAAATAATTCCCGCAGTGATTCCTTCTGGAATTCTTCTGGAACGCGCCTAATAGACTTCGGCTTGAGTATGGAGACATCAAATGTACGAAGACAAATGAACGATTGTGTCACCCACATGTGACCGGCGTTGAATTGAATGCGTTAATTGCGGAGAATTACTTTAAATGTCGCCAAGCTCAGGATTTTTTAAACGACAGGCTTGTCGCGCAAGAATTCCTCGAAATCGAATTAATTTGTTGGGTGAAATAAACGGTAAGGAATCTGAAAATTGATATTAAGATATAGACAACTAACGGCACTAATGGATTCAATTAAAAGTCCGGGGCGAGGTGTTCGACGTTACAAGCCGGGGGACGCGCGTCATAATGCGTGGCGTGTAGAACGGAGATTATAATACGCATACATTAGCCGCGTATCTAGATCGATGTACGTTTACCGTGGAAATTAGGGGTTGGCCGCAGAAATCGGCGTTCCTCGTCGCACCCTCGTCAACCGGAGCGTTAAATTCGTCCGCGTCGGTAAGAGGTTGATTGGCCGACGGGATATAAACCGGAACACACTAGGAGAAGGGCTCCCGAAGCCATCGCTATCAACGACTTTGTCCCGCGCGCGCCGTCTTTGTCCGAGGGGTCTACTTCGGCTTTCGTGGAAGACGAAGAAGAAGAAGAAGAAGAGGAGCGACGAAGAAAGAGAGGGCCCGTCGGGGCGCGGTTTCGCAAAAGTTTTCGCCAGGAACGCGCAAACCTCGCGTGAGTCCCCACCATTAAGACCGATTTGAATATATCCGGAAGGGGGCGAGGCGAGGAGGGCCGTCGAAACGACCTCGAAAAGCTTCTCGTAAACGTTTAATCACCGCTCCCCCGGCCAACGAGCCTTCCGTTCCATCCTCGACCTTCTCTCCCGGCCTGACAAACAGTCTGCCACACGAAAATCGTCGCGTTTTTGCCCGCCCAACACCCTGTAATAAACTCTCGTTACATGTAACTCAAACTCCTTCGACGACGGCTCCAGCAAAAAAAATTCAATAAGCCCGGGCAGCACGAACGGACCTAGGGCACGACGAACTCTCGACCCTCTGGACACGGGACGGTCGATTATGCTAGTTGCGACCAGCCATTGATGCCGCTTGTACATTTAACGCTAGCAAGCATTAACAGTGTCAGGATTGTCTTATTTACGAGATTGTCCGTAATTTTCAATATAATAAATGCTTAGACAAGGAAATTTATTCCACTGTTTTCCATAAATGTGAATTTTTATAGTTTCAATCATTGTAGATTATAAAACCGGTCATTTTGACCGTGCTAGGTTTAATTCGAAGTTAGAATTCTAGAAGCCTTTTCATTCTCTCTTCGTTCCTGAACAAAATTTCAACAATTTTATTTCATTCCTGCGAGGGGAAAGTCAAGCATCGATTTCTCTATACATGTCGCGAAGGCTTGGATGATAAATGTCGCCACGAAGCTCGAGAGGCCTCGGACGCCGAGGAGTGTAAACATAACATAGCTCGGTTATGTCCCCCGATGTTGACATATATCGAGAATTCACTGTAACAAGAACCTCGAGCAATATCGAGGTGGACTCGTGATGAAAGTTTCAAATAGAGCAAATGCAAATGTTATTCCCTTCCTTGAGTTTTGAATGCAATTCCAGCCCACGCCATTCTTTATGAATATTTAAGCAAAGCGAAGAGTAATATCCGAAGAACCTACGATTTTTTGTTCGCACTTGATAAGACGTTTTAGCGTACCAATGCATAGAAACGACGACGTTAATTATAGACACGAACATATAATTGAATGGAAAGTGTTGTAAAGGTTGATTATCCAGGGATGAAGAACGAAGACTGGAACATCGTCGCTTACTTTATCCGAAGGAATTAACAGCGATCGAACACAGCCGGGCCGGGCCGGGTCGCTTTGGAAAACAGTGTGGGACAAGTTCCGTCCAGCAGACACAAGCCCCGAAGCCAGGGAAAATCTAACGGGAAACACAAAGGCGGCTGTGTACGAAAGCACGCCGGGGTAAAACGAAGGGCCAAGCTTTAATCCTTTTACAAAGGTAGAAATAACTCTGCGCGAAGGGCGGCCCCTAGGGGTTGCGACGCTCCCGCCCCATGGAATTGACCTTTTCGCCACGGAAAAACACCCCCGAGCCGGCCGTCCGTCAATTATTCAGCGGAAAGGTCGGCGTAATTAGAAAGCAATTCGCGAGATTACGAAACTGTGTTATCGCGCAAGTACCGCGCGCAACTCGCTGCTCAAAACTGCTGTGTTTCTGCTGCGGTGAAGCACGTCGAGAACGTTGTAGCCAAGACGCGCAGTTCCACTTTTACCAACCTAAGTCAGGAAAAACTGTTCATAAAATTGTTTCTCAACATTAAAAGGGGAACACTTTTCGCGAAATATATAGTTTCGCACAATAAACATCGAGTTGTTGTAAGTTTTCTATTTACGGCGATTTTTCCAAATCTGCATAACGAAGAACATAATTTATCGATCTACTGTCTTTTCATTAACACGTTGCCATGTCACCCATATATGGTGACGGAATTATTTGTCCAGGTTTTGAAATTAATTTTCACGTTAATATATTCGTTGTACCAAATTTGATTAGGATCTGTAAAATGCAAGAAGGTTGGAGGGACTACTCAATATCATACATTTAATTTTTTCAATTTTTATTTCATTAAATAACTTACTTTGATTTTATGAAATTTTTGAGGTTTCTAGTTTGGCAGTCAAAGTGTCAATCAAGTACGGGAAGAGTATGTGGATGCTTTTTGTGGACATCAAAAAATAATTCTTAAGCCTGCTGGTCATCGCTGAACAGGGTGCAGGAGCAAACTTGACAATAATACATATTTGTTAGTTAACACTAAACCTATCACGGTCATGATGACCGGTTTTCTATTCCACAGTTATTATAATTATAAAAACGGTTTCGTAGGAAATTACTGAATTAACTTCTTTATTGAAGCACACGTCATAATGAGAATTGTACAAAGTAAATTCAATCTTCTCCCTTCTATAAGACGTTTCATTTTTATATGTCTTGTGCTTGAGAATGTAGAATTTTCTCACGTAAATTGTAACCAAAAAACTATTAACCCTTTGCACTCGAGTGGTGATTCTGAAGCACCACTGGAAATTGTTGTGGCATTATTTCAAAGAAATTACAAAAAATTTGTTACATTACAAAATTTGTATTTAATAGATTGTTAAACATTTAAATAGTATATGTGGAAATCGGATCAGTTTCGTATGAATAAAATGAAAATATTCCAAGACGGAAGAAAAATGTAGTTTTAGAATGAAAATAGCGCCGAGTGCAAAGGGTTAAAAATGGAATTGCATCCGTCTCGCAGCACCGTCGTAAATTTGGTCAGAACCGTAAAAAAAGAAGCACAGAATTGAAAACCGTCAATGTTTACTACAAAAACTATTCTATTAGTTTATCTTCCCCGTAGCAATAGACAATTGCCTAGAGGATGCGTCCGACGCGGTGTATCAGCTAACGCGCGCTATCGTAAACGCGAAAACCGTCGCTATCTGCGTTATCGTGAGCCGGTATTTGTCTATGATTGTTCACAGGCTGCTATCATAGCGCGATAACGTCGATCTTCCTGCGTTGGCAGCTCGGATGTGTCCGGGAAAGGAAACATTTGCTCGGAGCAAAAAAGACGGTAAAAGCAAACCGTTCTTCCGGGCTGATCGAAACGGAACGGAACGGAACACGCATTTGCGTTCGTCGATTGGTGCCTACCGTCGTCGGACGATAGCGAATCGTGACGCAACGCTATAGCGAGCTATACTGTTCAGGACGCGTCGTCCTCGGCGCAGAATGCGGTCGGAGCGGAACGCGGTTCTCGCGCTGGATCGAAAATGTGGGAACCCGCGAACCTAACCGTGGAACGGCATTCTCGAACCCGATGCGAGGTGCACGCACGCACGCAGGTAGGCAGGCAGGCAGGCACGCACGCACGCACGAAAAGGAGAATCGGTGTGCGTGTCACGAGTTAAGAAGGCCGTTTATACGCTGTACCTACAAGGTAACTCGACACGCGCTATATAAACCAATCGCCGTGAGATAAGAGATAACTCGGACGGCCGGTGGCGGGCATGCAGTAACTCGCAGTTTGTAACTAGCGCCAGGTAAACGTCAGGGGCCAGGCCCACGGCCCCGCTATTTTTACCTGTGGATACTTCCAATTCTATTACGTTCCCCAATCAACGAGCTCCCGCCTTTTTGCCCGCAAATTACGCTCCCGTCAGCAACCATTAGACCGGTATCAGCGGATCGAGGATTTTCTGCCGTTCATCGCGAAAATTGCCGGAGCAAGATTTAAAACGGGAAAGAGATCCGACGAAGTAATACTATCGATATACAGGGTGTTCACAAAAATCGAACCATTCAATACTTATACGGTATATAGAACACACTGTGCTGAGTAAACAAGCCTTAGCAAACATAGTAAAAATAGGTCGTTTCTGAGACACGAATATTTTTGTTTACTCGCATTAAGGTCAACTTACTTCCGTCACATGCGACGGTTACTTCATTGTTTATAAACCGCGTTCTGAATGTCCTTACTCAAGTGCCGACAATAGATTTTATCCGGAATCGGTCAGTTGTGTGTCGGAAAATCTTCTGTAAGTATCAAAAGGTCGGTAATAAGTGAGTCATGATGTTAGCAAACAAAAATGTTTATATCTCAGAAACGGTTGACCTGTCGACCTATGTTTACTATGGCTTTTTTCCTCGGCACAGTGTGTTCTATATATAAATATTGAATGGTTTTCTTAGAATACCCTGTATATGTGTTAGGGTGGTACATCGATGGTCATTTGTAATCGCAATGGCTACAATCTTCCACCTTTTTGTGCGACCGCCTCTTTTGCATAGGCCTAAATAATCACGTTCATTATCGATTGGCAACACAACCTCGTTCGTCGTGTGTAAATAAAAGCAATTTTTCTTTGGTTTCCGTTTGTTGCAATAGATACATATGTAATATCAGTTTCGCAACACTGAATTGCGAATCTTTATACGAGAGCAAAATTTTCTGGAATAATTTCGAAACACAAAGATCGAATAGAAAGTCGCGTTTTTTGTTCCACAAACATTAGCAACGCAAGGAGAATGCGATAGTATTTTCATTCGCAGTAGTATGCAATAGTATCTTCGTTCACAGTAGTATGCAATAGTATCTTCATTCCCATTAGTATAGTATGCAATAGTATCTTCATTCACAGTAGTATGCAATAGTATCTTCAGAGTTCAATCATGCTACAGTTGTCGATATATGTCAACGACGTGGGTCTTGCCAGCGTCATATATTGTCCAGGAGACATAGCCTAGCCGTGTTATATTTACGCTCCTCGAGCTCCGAGGCCTCTCGTGCTTCGTGGTATACCCTGCGATAGTGGGGATAATTCCGCGACGTTTATCCTCCAGGACTTGGCGACATATATAGAGAGATCACTGTGCTTACCGTCTACAATAGAGTCCAAATAAAGAGACCTTGGTGCAAGAACCAGGCAAGTGCCTGCTGGCAAGTATTTGGTTTAAGACTGTACTGGTTGAAGTTCAATGTATTTATCGAGATCGTTGATTTAAGTAAGAAGTCTTTTAATGTAGACAAAGAAGAAACTCTTTCCAACATTTAGCTACCTGTATGAACATTTATACGATATCCTACTGAGCACGGTTGACGATTTGGCACAGTAAGCAGGCCACAAAATTGAAAGAGACAGATCGTGGGCAAGTGAAATCGAGAATCGCGTGAGATGACACGTGCATTCCAGTCAGGATGCACGCGAAGTTGCATCTTCGCGGAACATCGCCTCAGGAATGCAGGGACCGAGGATCCTCGGGTTCCTCGAATTCCCCTGATTTTTGGAATCGGCCGGATTGCCCGTCGGGAATACAGATTCCCATGGAAGTAAAGAGATCCGCGCGGAAAACGCGTCGGAGCTTCCGATCGGGCCCGGCTCTCGTCGTTAATAATGGCACGCGGCGCGGCGTGGCGCGGCGCGGCGCGCGTATCGCTCGGCTCTCGGTTAAGTAATTTACGCGGTGCCATTAAATTAATCGCGGCGATAAATCCCGCGGGAAAATAATTATCGCGTCGCGGCAGAAATATCGCTGCGAGGGCTCGCGCTCTCCCGGCGACCCCGCAAAAACGACTATCGGGCTCGATTTCGATGGCCCTTTCTTTATAAACACGTTATTCCGGTCTCCCCCTTTTTTTCTCCTGCCTCCGCCCCAACCCCGTACGGTCCCCCATACCCGTTCTGCCCCCTCTTCGCGTCGCTCGGCTCGTGGCCGCGGCCGAATCGAGTGCGTTTCGGGCTCGACACACTAACCTTGTCCCAAAGTTCGCAGAGAACCGAGCACAGAGAGAGCGAGAGAGAGACGGAGATTGATAGGGGAGAGAAGGGAGAATGTCACTGTTCCGTCGATCGGAGAACCCTCCTGTTTCGCCGCCCCTGCCGCAAAACTTCCGCGCAAGTTCATTGTCGTCGCGACACGAACCTTGCCATTGGCCAAAACACGTCCGAAAGGGACCGGGCAGGTGATCCATCCGGAAGACCCGCGTCACCGATCTTCAAACCACGCGAGAATATCGCCACCACGATCGTCAACCCCCTGCGCTACGATTTATTTATTTATTCCGCGGAAACGCTGATTAAAATCTAACTCGTCTTTACTGAATTCCTACAAGAAGAATAAAGTACTCGTTACGGTATGATATGTTCCGACTTGTTAAATAATCCTGTAGGTTATGAAATAAGCTAAAGCCAAAGGTCCGTAGTACGTGAAATAAAAAAAAAACAGAATATAGAGTTTATTCAAGTGTGAATACAGGAGGAGCTTCTCGCTCAGGCGCTTCAGTTCAACTAACTGTGTTCGAAGTTTGTCCTCGGAAAATTGCCGTCTTTTCTGATGGTCATAAACCAGTGAGAGAACCCAGGTATAAGGGATAGCGGCAGAGGAGACTTTTCTTTCGTACTTTACATAGATTCTAAATGTATACTTTAACACGACTCATACGACGCCTATCCGATACGTTCTTCGTCAGAGAGAAAACTACCCTCGACGTTTGCAAGTCGAACTGCGCTCTAGAATGACTCCGTAATTGTCGCGACATTACCCCAATCATTTTTGTACAACCATCACAATTTATTGTGTCTACTTTTATTTATTTCCTAGCTACGCCAATTGGAACTTCTGCTGATAATCTTGTATTAACCTTCAGCACTCGAATAGCGACTGTAGGGCGCCACTAAAAATTGCTTTATACAAAATATTCTTCACATTATTAAATTTCGTTTGTATTTAATAAATTACCAAACGCTTCAGCATTGTACGAGTATAACACGAAACGTTTCGTTTTGGAGTTAAAATAGCTTCGAGTGCAAAGGGTTGAACTTACTGACACGTTCAATCACTGAAAGTGATTAAACTAGAACAGAGCACAATTTTTTTAGGGAGCACAGCGAGAAATGTAAAGCAGAGTGAATAAATTAGAGAAACTAATTTCACAATACAATGAACAGGTTTGTTTAGCACTCTGATAAGGGTTATAACTGTTACACTCCTGATTTGATGTGTTTATTACAAAAATTGGTAGGTACAATTTCAAATAGTTTAAAAGATAAGAGGGTTTAGGAAACATCGACGTTTGAACTCACTAAAATAATTAAAGAAAGAAAGAACTGTTTCATTGGCCCCCCTTTCTTACAGTTGACGATCTACATTTTTATTTTGCATAAAGACCCGCAGTCTAGTGATCGATTTATCCAGTTCCTATTAATTTTCATAATTAATTTATCTAATTAAAGTGTATCGTTTTGTCCCAGTATTTTGGACTTCGATCAACAACTTTCAGTGGTTCCGGAACAACGTTTTCAACGTTTTAGGAAATCCTCGTTTGCGAACGATCAAAATGGAGTCGGATCGGCGAGACAGGCTTTCCCGAATAGGAACGAAACAGAATCTGTTAGGCGAAACGCACGCACAGCAGCAGCTGGAACTCGGTGGCAGCTTCGAAACCGCATTTCGGAGGAAACCGCAAAACGAAAAGCAGCCCGGAAGGATGGTCCTTCGTCGAGGACTCTGCCGGCAGGACACGCTTCCCGACAAAGGCGTCGGGCGAGATTATCCGAGTTGCTCGCCTCTGTCGAGTCCCTCCGGAAATAAAGAATGTAATCGAAACTCTCGGGGAGAAAGAAGGAATCGCGCAAGTTTCGTGCCGTCGTGACCCGGGAGACCGATAACGACAAGGAGGGTTATCGCGAACAGTTACTTTCCCGATCCTTGATACTGCGAGAGAGCTTCCCCGAATATCCTTCGCTTCACGGAATCCTGGCGATCCTCGAGGGTAGTTAATCGCGCGCCAATAAAACTGCTACTTTGCAACTGTGTTCTCGTCAGACGGAATCGCCGGTTTAAACATTTCCTCGGCTCTGACTGTAAATGTTATGCAAACGTTGCTTGCCAGGAAAGAGCCCGCCGACTCTCCCGAGTGCAATGATATTTTTCTTTATGGCGTTGTAAACATTCGAGTATGTTTAAACGATATCTGAAACGGAGACTGTTTATGCGTCAATTTGTTGCGGCATTCTTCGATTTGGGTAATTTAAGAATTTTTTCTGATTCTACAGGGAAAGCTGTGGGAACGATTCTTTGGTAATACGATTCCGTAGACTCCTCCGAGTAGACTAATAAATTTTTAATAACGTCGGACATGTTTAGCCGTGTTTAAAAAATATTTGGATCTACCGATGTCGAGAGATTCTATTTTCATGGGAACATGAGTCAATCTTTCGACTTTAGCAATCTTTTCTTGCTTCAACTATGAGAGTTCTGAGTATGGTTTTTACTCAGACTAATTCCACCAACTCTCCGGGCTAGAACAGTATATTTTCCGCAAGCCTAAGTGCATCGAGACACGTGCGAACAGCGCTTTAAACACAAGGGTCCGCAGAGAAAGTTCAACGCGCGTCAGAGCGGACAAGTTTAAAATTTGTCGAGCGGTGTGTTATTATCGAAGGAATATTTTTATCCCGTGAGGTGAACGATACTTCGAGCAAAATTCTCATGACAGTGAACGCGTTTACATAGTGATCGATCGGTCCGCGAGTATCGGCTTGAACAGCCGTGTACGACCGGTCATCGCATCCGGAAGTCGGTTGTAGTTCGCTACCCTCGAGACGCGGTCGATCGATCGATTGCTCGTCTAAGGTCGTTCCGACGTCGACCACGGCGTTTGACCGATAATCGGACAAGCGAGAGAACACCGGAGGAAAACGGTAGCCGACGACGATGACGAGGGACAGCAGCTCGTTTAAAATGCAAATCGGATCGGATCTGCGAAAAGGTCGCGCGTTCTTCCCGGCACCGGTGCGTTATGTCATAGCGTTCGCTTTTACTCGGAACGAAAGCGTGCGAGACGGGACCTCGGAGGCTCGATCATGCTCCGAGAGACGTGGCAGAAAGGGGATCATCGACGAAACTGCTCGCTCACTTCGGGAAATGATTTTCGGAAGAAAAATCACCACTAGTAATCACCGGAGCCTGTAAAACTGTCCTCAGGGATGAAATTTTCTGTTCAATAAAATTTCTGTTTGACCTTGTGTACTCTAATTTATTCTCTGCGATGGCATGACGTGTCTATAGCAGTAAAAGTCTTCTCCTTATTGCATAATATTAACCCCCAGACAGTGACAATTTTTTAAAACATATTTTCGAGGGTACAGTGAATAAATCAATCTTTCCATTGCCTCTAATGCGGCAGCTTTCAATTTAATCAATTGAGAAATCGGATAATTGAAAAATGATTTCTTCTCTCCGTTCAAGACATCCTAAGTAGACAGCCGATTTTATGCATTTGTGGTAAAAATGAGTAAGAGCAATTCGGAGGAGTACGAAGATTGAAAGAATTTGAAAAGAATTGTTTCAGCTTCTCGAAGTTATTCGAGAAGAAATTTCTGCATAGTCCGTCGCAATTAATGTGGACAATTTTATTTTAATCGTGTCTGCGCATAGTTCATAGCTTGCAAGTTACTCTTCCGATTAACCCTTCCGTCCCTGAATATAGAAATTGAAATTTTAACAATTACAGTGTAATGGATATGTAAGTTGGACTAAAAATAATACGTTTTCACCTTCAAATTTTTCCTATCACAGTAGGGGTAGGAGGTGAAAGGTGGTTAACATGTGTACCACAAGGGTTTTTTTTCAAAAGACCGGTGTGGTACAATCGCCATATGCCCACATTGCTTTCTTGGCCTTTCAGTAATTTTTTAATCAGGCTGGTACATATGTGCCCATAATTATGAAAGTGGTCTAAGTCAAAATTGGAAAAAAATGAGTTTATCAGTTATTTCACACCACATTATTTTAAACTAAATTTATTCAATGTAATTCTTACGATATCGTCAAATAAAACATGGTTGTAATTTCAACATTATATGGAATTCATTTAGTGTTAATTATGAAAGTGGTCTAAGTCAAAAATTTAAAGAAATTATATAAACATAACTTGAAAATGGCGCGTGGCCCTTTGTAACGCGTTTCTGAACTACATAATAAGCCGATAAATGACAATCAAATAATAACAGAAACGACAATTCATTCCGGTTTATCTAACGATATAATTCAGTTGGACTCTTCGGAACTAATTATTGGCGGCAAATAATTTATATATTTTACCACTATGTCCACAGATATGTTCAGGCTAAAATCGTAACATTAAAGTAGCATTGACATGGATGAAAATTGCTCAGTCATCAAATAATAATATTGAAACGGTAGACCACAAATTTTTGGTATCGGGTCATTCCTTTCTGCCGAATGACCGTGATTTTGGGTTGATAGAAATGAAAATAAAAAAAGCAAATTACTTATACAACCCTGAGCATTATTATGAATTGATAGAACAGTGTAGAAGAAGAAATACATTTTCGATAAAACGAATGTCGCAGCCGGATTTTATGTCAACGAAATCACTAGAAGAGTCAATAACAAGAAGAGTAAAAAATACCGCGGGCGAATCTTTCTCTTGGCTGCAAATTCAATGGATGAGATTCTTGAAAAATGAACCTTATAAAATGTTCTATAAAACTTCTTTAGATGATTCTAAATTCCACGTTTTGGATCTTTCACCTAAAAGAGGAAGACCAAAAATATACGGAAATATTAAATTACTTCCATTATACACCACCACTAGACCAGTAACGGAAGAAAAACATAAAGATATTATGTTTTTACCACCATACATCCCCCCAGTTTTTCAGGAACATTTTAAGAATCTTAAAAACTCGAAATGATAAAAATAGATGACTTTTTAAAAATAATTAATAAATGTTCATGAATTCTTTTATTAAAGTTATTGTTTCAAATAAAACTCATAGTTCTTTATTGCTTTAAGTCATTTATAGGACATTCGGTTAATTTTGAAAATGGTCCAAGTCGGTTCAAACTTTAAAAACAACATTTCCGTATGAAATTCACACAAAATTTCATATTCATAATAAATTTCCATTAATCAAGACTAATAAAATTATAAATTAAAATGTCGCATAATGTAAAAATATTTTCTAATTTATTCAAATGCAATACATTAAATATCTCGAAACAAGAAATATATGACTTAGACCACTTTCATAATTATGGGCACATATGTGTACCGCTCGGGACGAAAGGGTTGAGTGGCGGAGCCGCGAGTGTTCCGCGAGCTCGAAGACGCGTTAGGGAATCCTAGGTACATAAGTATAGGCTGCGAAACAATTTTCCAGAACCGGTAAATGAAATTCGACGGCGACGAGACGCGACAAAGGACCGTAGGTCCGAGTCACGTCGCCAATATAGTAAATAACGGCGTGGACGCCCGTCGACTGCTTAGAGAAAGGAAGTTACGTTTCCTCGGCTTCGTATCCGCGGCCTCGGCGTGCCTCGAATTCGGAATTACGCGGGGTCAGGACCTGGAAGATCGTAAGATAGCCCTTGAATTTCCGAGCACGCGGTTCTACGGGAGCGCAGGACGGATACCTTCCTGCGTCCTTCGTCCCTTCTTCGGTCCCGGCCCTTTTGCCTCCTGACCGGGCGGACGTTCGCCGAACAGGACGCGTCTTTCTCCGGCGGAGATGGAAACGGAATGAAAGAAGACGGCTTATTCCGCTTATCCATTTTCCGGCGATTTCGACCGCCCCGAATCGTCCTGGACAACCAATATCCGGCTTATCGCCGAAATTGTTTAACCCTGGCTTTTGCCACCTACTCGCGGTCAAAACTTTCCCAACAGTGTACGTAACTGTATCTGATTCCTTTTTCGATGTACCGTCGGGCACGAGTCTCGCCATTTTTAATTGTTTATAGCTAGACTGCGGGCCTTTAGGCGAAATAAAAATTTCTGCATTTGTTGTAAGAAGGATTTTCCATTTTTGTGTAATTCTGCCAGGTCGAAAGTAATGTATCGATGCTGTTCGAGTCTTTCAATCTTCACACAAATCCGTAGTCTGTTTACAACTAATAAACCCATTGACCAATCCCAATGAAGTTTTCAGTACGCGTCCAACTTCTATGTATTTACAAAATATATTTTTTGAAACTTTTGTTACGAGTCCGAACGACAAAAGTTGTGAAAAGCAATTTTGACTAGTGTAAGAATACTATTGTAGTACTAATAGAATAGTAGTATACTAATTTACTATTGTACTAATTCCGGTGAACAGGTTACACGCGGGGCTAATTTTATCTCGCTTTCCACTTGACTTTTCAAGTAAATTTTAATTGAAAAATACGCAAAAAATAAGCGAAACGCCCACCTCATTTCTGTTTTATCTGTTCCAACCGAATTCATTAAGACAGTGAACATATTTTTTCATAATGTATAAATTATGTCGAATATTTTATGTTGCAAATTCGATAGCGTTGATCCCCAGGGACTGACATAGCTCTAACGTGTTAAACGCAATTTTTCCACAATTTTCATTACACGTGATCTGGTAAACTAATTCTTCTAGCTTAGAGGGACGTGTGTGATGAACATTAACCTCTTAACACATTCGCGACCGCTGACGTGAATCCACGTCATTTTAAATTCTATTCCTGATTGCCGCTGACGTGAATTCACGTCCTGCAATTTTTGTTTTTGAATATGGCAACATTAGGCGCATTAATGGGATTGGCTTTAAATTTAAATTATTAATTAATTTAATAAATAAAGAAATTCTGAAGCTGGTTGTCGCAAACTTGTATCGTTAAAGTAAGGATTCATGTAATAAATTAATTAATCCTTGCTTTAACGATACAAGTTTGCAGCAACCAGCTTCAGGATTTCATTATTTTCGCCGGTACTGAGCATTAGAAACGGAAAAAATTTGCCGGTCGCGAATGTGTTGACCTAAAAGCCCGAGAATACTCGGGTATTATAATATAATATAACACACTTTTACAAAATAATTGTTAAATTAAGGTGTGCCGTAAATTGTGTGACCGACTTCGGTTGTCCGTGGGCCGATATTGGCTTCAAAATTGAGAATAAATAATTAGGAAAATAAGACGACTAGTGCAACGAAGTTTAAACATTTTCAGCCACGATCTATCGCGAGACATCTCGTCCACGTTACACGCTCGAAGTTAATAAGCTCTCCGGATGCATCGCGACGCATCGGGCCGTCTGGTCGTTGCGAGAGGGCTCTATGCATGGCTCTCGAAAAGTGAAAAAAAAAAAAAGAAAAGTATAGTGAAGAGCCTGGAAACGAGGATACGTGTGCGCGGAGAGCCTCGTAAAAATAGAGAACGAGAGAAGAAAGAGAAACGCGAGCGAGCCGTGCGAACAGCTGCTTAAAACGCTCGGAAGGAGGATTTTGCCCCGGGGTGGAGGGGGTGGCATTATTGGTTTAGGGTAGCTGGAAAATCGAGGGGTGCGGCCCGCTTCGGCATTGTTCCCCCGTGGCGCTCGAACAAGATCGAAGAGCTGCCGTGGGTAGACAACCGGTAACTCGATCGAACCGTTCGATCCTCCTCGGACACTTCCTAGAGACCCGTTCCCTCTCTGAACTCTCGTGCCCTCGATAAACCTCCCCCCTCCCCCACCTTGGGAACCCTTTTCTCGCCCGCCTAAGCAATTCGAGGAATTCGTAGGATAACATGGAGACCCACGTGGCCGACGAAATTTTTTGTTTCATTCGCAATCTGTTCTTCCAGATTCTAAAAAGCTTCCGAAATTTGGGGGTGTTCTAATTCCAGTTTGATTGAGATTCGGAGGCGTTAAACCAAGGGGGTATCGAGGCTTCAGCTTCGCTGAGATCTAGGGGGCGTTAATGTTTTAATTCGGCTGAGATCTGGGGGACGTTAAAGTTTTGGTTTTGCTGAGAACTAGGGGGCACTGAAGCTTCGGTTTCCTGGAGATCTGGGGGCGTTAAAGTTTCAGATTTGCTCAGATCTGAAGGCGCTAAGATTTCAGTTTCGCTTAGATCTAGGGGGTGTTAACGTTTCAATTCGGCTGAGATCTGGGGGCGTTCAAGTTTCAGTTTTGCTGAGGACTAGGGGCACTGAAGCTTCGGTTTCCTGGAGATTTGGGGATGTTAAACTCTCAGTTTTGCTCAGATCTGAAGCCGCTAAGATTTCAGTTTCGCTTAGATCTAGGGGGTGTTAACATTTCAATTCGGCTGAGATTTGGGGGCGTTAAAGTCTCAGTTTTGCTCAGATCTGAAAGCGCTAAGATTTCAGTTTCGCTGAGATCTAGGGGGCGTTAAGGTTTCAACTCTGCTGAAATCTGGCGGGCGTTAGAGTTTCAGTTTTGCTGAGAACTACGGGGCACTGAAGCGCCGGTTTCGTGGAGATTTGGGGACGTTGAAGTTTCAGTTTTGCTGTGATTCGGAAGCACAAAAGTGTCTCAGTTTCGCCGAGATCCAGGGGGCATTACAGTTTCAGGTATGCCAAGGCTCGGCCCGTAAAATTCCTAGTTACTTGAAACCGAATACCCCCGGAATTTCCGACAATGGGGATCAGTGACCTCTGAAAGGGGCTCGGGCGAACCCGTCCGGGAAATCCTGGTTAAAACCGGCTGGTCCGAAAATAAATATTGTCACCTACTTTAGAACCATGCCAGTGTCCTCCTGTAAAGAATCCTGGATCCCGTGGACGCCCGGAGACTCGCAGGGAAGCGGCGAGAATCGCTTTCGTCCACCCTTTGTGCGGCCCGATCGATCGTCGGGACAACTCGTGGCAACCTTTCCGAATGGTTCACCCTCCTCGGGAACAGCTGGCTCTCTCGTCATCCATCAACAGGGTGGAAAACGTGGAAACTCATGGGAGACGGGCCCAACCTCGACAACATCGCTGAGGTCCTGATCGGACGCTTCCTAGGCAGCCAGCTAGGATCTAATCGAGTAGCTTCACCTCTGGATCACCTTTACGCCACGAAGATGCACCGTGAAGAAGAGAGGAGAACTATTTGTTCCGGGTAGGTTTCAACGAACCTAGTCACTATTTCGGGATTTTTTTCTAGGCACTCTTCAAGGCACTCTTCAACAAATCCTAGTCACTCTTCAGGGATTTTCAAGGAATCCTAATCACTCTCTGGAATTTTTCCACGAATCTTAGGCACACTCTTCAACAAATCCTACTCACTCGATGTTTTTCAAGGAATTCTAGTCACTTTTTGGGACTTTTCCACGAACCGCAGACACTCTTCAACAAATCCTAGTCACTCTTTGGGGTGTTTAAAGTAATCCTAGCCACTTTTTTAGATTTTTCCACGATTTCTAGGCACTCTTCAACAATTCCTAGTCACTGTTTGGGATTTCCCCACGAATTCCTCCTCACTCTTCAGGGTACTTTCCAACGAATCCTACTCGCCAGGGGTTTTTAACGAATCCTAGTCAACCGATCTCGGAACACACTTGAGAGAACGTACCGGACACTTCGACGACCCGATGAACGCCACGGTTTGGAAGCTAGAAAATTGTGGACGCGTCGACTACCCCCGTACTGCGGCGCGTATCTATCCCATAGCGGGGCACGAGGAAGACTGGAATGGAAACCGAATTGTAGGGGTCCCTTCGTGGTGCGTACGTGACGGGGTGAAGAGGGTTTCTTGTCGGCGGCGGTGGCGGGGAGGGTTCAGGCCAGGCGAAACGACGAAGAGAGCAAGAGAGAGCAGGCCGAGTTGGAGAGGGGTTGGTCGGGAGGGGTGCCGGTGACTGAGAGGGTCCGTTTATCCAACGGTGTCCCGTAGGATCCAGGTTCTCTTCCATAGTCGAAGCGCACGGCTATCCCACGTCAGGATTTATCACTTCCAAATCAATGCAAGTAATTTTGTCCAGAATTCAAAAGAAACGTCATCAATAGACAGCGATCTTTATGCAACGTAAAAATCAGTTTCATTAAATAAATCGCCTTGATTCTACCTTATTTATGTAGTTACTGAAGGACGAACATGTTCATTCGTTTTTGTGTAAGGTACATAATCATTCGGTTACATTAAGCAGGAGTAAAATAAAAATTGTACTCGCCCACATGTGTAACAGCTTGTTTGTAAAAATGTCTCATTTTCAAACAAATTTGAGGGAGGCTGGAGGTTGATTAACCAGGAGTAACATAAAAATTGTACTCGTCCACGTGTGTAACAGCTTGTTAGTAAAAATCTCTCGTTTCCAAACAATTTTGAGGGAGGCTGAAGGTTGATTCACCAAAAGTAAAATAAAAATTGTACTCGCCCACATGTGCAATAGCTTGTTAGTAAAAATGTCTCATTTTCAAACAAATTTGAGGGAGGCTGAAGGTTGATTAACCAGGAGTAACATAAAAATTGTACTCGCTCACATGTGTAACAGCTTGTTAGTAAAAATGTCTCATTTTCAAACAACTTTGAGGGAGGCTGACTACTGAGAGAGGCGGAAGGTTGATTAACCAGGAGTAAAATAAAAATTGTACTCGCCCACATGTGTAACAGCTTGTTAATAAAAATGTCTCATTTTCAAACAATTTTGAGGGAGGCTGAAGGTTGATTCACCAAAAGTAAAATAAAAATGGTACTCGCCCACATGTGTAACAGCTTGTTAGTAAAAATGTCTCGTTTCCAAAGAATTTTGAGGGAGGCTGAAGGTTGATTCACCAAAAGTAAAATAAAAATGGTACTCGTCCACATGTGCAACAGCTTGTTAGTAAAAATGTCTCATTTTCAAACAAATTTGAGGGAGGCTGAAGGTTGATTAACCACGAATAAAATAAAAATTGTACTCGCTCAAATGTGTAACAGCTTGTTAGTAAAAATGTCTCATTTTCAAACAATTTCTAGGGAGGCTGACTACTGAGGGAGGCTGAAGGTTGACTAACCAGGAGTAAAATAAAAATTGTACTCGTCCACATGTGCAATAGCTTGTTAGTAAAAATGTCTCATTTTCAAACAAATTTGAGGGAGGCTGAAGGTTGATTGACCAGGAGTAAAATAAAAATTGTACTCGTCCACATGTGTAACAGCTTGTTAGTAAAAATGTCCCGTTTCCAAACAATTTTGAGGGAGTCTGACTAATAGGGATTGAAGTAACCGCACACAGGGATTAAGCTCTCTCGGACGACGTTGCGGATCACTGGCCGCGTTGACTCACCTTGCGCTTATTCCCAGGTAGAAATCCTGGGCTCAGGGGAACCAAGAAACAAGTTGTACAGTTCGAAGGGTCCCGACAAATTTGCTCGAGACCCGAGCGAAGCAAATGTCCATTGTCTCGATGACGCGGCCCTGAAGAACCTGCGTAAACACCCTCTACGACTGCCAATGCGGAGCGAGGCCTACGAAGAAGGAATTTCCCGACTAATATTTTCCACCTACCTCCGAGAATTGTCGAAGAAGCCTTTGTGCTTCGTTTCCGATGCAACCATCGTGGCGAGGTACACTGAAATGGTTGACTATGAGACCGCTGAGGAACAGGTAAGAGTACCCGGACAGGTAAGTCCAACGGTTTACGGGACTTTCCGGAACGAGGGAATTGTGAGTCCGAACGAACGTCGCTTCCGACGATCGGTTTTCCCGGAACGGATCCGGAAAATTCAACGAGGAATGAAAATTCGTCGAGAGAAGGGGAACGCGGAAAGATCGGCGCTCTAAGCGAGGAAAAAATTCATTAATTCGGATATCGACGAGCGAGCCTCCTTCCCACCTGCCCGCATTCCGCGGCTTCTTGATTATGCAGTCATGCACTCGCATTCTGTGCGTCTTTCTATTTGGAAGAATTTCCTTGTGTTGGCCTTCCGAATCCCGGACTGAGGATTATTCCAGTTTATGGTAACCTGCACTGTTCGGGAATTGGGGCACTTTTGCATTTCTAGTTACATTTATGTTTGCGTTCGTTCTTACGTTTTCTAATAAATTACGATTGCCTCCTTCGTTAATGTTCCTTCATTTATCGAAGATTCTTTCATGTTATTTTAACCAGCGCTGTTCAGGAAATTGGGACATTCGAAATTCTAGTTGCATTTACAATATTCATTTCGATTTAAAGAGTCATTTATTTACTGTACGACGGAGTAATGTGACCAGTGCTGTTATTTGTTGGTAATTTGTGGAGAATTGCTTAACAATAAATCTGCCAAGCATTAACAGTACCTCGTAAATATTGCCTTGTAAAAATGGCAACTCTACATTTACTGAGTTTGTCCGTAATTTGCAATATTTGCTTGGACAAGGAAATTTATTCCACTATTTTCCATAAATGTATTTTTATAGTTTCAATTTTGACCGTGGTAGGTTCAGTGTTAATATTAATCAGGCAATTGGATCCGTGTAATTGGGTCATAATTGATGTTCAATTCTGGAAACAATCTGATTCTTAACTAGTGTGCAAACTGTTGACGTTAAAGTAAGTTATATAATTCGTGAAATTAGACAGGAGAGAGTGTAACATCAAATGACAACGGTCAACGTGTTACAACAATTGAGACTGAATAATGTATAACATTTGTGTACGTATGCACGTACATATAATGTCATAATATTTCTGGACACGTGTATCATGTTCCATTAGCATCGTTGTACGACTCGGCTGAAAATGACTGAAAAATGTAAAACAGCAACGAAAACCCGTAATCGATTCTTGTTTTTGAAGTACTGGCAACACGCGTAACATTGTTACGCTGCATTTTTTCTATTTATGTTTGTGCACAACGTTCCCGTAACACACACGTGTCGCTATTATCAGACCGTGGATCTTTATGCATTTATGCGATGCGCATGTTCGGGTTCTACATTGCAATTGTTGAAACAATAAAGATACGTTAGTGCTGTGAAAACTACGAAATGGATTTCTTCCGTCAAACTAAACAATAATAAAATTGTTAAAAACAATTATCTAGCATTTCTACAGTCACTTCCGCGGCTGTTCTTTATTCGATTTTAATAGGCCTTTGCTTACAGGGATAAAATATAACGTAAAGCAAACATAAATAAATATACGTAAGCTTTCTCGTTTAAGTCTGGTAGGCGAATCTTTATATGCAAAATAAAAATGGTTCGCATCGATTGCGAGAAGCAGAAACCAAGTGGAATATTCTTTATTTTTCTAAGGATTTTAATGCGTTGAAAAGCGTATATTATTAGATTCTTTTAATTTTCCGGCTACTTTAAATTTCTCCTACCCAGTTTTGTCATGGATGCATAAAATCCAGTCTACTGTAGAAGTAATACAGTTATCTGTAGAAGTAAAGAATAATAGTTTAGGTTAGCTGTAAAATAATGTAACGTAAGTAGACCTAACTGGAAGTTATAAGGTTGTAAGGATCATAATTAGACTGCGGATCTTTGTGCGTTTATGGCTTCCGAAAATGTTCAAAAAATACTGTAACATAAAATTCCACAGACTATAGTACGATTTTTATTTATTTCAGGTTTACAAGGGTCACTGAAAATGAAATCTTATTTGTTTCCGCTTTCCCAAAATTTCCCTACAAAAATTGAAAAATGTGTAAATAGCCGCAGTCTAACCGTAATAAATAATAATCCCTTGCTTCGCCGATTCGCGACCAGGGAATCAAATTTGTCGATCGACTTCGGCGCGGGCGGGCAGGAAAGTTCCAAAGCTGGGGGTGAAACGGGTAAAATAAATTGCAGCGATAGGAAATTGGTGGTCGGCTGCACGTTTCGGAGTCACCGGATATACACACTTTGACGGCAATGCACGACGGCTCCGATGACTCGCTGTTTCGGCTCTCGGCACGCCGAGAGAGAGAGAAAGAGAGGGAGAGAGAGAGAGAAAGAGAGAGGAACGAGAACGGACGCTCTTCTCACAATGGACAGGACAGAAGAGGGAGAGGCTCCGCAGAGAAAGAGAGCGAGAGGAGAGGAGGGGAAAAGGAGAGACTTGCAGAGAGTGTAACACGGCGCACGGCGTGTTGTACACGCACTACGCACGCACGTGCGTAACGACGACGTGGCCTCTCCTCGCTCGTCGATGCAACGCGGCTCTCCTCGCCTCCGGCTTGACGTAACGCGAGGGCGTTTCCGGCCGCGATTGCTTCCGTTTGCCCCCCCCCGCCTCCTCTTTTTCCCCTCTCTCCCTTTTTCCTTCTTTTTTTTTTTTTTCGTCGATCACGGTTACGCGCTCGCGTTTACACTCCATTGTAAATCGCACATGACGAGGAACGCGACGTGGGAAAACAAATAGCTGGGACACGCAGTGGCGCCGCTCGCGGAAACCCAGACGATCGGTTTAAACCGGCGCATTTCACGCTGCACGATCCGTTAACCCGTTCTTTCACGCGGACCACGGGTTTTTCACAAATATTGCTGTTCGTCGAGTACTATTTTCAACGCTGAATCTCCCTCCCTCCCCTCCCCTACCCCTCCACTCTCTCTCTCTATTTTTTTCCCTTCCGGCTGTTTGAAATAATATTTAGACCGCGGAATTTTATGAGAAATAAAAGGTGTGTGTAGTCCTCGCGAGATACAGCAGCTACGCGGAGACATTCGTTCCTCTTCTTATTCTTTATGCAAAATAAACATTATTTGCAACAATTGTCAGCAAGTAGAAGCCGAACAGAAGTTCCGTTTATCGTTTCAATACATCGACGTTCTTTAGTTCCTTTAATCTGATCTATGCAGGGCCCGCTCTAGGGGGGGGGGGGCAACCCGGGCATTTGCCCGGGCGCCATTTTGGCTTTGGCTGTAAGTGTGAGAAAATATTGATGTTTTAAATATTCAGTTAATAGAAAATGTCTGACTACCCTTGCCAGACAATTTTGCTAAAAAAAAAAAGGTCATTCTGTTCAGCGCGGTGCTTAAAAAGGGGCGGCAATTTTTTCTTTTGCCCGGGGCGTCGTAACCGCTAGAGCGGGCCCTGATCTATGTTAAGTTGCATCTGGCAATTTTTGTTATAAAAGCAGAAAATTCGTGCTCCCCTAACGAGCCGAGAATAATTGAACAGTGGAGTAATTACTGTGGAGATCTACAGGGTCCCAATTACTGTGGGGGTACCAATTGCTGTGCCTATATTAAATATACTTATTTTTAAAGCATAATGAATATTAAAAAACAGATATATAGTATATATATTAACTGACTGTAATGGTAAAAAATTCAATATCTCCTTTTAATGTTCAGTACGCTTTAAAAATAAGTATAATTAATATAGGCACAGTAATTGGCATCCCCACAGTAATCCCCCTTACCCTATTATGTAAATTCTTGAAATGTTACCGGTTATCGCAGTTTTATTTTCAGACTGTTTAAAAATAGAGGAAATCGGGAAGTCCTGTTTGACGTATGCTGTACTGATTATAGAATGCTATATGTACAGTGAATTCGCGATATATGTTAACAACACGGGTCTTGCCAGCGTCGTGTATCGTCCAGGGGACATACTCGAGCCGTGTTATGTTTACTCTCCTCTCGAGCTTCCCCGCGGTAGAGGGAATAATTCCGCGACGTTTATCATCCAGGCCTTGGTGACATATACCGGGTGTCCCGTAACTGGTGGTACAACCGAGCAGGGGATGATTCTACATGAAAAACTGAGTCGAAAATATAGAATAAAATTTGTTGAGACAAGGCTTCGTTTTCGAGAAAAATGAGTTTGCGGCTCAACGGGATTCGAAGAACGCTAATTTTTCAACAGGATGGAGCACCACCGCACTACAGTTGCGAAGTAAGATGTTTTTTAAGTGAAAATTATCAGTGCTGAGTACCTTGGCCGCCACGATCTGCGGATTTGTCACCGTTAGATTTTTATTTGTGGGGTCAGGTGAAATCGATTGTGTATCTTGATGACATAACGAGCATCGAACAATTACAACGAAAAATTGTGATAGCGTTTGAACACTTAAAGCAACATAATAATTGCACATTACAAGAGGTTCGAAGGAATTTAATACGAAGAGCACGATTATGTCTACAACAACGTGGACAGCACTTCCAGCAATTTATGAATTAGACGAATTCCTCAAAGGTAATTCTAACATTGTAACATCGACCTTCGATTTATTCGATGTACACAAACCTCGAAAACCTTTGCGAAAAAAGGTTGAGGTAACTCAGAATAAGGTCCGTTGAGCCGCAAATTTTCAAACTCATTTTTCTCGAAAACAAAGCCTTGTATCAAAAAATTTTATTCTATAATTTCGACTCAGTTTTTCGCGTAGAATCACCCCCTGCTCGGTTGTACCACCAGTTACGCGACACCCTGTACAGAGGAATCACTGTGTACGGTATAGCAGACCGTAACATCGACTTATAATGAATCGTAAGACAAGCAGCTGAATAGTTCGATCCGCAAACGAATAAAACGCTGAAAATCGGCGTTTGAGTAGCACAAACCAAAAATCACGATTTCGGATCAATGGGGGCTGCCTGAACCGGTCTGGATCAGGATAAAAATTGCCGGGCGGGTTGCAGTCTGCGGGAAGTCGATCGCGCCACAGTTTCCAGTTGAATTAGCGGGCGCGAGATCGGCGTCGGCGCCGGCCGATAAAACATTTTCGGTCGGGGCGCGAGTGTTTGATTTACAAATCGAACGGTAATTCGCGCATTCTCCGGGCCTGGCCTAGCAGAACGAGGTAGAACGAGGTAGAACGAGACACAAAGGGCGGCCCTCGTGCTCTATCCCGGCCCTCTGCCATCGCCTCGCTCGCGGCTTCATCCCCCGGGGGAGTCCCTTTGTGTTTGCACGCGCGCACCGCGAGAGATCGATCGAATACCTTAAAACGGCGAGAGCCTCGGGATCGAAAACCGGCCGAGATTTATCATCGATTTCGCCCCGCGGGGGTGGCATCAGGACCGACCCGACCCGAACCGACGCCGCTCAACCGGCCACCAAATTAAATTTCGCCGGACCCTCCCTATGCGAGCTTGGGTTTCGTCGATCAAGTGGAAATGAATTTCTTCCAGGCAATCTTCTTCCCGCGAAACACCAGAAACCCTGCCGAGCAACGCTCTCTCTCTCTCTCTCTCTCTCTCTCTCCCTCTCTCTCTCTCTCTCTCTCTCTCTCTCTCTCTCTCTCTCTCTCTCTCGAAAAATCCGTGATTTTAGGCCGAAACAATAAAACACAATTCGATTGGAAAATTACGTTCACGATCGGGCCGAGGGACGTTGTTGTAACTTTCGAGAGAAACATGGAACGAGGTAGCTTTATCATTTTGCGGCGTTGAAACTCCTCTAGTTCAGTCTATAGTGATTTCTCTATATATGTCGCCAAGACCTGGACGATAATCGTCGCAACGTGTACCCCGTGAGGGGCCCCGAAGCACGAGAAGCCTCGGACGCCGAGAAGTGTAAACATAACACGGGTCGAGTATGTCTCCTCGACGATACGTGACGCTGGCAAGCCTCGAGTTGTTGACATATATCGAGAATTCACTGTACTTAAATTGTCCTTCAACTTCAGAGACGCTTTCGCGATTCAACGATTAAAGGACCGCTAACGAAGGGTTGTTTATATTCAGATTATTATAACTAGGTGAAACGAAATCGGATGATGATCTACCTAGGCTCATTTTACAGAGGGAAATGTCTACTTTCACCCCCGTAAGCTTGTTTCGGGGGAAAATAATTTTCTATTAACAGAGAGCGAAAAGCTATACGCGGGTAACAAATTAAAATGGCTCCCTTTATACAAGATTTTACAGATTCAAACACCACCACAAACAATATGTTCCGTGACTTGTATTACCATGACAATTACCAATTTTGAGGATCGGAGTCTCCCAGTTGCGACGAAAAAATCAGTAAAAATCGACGCGCGAGTTTTCGTTGCAGTTTTATCACAGCGCAAGACCCGCCGCCATTCCCAAGAGGAATTTGCAGAGCAAACTAGTATTTTTCGCGTTCTGCATCGCGACCGCAGATCGGAGCATCGAAATTCCTGCGAGAGCTCGCGCCGGTATCGAGCGAAAAGATTTCCCCAGGGGTGTTCAATTATCAACACCCTCCTCGAGTAAACAAGCCCGCGCGACACGGAGTCGCGGCTCCTGGCCGGTCCGAAAGTTCCGCAGAGAACAACCCTCCGCCTCGAAATCATTCCCCTAATTAATCCCCATTTAGAGGATCGGTTTGTTCAAGCTCGGACACGGGGACGATATGGAAATTGGCCGCGTCGCGTGATTGTCCCGTTCGCGTGCACGCTTTTCGACGTTTTCGACGTTCCTGGGGGGGGGGGGGGCTTGCTGCTACTCTGCGGACTGAATTAGGCTAAATACAGCGACGGATTACCAGTTTTTGCACGCGGGAACACCCGCAAAATTTTAATCCTCTGCGCTCGGAGATATACTCACTGCAAAATTTAGGCGTTTCGTCCAGGCTAGAATATATTTGTTGTACACGACCATTTTCATTTTGTTCGTGTAATGTGCACTCGTGGCACGCTTGAACAATTAGAAATATCTTAAACATGCAGTCATGTAGTAGTGTAGACTGTAGATTTTATGCATTTATGACAAAAAAGCAAAACATATTTAATGAACATATTTAAAAAACGCGAGGATACTCTTGTATTATTCTCGAGTTATTGAAATTATTACAAAAAATAAATAAATCTCAATGTAGCTCTTGCATCTCGCAATTAAGGGACAATTTTTATTTTGCATACAAATCCGCAGTCTAGTCATAGTGAATATACTGAAAGAACTCGAGGATACTCTTGTATTATTCTCGACTTGTTCAAATGATTAAAAATGAGAAAAATATCTATGTAGCTCTTGCATCTCACAATTGAGGGACAATTTTTATTTTGCACACAAATCCGCAGTCTAGTCATAGTGAATATACTGAAAGAACTCGAGGATACTCTTGTATTATTCTCGACTTGTTCAAATGATTAAAAATGAGAAAAATATCTATGCAGCTGTTGCATCTGACAATTAAGGGACAATTTTTATTTTGCATAGAAATCCGCAGTCTAGTCATAGTGAATATACTGAAAGAACTCGAGGATACTCTTCTATTATTCTCGGCTTGTTCAAATGATTAAAAATGAGAAAAATATCTATGTAGCTCTTGCATCTCACAATTAAGGGACGATTTCTATTTTTCATACAAATCCGCAGTCCAGTTACGAATTACAGTATAGCAATTTTTAGCGATGCCTAAGAGTAAACAATCGGGCACAAACAGTCAACCCTTAGCACCCGAAGCTATTTTACCACCAAAAGCGAAACATTTCTTCCGACCTAGATTATTTCCCTTCTATATATTTTCTTACAACCAAATTTGATAATGTGAAAAATATTTTGAATGACAGCAATTTTTAGTGGCGCCATTGGAGTAGAAACGGTTAATAAAATTAGACTCGATGTCTCTGTGCGGGAAATTAAACGAGAATTGCGAACAGAGCGTATGGACGTTCCTGTGACAGTATCAAACAATTTCGGACCGAGGGACGAACGGCCGAGTCGAGAATTCGATCGAGCAATCGAATAATAAATTGAGGACCGGTATCCGAGGACTTTTGCCATTCGTTTTCTCCCGCCGTGCAGAGCAAGCCGCCCTTCCTGAACTGACGGCCTCCTTATCGCGACGCTCCCCTGGTTTTATCTCGGGGGAGGATACGCGTCGCCGGGGTAGAACGAGCGAAGAGCGTTGATTAAAATTTCAGCGCGCCGACACGAACTCGTGAAACATGCTATACACCTCTGTACCGGTGCACTGCTATCGCTATACTGGCCGTGTGTCCCGGTGGTCGAAGGGCGCGGGTCACTCTAAGTAATTAAAATCTCGTTTCTCTATTCCGCGGGGCCTTTATTTCGCCGAGGCCACCGGAATCGAGGTCCTTCCGAGCATTCTTCCGTTCCGCGACGCACAGTGGGGTATTTGGCCCGAAAAGCCGGAAAAAATTATTTAAGCGTTATACAGGGTGATCCACGCAATTGTTTTAAGTCATAACTCCGTTATTATTGCATTTACGAAAAAATGATAAAGGAGAAAGATAAATGGTTCGAAGAGCACTACATCTGTAGGCCTTTAAATTTTTTTTAGATGCAGCAGTGCATGTGCAATTAACAATTGCACCATTTCTTTAAATAGAAATGCATATTTTTTTGCACAGATCGATTCTTCCGTTCATTCTACGTAAAAAATGATTAGGGTACCATGGCAAAAAAATTTTTAGATCTCGAGATACTTTTAAAAAATGTCTTTTCAAAATCGTTAATGAAGTCTTATAATTGTAAAAATAATTTCTGAATTATTGATTATATACAAATCTTAAAATAACTTTATAAATAAGTATAATAAAAAAATGAAAACAGTCTGAAAGTGTAGTCCATACTTACCTAAAAGATATCCATAATGCAAAAAATTACACAGCTTTTTTAAAGCATGTAAAAATCACTCATAAATGTACGATATGTTATAGCATGATTGGAAAGGCAATACAAGTCATAGAATCTCTTGACTTTCGATTAAGTTTAGAGATTCATAAACTTACAAATGAATAAAAAAAATTTAGTACATTGTTCTCCACACATTCAACAACTTCGAGCAATAAAAAAATTACAGTTTACGTTAAATTTTTGAAATTGACTTTTTTCCGGCTTTTCGGTCCAAATACCCCACTGTGCGACGTCGCAAAAGTCGCCAGAGTGCTTGGAGCTAATTTGTTTCCTGTGTGCCGACGGTCTAAAACATTTCGATCGGTTTAATAAACATTTGTCAAAATACCCCCGATGTTGTAGAGCTCAATCGTACCCCAGAAGAATTCCATAAGTGTCGCAGTACTACTGGAGTGTCAATTAAAGAATTCAATACCAGACGTACCTATTAGCTGCACAAATCAATTCGGAACTCTCTTGTCGTTTTGTTGTTTCTTCACGAACTAGGAAAATACATTCGAAAAATAATTCCCACTGTTGTCTATATACTCAGTCCATTCTACAGATAATGCATCGATTCCTTCGAATTTTTATTTTTATTGCCAACAAGGTCAAACATCTAGCTGGAAATTAGAGATTATAATAAGCACTTTAGAACATATTCCCAGATGTGCTCAAATATTATAATACTATACAGGGTGTCCATTTGAAAACTTTCCTGCCGAATATCTCGAACAGTATGAAAAATATTAAAAAAGTGTAAAACACGTTTCCAAAGATTTCGATGGGGATCTCCGAAACTAGTGCGCAGATAAAAAAAAGTATCCTACGAAAATTGCTGGTCTTTTTAGGCACAGTAAGATCCCATAATAAAGAATATAGGTTTCCATTTAAAAAAATAAAGTTGACCTTTAAATGACCTTGAAAACGTCACCCAAATAAGAACATTGGACACGCGTTTCACACTTTTTTAATAACTTTCATACTTTTCGAGATATTCGGTTCGAAAGTTCCCAAATGAACAACCGGTAGAATAAAACCCGGAGAGTCACCAATTAATTTGTACGCCTAATGACTTCAGGGTAGAATATTTTCGTGGTCTAAATGAGAAGGGGTTGGACTTTGTTCGTGTGTTTGTTTGTCGTGATTCTTGCGCACGATATCTCGGTAATCCGGGGCGGGTGAAGCGATAAGAACCGAAACCGAGCACGCAGCAACACAGCTTAGGGTCGGAATGATCCGTCTCCGGTGTCCGATGGTTAATAAGAGAAACGCGAGCGAGATACCGCGGCTAGTAATTATCCGCGAGTTCCCAAGAAACCGATCCCGGGAAGAAGTCCCATGCAGAAAATATCCCGGGACGTCTGTACCCGTTTCAAACCAGTATTAAAATCCGCTCGTTGGCATAACAAAGTTCGCAAAACGAAGAAAGGCTCTCTCGCTCGCGCGCGAACCTGCCGCGCCATGGACGCTGGGATCTCCTCTCGCTTATCCCCCGTGGAATTTGCCACGGGATGCTTACCTGCAACAGAAAGAGAACAAGGGACGTGTTAGATTATGCTGCGAGAAGATCGAGGATCTGGGGAACGATCGCGACAGAATGGATCGCGTGACGGGACCGACGGGCGACGCGACGCGACGCGCCGGAAATGAATAACCGTAAACAGTTTTAGAAAAGATTCCTCGTAATATCGCGGCCGTGATAAGAGCCGGAATCGATACCATAACGGCGTGTTCGTATTGTCTGCGGTTCGCTGTCCAATTAGCAAGCGAATGATGAAACGATCGCCAATTTTCCCGCGATGGATGATCGAATCATCAGAGACACGGTACGAAGACCGTGTTCGTTTGTGGAGGACAATGTTGTCTACAGTATCGCCAAAAGTGTTTCAGCAATTTGCAGATTTCGAGGAAGAGGAATAAGAATGCAGTATGATTTGATTGTTGCAATTAGACTGCGGACTTTGTGCATTTATGACAAGACCGAGTCGGTGGAATTTACAGGAGTGAAAAGCTTGGTGGAATTTAAGAAAATACATTATTTCGAGTTTATTAAGACGCTTGAAAAAGAAAAAAAAGGTTTTAACATCCCTATTCAATGCAGTCGATACAGACAATTTTTATTTCGCCTAAAGAGCGATCAGCGTTACGAGTAATAATGGTTAATTACTCGATAATAAAGTTCTCGCCTAACACCGATTCTCGTTGGCATTAATTTTCCGATAATTATTCTTACGCAACCGGCTCTAATAATTCGATCGCAAAACTGCACTTCACGCGTCGATTACGTGTCTCATTTTTCTCATTACGCCGCGTAATCAAGATGCATCAAAGACGCATAGTAAAAATAACTGCGATGTCGAAAACGGGTTTCGCCCCGTGCGGTAATCGGCCGACGCTTATTAGCAATTGGACGGGAAAAATCGGTTAATATTAAAACACTTGAACAGTTTCAAAGTCTCGATCGTGACGCTGTTAATTTCTCACCGGTGTGAACGGTTACCGGACGAGGAAGACGTGGCTTGTACTGGTTCCCAAACAGGTCCACGCGGATCCGATCGGACCGGCGATCGGCCACCACGCTGGGAATCACAGCTGCGCACCGCGTGCACCGCGTGCGCTCGTTGCACAACCTCCCCTCGAGTTCACCGAGCGTCCGATAACTCGCAAAGATCGTTATCGCGTTAACGCCGCGTGACGTTCGAGATCCAGCCGATCGTGATCTTCGGCCGGTGATTAAAGCGTCCGCGATCTTTCCCAGAAACCGCTCGAACTAATTGGAAACCGCGGACACGAGCCGCATCGAGGGGCGTTCGCTGGCCAACTGCATCGTTCTTGCGTTCATCTTTCATCCTGAATATTCTCATTCGTTCAACGATCATGCTGCCCGAAAGATGACCCCTCGATGTCTCAATACCGTTTCAATACTGTCGACCGGCCGCTGCAGCGATTTGACTGCACTTTTTCAAAGAGAATTCTTCCTTTCTTCAAATTCGACGTAAAATTCTTTAACACGTTATTTAACACTGACTGCCTCGAAACTTTTATAAAAATCGAAGCAGTGTATTGAATGGAATAAAAATTTGTAGAGGCGAGGATGCTGGTGTGCGTGAGGTTCGCATGTGAGTGTTCGTTACCTCAGAATCGTAGGATCAACGGTAGCGAATCATCCGTAGGCGGGTAACTCAACCTATGCAAGCTCTAATAATTAATTTAATAAATTGTTAATTCCCCTAAGGCAAGATACGACGCCGCTTTAGCATTTTGCAGATCCCAGCTAAATCTGTTACACTGAATATATTACTACTGTATAATAGATTACATAGAGTAATATGTACAGTGAATTCTCGATATATGTCAACAAGACGGGTCTTGCCAGCGCCGTGTATCGTCCAGGTGACATGCCCGAAGTATGTTTACACTTCTCTGCGTCCGAGGTATACCCCGCAGGTAGTGGGGATAACTCCGCGACGTTTATCATCCAGGCCTTGACGACATATATAGAGAAATCACTGTATATGATATTACTGACGCTAACATCGACTTATAATGAATCGTAATGCAAGCAGCTAAAGAGTTTTATCCGCAAATAAATAAAACGCTGAAAATCGGCGTCTGAGAAGCACAGACCAAAAATCAGTGGGGATAACTCCGCGACGATTATCCTCCAGGCCTTGGCGACTTATATAGAGAAATCACTGTACATCCGGACGACAAATAATCCCGTCATCCATACATGAGTGGCACGGTGCGTGTAAAATAAATACCAATCTTTCTTCTCTTCTAGGAAATGATTAAAATAGTTATTCTACTCGTGAAGGAAACCGAATAGCAGGGGACTAATTACAGGCTTCGAACTGACTGCTGAACAACAATGGATGAACTGCTGAACGAGTGGATAAAGCATCGCATCTTAGAGTGGACGCGCAAGTCTTGATCGCGAAGTGTAGAATAAGAATCGCGAGAATGAAGAAGAAGAAGAAGCGAAGTTGAGGGCGAAAGAGTTGCAGGATCTTCGCGCTCGGTTTTCATCGCGGCCCTAAAAGGGACAAATAAATCGTGGTAGGCAGCAGCAGAAGCAACAGCAACAGCAGCAACAGCAGCAGCAGCAGCAGCAGCCCTTTCGCTGCTCGACACCGGGGAACTTTTTTGCCGGTGTCGTTTCTCGTTTCGTACGCGAACGACGTCCTGCCAGGACCGTGTTTTGCTTTCGAGTCCTTTGCGCGCGACGCGGGTGGTCCTTCTCCTTCTCCGTGTCTCGTCTCGCCTTCGTCCTCGTCCCTCCCGAGCCCTCAGACTCCCTTCGAACGCGTCATCTTCTGTTCCAAGCGTTATAAACCTTCGACATCCAGAGTACAAACTATTTCTGTGTCCTCTCGCGAATCGGAAACCGCGAGAAACCGCGAAGGGAAAGGGACGCAGAGGTTGTCCCTTTGCGTCGCGTGACGGACGATTTATTTGCAAATTCCCGTGTCGGTTTTTTCCGTCGCTCGATCGACGATTGCCCAGCAACACGCGGCTCTCTCTCTCTCTCTCTCTCTCTCTCTCTCTCTCTCTGTCTCTTGTAGATTCGAGAATTATGGAAATCTGGGACTTCCGTTACAATGTTGCTGTTTTTAAAATGTTACTCTTGCCAGAACACGATTCCAGTTTTAACCTCGATAGTCAATTCTCCTGTGCTTCTCTTAGATCGCTTCGTTTCCGATCGTTTTTCTGCGCAGTGCGTGTTTGATGTTCCCGCAGCATTCTACCAGCTATTTTTCTTGTTCCTCTTACGTCTGAATAGCTACCTTTCCGATTTTATACTTACTAATTTATCGCGTGCATTGCGCCGCGCGCATGAAGGCAGGTAAAAGCTTTTAGTAGCGATTTCTCAAGCAAACACTCGGTTCCATACACGTAAAAGTGTTTCCCAGGAATGATATTTACAGAATCGTTACAGTATCGCAGAATCTTTACGATCTACTAGATTGTGCATACGAAATGTTTGCTCCTACTTATTTCCAGACCACGGATTTCTATGAAAAATCAAAATTGCAGCATGGGCAATTAATTTAACTGAAAATAATACAGTAAGATTTTTCGATTCCTTAAGACACTAAGCCTACCTTGCAGTCAGTCGAATGACCGGTTTCAGATCTTGTATTTAATTACACACGCTTCTTTGTCCAGGTGTACGTTATACGAAAAAATCTGAATAAATTCAATCGTGCCATTTTTATAAGCCAGCTCTCGTCACTTTTAACGGTCGGTAGATTTGCTGTTACATATTTCCATAGTTTTGTGTTTCGTCTGGTCATTTTTATCGTGGCCTACGGATATCTGTGCGTACGATTCGTTATCTCGCGAAGCATCGTTTCCGCGCCAACCTCCTTTTCACGGGACAATGGTCTTCAATACCCGTGATCCGTCAAAGGGGCAGAACAGCCGAGATTATTATTGTTATCGAAAGGGTAATGGTGTCGGCCGGGCAGTAAATATGAAATCTTAGCTTAATCCGCTGTAGTTTCATCGAAACAGAGGGTTTACCGGATGAAAGGTTCCTCGACAAATGAATGGGACACCGAGGACCAATTGTCTCGCCTCCATAGTCCACAGTCCCCGGACCTGACCGGGGCGCTAGGTAATAATCCATACGATTATTGGCTCCGAGGGTGTCTTACTCCATTGTTTCCTCGACACCTTCGTGTCATGGGACAGGACCGTCGGCTAATAGGAACAATGACTGCACTTTTTATGCGTCGAGATTGAACGTCGAATAAAGACGGCTCTTCTCTCGCGTTTATTACGGTGTAATTCGCTTCGGCTAGTTCTTATTCATTGCCGAATGAAAGTGGCGGCACTCGTTTACCCCCGGGAGTATCATTGTCGTTTCATTATTCAAAGTGTATTATTCAAATACAGTGATTTCTCTATCTATGTCGCCAAGACCTGGACTCAAAGTAGCTATTTACAAAGGTGATGGCTTCCTCATTTGATGAAAATCTCTGTCCTCCGAGTGCAACTTTTAACTTGGGGAGCAAAAAGAAGTCGTTTCGAGCTAGATCTGGTGAGTAAGGTGGATGATCAAGCAGTTCAAACCGTAATTCGTGGATTTTTGCCATGGCAATCGTTGAGGTGCGAGACGGCGCATTGTCTTGGTGGAACAAGATTTTTTTTCTGCAAATGTGGCCGTTTTTCCGCAATTTCTGCCTTCAGCCTGTCAAGTAATGATGCGTAGTATGCTCCTGTAATGGTTTTCCCTTTTTGAAGATAATCAATAAAGATAACACCACGACTGTCCCAGAAAACAGTCGCCATCACTTTCCCAGCCGAAGGAACAGCCTTTGCCATTTTTGGCGCCGATTCCCCGTAAGCAGTCCACTGTTTTGACTGCATTTTTGATTCGGGAGTGTAACGGTGTATCCAAGTTTCATCAACAGTAATTATCCGGCGCCAAAACTCTGATTTATTGCGCCTAAATTGCGCCAAAAGAGCGATTGAAATGTTCATTCGAACACGTTTCTGATGCAACGTGAGCAAACGCGGCACCCAACGCGCAGACAGCTTTCTCATGCCTAAATCTTCATTCGATATGTGACAAACACGTTCTTTGGATATATTCATGGCCACTTCTATCTCTGTAACTTTAATTCGACGGTTGTCTAGCACCATTTGGTGAATTTTAGCGATGTTATCGTCACTGGTTGCAGTTTTTGGGCGTCCCGAACGTTCACCGTCACCCAAGCTGGCACGGCCACGTTTAAATTCAGCTGCCCAAAATTTCACGGTGGTAAATGATGGTGCAGAGTTCCCGTATACAGCGTCTAACTCTTCTTTGATTTGCGTAGGCGCATTGCCTTTCAAAAATAAATATTTCATCACAGCTCGATACTCGAGTTTTTCCATTTTCACAAAAACACTCACAGCAACTTACTCAAACGACTATTGAACAATAACTGAGCGTCCGAAATGGCTGAAATTTTGGTGAGTATCTGTCAAAGCATGCACAAACACGCTCCAGCACTTTTGTCGACCGACATCTTCGTGTTGAGGTCGGAAACTTTTCAGACCACCCTCGTATACCCTGCGGTGATGGGGATAATTCCGCGAAGTTTATCCTCCAGGCCATGGCGACATATATAGAGAAATCACTTTACTATCGACAAGTATCCTCGCGGAATAAAGTAATTCGAACCTACGCGAACTCGGACGATGCAAATAACCTTCGAGCAGGTCTGCCGGAGGAATTCCCGGTGGAAAAATGGTGCTGTTAGCAAGAAGACCGATCGTGGCGACTTTGAATGCCGCTTCTGCGGGAGAATTTCCTATAAAAGGCGAGGGGCGATCGTTGGAAGAGGTTTTCGCCGCGTGCATAGGATTTCTCGGTGCGTGTCGGCGAGAGGAGACTCGTTTCCCGAGGTTGGCCACGAGATCCGAGATATTACGTCGCGTTATATCACGCGTGTTTCGCCTCGCTTTCGACGCTGCTCGCGTCGCGACGCCGCGTTCTTCTATCTCCCGCTCCCTTTTATCGCGGGAGGATAGTCTCCGAACACGGAGAGGGCAAAAATCGAGAGCAGGTTGCACCGGTATCCTTATTCGCGAGTGCACGCCGGCTAAACGAGTTTTAAAGTGCCGGTTTTATTGTCGGTCGCGTACTGCAGCTCCTTAACAGGCTCTCTAGACGCCGATCGTCGCTCGTCGCTCGCCGATCGCGATCAACCGATCCTCGGAACTGTCCCGGCGATCCCATCGCGCGAAACCATTGCGATGAAGATGCAAAATCGCTAAACTGCCTGCCCGGACTCGTCTACGCGCCAGTATCTCTCGCTCAATCCCAGATAAGTGAATTACAGTGAATTCGCGCTGTAAGTCCCTTGCGCGGTTCTGGCGAGGGACATTTAGACGAAATCCGTGGCTCTCGCCGAACGTTGCATTCGAAATACACAATACAATAGAAATACAACACTCGTGTTTAAAACCATGGACACATAGACGGATAGGGACAAGAAGGCTGAGAAAATGTCTTTCTCTGATGCAATGTTGCACGCAGAAACAGACAGCGAAACTCGGAAGCGGAGTATACCCCGCAGTGGTGTGGGTAGTTCCAGGGACCCTTAAACGCGAGGCTTCTAGTGACTTACAGCGGAAATTCACTGTACTGAGTCGCAAGCTCGTTCGGTTGTCCTCAGTATCTTACTTTCATTTGCTAACCCTTAGCGGACAGGAATTATTTTCAGCATATTTATTTATTAATTACTTATTTATTTTATATCACACATTCTTCCGTATTGCAGGCCATTCCCTATCCCCTGTCTCTTGATAATAACCCTTCGCACTGGGAACTATTAGGTCGTCCCTTAAGTTCGTGCCGTGGATATGTTTATATTATTCACCATTGAAAAGTATTTTAATGAAAATCCGCAGAAATGTTATAGTGACGGTATGATGTCTTTGCCAAAAAGGTCAGAAGAGGTTGTGGAACGAAAGGGTGATTACATATTTTATTTTTAGAATTTAAATGGTACAAGAGTAAACGGCACGAACTTATGGGACGTCCTAATATTTTAATTTTGTGACGCAAATTTTTCCTCCGACCTAGAATATTCGCATTTTACGCATGTACGATACTTAACTGTTTGGTGATTTATTAAATACAAATTTAACAATGCTGGAAATATTTTGGATAATCGTATGAAAATTTTCAGCTGCGTCTCAGAGTCGCCACTCGATTGCAAAGGGTTGTCTATACTTAACCCTTTGCACTCGAAGATATTTTAACTCCAAAACGAAACATTTCTTGCGACCTAGAATATTTCCCTTCTATGTATACATTTTTTTTCATGTTATACATACGAAAATAGTGCAATTTACTCGTACAATACTGAAGTGTTTAATAATTCATTGAATATGAACAAATTTAATAATGTAAAAAATATTTTGAATAATAATACAGCAATTTTTAGTGGCGCCTTACAGTCGCCATTCGAGTGCCAAGGGTTAATAATACCAAATTACTACTTATCCAATTCATTCGATGGAACGTATCTGCTTTCCCTGTGGACTAGTGTATCACAGAGCTAAGTATAAGAAGAAAACGAAGGAAGAGCGTTGCGCCTAGATGTGTTCACACATTTGCATAACACCCTACTCATTTCTCCTGAAATACTGGGGAGCAGTCGATACGAGCGTTTGGTGTTACTATAGAATTTGCATACTCGACGCGCTCCTGCATTTAAATCGGTTCAAGCTCCTTAAACTCCCGACGACGTTTCCCTTTCTCAGCATTCCTTCTCGCTGCGCTTATAGTCCGCGATATCCTTTCCCTACATTTTTCAATCGCCGCCTGGGATCGAACCAGTTAATAAATAAATATCGATAACATCGGTGTATAACGCGAATCGTCCCGCTCCATTGAGCAGCAAAAGCCATTCGAAATTAACTTCGGTATCGCAGTTCATTATCTGTCGCTGCGAGCTATAGGAGTCACGGTTTCGAAACTTTGTTTCCCCGATCTCGTGCGGCGAAATTAAGAAAACGTTTCGAAACGCCCTCGTTCTTTTCGAAAAAGAAAAATACAAACGAGTACACGACGGAGACTTCGTTTTAGAGACGGTATCGTTCGGGTTGTTTTTTTTTTTGTTGTTTCCTTTTTCTTTTTTCAAGGATAACGAAAGAGGTAAGGGTTCTTTCGCGGGATATCGAGGAACGATGTTTTCGAGGAGAACGGCTCGACGCCCACGCAAAATGGGGTCGCGCGACCCACACGATTGAGCTCTCAGCTCTCAGCTCTCGGATCTTGGTTAGAGACCGGGTAGCTGCGAGGAGCGGGCTGACGACGGATCCTAAACTTATGCATCCTGATCGCCGACATACCGCTGGAAACTTTGGCTACAAACCTCCGGAGGATCGGCTCTGCAAGAGCTTCTCTTGTCAGTGAACCCCTGTACGTTTATGGCAGCCACGGGCTCGTAAAGTATGAACAAACGTTGCTGTCGACGATGATTAGCTCAAGTGGAAATCATGAATCGATCTATTCATTGGACTGCGGATCTTTGTGCAGTCTAAAAACTTGCCGAGACAATTACGTGGAACAGAAGTTGAATGGAAATGTATTCTACTTTTTTCGATAGTTCGAATAAGTCGAAAACCAATGTACGAAGATTGTGGGATCAGTGTATAACAGTACGCTATACTATATATGCGAGATAATTGATATTACAAGATTTCCTAAATACAGTGTTTACTCGGTATATGCCGAAAACACGGGTCCAGCCAGGGACATATATCCGCCAGGAGATAGTATACTTTGATCCACGCCGAACGTAGAAAAGGACGTCGGGAACGTACACACACGTCTGTTCGTACACACAAGCAATCGTTCGTCTCGCCTAAACACGCTCGTTCTCGCACTCTACAAGATATTTAAGTTCACTTAGTGTTTTCACAGTTTCGCGTTTGTCGCATTTTTATTATCAATGCATAAAATTCGCGTTCGTCATATACACTGCCGCTCAAAAGTATCCGGACACTCCGCGGTGGATACGTCGACGAATCTCGTACTTAATTTTAGTGTAGTATTGATACGTTCCACATACGTAATTTTTAATTTAAAACATTAGATACTTCATAAGAAACTAATAAAAATCGACAATAACTTCTATGCAATGCTAATACATATTTCGCAAGTGTCCGGATACTTTTGAGCGGTAGTGTATTTATTAGACGACAAAAGTATATCGCGACATTTAACGCGAGTCCTTTCCACAGTCTGCAACATGCTCTCGAAGCATTTCGATCGCCGATCAAATTGTCTGCGCGATTGTATTCTTATATGACCCGTCGAAAGACAATACAGCTGAAGGTACGGTCAGAAACACTTGCGAAGCATACAGTGAGAAAGTCTGCGATTCAACGATGATTAAGTCTAGGAAAGAAGATACAGCGATTTCTCTATATATGTCGCCAAGGCCTGGACGATAAACGTCGCGGAATTATCCCCACTACCGCGAGGTGTATCCTATGAGGGGCCACGAAACTCGAGAGGCCTCGCATGCCGAGGAGTGTAAACATAACACGGCTCAGGCATGTCTCCTAGATGATACACGACACTGGCAAGACACGTGTTGTCGACATATATCGAGAATTTACTGTATAGGCTCCTTAGCGTGTACATTCTCATGTTTTATGTCACCAATTCTCCATGATTAACTAAACGTTGACTCACTCTTAGATCATTCTGGAGTCTGTGCTAAGGGTGCAACAGCATCTTTAGCTGGCAACTGGCCTAAACCCGTGGCCAGTGTTTAACAAAGAGCTTATGCTCCACGTATTTCTATAATTGTCGCTAAAGCCTGGATGATAAACGTCGCGGAATTATCCCCACTACCGCGGGGTATACCCCGTTAAGGGACCACGAAGCTCGAGAGGCCTCGGTCGCGGAGGAGTGTGAGGTGGATTAAAGAATAGTATCTCCTGGCCGATATATGTCCGTGGCTAGACCCGTGTTGTTGACATATATCGAGAATTCACTGTGAATCGTAAATTTTTCGCTAAAAAGAAAACAATGTGATTTATGGGACGATCGAATGCTAGATTCGCTTCCGGTTCGATCGAAAGGGAATCGATTCGTAGCGGAGAGCAGAGCGGAAGGTCGAAAGTGCATCGACTCCGGCCGGTGCACCCGTGAGACGCGGCTTAATCGAATGCAAATACGTGCAAGTTCGTCGGTCGGCCGAGCTGTACGCGGCGCGAGACGGCGGGATCGGAGAGTGGGTGCTTCATTCACAGAACAGCCGGCTTTCACGATAACCTCCCATACGCGTCCATTTACGATCGGTCTCTCTCTCTCTCTCTCTCTCTCTCTCTCTCTCTCTCTCCCTTTCCCTCTCACATTTCCCCCTCCCCGTCGAGTGCACGCTCTCGCAGCCCACGCCTCCTCTTTATTTCCAACTCTGACGCATCCTTCTCTCTCTATCTCTCTCGATTCTCTCCCTTCGTGTTTCTGTGTCACTGCACCTTTCTTTGACGACGACCACGTCGATTACAAGGATCCCGCTCCGCTCGATCCGGCCCGGAGCATCCTCTTTGTCGGGGCACGGCCGGAACAAACAGCCGGCCGAAATCTTTTCGCGAGAAAACGAGGATTTGCAGCTCGTTTCACGGCGAACCAGACGGCTCGGTGCGAAGACGCACCGAGAAAGGAAGAACGGCGGCGACGCGGTATGGGGAATCACGATGGGAACGATTTCGATGCAAGCCTTTATCGGATCGATCAGCGGTATCGTCCAGCGAAACCGTTTGTGCGACGATCGACGTCGAATGATTCAGTTGCCGGCATCTGCAGACTTTCGTAAGCGTTATGAAACGTGTCTGCGCGTCGTCAAAACATGCCAATACATACTCGACAGATCGTCCGAGTGCCAGTTTCGAACTGGCTAGTTGAAGATGAAGGTGTTTGACGATGAAAGTTTCAGTCCTTGGTAGCACAAGACTGCGGCACTTCGTGCAAAATAAAGTTGTTCTCTGTCAATTGCAAGAGGCAGAAGCCATTCTAAGGAGTTGAAAATAATTGTCGTAAATGCATAAAATCCGCAGCTTAATGATCACACACGATGATACGGTGAATTCTCTATACAGGGTCATCCGTTTTGAAACGGCCAAACGTCAACCAGCTATAGAGGACCCCAAATGGAACAATTTTCACCCCTAACACTTTTTTTGATTCGAAGTTATTTCATTCGGTCTCCACGGCGTGCCCCATGTCAAAAAACCAAGATCCAAAGGTCATACAAAAAAGTTGAATTAATAAAAAAGATGCCCCTATTTATTTTAAACCAAACAAAGGAAAAATCATCAAGATACATAATTGCAGTCCTAATATATATTTAATCTTAAGTGAACGCAAAAAATGACGGGTTTTTGCAATTATCTAAAAATCAAGACCGAATCAAAAAAAGTGTTAGGGGTGAAAGTTGTTTTATTTGGGGTCCTCTATAGCTGGTTGACGTTTGGCCGTTTAAAAACGGATGACCCTGTATATGTCAATAACACGGGTCTTGCCAGCGTCATGTATCGTCCAGAAAACTCTCATGCTTGGCGGCCCCTCACGGGATATACACCGCGGTAGTGGGGATAATTCCGCGACGTTTACCATCCAGGCCTTGGCGACATATATAGAGAAATCACTGTACACGTTAACCAATTGTACGAAGTTGTAGACACAGTCAGCAAGCGATGAAGAAAGCAAAGAAATGTCAAGAACAACTGTGTTTTTGGTGATGATCGAGACAACTTACGACAGAGGAGTACCATACTGCGTCGTACCTTCTCTGTGCCAATTTCTAAACTCTCAACGATAGTTTGATCATGTTTGAGGAAGTTTGAAGTGTTAAAAATCGCCAGAGACTACTAACTGTGGGTTAGGTGAGAGGCCAAGATTCGCAAGGAAGGCTTCGAATCGCAAAGAGGAAGCATCGAATCACAAGGAACAGGATAAGGGACCCAATTACTATACCTATATTAATTATACTTATTTTTGAAGCATAATGAATACTACAAAAGGTGATATTCAATTTTTTCTCATTGAAATCGGTTAATACATGAGCCGTTCATTGCACGAATCGATTAACTCCATAAAACAAAAAGTTGAGAAATGCGATGAAATAATGTACATTGTTTTTTAAAATTCCCTTTATAATATAAATTTAAATAAATATTGTAGAATGCATAAATACAGATGTAGCTTTCATCTAACGGTATATAAACTTAATAAGAAAGTATAGCCAAAAAATAATCGTCAGTAATGTTACAATTTTTATGTGACTGGTGGAGTTAATTGATTTGGAAAGTGAAAAAAGTAATAAAGTTAAATTCGGTGTTTAAATTTTTATGTTTTTTATTACAGAAAAAGTTAATTATTATATATTTTTATTACAGATTTTCCATAAAAATGAATATTAACAGTTCTGTTATAATATATTATTTGTGATTAATTCATCAGCAATATACATAATGTCTTCTTCATCAGCTGTATGTGAGGACTCGTCATTTCGACTTTTTGTCAAGTTTTTATAGTAATCATGTTTAACAGGAGGAATGAATTTTAGCAGGTCCATCATGTCTCTCCTTTTTCCCTTGTCACAATTCTACTTTTAGGATATAATAAAGACTGATCTACGTTTTTCAAACTTTGTGGTCTACCTGCTATAGATTTCGTTATATTAATGGCATTAAATTCTGAATCTTCATTATAGTCATATTTGAATTGTATGAGGTGGGGTTTGGACCTTTCTAACTATTCAGCGTTTGCTAGTGCATTTGAGTTGCATTATAGCAACGATTTACATTAGAGTACGGAGTTAATCAAAATGGCCTCTGAAATAAATTATTTATTATTCAATGGCCAAAAAAATTTTGTCGTTTAATGGTGTTAATCTTTATTATTCAGGGAAGTTATTATAAATATAAAAAGTTATGATTATACCAAGTGCTTTGACACTTAAATTTAAGATTTTTCAAAACGTGGAGTTAATCGATTTGTGCAGTGAACGGTTCATATATATGTTATATATCTCTCTCCAAAAATATTCATTATGCTTTAAAAATAAATAAAATTAATATAGGCACAGTAATTGGCACCCCCTACAGTAATTGGGTCCCTTAACCTAGACTCCAAAATACAAGAACCAGCGATCATACGACATCAAACACCGATTCCAACCAAGAAGAATCGAAGCCGCGTCGATCGACGGCCCGTCGAGCATCCTGGGATTTTTAGCGACCGCGGCCGGATTCGCAGGGAGAGCTCTACTCGCGGTCGCCGAAAGCAGAGCCGGGGTCACCGTGGACCCTTGAAAACCCGGTGGTATCACGTTCGAATGCCTGTGCTCTCTCGCAATCGGGGTACACGTACTTCGTGAGATACTCGAGCGCTCGTAATGGGCTTCGAGGCTCGAAACGACATCGAGCCCCGGAGAAAACGAGAGAGGGAAACAGAGCGAAAGCCAGTTAGAAGCGTGCGCGCGCGAGCTGTTTGTTGCCTGGAAAGAGGCCGAGAGAGAAAGAGAGAAAGAGAGAGATGGTTAAATATCTCGCTGGCTCGTACGGCCGACCGTAGACATAATTTAACCGGCAGTTCCAAGCGATTACGACAGTGCTACACTTTGAATACGCTGCTCTAATGCTCGGGAAACGTTCCACCAGCGCAGCGAGCGCGTCTCGTCCCGTGTCACGATCGTGTCGGAAGAATCGCCGTAAACGTGGCTCTCGCTTTCCTGTCGAGGAATCGTTACGATTTACAGGGATTTTTCGATATATGTCAGCAACACGGGTCTTGCCAGCGTCATGTATCGTCCAGGAGTCATACCCGAGCCGTATTATGTTACTCCTCAGCGTCCGAGGCCTCTCGTGGCCCTCCATGGAGTATACCCCACGGTAGTGGGGATAACTCCGCGACGATTATCCTCCAGGCCTCAGCGACATATACAGGGTGGCCCACATAACTCTGAACAGCTCAATATCTCGAAAACTATGCCATCGATTTTAAAGTTCTTAGTCTTAAATTGCACGGAACTGAAGGGCCTTTCTGACTACATAAACGTGAAGTGGCCTCCCTTCCCTTTTAACGGGAGAGGGGAGGTACCTTTATAATTTTAAATGGAACCCCCTATAAAATGTTACATATTTAGATTCTACAGGAAAAAACAAGTCAATTTTGTCTGAAACATTTTTTTGTCAGATACTTCCATGATGAGATATAACAGTTTGAAGTTTCGAGTTGTAGGTACTTGAAGCGCTCGGAAATAGCGTTATGGAATTATACGCGCTTGAGTCCTTTGCTTATTCATGAAGAAACACAAACAATAATATTTACAATTCTTGAGTTTGACTAACTTATCTATGAAAATGTTTTCTGTTTAGAGCTGTTATTCAAGCAGTAACATTGTGATTATGGCTACTTTTGACACAGAAGTGAATATGTTATTAACGTTAGGTGAATGCCAAAAAAATTATCGGCGTGCAGCAGTGATGTTTTTTGAACGTTATGGGATCAAAAAATGTCATGCAACATTTCATAATTTAGAAAAGCGGCTTCGCGAGCACGGTGAATTGTGTAAAAAAACTCGCAATAAACCTAAAGCTGTCACTAATGAAAATAACAGTGCCAGTATTCTTGCTGCAATTACATTAAATCCTCATATTAGTCAACGTACACTTGCACAAACATCACATATTAGTCGTTCATCAATTCAACGAATTTTGAAACGGCAAAAGTATCATCCATATCACATGGTTTTATCACAAGAGCTTTCGATAGCAGATTACGATCACCGGGTAAGATTTTGTGAGTGGCTGCAGGGTGTTGTGGAAAATGACTTTTTGTGCAAAATACTTTTTTCCGATGAGGCCACTTTTATGAATTCAGGGCATGTAAATAGACATAATCTGCATTATTGGGCCGTGGAAAACCCAAATTGGATGCGATGTGTTCCCTTTCAACATCGATGGTCTTTAAATGTTTGGTGTGGCCTAATAGGAGATTTTGTGATTGGACCTTATTTTTTTCAAGAAACTGTAACATCTGTAAGTTATTGTGATTTCTTAAAAAATCATTTGCCTGCGCTTTTGGAAGATGTGCCACTGCACGTTAGAAGAGAAATGTGGTTCCAACAGGACGGCGCTCCTCCACATTTTGCAATCATCACCAGGCAATTTTTGAACGAAAAATTTGGGAACAAATGGATAAGTCGTGGTGGACCTCGTCAATGGCCTCCTCGATCCTCCGATCTAACACCATTAGATTTTTTCTTATGGGGATATGTAAAGGACAAAGTTATGTTTGAACCACCGACGACAAAAGAGGATATGAAACAAAGAATACGTGACGCTTGCGCTTCAGTGACTCCCGAAATGTTAAAAAATGTTAGAACAACTTTGATGTTTCGAGTAAATAAATGTTTACAAGCCCGTGGTGGACATTTTGAACATTTAATTTAAAGTACATTTTATTTCTTCACGAATAAGCAAAGGACTCAAGCGCGTATAATTCTATAACGCTATTTCCGAGCGCTTCAAGTACCTACAACTCGAAACTTCAAACTGTTATATCTCATCATGGAAGTATCTGACAAAAAAATGTTTCAGACAAAATTTACTTGTTTTTTCCTGTAGAATCTAAATATGTAACATTTTATAGGGGGTTCCATTTAAAATTATAAAGGTACCTCCCCTCTCCCGTTAAAAGGGAAGGGAGGCCACTTCACGTTTATGTAGTCAGAAAAGCTCTTTAGTTCCATGCAATTTAAGACTAAGAACTTTAAAATCGATGGCATAGTTTTCGAGATATTGAGCTGTTCAGAGTTATGTGGGCCACCCTGTATAGGGAAATCACTGTATACGTAGAGAACAAAGTTTTTGGTGAACGCCACGGGTTTAGGCCAGTTGCTAGCTAAATATGCTGTTGCATCCTTAGCACAGACTCCAGAATGATCCAAGAGCGAGTCAAGGTTTAGTTAACCGTGGGATTTTTGGCTGCTCCCCTTAGGGAGAATTGGTAACATAAAACATGAGAAAATTTCTTCGAATTTGCTTCAAGTTGAAGTTAAATATTCCTTCTTTATCTGTACACGCTAAAGAGCATATACAGTGAATTCGCGATATATGTCAACAACACGGATCTTGCCAGCGTCGTGTATCGTCCAGGAGACATACCCGAGTCGTCTCGGGTGAGTAGTAGTGAGTAGATTAACTCGGAAGGAATAAACATTCGAGGAAATTAAAATTATTAAGCTTAAAATCATGAAGAAAAGAAGTAAATTTCTATGTACAGTGAATTCTCGATATTTGTCAACAACACGGGCCGTGTCAGCGTCAAGTATCGTCTAGAAGTCATTATGTTTACACACCTCGGCGTCCGAGGTATCTCGAGCTTCATGGCCCGTCACGGGATACACTCCTCGGTAGTGGGGATAATTCCGCGACATTTATCGTCCAGGCCGTGGCGACATATATAGAGAAATCACTGTATTTAATTGAAATCGTGAAACTACAAAATTCAGGGAAAGGAAACTCGATATATGAAATTTTGATTTTGCATGAACATCCACAGCATAGTGTAGGCATTAATGTTGCATGGACGTTCGATTTAGATGTTCAGCTTAAACATTCTAGAGGAAACAGGATGTTTTCGTATGCTGACTCAGGAGATTCATATTTGGCAGCACATGGGCCCGCGGACAAAAAGGATCTAAAAATAGGGCTGCCAGAGAAAGGGAGAAAGGGAGTTGGGTGGGTTCCGTGGAGAGGGACGCGCGAAAACCTGTTTAACCCTTTGCACTCGTATTACTCTTAATCTGGTATCTCTGTTGGAACTTATTTTCGTAAACTGTTGGTTAAGCTGTGCGCTCTGGGGAGGTCGGCAAATTATTCTTCTCAATGGTTGTCCGCTTACAGAACAGCACACGGTTTGTACCATTGTCTCTGTCCTGCGACAGGGAAGAATGACACGGAAACTTGTTTCGCTTTGGTTCGCGTCCTATACGGGAAAATGCATCTGTACGGCAACGCCATAAGCGATAAAAGGAGTAATAAATAATTGTAAAACAAATGAATAATAGAAAAAAAAATAAAACAAAATAATAATTTATACAATAATTTATTCAATGAATAACCGGACTGCAGATTTTATAAAATAAAAATTGCCTGCATCGACTGGGAGACAGGAGATAGATAGATGATGGTTCGTTCTCTTAATCAGCGTAATGAGTTGCGAATAGCGCGACAGTCATCTGAAAGTTTCTCTTCTTGATAATTCCGATGACAATCGATCTCTGCTCGTTTCTGCGATGATCGTATAAAATCCGCAGTCTAGGAATATTACCGATGCGCCCGGTTACTATAGTGGCAGATAATTAGCGTTGTCGTTCGAAGTCTAAGTAAATTGAATCTTCCTTTTTCACCCACTCGTCGTTGCCCGAACCACTAGAAGATATCGATTCAGCAGATTTGAATTGGAGATTCCGGAGCAAATGGGCGTCCCCTGATTCCAGTTATGCAAACAATCTAAATTAGGCGCGCTACCGTCTACCTGCAGTATGAAATATCGACTTCCTTAACTCTAGATAACCGTACTATTCGTGGACGACATTGTTACTAGCCATTATTGAATTTTTAATTAAGGAAGCATCAACTCTCGATCTTACATTGTCAGCTCCTACATCATCGATTGCTCTATTCTAATTTACTAATCGATAATCTCTACTTATTCTAATATTAGAACAAATATGTTGTTCCAATGTACGGATTCAGAAAGGGTTCATCAAAACATTCGGAAAGGTTAGCTATACAAGGATTAACGAGAAATGCATCCTGCATAAAAGGAGATTTTGCATGCACGAATACGGCCCCGCATAACAATGCGAAACGATTGTTTGCATAAATTTGCACACTGTGTATTGTAGCAGGAATGTTTCGAGTATAATAGAGTGCGAGACAGATGGAGGGGCCATCGGTGGCCCCAGCGAGGCAGCGCAAACGACCTGGGGCAAAAATCGACGACCCAGTTGCTCGGTTTCGCAAACGTTGTTTACGGGCTCGCGAAAAATGAGCGGCTCACGGCTCGCGGCTCGGTGGTCGACGAAACGACGAAAGGTGCAACGACTCCGGATAATTGGTTCGTGAAAGGGCCGGCCGGGACGGCCGATCGAGTGGAACGAGAATTTCCCGCTCGAGCTGCTTTCCTTTTCCCTCCGACTACGTGTGTCCCCCCTACCCCCGTTTCCTGCCTCCCCCTCCTTTGCCGCTGAACACTGCAACTGGCTGCCAGTTGCGTTTTACTATCTGTTGCAGTTACGCAATTGCGGATGGAGCTTACCTACGCTATATGGGCCAGGGACAACCCCGGCTCGCATCGCGTCGCGTCGACACTTTACCGAGAATCGCACAGCTCCGTCTCCGATCCGTCAATTTTCCAATCCCTTTCACCTAAATCTTCCCGCTAACTTTTAATCCGTACCACCCACCCGACAAGCATACTACATTCGTCGCTCTACTATTCGCTAACGCTGCGAGCAATCTTATTTGAACTTGATCCGATCTTATCACACCTATCGTGATGCACACCTTCGCGTTTTGGATATCTAATCGTCGCTGGACTGACGATCTTTTTGCAGAATAGAAATGCTCCCGATCAAGAATATACTAGAATATACCAGCATACACCAGAACATTCCAAAATATACTAGGATATACTAGAATATACCATAATATCCAAGGATACCATAATATACTAGAATGTACCATAATATACCAGAGTATACTACAATATACCATAATATACCAGAATATTCCAGAATATACTAGAATATACTAGAATATACTAGAATATACCAGAATATACCAGAGTATACTACAATATAACATAATATTCCAGAATATACGGGAATATATCCGAATATTCCAGAACATACTAGAATATACTAGAACATACTATAGAATATATCAGACTAAACTTGAAGATACCAGAATATACTAGAATATACTAAAATATACCGGCATACATCAGAACATTCCAAAATATACTAGGATATACCAGAATATACCATAATATCCAAGGATACCATAATATACTAGAATGTACCATAATATACCAGAGTATACTACAATATACCATAATATTCCAGAATATACGGGAATATATCCGAATATTCCAGAACATACTAGAATATACTAGAACATACTATAGAATATATCAGACTAAACTTGAATATACCAGAATATACTAGAATATACTAAAATATACCGGCATACATCAGAATATTCCAAAATATACTAGGATATACCAGAATATAAATACCATGATATCCAAAGATACCATAATGTTCTAAGATAAAGATACCATATTCTAAGTAAAGATACCATAAAATAGAAATGCTCCCGATCAAGAATATACTAGAATATACCAGCATACACCAGAACATTCCAAAATATACTAGGATATACCAGCATATACCATAATATCCAAGGATACCATAATATACTAGAATGTACCATAATATACCAGAGTATACTACAATATACCTTAATATACCAGAATATACTGCAATATATCTGAATATTCCAGAACATACTAGAATATACTAGAACATACTATAGAATATATCAGACTAAACTTGAATATACCAGAATGTACTAGAATATACTAAAATATACGGGCATACATCAGAATATTCCAAAATATACTAGGATATAACCATTATATGACCATAATATCCAAAGATACCATAATATACCAAAATATACCAGAATATACCAGAATATGATAGAATATTTTAAAATATACCAGAGTATATCAGAATATACTGGAATATACTAGAATATACCGAGGAACAAATTTATAAATCCAACAGTCTGTATTTCCGTCTAATTGTCACTGCGACTATTATCAGTCAAGTAAAAAGATTCAGAGAAGTTAGAAGCGCTAATGCATTCAACTTGTCAAGATTATTAAAGACAGAAAAAACGTTTTTGCTTGGCTCACGTTTCCCACAAACGATGCGCGATATTTTTATTTTGCATAAAGATCCGCAGCTTAATTATCAGTTACAGACCAGACAAATTAGCATGCTACCCGCCCTTTGAACATTTAGTTTTCATTGGCAGCTATCTTCTCGTATCGGAAGCGGCCGAAAGGCTGCCGGTAAATGTTTTTAGTGCTTTGAGGGTCGCGAAGGGCCAACGAAACGGAAAACTCGCCGGCAAAGGAAACAACCAGTCATCCGACATGATTAAACGAAAGGGAACGCAAAGGTGTTGAACGGTCCGCGAGGAAGCATAAAGTAAAACCGTTTTACAGGTGTTCTCTGCGTAACTTTCTCCACAAAGTTGTGTTAATTTATCTGATTCGTTGGTCGTTACTGGGCTTTAATGGACCTTAATCACGTTACAAAGAGCTTAAGATACATTTCAATTTTTCAAGACAGATGTCGGCGAAAAAAAAAAGAAAACAAACTGCAATCAACAAACGGGGCTTCCTATCGCCGGGATCAGCGAACCGGATAATGAATTTTTGCAGGGCACGCAAAAAGAAATCTGCTATCTCGGCGGTGCTTCCGCTCGCAACCTGAACAGTCTTGTTCTTCGTTTAATCTACGTAATATACAACACTTCCTAACCAGTCTCATTATTTCCTTTCTTATCCTGTCTTGCCGCTTGTAAATATCGCGTCGCCGCGTTTTCTGAATCGGGGGCTTCTGCCCGGCTTTCCCAGCGTGCTCCATTGTTCTGCGCGATCATTCCCGAACAAATCGGCTCGTAATCACAGATGGAAGTTTCAGGAACTTTTTAATCTCGAGACCGGACCGCGAAATTGCTCACCGAGAAACGCGAATCTTCGTAAAATCACGCGAAGATGATTTCAATCGAATTTACCGATTTTCAATTCTGCGAACGATATTTTCCCAGTAAGACCGGAGTCCCTGCGGGATCGCGCGAAAACGATTTCGATCGAACACGCGAAGTTCGAAGGAGGCTAAACGCTCGACTCGAATAACAAGAAACGACATTCCAGGGAACAACCCGATCGCAGATACAGGTATCGGATAAAACAAGCAAAGAAAGTCGGGGAGTATTAATTTAATCGTGTGTGCCGAAGAATGACGAACGAGTCCGGGAACGGATCGGGAATCGGCGATGCTCGTAATTAACCGAGATCAAGATAGAGGCGGGCCGATAATCCAGCCGGGATTCCTTGTGACGCGAATGCAGAAGATTAGCTGAACGATATCTTCTAGCCCGCGTCGATTATGGCCGCGGCCTCGTGAGTCACCGTGCACGGATCCCCGATAAGAATGTTGCAAGCCGAGACTCGTTGCATCGATACCGCGATACTCGCCGCGATAACGATGCAGAAATTCGTTGCACGCGAGCCGATCGGTGTAACTTGTTCGTATTGGCTTTATCTCCCGATCGCCGAAACAGCTATCGCGTTTTCGAACGAGTCCCGCACTGATCCGCGGGATTAGACTCACATTATCCGACGATTTCAATTGACCTAGGCGGTGGTGCAATACGGTGTATCAAAACGATGCACCTTTCAATTATTCGAATAGGTATATTTGTTAATTCGTTTAATCAGCTTTCGATCTTTTTTATTTCACCGAGACAAAGCGCTCGACGGATGCTCAACTTTTACAATTTAAAACAAATGTTCCTAACCTTTTGCCTGTACTGCATCTCAATGGGGCTTTCAGATTAATTTCGCTAGTTCTGTGGTAGGACACTTAACTGTAACACCACTGTGTCCAGAAGGTAAGGTGAATTTTCAAAACTTCGCGGCTTTATCCAAATTGATAAATATTTTTCCTGTAGATTGATAGCTCTGTGATTCTCCTCTCTGTGAAATTTCATGTCATCATCTTCAGTAGTTTTTGAGATACGCTTGTTTATCCATGTTAGTCAAATTCAAATTCGGTAAATTCAAAACACCGCACCGGGGACACCGTTTTGGGACAAAACTTGAAAAGAACTTTTTCGGCTGTTCCGAGAGGAATGGAAATAACGTTGGTATAAGTACATTATGTCAAATGGGGATTAGTTTGAAGGGGATGAATAAATAAAGATTTTTCATTTTATTAGAAAATTCGCATTTTTTTTTGGATACAGCAGTAGAAGTAGGGGCTCCAGCAAAGAGTCAACTCGAGTCGATTCGGCGAGACTGGTCGGGGTAAAGGTAGACAAGGGGTCAGGATCGCGAGACGGACGCGGCCATTTTCATTTCCTCTGTTGGGGACGAGCGAGAAATATTCTCGGGAGCGGGCCGGTAATTTCGCCATCGCGTCGCGTCGTGTCCACCGAATCGTGAACCTGTCCTGGCCGCGTATCTGCGCTTCCCGACGCTTTTGCGACGCTCTACGACGCTTAGCGACGCGACGGGGTCGCGATTTACGAGGGTCCGCCGGAAATGTACGACTTCCATATTTTCACCGGTCGCAGCCCCGCGAGCAAATTAACAAGAACAACCATCGGTCAATACAAACACACCGGGAACGTCCAAATCGGCCTTCATCGAACGTGTACGTACTTCAAATTGAAGACCCTGTACAGTGAATTCTCTATATATGTCGCCGAGGCATGGCCGATAAATGTCGCGGAATTATCCCCAGTATCGCGGGGTACACCCCGTGAGGGGCCAAGAAGCTCGAGGGACCTCTCGAAAACTCGAGAGAGTTTTGGACATATATCGAGAGAGTTTTGGACATATATCGAGTAAACATTGCATTACAAGAACCGGGAAAATCGTTTGAATGGTCTCCGATTGTTGCACCAAACGATCGGCAATGTGTAAATGTTTCTACAAGTTCAACAGGTACAATTTTACTAAAAGAAGTGGGTCTCCAGGTCTTTTATATGTCGAACATATAAATGATTATTAGACTGCGGATCTTTATGCAAAACAAAAAATATTTGCATTGATTGCAAGACACAGGAGCGAAATAAAAATTTCTTTCTTCTGTTAATTATTTTATCAAGCTAACACCAACACGCTGGTGCTCTTAGATCTTCTTAATATGTCCACTGCTTTCAATTTTGCTTACCCATTGTTCTCATAAATGCATAAAATCCGCAGTCCGAAAATTTTTTGATGCATCGTATTTTGATGAATAGACTGCAGATATTTATGCGAAATAGGAATTGTCAGTGTTAAATACAAGAGACAGGAGCTACACAGGCATTTGTTTCCTATTTTAATCATTTTATCAAGAGGAAAACAATACCACGGTATTATTAACCCCCAGCACTCAAATGGCGACTGTAAGGCGTCACTAAAAATTGCTGTATCATTATTCAAAATATTTTGTACATTATTAAATTTCATTACATTTTGCACATTATTATAAATTACTAAAAATTTCAGTATTGTACGAGTAAATTGCACCATTTTCGTATGTATAAAAAATATATATAGAAGAGAAATATTCCAGGTCGGAAGAAATGTTTCGTTTCGGAATTAAAATAACTTCGAGTGCAAAATTCTTTAACTGTTCGAACTGTTTTGCATTTGATCTATCCGTTTTTCTCGTAAACGCATAAAATCCAAGGTGCAATGATGAATTACAATAATAATTCATTCAGGGATGCAATTCTTCTGTAAGTGCAGGCGTATTGTCAATTTCAGATATACAGCCAATGGAGATCGAACGAATGTCCCACGTGAATGTGCATAAATGGCCATGAATGTCAATTTCAGGTGCACTGGCAATTTCAGGTGGACGAAGGGACGTTTCAACAAAATGGTTAATTGAAAGGGACCGATGGAATCTCGGGGCTAACGATCCGAGATCGAGTGGCTCAGGTAGTCGTTGTCGGCAGGGTGGGGGATGATCCGAGGGCGGATCGTCTTGCATCGACGCTGCACCGGCGCGGCGCGCTGCACGCAGCGTCGGCCCGCGAAGCGTGTCGGAAGCGGAGCGAAGCCGACGAGCTTCCGGCCGGGACCGGAACTGCGTCACACCGTTCGCGAGGAGAACCAAAGGGACCGAGGCGTTATAGAGCGATGCAGTGCGAACCGGCGGACGGGCAAGAGAGTATGTACCGCGGATTCGCAGTTGCTGACCTGGGTTAACGGCCTACCGGGAAACACAATGCAACCTTGTGTTTCGTCTGCTGGCGGAACGCCACCGCGACTCGCACGCCGCGTTTACCGCACGATCTCCGCCCCTCCTCGTCTTTGCCACTTCCCCTCTCTCGCCCCTCCCTCTCACTCTGTTTCTCTCCACCTTGCGCGCAGAACTCCACGGAGAGAAATTCATGGTCTTTCTTTTGCGTCTGTTACCGTGTCAACGATGTCGGAAGCTCGTTCTCCAAGCGAGGCTATTCTAGGATCGACTATCACCCCTTCCTCGCAATCGCACCGTCTGACACCCATTTTCCTAATCTCCTTAACAGTTTCGAGTATCGCCAGCCAATAGGTTTCTAATGACTAGACTGCGGATGTTTATGCAATTTACAAATTTTTCTATACGAATATCTTTGAGAATGTTGAATCGAATAAAATCTTGTTTTCAGTAGTAGTGGCCTCTGTAGATCTGAAATAAATTAACCCTTTGCACTCGAAGCTGTTGCAAAACCATTCCTTCTGACCTAGAATATTTCCACATTGAACATACTTTATTTTCTTTTACGCATATCACGTCTATCACTCGTACTTGCAACACTGACATTTTTATGAATTTCTTAAATACCAATATAGTGTAAAAATTGTTTTAAATAATAGTGTAGCAATTTTTAGTGGCGCCTTAGAGTCGCCGTTCGAGTGATAAGGGTTACAATCGTACTATATTCCGTCGAATTTCATATTCTAGCATTTTGTGACAATCCTTGGAACCCATAAATGCATAAAAATCCGCAGCCTACTGTAGCGTTACTTGGGTGAACGTTAATAATTCCTTCGAATTCAACTGTGCGATACTCGGGATATCTTGTTAGTTTATGAATTAAATTGCCATCGCGAAGCCCATGATCGACGTGTCAATGGTCATCATCGGTAGTAAATTCATTTTCATTTTACTGGAACCGTCCCTCAGAGATAAAGAAATCCATTTAACCCGTTGTCGCGCGAGTTCGTTCACAGGTTCGAGCTGTTCTCGAGGACGCAGCAGCTCGCTAAGAACCTTCGATCAAGTGTCCGAACGCTCGTAAACGAGGCTGCAAGCTCATTAATTCGCAGAGGGGAAAAGTCCGAGGAAAAAGAAAGAACAAACGCGTGTACGATTATGCTGGCACAAATGATACAAAAAGCCGAATAGCAGCAATCCTGACGGGCACGACGCAACAGCGTCGAGTTTACTGGCAGAGTGAATAATCGTAAGGACAGAGAACGAGCGTCCGAGCGACAGGTAGCGGTGTAGAGAGGCGCGAACAAGAAAAACGAGAAGAAAGTCCCCGCGTTAGTTTTCATTGGTAGCCTGGCCGTTTCCTTGTCTTTGAGGTCTCTCTCTCTCGTTTTTCTTGCAGCGACCTTAATCGCTGTTGCGCTTCGGGAAATCGAAGATCCTTACGGGACAGCGTTCATTAAATCGGCGCGATCCACGTTCCGCGCGTTTCCGCCTCGATAAATAACTCGCGCGCTCCGCTGTCGCGTCCCATCGCGTTGCATCGCGTTGCACCGCGTTGCATCGCGCGCTCTGCTGTGCACTGCTGTGTGCACCGGCGTCTACCGGCGCAAGAAGTCCAGACGGAAGTTCCGCGTCGCCAATTAGACGTTAGACGGCTTCTTATCCCGCGAACCGAGCCATTAGCGAAACGCCATTACACCTTTTACCGACGGCGACGTTCCAGCGAATATGCTAATCGGGACACCTTTTCCAGTCAGCAAGCTCCGAAGAGGCCTTCGACGAGCCACCTATACGCTCCTTTCCCACGGCGAGAACAAGCTCGTTTGTTACCGCCGCCTTATCCGACTGATTAGCCCCGCTGATTAGGCGTGCGAATGTCTGCCGAATTTTCGACCAATTTTCACCCGCCGCTGTTCCCCGCACGAAACCGAGTCTGTCTTTAGGTATAAAACATTCTTCCTCGTTTAACTCTTTGCGGCACAGGATTTCAGATAAAAAATAGACCCATGTTGCACAGGAATTTTATCGGGTTTTAAATGAAACAAAATTGCTATATTTTTATTAATAAAGGTATAATATCATGTAAAAGCATAACAAAATAGTAATAGTTAATACACAAGTGAATACATTTGTAACGTTGCTTGAAGACATTACCAACTGCTGTACGGAAATAAGACGGAATATAAACCTATGCACATGCAGCTATTGCAAGATTTCAAGGTGGGACTAGAAATGTCACATCAAAAAGGTAGGACACTTTTAATCCCACCGTGCCCCAAAGAGTTAAACGAAGCTCGGACATTCTTCTACAGTGATCCTTCCACTTATGAAAAAAGATTGTTGAAATTCGCGTCACAATCTCAAACGATTTTTCTCGGTGTCTAGTTCCTCTCTTTTCGGTAAGTGAAATTTGCCTAGATTTAAGTGGAAGATGAACAATATTCCTGCAATTTTGTACTATGGTCCCTGTGCTTGTTCTATTTGAAAAAATTGTTGAAATTAGACACTCGCGTCACAATTTTGAACGACTTCTGCGAGCACCTAACTCCTCAATCTTTGCTGAAAAATATTCCTCTTCGTTCAAATGACAGTCAAACAGGATGTATGTACGTGCGTAGATGGAAAAGATCAGTTAAGCCGACTTTTCTCACATCTATCACTCCTGCTTGGTTAATTAAAACCGTGCTAGGTAGTTCTTTTTAAAGGGTGAGGTATTTTGAGCGGTAGAATGAATTGTAAAACTTCTTGGTAACAATAACTTTGAATTTAATGATAACAACTATACAAAGATGTAGTGTAAATGCGGACTAGCTGAAGGCTGACTGAAGGCAAACTGAAGACTGAAGACTCGCACGCAGAGATGGATTTTTAAGGGATGTGAAATTGGTGGTGGAGGTGGTAAATAGTAGTGGGAGAAAATTGGGGGTGAGTGTTTAGAGGTTGTCCAGACGCTGTCTTAAATTGTTAATGTTCTCGTGCCGGAAACTCGCAGAAAACTGAGGAAAACTCGCAGGAGACTCTTAGGCTAATTTATTGCCTCTGGTAAGGGTGGTCGAAGTGATTGGGACTCGGTGTCAAATTCGAGAGACACTGTCGTGGGTCTCAACACAGGAGGCTTCCTTTCTTTCTTAAGTTGAAATTAAAATCCTTTCTTTCTTAGATTGAAATTAAATTCGGAGGATTTGAAATTAGTCGATCACCAATATGAGATAGTAAGGATAAAAACAGAAGGGACTGTAACAAAATGAACGAAAAATCAATTTCTCGCGACCGAAAGACTGCCGAATGAATTTCAACGTACCAAGAGCATCGTCGTGAAAATTTGTGATTCAAGGAAAGGTTGCGCGGAGGATTCATTGAGAAGCGCAGTTGGTGGACGCGAAAAGAAGAAGAGGGGGGAAGGATCCGGGGCCTGTGGTTGGCTGGTCGTTCGATGACCGATCGATCGCGCGTGCCGATACGCGCGAGGCGATTTCTTTCGAGCGGCAGCTTGGCCAGGGTGAACGACTGAAAAACCGGAATATTTCGCACGCATAACCGGGATGGCATGCCCGAGCTTATCGATTACCTGCCAGCCTGTTAGGTACGTGCCTGCACGCGGAACCACTGTCGCAGGTACACGGTGCACCGCGGTGCTAGGCGTGCCTCTCTATGTGCACGCGCGTTCTCCCGTGTTCCTGCACCTGCACACGGCTCCCTGCTATTTACCCGGGGCTGAAATCCTGCTGGAAATGTCGCGCGCTTGCACCAGAGACGACAACGTTTTTTCGAAAAAATTTACTCCTCGTTAATCCCCGGGAAACCGGCGCGATCCCTCGGGACGTTTATCGGGGCCGAATTAGACCGCCGCGAAGCGGAAATCAGGGAAGACAACGCAATCTTCAACGCGAAGATTCCGCATTTCTGGTTCCACGGAAATTTTTCGCTCAACGCTGTTTACAAAGATGTTTTGTTGCACAATTCATTTTGATATTCAGGATCACTCCCTGCTTTATTTATCAATTTTTTGAAGCATACTTTTAGAGACACATCTTGTGGACACGTTAGACTTTACAGCCAGAAACTGAGTAATTAAATTTGTTAAATTATGTAGTTACTTTCGGTGAAAAAATAGACCCAGGCACTCTTATTTCTAGTGTAAAAGCAATCTGCAATCCAGCTATCACTCGACCGCGAATGAGCGATTTAAAACGGTAAAAACATGAGAAAAATTTAAAAATAAATCACTTCAGTTTGATTTACGATCCAAGTAGAACATTTTTCTAGTAGTCACCGTTCACGTTTGATTTCGCCTAACATCCAGTCGCCTGTAAGGTTAATTTTCCTACAGGTTTCTGCATCGAGTCTCGCCGCACACAAACAAGGCCCGCGCACGTAAATGAAGTTATAATTGGATTTATTGCAGAATAAATCGCCCCTGATTGCTATCATTCCCCTTCACTTGCCCGCGCTGGTACTCGCGGTCGAGATTTCACCCAATTAACTGGTTCAACAGATTCTACAGAGTGTTTCGCCAGCGTATGCAAAACGTCAATCCGCTGGACAGCTGTTATCTATGTAATATCTGTTGCCGTTCGTAGAACGTTTTATCTATAATCGAACATTTTATTACCGGCACGAGATTACAAGGTTTGTCGGTTTCCTCGCCGGACACCCTATAGATCGTTCGACACGGGTGTACCTGGTGCGTTAACGCGTGCACGCCACGGTCTAGCGCGAAGAAAGGCTACTGTGCTGCGCGGTGCATCATGGGAATCCCGCTGGCATTCGCGTGAAAAACCTGTGTGTCGAGAGAAAAAGAACAAATTAAAGAGAGGAAACGAAAGAAGACTTTTGTTTATCGGAAGAACGCGAAGAGGCAAACATTGTTTTTAGCTCAAATTGTTTTTAGGAGTCCGGAATCGTTCCAAGCAGGTATGTACTATACTGTACTATACTGAGTCTGTACGACTCGGTAGTGTTCAAAATGAAGCGCAGCTTTTGAGAAATTTGACTCGGAAGATTCCGGAGTGATTCCAAGTATGTATGTACTGTACTGAGTCTGTAGGAGTCGGTAGTGTTCAAAATGAAGCGCAGCTTTTGAGAAATTTTACTCGGAAGATGTTCTTCTGACAAGCACGTACGATTGTGCGAGTTAGACGGACAGTTAAAAGGAGTGTACATTTATCAGGCATGAAATATGGGCTGCCTCTTGGGGCTCTGGTTCGAAGCCACGCCCCCCGAGAACAGTCTGCACCATGGGTGTTCAACTTCTAATGCAGCGGGCTGGTCGAAAAGGATTTTCTCTTTCTCTGTTCAAAAAAATTCGTGGCGTTCTTCTTCGACGCAACTGACGCGTGGAAATGCCACATCGATCTGGTGTTCAACTACCTAAACATTGATCTATGCATCTGTCTAACGTCTATGGACGTCAAATTCATAGGATCGTTAGTCTCTTTCCACTTCTACTTGCCATTTGCTCCGAAGACGATCCAAAGTGTTCTTGCTGTAGCTTCCAAGAGCGAGTTTATGTTGACGATAGCTCAGGCAGTGACCCATCGAAACAGATCGACTCGCAGAATAGAAGTTACAAAGTAGATCGCTAGTTGAAGCAATCAGACCACCGATCACTGTTCTCTTACAGCTTCGGTATCCTCGAGGCTGAAGAGAGAGGTCCATCGGCGAGCGTGGGAGTGGCAACCGCAGCCGAGGGACGCTAGACCCGAAATGGTGAGCCCGTGTTGCAGGATGCATGCGAAGGTGTCTGGACAGGATTCGGATCGGAAGGTCGGAGAGGGCGTAGCGAAAGCCGGGAGCAAAAATGTAGCAAACACGCCGAGGAAGGAGAGATCTGGCCCACAAAGGGAAGAACGTGGCTTGGCGAGGCAACAAGAACGAGAGACCAGATCTCCTAAGGAATTCCTAAACGGAGAACAGCCCGTGGAAAAGAAGCCGAAGAAGTTTCGTATGTATCTGCCTGGGCCCCCGGAGACCGGTGGGAGGCAGGTCCAACCTCTCCGGATGGAGATTTAGCCCTCTCTAAGTAGAAGTCTGGAGTCCAGCACCACGGGAAGGTCAACGCACCTCGGCCAAGGACACATTCTAGACCCACACAGAGGGTTTCCTTGTGTGAAGCGCGGGCAGCCAGTCGGGCAGAGAGGGCCCAGCTACCAGGAGAACCACCACGAGCCACCAAGCCACCACGCACATCGGAACGGATACGGACACAGACACGGACACGGACACGGACACGGACACGCTCGCAGAAAGGGGCCCCGAGAGCCGCGCATCTCAGGATCTATGCAACGAGCATGCACAAGTCCCATGCCTCGGGGCTTTTTCTGCGGGACGCTACCGCTAATCCTAATCTTTCTTCCCCGGCTACGCAACGATCGTTCTCGTTATTCATTCGGCTGACAAATCGATGTTCGTTTGTCAACCGAGATCGCAATCCGTGCACCGAGCGTCCACAGTTTTTACCGTTTCGTCTCGTTCCACGGTGCTGACATGCCTTTCGGAATTAATAATAGTTTTCATTTGTTCAGTCTCGTGACTAGTAATCGAACTCGACTTCACCACATCTTTCTTCTAACTACCTTATCTAACCTCCTATCTACTCTACCTACTGCACACTTTACTTTCGTAGCCTTTCCGGGCAATCTATCTACAATGAGTTCTCGATTTATGTCAACAACTTGGGTCTTGCCAGCGTCATGTATCGTCCCGGAGATGTACCCGAGCCGTGTGTTATGTTTACAGTACTCGGCGTCCGAGGCCGCTTGAGTTTCATGGCCACTTACGGGGCAGTGGGGATAATTCCGCGACGTTTATCATCCAGGCCTTGGCGACGTATACAGAGAAATCACTGTACAGCACTTGCAGATATTTGTTAAATTGCTCTCAGCTTATTGAACCTATTAAATCAGGATCTGAACTGTTGTTTACCCTTCATACTATATGTATACTTCTTTAGAATGCCTTTCTCGCAGACGATCGATCATGCGAGTCTGATACGATCGTGTGGGATTCCGCATCACGTCTTGTTACACTGGTTGCTTCTTTAACGGTACAATTTTTTTAATTAGCTCCGTTTTATGATATATTAGACTCTCATTAGACTGCGATATTGTGTCAAACTCGGACCACACTATGATTGTGTCAGATTCTGACCAGACAGATTTTGCAGCACAATGCTGGCAATTCTCGATATATGTCAACAACACGGGTCTTGCCAGCGTCAAGTATCGTCCAGGAGACTTACCCTAGCCGTGTTATGTTTACACTCCTCGACGTCCGAGGCCTCTCGAAGCTTCACGACCCCTCATGGGGTGTACCCTTTTTTTTTATCGTAAGGGAAATGCACTATGAATCCCCGGGCCCCCTGGGATGAGTATACCCACTAAACCCCACGGTGGCCTCCCTGAGCTAATTGGAAGGTGGTCGAGATATCGGAATCGAATGCAACCGACCACCCCCCTAACCGTGGCAACTACGACCCCATCGCGGGGGGACAGACGGGGTGTACCCTGCGGTAGTGGGGATAATTCCGCGACGCTTATCGTCCAGACCTTAGCGACGTATACAGAGAAATCTCTGTAATCTGCTTGTCCTGCTTCGCAGGTAGAAATGTTCAACAAAGAGTATACTAGATTCCCCGACAGGTTGCAAGTTCTACCTTGTATAAAAGAGAATGATACAGTCCCGGAGAAAATAATAGCACATGCGTGCTATCTTTAATTTCTCGAAGATCACTTAGAATTTTTGTATGTAACACGTAATATCATAATTGTTGTGACGCACAGAGACGAAACCTCTTTGTGAATAAGGTTAACCTCGCTAGCTTTCTGAGCAAGCAGAAGAAGTATACAAATGCTGAGGGCGAAATGATAGCACACTGACAAAATTTATACATATACTTCCACAAAAAAGAAAGTTACATGATAATTAACAGCAAAATAATAATGGGTGTATCCGCCTTTATTTTCTACTACTTGGAGCATTCAATTTTTTATGGATTAATATAGATTTTTAATTGTGTCTTGCGACAAATTACTCTATTTTACCTTAATAGTTGAATATTATCGTACTGTTTTCCGTTCTTTGGAATTATCTCTTAATAAATTATATACTACCTTGCGACTCCTTTTAGCAATCTTTGAAATTTCGGAAACAGTAACATTTTGACTTTTTAATTCAATAATCCTTGAAATTTCAGTTTGACTTAATTTTTTTCCGTGGCCCATGTCGACGTTTAACTAGACACTTGCTGTTAACTATTTGACAACTCACAAACTATTGAAAGATATCAGCACAAAGCACAAATGTGCTATCATTTCGCCTTGATCATTTCTATATTTCTTCTGCTTGCTGAGAAAGCTAGCGAGGTCAACCTTATTTTGTTTCGTTTCTCCAGATCGTAACAGTTATGATATGCACTACATTCAGAAATAGTAATTTTCAAGAAATTAAAGATAGCACGCATGTGCTATCATTTTGTCCGGGACCGTAGAACGACGTTTAGGGGATCGGAGGTCCAGTCAACAAATCTCCCACGCCAGGAAGATCAAGGCTAATCGATACTCGGTTTCGTTAGCCTCTGCTGTTAATCAGCAACGCGGCGCAAACAAACAATCCGACGAGCGGATTCGAACGAATCTCGCGCGCGCTATTAATTGGCTGTTCGTGGCCATCGAGGACTGGGAATGAATCACGGATTAACGGTGCTGAAGAGAGCGCCGCCGAGTCGTTCGAGCGTTATGAAATCGGTAGCGCATCGCGCTGCGTGTGCAACTGTGCATCCTGCATCGACGAAGATACTCGAGCACTTGCTCTTACAAATCGGTACGCGAATTACAGCTTCGTTAAATTATTAGAAACGGAGCTCTATTGTCTTGTGCACTCGTAACACGACATTTTTAAATCCGTCGAACGGGAGGTTGAAAATCCTCGTTTACACGATAATCCAAAATGAAATTTTCAGATTACGTTCTTCGGGGTGAGTCCACGATTGAAAATGCTACAAGATTGAAAAAATCCTCAGCCATAGACCGGTGGATAATGTAAGGACATCATCGGCAACGCAGAAGAATACTATAACAATCAGGAAGAACCTTGTGCACGAACAAATCCTGGCGAACAGCTTTAAGAATGCCGCGATGTAACGGACGCGTCGTAATCGAGTTTGCGACCGGAAGCCCATTTCGGAGACTTGATTTTAGGGCAAGGGGTTAATCGGGGGTCACGTCGGGTCAGCTGGACGGTACGCAAGCTCCCGGTGGGTTCCTTAACCCGCTCGGAGCGTGACAGGAAGCCGGTCGAGCGGGACAGTGCGTGATCGAACGCGTAACACGCTCGGAATCGCGTCCTGCTCGCGCGCACAGCCGCGCTATTCGAGCAGGAACTGCACCCCTGGGCTCTGAGGGGTTGGAAGGGGCGCAGACGCAAACCGGTGCTGCGCCACCACCCATCCCGATCCCGTTCCAGCCACTCGAACGATCAACCGAACTCGTTATCACCGGCTTACCGGGATTTCCGAGGGTAGGAATGCATATTCCCTGCAACCGTTTCCAGGCGCAGGCCTCCTGGACTCCGTGGAATCTTCCGAGGGACGCCGAGAATGAGCGAAACTCGCGGAAAAGCCTGATCCCCCCCCCCCTCTCTCTCTCTCGTGTTCCAGAGAAGCCACCTATCAATGGCGCGGACTCGATTCAGAGACGCTCCGAGGATGCATCGCCCCTGCTGCGTGATTCGGACGCATTGTGTTGTTGCATCGTCGCGCTGCACCCTTTCGTTGCATGCTGCATGCTCTACCCGGTTCAGTGAACCCGCGGGCGATATCGCTCGAAACACTCCGCACGTCTACGTATTTTACCGAGGCCCAACGAGAATCTACAAGTTGCATCGCGAGCTTTATGCAGTTGCGAAATACGAGAGGCGACGCGCATGTTTGCTTACGAAAATTTGTGGGACTCCGCTTTTGTTCTTTCTGCGAGAAACGTTCTGGGCCACCGGAGATGTTTTTCTGTTTTCTTTAGTCGGATTTTTACGGACATCGAGATACACGGTTGAATTACGAATGAAACGCGTTGCATTCGTTTGCTCACTGTCGCGCAAGATGGAACACGCGTAGACACGCTGCAGTCTTCGCCTCATCCTGAAAGTTTATCGTTTAACACTAAACCAAACATAAAATATATAAAAGTGACACGTCTTGTAGAAGGGAGAGGATTGAATTTTCTTGAACTTTGCATGATTTTTATTATAATATCTGCTTCACACGTTGACTGCCATGTCACCCATATGTGGGTGTCGGAATTATTTGTTCAGGTTTTAAAATGAATTTTTATGTTGATATATTCGTTGTACCAAATTTGATTAGGATCTGTAAAATGCAAGAAAGTTGGAGGCTACTCAATATCATAAATATAATTTTTTTCAATCTTTATTTCATTAAATAACTTACTTTGATGTCATGGACTTTTTGAGGTTTCTAGTTTGGCAGTCAAAGTGTTAAATACCGAAATCAATTCAGTAATTTCTTATGAAAACGTTTTCATAATTTCAATATTTGTGAATTAGAAAACCGGTCATTTTGACCGCGGTAGGTTTAGCGTTAGTACATTCACCTTGCATTTCTAGGCTGAATATTCGATACACATGATCAAAAAACACATTGTCAAAAAAAAATACAGTTGCTCTTCGTGAAAAATTAGCGTCTCAATGCATCGGACGTACGGTGACAGATAAATGATTTGTATAGAAACCGATTCGATGCAATTCTCTTTGGTAATTTTATACTCGGAATACGCCAATCTATCGAAATGGAGCATAAAAAATTGGATATTCCATTAAAAAAAAAAAAAAACAGAGGGGACCTCTATATCTTCTCTACGCCTCCACTCATACCCACCATTCATATCATATTATGTAGTTCCTTAAACCCTACAACTTCTGTAAGTAACATTTTCTCCTATTGTTTGGAATAACCAAGATATTCAAGTGGACAGAGTTCGCGGGACACGCTGTATTAGTGTAAAAATTCGTGTTCCAATGTGGATAAATAATTCCGTCACTCGTATGCGGGTGACACGGCAGTCAACGTGTAAATTCAATTATTTCGTTTCCGTGAAAGATTTCTGGGGTTGTGGCCCCGCAGTCTTTAACTAAAGACAAAGAAATCATGGTCGACACATGTGACGGCTAGCGGATGTGTCAAGCAAAGAAGCGAATTGTCTTTTGAGGGGTGAGCGAGAGGGGTAGAAACGAAGCAAAAGCGAGAGCGAGAGCCAGAGGGAGAGAGCGAGAGAGGGAGAGAGAGAGAGAGAGGGAGAGAGAGAGAGAGAGAGAGAGAGAGAGAGAGAGAGTAGCGGAGACGGTAAAGAGGGAGGAATATGGCATCTATAGGCAGGGGGACAAATGGTAGGCTTACCGAGCCGACAAACCCCACAGGAGGAGAAGGACGATAGGAAAAGCGGGGAGACTCTCTCTCTCTCTCTCTCTCTCTCTCTCTCTGGGGAGAAGAACGATTGAGAGAGAGAGAGAGAGAGAGAGAGAGAGAGAGAGAGAGAGCACTGGTTCCGCTCGGGGCAGGATGCTGCCAGCTAGAAACAGGTTTGTCCGGACGCTTTTCCAAAGGTTGTCCGGCCAATTTCCGCGGTCATCGACGTTATTCTAGCGGCGATCGCGACAACGATACCGTTCCGAGTTCGCGGGAACACACGAAGAGAGCCGGGCTAACGAAGAGCCGCGCAGTTACGCGTAATTAGCAGCTAGGCTGCGTCTGGCAGCGGTGGATCATGAACGCGATACTGCATCCTAAATTAACCGCGATGGTTTACCGCGTCAAAGGCGCTGTCGGGAGAGAGAGAGAGAAAGGGGGGTGATGGAGTTCGTCGATCAGCGGTCGCGGATCTTCGGTTGGAACGAACGGTTTATGGTCAAAGGGATACCCACTTTCGTAATTAACAGCCAAAGAAATTTTACCGAACATCGCGGACGCTCGGCTCGCTCCTAGTCGGGATATGCTGCGCATAATAAATTCGAATCAAATGCCACGAGAGCCTACGACCTCGCTAATTAATCGGAGATGCTGATGTTTTTGAGAGCCGTTCTTGTGTCGCGCATGCGACGCTCGCCAACTCGGGAACCTTGGTTTCATTGCCTTCAGGAAAAACGAAACTTTCGACCCGGAAGTTCAACTGCTTCGTTGCTTTCGATGTTGTAGTATTTGTTGTTGAGATCCTGTCGAAAACGTCTCCGTACACAATGATAGAGAATAATTCTTTGAAGACGGGCTTGTACAGCTTGTACGTTAGCCGACGCACACTAAAATTTTCGGGAGAATTGCATCGAATCTGTTACTATACAACTCATTTATCTGTCACCGTACGTCCGATCCGTTTAGACCTCTATATCTTCTCTACACCTCCACTTGGAAGAATATCATTTATACCATGTTATGTAGTTTCTTAAACCCTACAATTTCTGTAAGTAACATTTACTCGTATTGTTTGAAATAACCAAGATATTCAAGTGGACAGAGTTCGTGGGACACACTGTATATTCGTTGTATCAAGTTTCCTTCAGAGCCGAAAAATGCGAGAAAGTTGAAGAACTGCTCGGGATCGCACATTTCCGATTTTCCTTTCACTAAATAAGTTACTCTAATTTTATGGGACTTCTATGGGAACTACACATCTGCGAAGCGTATACAGCATGCAAAACAACCGTTAAGTAAATGAAACTAAATATTCTGGACCATCTCTCGGTCTGAAGCGGTCTCTCTCTTTCTCTCCTTCTGTTTCGCAGGATCCAAAGCAGCCCCTGTTTGTCTTTCATTCGCCTCCATCCCTGTTTTATCCACTTTTTATCTCTGACCGTTGTTCGTCAGCACCGTCTCTCTTTCGCTTTATCCGTTCGGCCGAGATTTTCGCTCTCTCCCTCGTCTCTCGGTTTTTCCCGGCTCCGTCGTTTTCGGTGCGGCTCGCGCGATCCATTATTCATATCAGCAGCGGGACAGAAGCTCGCGCGCGCGCGCGGAACGGAGCGGAGCCGGGGCCGGGGCCGGGGCCGGGGCCGGAGCGGAAAGACGAGAGAGTCTCGCGCCGGAAAACTTCTCGAGTAGGAGGAGATGCAGCCCCGGAAAATATACGAGGCGAGAGGGCCTCGATATTTCGAGCCACCTATGAACTTCTTGACGGGATAATAATACGCGGCGTTGATGGAGCTGCTCGTCGGGGACGACGGCCCCGCCTACGACCTAACCCAGTGCGAACCAAGATTTCCCGAGGATCGATCATCCGCCGACAAATTTCGGGGATGATGCACACCGTCTCGAAAACGATCCGAAATATCTGCTCACATTTCAATCAATTCCACGCTCGATTCTGCCATCACGGTCCACTCAACTAGTCGAAATATCAGATATAAGTATTTTTAACCCTTCGGGGATCGCCTATTTGAAACAGTAAAATTTTCAGTAAGGCGCAATTTAAAACAGTAAAAACGTTACGAGTGTCAACGTATTGCCCCGAACTTATTCAAACTATTACAGAGAGGAAGAACGTTTTATTCGGCTCCTGTTTTTCACGATTGATACAGAGTATTTTTGTTTCGAACAGAGATCCGCAGTCTATTTATTAGGATCAACATGTCAGGACTGTGTTTGTAATTGCCACGATTGCAAACTGACTTTCGACAGACAACTGAATGCTTCGTTCGAAATTGTTGTTCAAAGCTTAGATACTGTAGGATGCGAATAGTGTGCGCGTGTGTATGGGAGGGAGTAGTATTGAGACGTGGTACGATTGAGATGCGGAATGTTTGAAGTTCTACGTGTGAGTGGACGGTGACGTGAAGTTAGAGTATACGAGTACATGCAACTGAGCTGCGATACTACCTGTGGCGATACTAGCGAACAGAGCGGCGCTTTTGACGATCGTGTGCTTAGCAGTCGGCTAGTATCGCAGCTCCGTTATACTCGTACCCTAAGAGAGAGAGAGAGAGTGAGTGAGAGAGAGAGAGAGAGAGAGAGAGAGAGAGAGAGAGAGAGAGAGAGAGAGAATGTGCGAGTGAACCGGCGCGAAGTTAGAGAGATTTAGAGCGCATTTTTTAGTAAGACCGCGTGGCTATTACTTTGAGAAATTTAAGGAGAATTTTGAGTGCAACAGCGTGGCTTTGGTTTCGAGGGACTTTGATTTGAGAATAAATATTACGTTTACTTGAGAAGAGCGTCAGTCATTTAGAAAGGAAAAAGATCAAGTTTATATGAATTTAAAATTTTAAGGTGAAGTATCATACAAAATACTCTACATATACTTACTTCAAGAATACACAGATGTCAGAAATAGACACTATTTATCATAATTTACTGTATAACATAATTCAATCCTCAATATTTCCACAAGAGAAGTCACCTGTGCTGATCGGTCAATTACTGGTATTACACAACTGTCCTCTACTGGTACATTGAGGAAACTGTTGTCCCAATATGTAAATCTTATAATTTTATAGTAAAAAAATTAATTTTCTTGTCCGTTCGAATATTTGATTTACATATTAGAGTGTATATTATTACATTAATGCATTCTCGTAATATAAAATAACAGGTATAGTGAAATATTTTCTTAGTAAAAACTTAAGAAATTCTTCAAGATTTGTTACAAATACGGCACACGTCTCAAAATAATCATTTTTAATTTTACATTATTTTAATTTATATTAATGAGTGTTTCTACTTTATGCTACTAATTTTTGTATTTAACTATATCAACAAATAAGGTAAAAAATAAATTAAATTTGTACCACTGTCCGGACACCGGGACATGGTCAGCCACTGGGACGTTTATCTTAACTCCCCCGCTGTTGGTATCGAAGCCAAGTGTACATATAAAAATATAAAGAAACAGTCGCGACTCCCACCACCTCCACAAAGTTACTATTTCCACTAAAAGCTACATGCCGCAAGTTGGTCGAACGACATGCAACGAACGAGGTTCGCGCAAAGGGCACTCGGGAGTGGAATCAGCGAGAACCTACTGTATGCGCCGTTTCTTATTATGGGAACAAATTGGAGCAAGTGTTGGGGATAGCTGGTGATACCTCTGACCTTGTCCGACAACAGGTTCACGGTATCGAAGGCGACAGGTCCGAATATTTCGGCCTGATCCTAGGCAACCTTCTCGCTGGGAAGGATAGTCGAAGTTGGCGAGCAGCATCGGCCTGGAGGCAGGGTGGCAGTGTCTGGGCTGGCTGGCCACCTCGAGGGGCCACCTCGAGAGAGACTTCTCGCGGCGTTCGAGTCCGCGAGAGCGGGATAGACAGACGTAGCGAGCAGTCAGGTCCATCGGTGGGTTCGAAGCCCCGTGAACTCTCTCTCTCTCTCTCTGTTCCCTCTCTCTCTCTCTTTCTCTCTTCTTCTGCCGCATGTCCTTTCTCCTGTTCGCTCTTGCCTGGGTTGTTGGTTGGCTGGTTCGTTCGGTCGGTCGGTCGGTCGGTCGCTCGCCGGATCGTTCCTCCCGGTCGTCTTCTCTTCGTCGCTGCTCTGCCGGGGTAATTGCACCCTACCAAGGCCGACAGCTGATGCAGCCACCAGCAACACACGGAGAACCGCGTCGCACAGCTGTGTGGACGAGCGCGTTTCCTCGGCACGGTGTGTTGGTGTACCCTACGCGGCTCTGCGAACCGAGAACCAGAGAGAAAAAGGGAGAAAGAGAGAGAGAGAGAGAGAGAGAGAGAGAGAGAGAGAGAGAGAGAGCCTTTATGGGCCTTGACGGCGCGCAGGGACCAGAATCCTCTCGCTCCAGCGAAGCTCTCCCGAACGTCTCTCTCCCTCGCTCTTCTGGCTCTAGCACAGGTAGGATCCACGGACGAGGATCTGGAGACCTGGCCGGAAGGAGACGAGGGAGGGGCGGGTTACCCACGACGCGGTAAACATCGAACCGCCATCTTTAAACACCCCAAGATATCCGCAACCGAGATATCCTCACGCCCCCGACGCGACGTCGCGCGACGTTACCTGGTTTTGGTCTGGTCTAGCTACGATTCAGTCTGGTTAATTCGATCAGTCTAGCTAGCTTCAGAAATTGTTTAGGCTTCAGTCTAAGTAGCTTCAGCAATTTTCTAACTTCAGTTTAGCTAACTTTAGCAATTTTCTTGCTTCAGTCTAGCTGGTTTCTAGCTTCGGCAACTTTCTACCTTCAGTCTAAGTAACTTCAGCAATTTTCTAGCTGTAGTCTTGCTAGCTTCAGCAATTTTCTAGCTTTAGTCTAGCTAGCGTCAGTAATTTTCTAGCTTCAGTATAGCTAGGTTCAGCAATTTTCTAGCTCCAGCAATTTTGTAGCTTTAGTCTAGCTAGCTTCAGCAATTTTCTAGCTTCAATCTAGCTAGGTTCAGCAATTTTCTAGCTTTAGTATAGCTAGCTTCAGCAATTTTCTAGCTTTAGTCTATGTAGCTTCAGCAATTGTATAGCTTCTGTCTAAGTAGCTTCAGCAATTATCTAGCTTTAGTCTAGCAAGCTTTAGCAATTTACTAGCTTCTGTCTAGCTAGCTCCAGTAATTTTCTAGCTTCAGCAATTTTCTAGCTTCAGTAATTTTCTAGCTTCAGTCTAGCCAGGTTCAGCAATTTTCCAGCTTCAGTCTAGCTAGCTTTAGCAATTTTCTAGCTTCGGTCTAGCTAGCTACAGCAATTTTCTAGGTCCAGCAGTTTTCTAGCTTCAGCAATTTTCTAGTTTCAATCTAAGCAGGTTCAGCAGTTTTCTTACTTCAGTCTAGCTAGCTCCAGCAATTTTCTAGCTTTAGTCTATGTAGCTTCAGCAATTGTATAGCTTCTGTCTAAGTAGCTTCAGCAATTATCTAGCTTTAGTCTAGCAAGCTTTAGCAATTTACCAGCTTCTGTCTAGCTAGCTCCAGTAATTTTCTAGCTTCAGCAATTTTCTAACTTCAGTTTAGCTAACTCTAGCAATTTTCTTGCTTCAGTCTAGCTGGTTTCTAGCTTCAGCAACTTTCTACCTTCTGTCTAAGTAACTTCAGCAATTTTCTAGCTATAGTCTTGTTAGCTTCAGCAATTTTCTAGCTTCAGTCTACCTAGCTTTAGCAATTTTCTAGCTTCAGTCTAGCTAGCTACAGCAATTTTCTAGCTCCAGCAGTTTTCTAGCTTCAGCAATTTTCTAGCTTCAATCTAAGCAGGTTCAGCAGTTTTCTTACTTCAGTCTAGCTAGCTCCAGCAATTTTCTAGCTTTAGTCTATCTAGCTTCAGCAATTTTCTAGCTTCTATCTATCTAGCTTCAGCAATTTTCCAGCTTCTGTCTAAGTAGCTTTAGCAATTTTCTAGCTTCAGTCTAGCTAGCTACAGCAATTTTCTAGCTCCAGCAGTTTTCTAGCTTCAGCAATTTTCTAGCTTCAATCTAAGCAGGTTCAGCAGTTTTCTTACTTCAGTCTAGCTAGCTCCAGCAATTTTCTAGCTTTAGTCTATCTAGCTTCAGCAATTTTCTAGCTTCTATCTATCTAGCTTCAGCAATTTTCCAGCTTCTGTCTAAGTAGCTTTAGCAATTATCTAGCTTTAGTCTAGCTAGCTACAGTAATTTTCTAGCTCCAGCAATTTTCTAGCTTCAATCTAAGCAGCTTCAGCAATTTTCTAGCTTCAGTGTGGCTAGCCTCAGCAATTTTTTAGCCTCAGTCTGGCTAGTAGATTCAGCCTAGCTAGCTTCGAGAATTTTCAAGCTTCAGTCTATCGAGCTTCAGCAATATCCTTTCAATCCATTTTGGCCACACAAGCATGAATTCCCGGCAAGAGCGTCGGTGTCGCCCGTCGTGTTTATCAATGCAACCCCCTATTTACAAGAGAACCAGAGCGCCTAGCGTGCAGCGGCGTCACTATATCCAAACAAACTTAAACTTGCAAATTAGTTTAGAAATTGCCCCGTTTCGCGAGTATAAACTTAGGCGAAGATGTCACGTGGCCGATGATTTCGTGATTTCGTATATCTACATAGGAAGGCTACCGCCGATCGAGCACGTGCGATCGATCGGTCGCTCTCGCATCGACCAGCCACGGACCATATGGCAGGATTTACTGTCGGAAACATGCCCGAAGAAAAGCAAACGTTTCCTTTCCTCCTGTTTCCATGGTCGCGGTTGTTAACGAGCACGCGTCCCGTGCTATTGGAACCGCCTTCGGCCTCGCAGATGCTCGTCGCGGGTCTGGAAACAGCTGTCCATCGAGAGACGAGCCGAAACCGCTCGTCCCTTTAGGACAAATGTCGCCCTTTATTTCTGGACGATTTCCTGAACCGCGAGAGAAGTACAGGTTGAGTTACACCATCGAGATCCAACCAATTCCCTGTTCGCCATGAGAGCTTCGACTTCGCTCCGACCGCAAAACTGGAAAAATCGCTGGACGTTCCGAAACGATGACGGTGTTCGACCGGTCGAGGAACGACGACCACCATGGCTATTACCCAGCTCGATTAAAAACCAGACACCGGGGCACACGGAGTCATCGTCATTTTCTGCGTGTCGCTCGCAAAAATCGACGTCTGCGGGTTTGTCGTGATTTCGGTCCGGTCCTTCCATTCAGAATCGATTCGCTCTCGAATTGGACCGCGTCCAGCGATTGCGGTTCCATTGTTCCGGCACCGGGCTTTCTCTGATCGGTGAAAAATTCCTTACCAACTTCGTGAATCCTGTTGTGACAAAAATGAGCCGTCGTTGACATTGAACATTTTGTATTTTAAATATTTGATGTAACGTTTGAAATGTATCTACGGATAATCAACGTCCTTTCAAAACGCTCCGAAACAAACAATGAGCGCAATCAATGTATTCTTTAATGGCTGGTTCGGCAGGGAGATTTTGACATTGTTACAAGACCGTGGATCTTGCGAAGATCCAGAAGAATGGAAGAAAAGATGTTCTACCTTTGGTCCAGAGCAATTCTTATTCAGTTCTATCGTATTCTCCACTGTGTTCTTTTGTTTGGCCCGTTCATAATTGTCATGATTATGCAATACTTTCTGGCCTAGCCAAGTCGCCGTTCTGTTAAAGATTGTCTATTATTAGACGGATTGAAAGGTATTTATACATATTCTAATGTTTAAAGGCGCGTTACATTCCATTAAATAACACAATACTCATTCGTTGTATAAGTAGAGTCTTTCAGAGCGTTTATCCGTGTCTGAATATTTATCAGCGTGCGCAATACCGTCGCCATACTAAATAGAAGAACGGGGGAACAATTCCATACAGCTTATACTGTAGAAAAATGTCTAAAATTGATATTAACATACCAAGAGCCATAACAGGGTTAAATTGTACGAAGCACTCCAGTGCACGACCATGATAAAAACCCATTAGCACCTAGAACCCGCAGTCCAATTTTCACCCTCCCACGTTTCTGACATAATCGGGACGTGTTCCACCAGCTCGATTTCTCGGAAAACTTCTCACCTATTTTCTGAGAGCCGCGCGCGCAGCTGCGCTGCGGCCGCGCAAAGGTTGAATGCGCGTTCCTAAGCCCGCTTAGGTCTCCTTCCGAGAACCGTGGCCTATGAAAGGAACGGGGCCCTGGGACTGGGTCCCGATCGCGGGCCCGCGTTATTCTCTCCGTTCGGCTCTTTATCCGTGGCGTGAGGTAAGGCTCACCTGTCGGAGGAATGTAGGTCGCGTGGCTGCCGCGTTATCCTCTCGCGCATTATTGCCGGTTCCGTCCCGTTCCCTTTCTAAAGGCACATCCCGTCTCCTTTCGACCCGTTCCTTTGTTCCTCGAACAGCAGGAGCCGCTGGGAGCGTCCGTGGCTCCAAAGAGCTCACGCGAGCCCGCGATTAGGGCCTCGGAAACGGACCGTCTCGTTTCCCGAGACCGCCTTCAATTTGCGGCTCCAGTTCCTCTGGCCCCGAATTTTTTTTCCTGCGGTATCGGTAGGCCGATCGTTTACGTTTTACCGGTTGCTCTAATCTGCGTGAATCTTTACCACGTACCACGTATTCATTTTATCGATTTCCGCCAAGTCGTTCGCTCCCGTCACACGTCTCAAGTCAGCGAGTCCCGATTTTTTTCAAGTGGAACGAAGAGGCGTGGCTTGGTTGTGCTCCTGAATTTTTTTCAGACATACCAGCAGCGGGATCCTTATTCTAGCAGTTGGACTAATTAAAGGGGTCTTTTTGCAATCTTCCATATTAATTTCGTCTAAATCCACGAAATCGTTTGTGCGCGCCACATTGTCAAACCTCGCAGGTCCCGGTTTTTCAAGCGTTACGAAAGCGAATGTGGTCCCTGAATTTTTTCCAGACTAGTGGCACGGTCATTAGTTTAGTAGTTGGACTGGTTAAAGCGAACCTTCTACAACTAGAGTGAGAGAGCTAATTACTGTGGTGGTACCAATTACTGTGCCTATATTGGCTAGTTACTGTGCCTAAAATCAGTTAATCTATATGTTATGTGTCTCTTTTTATAATATTCATTGTGCTGTAAAAATAAGTGTAATTAATATAGGCACAGTCATTGGTACCCCCACAGTCATTGGGCCTCTTCGATATTAATTTCATCTAATTCGACGAAGTCGTTCGTCTACCACGCACTGTTAGACCGAGCAACCTCTTAACACATTCGCGACCGCTGACGTGAATTCACGTCATTTTATATTCTATTCCTGATTGCCGCTGTCGTGAATTCACGTCCTGCAACTTTTGTTTCTGAATGCGGCAACATTAGGCGCATTAATGGGATTGGATTTAAATTTAAATTATCGATTAATTTGATAAATTAATTAATCCTTGCTTTAGCGATACAAGTTTGCGGCAACCAGCTTCAGAATTCCATTATTTTCGCCGGTACTCGGTATTAGAAACGGAAAAAATTTTCCGGTTGCGAATTTGTTAAAAACGAGGTGTTGATGTTACTTTGCTCGATTTCTGTTAATGTAATTAAGAGAGAGTTTCTCGAATCGTATAGAACGATGCAGTGGCCCGATTATGACTCGAAGGTAGGACGTGAAGGTCGAATGAATTTCGCGAGCCAGCCACCTCGAACCTGAAATCGCCTAAGTGCTTGCTATCGACCCCACATGCATATAATACTGTCCAGCTCGCGTGTTCGGCGAGCCCGCGGTCAACCATAACCACGGAGCTAGTAATGCGGTGTTCACGGTTCGCGGGCTCGATCGATTCTCTTTTTTACGTAACGGGATAAAGTGCGTTTATCCGTGGATAAACTTTCCGAGCCGCTAGCTCGGCTGCTACTATGGCTACGTGGCTATCGTCCCACGATGACTAAGGCCGTCGACATTACGAAAAAAAAAAAAAAAAGAAAAACACCATAACGCTTGATCGCGACCATTTCGCTTTTCGGAGCCCGCAATTCTGACTATAAACACCCTGATTAGGGTAAGGGACCCAGTTACTGCGGGGGTACTTCTTTTTAAAGCATAATGAATATTAAAAAAGAGATATGAAATTTTTTCATTAAAATTAGTTAATATATTAGGTCGTCCCATAAGTTCGTGTCGTGGATGAGTTACCGTCACCTCACCGACAATTATTTCATCGACACCCAATCCATATTAACTCACCGACATTTTCAGATCATCGTCAGTTATTTCCCCGACAATAATTTCCCCGACACTTATTTCACCAGTAGTCATTTCATCCACTGATGGTTTGTATGTAAACATTGTCGGCAAAACTCGGTATCAAGGAAACCATTTGTCGGGGAAATGACTGTCGGTGATATGAAAATGTCGGTGAGTTAATATTGCCGGCGAAGCTAGGTCTCGATGAAGTCGTGTCGGTGAAGCGATTGTCGATGAAATAATTGTCGGTGAGGTGATGGTAACTTCCCTGGATATGTTTATATTATTCACCATTAACACGTTGACTGCCATGTCTCCCATACGTGGGTGACGGAATTATTTGTCCAGGTTTTAAAATGCATTTTTACGTTAATATATTCATTGTACCAAATTCGATTGGGGTCTGTAAAATGCAAGAAACTTGGAGGACTACTCAATATCGTACATTTAATTTTTTTCAATTTTTATTTCATTAAATAACTTACTTTGATTTTATGGAATTTTTGAGGTTTCTAGTGTGGCGGTCAAAGTGTTCGAAAGTATTTTAACGAAAAACCGTAGATATTTTATAGTGACGGTATGATGTCTTTGCCAAAAAGTTCAGAAGAGGTTGTGGAATGAAAGGGTGATTATACAGGGTGATCCACGCAATTGTTTTAAGTCATAACTCCGTTATTATTGCATTTACGAAAAAATGATGAAGGAGAAAGATAAATGGTTCGAAGAGCACTACATCTGTAGGCCTTTAAATTTTTTTAGATGCAGCAGTGCATGTGCAATTAACAATTGCATCATTTCTTTAAATAGAAATGCATATTTTTTTGCACAGATCGATTCTTCCGTTCATTCTACGTAAAAAATGATTAGGGTACCATGGTAAAAAAATTATTAGATCTCGAGATATTTTCAAAATGTCTTTATTAAAGGAGATACTCAAACACTTCATGACTATGTTGTAAACGTAAACGCCCTTTCGACATTGTTATCATAACAGAAACCGATTTGTACGAGTAAGCATTTCATCATTCAGTAGCAATTCACGTATCGTAACTCGAGTACGAAAACTAAGATTTTGAAAAAGTGTAGCTGTATTTCACTAAATACAAGAAAATGTATTTTACTAACACGTAAAACGTGTCGTAACGTTTCTTACGTTATCAGAAATGTTTAGAATGTAATGGAGAAGCGTTTGAGCATCTTCTTCAATAAAGACATTTTTTGAAAATATCTCGAGATCTAATAATTTTTTTACCATGGTACCCTAATCATTTTTTACGTAGAATGAACGGAAGAATCGATCTGTGCAAAAAAATATGCATTTCTATTTAAAGAAATGATGCAATTGTTAATTGCACATGCACTGCTGCATCTAAAAAAATTTAAAGGCCTACAGATGTAGTGCTCTTCGAACCATTTATCATTTCTTTTTTTTTTCCTTCATCATTTTTTCGTAAATGCAATAATAAGGGAGTTATGACTTAAAACAATTGCGTGGATCACCCTGTATATTCTATTTTTAAAATTTAAATGGTACAAGAGTAATCGGCGCGAACTTATGGGACGACCTAATAGATGGTATATATCTCTTTTCCAATATTCATTACGTTTAAAAAATAAGTGTAATTAATATACCCCCACAGTAATGGGGTCCCTCAGCTTATGTCTCTCTATGAAATAAATACGTGAGAGGGGACTTTACTTCGCTTCTAACATTCGGCCTCGAAACTTCGGACGCAAAGTTCGGGGGATAGTTCAAGAAGGAAGAATTTTCGACTTTTCACGGGATTACAGGACCCGTTAACCCCGAGAGTGAACGCGATTGTTTTTCGGCAAGTTGGTCACGAGTCCCGGGCAGCAGGAATGCGTGAAAACGACGAACGACGACGGAGGCCGGGTCAGGTTTTTCGGCCCGTGAAATCCGTCGGTCACCGCCGCGAGCATTCCTCGAATCTTTTCGTGGCCCTTCGTTCCATTCAAGCGGCCATTGTTGAACGGTCCGATGATTCTCGACGTTCCCTGGCTCCCTCTTCGCTTCGCCCGTTTCCCATCCGCGCATACTGGCTAGCACACTGCCACCCCCCGCTCTCTTTCATCATTTCCCCGGCTCACCGACCAACCTTTCCACGTGGTGAATATGTGGGTGGATGAATGCGGCTCGACATCCAGCCCCGTGGCTAATTCTCCTCCGTGAGTTTTTCCGCCGCGACGTTTCATTCCTACGGATGGATCAGCCAAGGGGCGGGGCCTCGAAATGCACGCGCATTCCTCCCGTGATTTTGTGTGTCAAATAACAGCGAATTAGTTGTACAAAATCTGTAAAAGCGCGATAGGCTTACACAATTCGTAATTTTCGTGTGAACAATACTGCGTTTATATTTCGTGAGAGGGTACGGCGATTTCTCTGTATATGTCGCCAAGGCCTGGATGATAAACGTCGCGGAATTATCCCCACTACCGCGGGGTATACCCCGTGAAGGGCCGCGAAGCTCGAGAGACCTCGGACGCCGAGGAGTAAACATAAACATAAGACACGACTCGGGTATGTCTCCTGGACGATACATGACGCTGGCAAGACCCGCGTTGTTGACATATATCGAGGATTCACTGTACAGTGTGTTTAGACAAAGATTCTCCGAATGAAACATGTTTCATTTCAAATGAATCGGGGAGCATTCCCTGCTTGGTTTCCTGTTCTTTTAACACGTTCACGGACGTGAATGGTACAGCATTCGTTTTCATAGTGATGTAAAATGACATGAATGCTATAGCATTCAAATTTTAAAGCCAATTTTTATTCATTTAATTTCATACAACCTTAAGTTTTTGTAATTTATATACATTTCAAAGTAATGACCAACTGTCATTACTGATTACAGTTAACTTATTATTATTGATTATATCTAATCAGATTTCGGATAGTACAATTAGTTTCAAGAAATATTGCCTGTCTATTTTTGCAGCTCACTGAAATTTTTACTCTCCGTGAACGTGTTAAAGCAGGATGACATTTTGTTTATGTTCTAACAGGACGTTCTAAGACGAGTACAATGACCTATATTGAGGTCGTTGAAGGTCAACTGCGATGGACAATTGTTTAAAGACGCTTCTATCAGCCTCTCTCACACATACAACAATGTATACGTAAACAGACATAAACTAATATAGGCTAGTTTACTAATCTTTACTACTAGTATAGTTATATTGTTCACAAGAAGATTTACTGCAGACTTTATGCATTTAAATAAAGAATATCTGAATAATTGAAATCGAAAACAATAAGTACAGTGAATTATGTCAACAACACGGGTCTTGCCAGCGTCGTGTATCGTCCAGGAGACATACCCGAGCTGTGTTATGTTTACACACCTCGGCGTCCGAGGCCGCTCGAGTTTCGTGGCGGTAGTGGGGGTAATTCCGCGACGTTTATCATCCAAGCCTCGGCGACATATATACGCTAAAGAGCAAAACTGAGTCTACACTATTTGAAGTAACATAACTTTTTAAAAATTAGATCAAATGACGTGAATTTTATTGAGAAGTTAGAAGGATTAGTTTATTAGGCGAGTTATAAACGATTAAAAGTGCGATTTTAAGTCGAAAATCGTGAAAAACGGTAATTTTTCCACTTTTAATCGTTTAAAACTCGTAAACGAATTAGCCAATATCGGTGAAATTTTCAGCATGGATATAATTTATTCAAGCCAATCAAACACATTTTTTAAATTTTCAATACAGGCTCAGATAAAACAGCTAAAAAAAACCAACTTTTACTATTTCTTTTGCGACTCCGACCAATTCAAACTTTTTTCAAAAATTTTGTACACCTCGTCTAATAAACTAATCCTTCTAACTTCTCAATAAAATTCAAGTCATTTGATCTAATTTTTAAAAAGTTATGTTCCTTCAAATAGTGTAGACTCAGCTTTGCTCGTTGGTGTATATCACTTGAAGATACTTTTTAAATTTCTGTCAGCTTATTGAACCTATTGAAGCAGGATCTAAACTATACCCTTCATACTATATGTACATTTCTTTAAAATGCGACGCTATGAACGGAACATGTTTCGTTGATTTAAAGTGTGAAGCAAGGATAGATGAATATCAGTATGAGTATCTTTTATGCGACTATTTCTGAGGAGTGTAGGGGGGGGGGAGGTTAATGTCTAGCACAGGAAATTTCTATTTTCCGTAAAACAAAGTGTTGCACAGACAAAGAAATCGCGGAACAGGGTAGCCATACACGGTGAAATTTATGTTTCCCGTTCTCTGTGTCGACAGTGCTGTTGCACCGTGCTGCGCTCCTCGCCCGAGGCGAATTTGCGCGAGCACAAGGAAGCGAGAGACGGTATACTATACCGCTTTCGACGGAAATTGCTAGCAGAAGGCGCGATAGCACGGCACGGTCCTTTCCACCAAAGTGAATCGCCGATCCGCGCACGCTCGGAGATAACAGGCGGCCGTATTTGCTCGGCGTTCGCCGGCCCGATTAGATTAGAGTAATCTAGCGCGGTCGATACGTCTTGCCTCGTCACGGAAATCCGAGATTTCGGAAAGTCGCGAGCGCTTCCGGCCGTGGCGATTGCAGCGACCCACTTTGCTTTTAAACGTCGTTCAAACGCGCTTAAACCAACTCAATGTTCCAAACAAATATGCCATTCTATTCGGGAGAGTCTATAGAATCGTTCTGCGGAAAACACGTCTGCGTAGCTGCCGCGGTTCGAGCACAAAAAATTCCTAAACCTGTAAGTTCACTCTCTCCTCAGAAAATTAAATTTCGCGACGCGTGGCTCCATTCATAATTTGGACATGTTTAAACGTCCCTAATCGTGTTTTCAAAAAATGCCACTCTATCAGGGAGAGTCTAAGGAATCATCCTACGTAAAAATCGTCCCGGTAACTTTCACGGATCGGTCACAAAAAAATCATAAAGTTCCTTTCCGTTTCAAAATTGAACTTCGTGACCACGCGACGCGTGGGTCCATTCATAGTTTAGACACGTCTAAACGTCCCTAATCGTGTTATCAAACAATGCCACTCTATCAGGGAGAGTCTAAGGAATCATCCTACGTAAAAATCGTCCCGGTAACTTTCACGGATCGGTCACAAAAAAATCATAAAGTTCCTTTCCGTTTCAAAATTGAACTTCGTGACGACGCGACGCGTGAGTCGATTCATAGTTTAGACACGTCTAAACGTCCCTAATCGTGTTGTCAAAAAATGCCACTCTATCAGGGAGAGTCTAAGGAATCATCCTACGTACAAATCGTCCCGGTAACTTTCACGGATCGGTCACAAAAAAATCATAAAGTTCCTTTCCGTTTCAAAATTGAACTTCGTGACCACGCGACGCGTGGGTCCATTCATAGTTTAGACACGTCTAAACGTCCCTAATCGTGTTATCAAACAATGCCACTCTATCAGGGAGAGTCTAAGGAATCATCCTACGTAAAAATCGTCCCGGTAACTTTCACGGATCGGCCACAAAAAAATCATAAAGTTCCTTTCCGTTTCAAAATTGAACTTCGTGACGACGCGACGCGTGAGTCGATTCATAGTTTAGACACGTCTAAACGTCCCTAATCGTGTTGTCAAAAAATGCCACTCTATCAGGGAGAGTCTAAGGAATCATCCTACGTAAAAATCGTCCCGGTAACTTTCACGGATCGGTCACAAAAAAATCATAAAGTTCCTTTCCGTTTCAAAATTGATCTTCGTGACGACGCGACGCGTGAGTCGATTCATAGTTTAGACACGTCTAAACGTCCCTAATCGTGTTTTCAAAAAATGCCACTCTATCAGGGAGAGTCTAAGGAATCATCCTACGTAAAAATCGTCCCGGTAACTTTCACGGATCGGTCACAAAAAAATCATAAAGTTCCTTTCCGCTTCAAAATTGAACTTCGTGGCGACGCGACGCGTGGGTCGACTCATAGTTTAGACACGTCTAAACGTCCCTAATCGTGTTTTCAAAAAATGCCACTCTATCAGGGAGAGTCTAAGGAATCATCCTACGTAAAAATCGTCCCGGTAACTTTCACGGATCGGTCACAAAAAAATCATAAAGTTCCTTTCCGCTTCAAAATTGAACTTCGTGGCGACGCGACGCGTGGGTCGACTCATAGTTTAGACACGTCTAAACGTCCCTAATCGTGTTTTCAAAAAATGCCACTCTATCAGGGAGAGTCTAAGGAATCATCCTACGTAAAAATCGTCCCGGTAACTTTCACGGATCGGTCACAAAAAAATCATAAAGTTCCTTTCCGTTTCAAAATTGATCTTCGTGACGACGCGACGCGTGGGTCGATTCATAGTACAGACACACTTGAAAGATCCTAATCGTCTTTTCAAAAAATACCGTTCTATTCGAGTGTGTCTAAAGAATCATCCTACGTAAAAATCGTGCCCGTAACTTTCACCGTTAATTTGCAAAAAAATCCTAAAGTCCTGCACGAACGATGCGTCCAACAATTCGAGGGCGTAGAAAATTGAAAAATGCTAATGTCTCTGGTACAGATTACAGTCCACGTTGCAGGGACTGGCAGATCGGATCGGCGACCTCGGTGACTTTTCCTAGACGATAATCGGGGTATGCGCGAGGGGGAGGGTCCGTGACGTCGGTTGACACGGATCCGTCATTACCGTGATTTATAGGCAGCGGTCGGCCTCGGCTCGCGTGTCCCGCGCGAAAGAACCGCCCTCCTGACCAGATGCAACGGCGTAGTTCAAGGTACCGATAACGCTGGTTTTTCTCGTTTTCTCCGGCGCTCGTCGTTACGCGATCGGCAGGCTCGGCCAAGCCCGCGCGGTGTCTCGTGTGTGTCTTGGTGTGTTTCCCGCGCGCGGAAACCGGTCCCGCTTAGACACTCCTCCGTAATTAATGCTCCCGCGACCGCGGCCGCAAATCTCGAGCAATAAATCACCGCTATCGACGCGTCCGACTCGCGCGGCCGATTTATCGACCGCCGCGGACTTCCGTCGTTCGCGACAAGAATGCTCTCCTCTTGCCATCCCCGGTTTTCGCGATTCTTCCCCGCATTTTGAATCCTCCACGCCCAGAATACTCGACTCGCGAATCAAAAATAAATTCGAAAGTATGTATCCAGGTTCTCGAAGTGTGTGAGATTTATTTTAGAATTTTTGGTCACGCCGTTGAGCAGCGAAAGTAGGCGGAACACGTTAATTTTTATTTCACCTCGGAACCAGCCTTCCGTTTATTAATTATCTGGATTTATCGAGCCCTGCTGTGATTTAATCGACGTGGACTGTTCAAGTTTCTTATAGTTTATAGATTTCAGCATAGTTCACGTTCGTGTCTGGGTGAGAGGAATTGTGTCATTCGCAGTACGAGTGACGCGACTGTCGAAGCGTTACGTATGGAACCGCGAGCGACATCGCGATCGCAGTCTAGAATGATAAGTGTCGGTGGACGTCATCGGCAAGACGTTATTCATTAAGCATTGTTCTATCGTGAAATACAGGCGTATCTAGAGGGCCGAGGCACAGGAAGAGGAGACCCGGGAGGATAGCAATTAAGCCAGCCTGTTTCTACCGCACGGTTCGGTCGCATAATAAATATATAGGGTGGCCTGGCAGTCGCGAAATAATGGAGCAGACTTCTCTCGAAAAAGCTAAAAATTACTGCACATAATTCTTTCGCGCGGATGAACGCGATCGTATAGAATTCTGACTTGTCTGATCACTGCCGTCTGATTCCACTGATTCGATATTATCCGTGAACTGTGAATCTCTCTGCGTACATGGTACGTGAAATTTATTTAGAAAATTTTACGAATCAGAACCAAATTAAAATTTGTCTATTTACTTTCAATAAATTTTGATTCGAATGCAAAATTATATATAAGTGCACAATCTAGGTTTACAGGAGCGCTAAGGGTGATTTTACTTTACGTCACTCTGCAAAACTAACGGGACCTGTGTCCATCCAAATGTTAAGCAATAAATTTGCTGGATAATTCCGCGCGGGTCCAGCGTTACAGTAATCGTGAATTAAAAATATTAGAACGTTAATATTAGAGTGTTAAGCGTATAATTTTGAGACTTGTGCGTCTAAAAATAAGAGCCGCGGAAACGGGAATTCGTATAAGTATTGCGCAGACTACCTGTTATGCAACCTTTTTGGGGCAGGGGCCAGCACCGTCACGATTCACCGGGACACCCAGTGCATCGCTCCGGTAGCCGTAGCATTGTTCAAAGTGCAGCGCGTGTCGACGAGCACGCCGTCGAACAGTCAGCTCATTATGCCCGGTGAAATTTGAACGACCTTCCGTCCGTTCGTGTCCCGAGCGTGGAGCACGCTATCGATCGTCCAGCCAGAAGTTTATATCGAGGTTCAACTAGAATATCTTGCTCGATATTCGGTAGATTGTGTGCTTGCACGAACGGAAGTATCCCCGAGCACTGAACCAACACTAACAACGGTAGAATAAACATTAGACGTGTCATCTTCGGCTGCAAGGTACACAAAACACCTTGGTATTTATCGACCTAATCTCCGCCCGTACTCCGGATTTTCTGCTGATAACACCCACGTGATAAGATCGATATCTCGACTGTCCACGCTCTGCAGTCACCTCTAATGATTTTCATCGATCGACGCTGCGTACGCGCCGTGTTCGTAATTTACAAGATTTTTCCTGTGAATTTTTCACCGGAAAGGAGACGTGTTAAATTCTAGGCAAAGCTAATTAAGCGTAGGTAAATTAGGGGCGTGGTATTTTGTGGAGGAATTAAGAATTTTGGTATTTCAGTATCTGATGCACGAGCTATTAAGCATTCGATCAAAAGTGCAGCGAGCAATCGATAGCGATTCATCGGCAACTCACTTGGCTCTCCGTTTCATAGTTCCTCCCCTTGACTCCTCTCGCTACTATAGGCGCGATTAGGTCAAGCTTTTAAACACCTCCGGGCTGCACCTTCGCTGAATGTTCAATCAATCCTCGCGTAACGAAGATTACTCTAACGATAATGGCAACTTTCACAGTCGAATTTTCACTTTCATCGCACACCCTGGACGCGTAGAACAGTTCCCACGCAAGCCCCACAAAATCGCAGTGATTTAACGCTAAACCAACCAAGAACAACACAAATAAAAGTGAAACGTCTTATAGAAGGGAGAATTTATTTAAACTTTGTACGATTTTATACGTGCTTAAATAAAGAAGTCAATCAGTAATTTCTTATGAAAACGTTTTTATAATTTCAATAATTGTGAAATAAAAAACCGGTCATTTTGACCGTGGTAGGTTTAGTGTTAACAGAACCAAAACAGAAAAGCGAAATTTGTTACAGTGACTTTTCCCCTTTAAATTACTTCGAGTTCCCTCAAGTTCTTTGTTGCAGCACAGAAGGAATGTTCGAAGCAAGCCACAGGATTGTTTATCGAAGAGAGTACCGAGCTATAGTTTCCCGGAGTGCATACTCGGTCCACGAACCCGAAGAAACTGGCCCCACGTGGTGGCCGTCGAGAGCCAGTACAGAACACCGTCAGTTTTATTTTGGTTTGCGCCTCGGGAACGGGCGTGCCCCATAGACGGGCCACGTGACGATCCACCGATCTACGATCACGCTTCTCCCCGACGATCCTGGCACCCCACGAGGACCAAACGCGTATTAATAAGAGACACACGCCACCCCGTGGAGCGCCGAGGTTCGTTCTCGCTCCGAAGAATCACGTACCGCTCGGCCTACCCGCTCGAGGATTATGCTTTTTAGCGATTGAAAGGAATAATGGCCCCTTCTATCGATCCTCCTATCCCCCGGAGAGATATCGCGATCCAGATCGTCGACCAAATCTGATCCTAATTAGAGATTCGAGGCTTTCGGACATTGTGCTGTTGTGAACTGTTCTTGTGGAAGTCGCATAAAGAACGAACGGTTTCATACTATTTGACCTATTTGATGTAGCTGAGCTTTTGGTAAAAAAATATTTTGCCGCGTTGAAGTAAAGGTTGAAGACTATTTTTGTGTTTTTTCTTCTTTAGGCGATCCCTACACAGCGGATTTTATGCATTTATGACAAAAATGAGCAGGTGCCATTTAAAGCAGTGGACACACTAAAAAGTTTTTACGACATCGGTTCATCAGGTGTAGCATAATATGATAATTACAAGAAGGAAGAAATTTTTATTCGGCACATATGTCTTGCAAACAATGCAAACACTTTGTAATTTGCATACAGATCCATAAGCGATGACTAGACTGCGAATCTTTGTGGAAAATAAAAACTGTTTGTACTAATCGTAAGAAGTAGGAACCAAATAGGAATTTATATCGCTTTTTAGTGGGTTCATTGAACCGTATATGTTGATATTCTTGAATACTTTTAATAGTTTCACTACTTGAAATTACACTCGCTCATTTCTGCTATAAATAAATAAACTCCGCACTCTACTGATAACGACTAAGAAAATTCTTCGAATTGCTTAAAGATGAGGTTGTATCAAGACGATAAAAGTGACTTGATACTGCGTTTACATCGAACAGTAAATTATTATTATCAGCTATAGAAGAGTGTCTTATCGAGTGATGAAGCCAGTAAAAAGTAAGGAAGGATCGACCCACTATAGTTCTAATGCTTCAGTCTTGAAATTGTATCTGAGTAGTATACAGTCTTTCCTCGATATATGTCGCAGATATTTGGCAGATAAAAGTCGCAGAACTATCCCCATTACTGCGGGGTATACCCCATGAAGTGCCTCGAAGTACGAGAGACCTTGAACGCCGAGGAGTCGTAAACATACCTAATACAGGTATGGTGTTCACCGTGGATCAAAGAAGAGTATCTCTTGGACGATATATGTCGCTGGCTAGACCCGTGTTTTGGACAAATATCGAGTAAACACTGTATTATCGTGACGAATAAATGTGCCCATAATTATGAAAGTGGTCTAAGTCATATATTTCTTGTTTCGAGATATTTAATGAATTGTATTTGAATAAATTAAAAAATATTTTTACATTATGCGACATTTTAATTTATAATTTTATTAGTCTTGATTAATGGAAATTTATTATGAATATGAAATTTTGGGTGAATTTCATACGAAAATGTTTTTAAAGTTTGAACTGGCTTAGACCATTTTCAAAATTAACTGAATGTTCTATAAATGACTTAAAGCAATAAAGAACTAGGAGGTTTATTTAAAACAATAACATTAATGAAATAATTCATAAACATTTATTAATTATTTTTAAAAAGTAATCCATTTTTATCATTTCGAGTTTTTAAGATTCTTAAAATGTTCCTGAAAAACTGCAGGGATGTATGGTAGTAAACACATAATATCTTTATGTTTTTCTTCCGTTACTGGTCTAGTGGTGGTATATAATGGAAGTAATTTGATATTTCCGTATATTTTTGGTCTTCCTCTTTTAGGTAAAAGATCCAAAACGTGGCATTTAGAATCATCTAAAGAAGTTTTATAGAACACTTTATAAGGTTCATTTTTCAAGAATCTCATCCATTGAATTTGCAGCCAAGAGACAGATTCGCCCGCGGTATTTTTTACTCTTCTTGTTATTGACTCTTCTAGTGATTTCGTTGAAATAAAATCCGGCTGCGACATTCGTTTTATCGAAAATGTATTTCTTCTTCTACACTTTTCTATCAATTCATAATAATGCTCAGGGTTGTATAAGTAATTTGCTTTTTTTATTTTCATTTCTATCCACCCAAAATCACGGTCATTCGGTAGAAAGGAATGACCCGATACCAAAAATTTGTGGTCTACCGTTTCAATATTATTATTTGATGACTGAGCAATTTTCATCCATGTCAATGCTACTTTAATGTTACGATTTTGGCCTGAACAAGCATCACTGTAAGCTATTACGTGTTTGATTTTTGACTTCGACCACTTTCATAATTAACTCTAAATGAATTCCATATAATGTTGAAATTACAACCACTATCTAATGGTTAATTTTTGACCATATCGTAAAAATTACATTGAATAAATTTAGTTTAAAATAATGTGGTGTGAAATAACTGATAAACTCATTTATTTTTTATTTTGACTTAGACCACTTTCATAATTATGGGCACAAATACAAAGTTTGCTGTGCTAGTCGCTCAGTTTACGAAGACATTGATCACCGATTCAGTCGCCATGGCTGTTTCACACATAGAGTGTGTCCCAAAAACTCTGTTCACTTGAATAACTTGGTTATTTCAAACAATACCAGAAAATGTTACTTACAGAAGTTGTATGGTTTAAGAAACTACGCAATACGGTATAAATGATATTCTTGCAAGTGGAGGCGTAGAGAAGATATAAAGGTCACCTTTGTTTTCTTAAATGGAATGTCCAATTTTCTGTGATCGATTTCGATAGATTTATTCTGAGTATAAAAGTACTAAAGTGTACCTGAACCTTCCTCTTTCGAATGAGCCCTTCCCCAGCGAAAAATATTCTCATATGAGGCCGAAAAGTTGAGGCACGTAAAACCATTTTTCGCCTATTTTTGTCGGTAACATGATCGCTCTACCTTATCACGAATCTACAACTTCTGTAAGCAACATTTTCTCGTATTGTTCAAAATAACCAAGATATTCAAGTGAACAGGGGACACACTGTATGTGAAGGCGCGACCCTGAAAATTTTTTAACCGTCCCATAATATTGTTCGCAATTCGTGCCAATTCCAGTGGAACCGGAACAACCGTTTCTGTTCTACGAACGGCGCGGAAAGCCGAGCAAGATGGCGATCGATGGACAGACCAGGCCACCGACTACTTACTGGGACGCGGCCGGTCAGCAGGAACGTTCGCGTGTGTCCTTGTGCTACGTACCTGAAACAGAAAGCAGACGATTCGTAAAATAAAACATCGTCTACGGAAGTCGGGACGCAGTCTCGTCCAGCCCGAAACACGAGCACGCACTTCGTGGCGGATCGTGGCAATTATGCGTACGTATTCGCGGGAGCGCACGCGGCCCCTCTCACGGCTCGTCTTTGTAAAGGACTGTTGCAACCATAATTGAGGTAATTATATCCTAGCCGCGTGCAGACGGTCGCGAAGACCGTCGAATATGACGGGGAGAGGTGCCGCTGTTAACTTGGAGAACGAAGGAGACGTTCGACGTCGCAATTAGTATCGTTTCTCGGAGAATCAGGGCTCGGGGTTCGTTTCGGCCGGTACTGGGATCGATACGAGGCCTCGTCGAGAGCGGAAGGGCTGCCGAAGCTTTTCCAACCGTGGTTCCTCGCGGCTTAAGCCGCCCACGAAACCAGCGAATTTTCGTCGAGCCGGAAAGGTGAGACAGAAGTCGTAAAAGTTGACAACTAAACAGGTAAACGGAGATCCTGCACGGTTTATACGAGGATTGTTACGGATTCTGAAATATCTATTCCATATCCACACCTATTCTATACCTATTCTACAGCTATATCTATCCATTCTATATATCTATAGTTCTTGTATTTATTTAGCTGAGAACAGAAGTAAATCGGAAGCAAAACCGTTAATACATGAATTGCTTCGCAGGAGAGACGTTTTAAAATTCTGAGGACTTTCATTACCCAGAGACTACAGTGATTTTTCTATATATGTCGCCAAGGCTTGGACGATAAACGTCACGGAATTATCTCCACTACCGCAGGGTATACCCCGTGAGGGGCCGAGAAGCTCGAGAGGAGTGTAAACATAACACGGTTAGTGTATGTCTCCTGTACGATACATGACGCTGGCAAGACCCGTGTTGTTGACAAATATCGAGAATTCGCTGTAATAGGACGACTATCGTCAGCACTGTGCTACAAAATCTGGTCAGAATCTGACACAGTCACGGTCTAACGAGAGTCTAATATATTATTGAACGGAGCTAATTAAACTAATTAATTTGTAACAAGACGTGATCCAGAGTCTCATATGGTTGTATCAGATTCGCGTGATTGATCGTCTGCGAGAAACGTCGCAGGGCGCGTCCGCCCTTTTCCTTTTGTCGTTTTTTCGCCCGAGAAGGATACGGTAGGATTCTCGAGATCCTTTTCTCCGGCTCGCGTTATCCTGCCGGGAGGAAACGGCGTCGCTAAAAGCCGCGTCAGCGATTTGTGCGTCGATAATGTCCCTCGACAACCGTGCTGCGACCATCTCGCGTCAGGACAATGCCACCGACCTGCCATAAAATAGGTGATACGAGCTTCCTCCCGTGAGCCCGCTCGTTTCCAGACGGATGTCCCAACGAAGTCGCAGATGCTGCTGCGAGATTGCTGCGAGATTGCTGCTTCGCGATGCGTTACAGGGAAATTCATAGCGTGCCGGACATAGTTGACGAAATCGGACTCGAACGTGCCTTCCCCTCTTCCCAGCATAATCCAATAGGACAATTCGTGGTTAAATCACTCCGAAATAGTCTGTACAGTGAATTCTCGATATATGTCAACAACTCGGGTCTTGCCAGCGTCGTGTATCGTGCAGGAGACATACCCGAGCCGTGTTATGTTTATACTCCTCGGCGTCCGAGGCTTCTCGAGCTTCGTGGTATACCCTGCGGTAGTGGGGATAATTCCGCGACGTTTATCGTCCAGGCCTTGGCGTCATATATAGAGAAATAACTGTACCTTTTCTATAGTCGATTCTAAAACCTGAGCCTATCGCGCAACGTAGTTCAATTTTATCTCAGGCCTTGAATTTTGGAAATAAATTAGAAAATCCCATACAGGTAAGAATGTAAATAAGTTTAAAATAGTTATAGAAAAATATACACACTCGCGAGAGTCCACAGAACGCTCCTGTATGAGACACATTCACCTTCACAGTTGAAGCACAGAAAATTCCGAAAATCGAATGTTCCAAACCCAAAATCTGTCCGATTTCTTCCTGCTAGTTCTCGGACTCGTTCCGGACGCGTCCCTAACGATCGCGCTCCGCTTCGCGGAAGTACATGGCTCCAGAATCCCGTGTAGGAGCACACCAGCTCAGGCGGTGTCGCGTATGCAAATTCTGCGAATTCGCGAATCCCGTCGACGCGGGACGGAAGTTTCGGCTGTCCTCGGAACAGGGTCTGGATTTAACGTGTGCCAGCGGCTCGATAGGTTCGCGGGCCTAATTTCGCTAAGTGCCGGGAACCTTCACCCTTCTTCTCCCCTTTCTACCTTCGGCCTCGGCGAAATTCGGAAATGCTGACAGCAATACTTGGAACGTACCGTGAGCCCGTCACTGGTTCTTGCTGGAGACTGTACGCGATCGGGTCGGCTATAAAAATTCAATTCTACTGTCGGTTCAAGACTGGTAGCATTAATTAAACTTTCGTGTTATTAATTTCCCTCAAACCGGAATAAAATTCTATTTTTCTGTCACGGATATGTGACCATTATAGAAGATACAGATATACGATAGACTTTTAAGAAGTTGTAATCGCTGTGACCGTAAAATAAATCATACGAGTTAAGTTCAGCTGTCGCGAACTAGGAACACGATCCTGTCGATCATCGTTACCGGTCTTCCCTTCGAGAGGACGAGCTCGAAAGAAGAAAGGCTGCGTCACTCAAAAAGTGCGACACAGCGGAAGTAACTTCTTGGGGCAACAGGTGTGCGATCCTGCGACCGTAAGGGACCTTGTCTCGACGCGGCAGAGTTTTCGATTTGAACACCTACGTCGGAAGCATCCCGGCTCCTTTCTTTCGCGTTGTCCAGAAACACCTTGAACTAGTCGCGTAGAAACCGGCTTGTGTTACATACAGGACACCGAGACTCGTGTCGCCTTCGATGTAGTCATCCCCAGAATTTGCGTAATCCGCTACTAGAGTTTCTTCTGCGCTGCAACCCCTCGGGCACGAATAGTTCACACGATTATGGCGCTCGGAATCCAAGGACGAAGCGTCTCCTCGCTTCTGCCAGTCTCCAATTAACCCTTCACGACCGATCGACGTTGCGCAATGTTACAAATGCTGCCGTTATATCTAAATCAATCGAACTTTCCCGTATTTATCATAACTAGTTCCACATTCTAGAAAACAAACGCTAGTCGATGGAAGTGTGTCGCATCGCGGTTGGTAATCAGGCTGCGGATTTTATGTATCCATGGCAAAAGTTAGTAGGTGTAATTTTAAGTAGCAAAAATATTAGAAAAATTTAAACGTACTATTATATTATTTTCAACCTGCTAAACACAAGAAGAAAGAAAATAAATTTCTGTTTCACTTCAGTTCGTTGCAATTCAGGTAGAAAATTTTTATTCTGCATGAAGATCCGCAGTCTAATAATTAGGCTGTGGATTTTATGTATCTATGGCAAACGTTAGTAGGTGTAATTTTAAGTAGCAAAAATATTAGAAAAATTTAAACGTACTATTATATTATTTTCAACCTGCTAAACATAAGAAGAAAGAAAATCTGTTTCACTTCAGTTCGTTGCAATTCAGGTAGAAAATTTTTATTCTGCATGAAGATCCGCAGTCTAATAATTAGGCTGTGGATTTTATGTATCTATGGCAAAAGTTAGTAGGTGTAATTTTAAGTAGCAAAAATATTAGAAAAATTTAAACGTACTATTATATTATTTTCAACCTGCTAAACATAAGAAGAAAGAAAATAAATTTTTGTTTTACTTCAGTTCGTTGCAGTTCAGGTAAAAAAAATTTCTTTTGCATGAAGATCCGCAGTCTAATAATCAGGCTGCGGATTTTATGTATCTATAGCAAACATGAATAGGTCAAATACAAAACTGTAAAGGCATTGCGAAAGTTCAAGGATATTGTCCTATTGTTGTCAATATAAAATATATTTTCAAACCCAGTCTCGTGCAATTGACTTGGACAATTTTTAGTTTGCATAACAATCCGGACTCTGTTTGCTAACGATTTGCAAAAACAATCCTTGAACTCTCAGATGACGTTCCCGAAGAATTAATTAGCAGATAATAGAAAAACACATTTACTAGAAGCTCTGTGCAAACAGCGTTTCATTAAAATGCATTTTTAAGCAATTCTCCAAGTCGATTGTAAGCAACGCGAGCTAAATGACAATGTGTGTTCTTCTTTTAACCCCTTGCCCTACAATATGGGGTCATACTCGTGATGAAGATTTTGAACAGAGTCTAATAAATATGTCTGTTATTACTTTCCTTTAAACCGAAATAAAATTCTATTTTGCCGTTATTAAGGTACGTCTATTGAAGAACAAATGGGCACACAATAGGTATAAAATTTCTCCTTATTTCTAGGAAATTACGAATTTCAAAAAAGTTCTAATCACCGAAACCGTAAAATAAATCGCAGTGCAAGAAGTTAATAATATTCTGGAATTCTTCTAATTCGTCTTTGTAGCTTTGTATCGGACATATATTTAATTTCATTATACCGAAATGAGGTGATCTTCTCCGAAAAATATGTCAATGAATTTTTCGAAAATCGGTGCTGCCATTCAGACTCTCAGCGCAGTGACTGGAGGCTCGCGATCTACGCGACTCGGAGCGGTTTCTTCAGCCGCGAGCTCTCAATCGAGACGGTGATCGCGATAACCGCTCCTCCGGCTCGTAAACCTGTATCGATCGATCGAGAGCGGCGATCCGATGCGAGCGCTACGTCAGCCGACATCTACTGGGATGCATTAAAGCCTAGAGCTGCACAGGTGCAGCAGCGATTGCACGGAACGGAACGGAACGGAACGGAACGTTGCGGGCCTTGAGCGGAGAACGCTTTCCATCGGTATCCAACATTGTTCCCGCCAAAGGTCGAGCCTCGCGGTTCTCTCCTCTCCTCTCTCTCCGCTCTCTTTCTCTCTCTCTCTCTCTCTCTCTCTCTCTCTCTCTCCTTCCACGTATGTAACAGAGTCACTCGACACGCGGCCTCGGCATTTCGCGAGACACGCGCCACCGATTCGCCTATCTCGCGCTTCAAACACTGTCGCCTGCATCGCAAAAATGGAAAACCGATTTTCTTGCCGATTCGAGTGAACTTTACGAGATACGCTGGAACGAACGAGTCCCTGCCGTGTGGACGTCGCTGTACTTGCGATGCAATAGAAAGGTCAGAATTCGATTTTCAGAAAATCGATGACGACCAGAGAGGCACTGCTAGAAATGATCGTACTGCAACTCCAAACAATCTTGACATTACAAAATTGATTTGTACTTTATAAATCGCTAAAAGTGTAACAAGGAGAATGTCATTTCAAATGGTCGCCGATACATTTTCCAAAAGTAAACGAACGTTTTCTTGTTGGAATTTACTTGTGAAACAAATACACAGGCTCGTTGGTGGGCACGTTCGATCACTTTTTTTTCGAGCACCTATACAAAGTGATGCATTGTGTCTTCATTGTGTCCGTTTCTTCCAGAGCGATCCTCACTCTTTTCGCGTGTCTCGAATAGTAAAGATGTACTTCGCAACGTGCCTTCGGAGATGTTACTTCGAATAAATCCTATTTCGTTAATAATAGAGTGTGGTTTTCTCGGATACCCGTATAAACCAATAATCCTAGATTATGAATCTCGAACTGAATGAATTTTGAACTTTATTGCCGTCTTACACGGTGAACGAACAAGAGCAGCCCTAGGGCATCCCGTAAGGGCCAAGGGTAGTCCCGTGACTTTTGCAGAGCCAGCAGGTCGGTAACTGCTGTATAACTTCCGCTCACAGCCCTCAGCCACTGACTTAAGATCCGTCTTGGTCTTGATCCGTCTTAAGTCTGTGGCTAAACTTGTCACATTTTTTGCTCTGTATTATCGATACTATGAATTCTGACGCCAAAAACTTGCTTCTAGTTTTTGGCTTTATTTCGCAGCGAATCAAGACAAAATACAGTTCAATTTGTAGCTGGAGATATTTTCTAGCGCGCGCTGCTCTCGTTTTCATCCAAAAAACTCGTCCAATGGCATAAAAATGCTTGGATTCCACGGCACGCGCATCGTCAATTTTTGGCCTACTTCTAACGCTTATACTACCAAATATCTGCATAATCTCGTCAGCTCGTGACCAGCGCGCGCTAGATTGAACCTTCCTCTTTCGAATGAGCCCTTTCCCAGCGAAAAATATTCTCATATGTGCCCATAATTATGAAAGTGAAAATCAAAAGTCAAAATTAAGTCAATTGAGTCTAAGTCAAAACTAAAAAAAACCGAGTTTATCAGTTATTTCACACCACATTATTTTAAATTAAATTTATTCAATGTAATTTTTACGATATCGTAAAAAATGAACCATTAGATAGTGGTTGTAATTTCAACATTATATGGAATTCATTTAGAGTTAATTATGAAAGTGGTCTAAGTCAAAAATCGAACACGTAATAGCTTACAGTGATGCTTGTTCAGGCCAAAATCGTAACATTAAAGTAGCATTGACATGGATGAAAATTGCTCAGTCATCAAATAATATTGAAACGGTAGACCACAAATTTTTGATATCGGGACATTCCTTTCTACCGAATGACCGTGATTTTGAGTTGATAGAAATGAAAATAAAAAAAGCAAACTACTTATACAACCCTGAGCATTATTATGAATTGATAGAAAAGTGTAGAAGAAGAAATACATTTTCGATGAAACGAATGTCGCAGACGGATTTTATTTCAACGAAATCACTAGAAGAGTCAATAACAAGAAGAGTAAAAAATACCGCGGGCGAATCTGTCTCTTGGCTGCAAATTCAATGGATGAGATTCTTGAAAAATGAACCTTATAAAATGTTCTATAAAACTTCTTTAGATGATTCTAAATTCCACGTTTTGGATCTTTCACCTAAAAGAGGAAGACCAAAAATATACGGAAATATCAAATTACTTCCATTATATACCACCACTAGACCAGTAACGGAAGAAAAACATAAAGATATTATGTGTTTACTACCATACATCCCCCCAGTTTTTCAGGAACATTTTAAGAATCTTAAAAACTCGAAATGATAAAAATGGATTACTTTTTAAAAATAATTAATAAATGTTCATGAATTATTTCATTAAAGTTATTGTTTCAAATAAAACTCATAGTTCTTTGTTGCTTTAAGTCATTTATAGGACATTCGGTTAATTTTGAAAATGGTCTAAGCCAGTTCAAACTTTAAAAACAACATTTTCGTATGAAATTCACACAAAATTTCATATTCAGAATAAATTTCCATTAATCAAGACTAATAAAATGATAAATTAAAATGTCGCATAATCTAAAAATATTTTTTAATTTATTCAAATGCAATTCATTAAATATGAATTGAAACAAGAAATATATGACTTAGACCACTTTCATAATTATGGGCACATATAAGGACGAAAAGTTGAGGCACGTAAAACCATTTTCCGTCTATTTTTGTCGGTAACGTGGTCGCTCTACCTTATTGCGAATCTACGTAGTCTTGGCTCTTAAGGGGGCCGGCAGGCGTTTGGCCTTGACTGTCACGCTATGTTACGCTGTGCCTTTTTTTCTATACATTTTCCGTCTCAAATAAGTAAGTAATCAATTAAAAATGCATACCACCGTGTTTGTACATGTCTTTGCTACGTCTGTATGGAACCTTTTTTTTCGATACGAACACTAAATCTCTCGAAATTAAGAGAATCTCTCAGCGGCAGCCATCTTGTGACGTCATACTTGCTTCAGAATTCGAATTTTCTGCCGAATATTACAAATTGCTCCACGATGAGGTAGTAATTCGCAATTTGGGCTCTATACAGACGTAGATTGGACTTTGAGGAAACACAATTGACCACTTCTAAACTGCTCGTTGCAATATTGAAGCGGCAGTTTGTATAGATTTTGACCCTTGCATACGTATATGGATGTCAAACCATGCCGGGCCCCTTAATTATTTTCCTCGTCGCCCGCTGCAGATAACAGAGTGGGCCGATAAGCGCGAAGAAAGGACAGAGAGGCAAAGATTCTCGGGGCCAGGTCTGAACGCGGCAGTGGATGGAGTCGCGTTTAGGTTTCCTTGACGACGAGAGCCAGCCCGTTGGGCGCGTAAGGGAGGCTCGATTTACTCCCGAACGCGGAGCCTCGGGAACAAGGGGGTCTAGCCTGAATGTCGGCCGACGTCGAACCCGTCGATACACCGGCCACGGCTACGCGAAGAGGCCACGGAATGGAACCAGCACCTTGTCCACGGTTCTTCTTCTCTCCGGCCGCGTTCTCGCTTTCCACTCGCGCTCGCTGGCTTTGTGCAACGGCTCGCGCGCTCGGTCTAGCCTTGTGCCTAATGACGCTAGTCGAGGCAGAGGGAGAACGTTTCTTCTCACAGTCCCCGCAAGCGCGGACAGCTCTGAATCACCGCGTTAGCTCGCCTTCGTACCTGACGGCGGAGCTTCGTCGAACCACGCACGTGCCCGCGAGACGTGCCCGTGGCCCCTGAGAGCACTCCGATTCGCCGAGGTTCTGCGTAAGCGGAACTCTAGGCGATAACGTGGATTCTGCGGAAGCTGAATCGTTCACGTTCGACGGGACAAGGATGTGTGTTGCGCCTTGGGACCGTTTTAAATCGTCCTCGGAGGACACGATCTCATTGGTCCGTGCGAATAGAGTGCTGCGAGAGGCGTGGCTTGGGAGTCCCTATGTATCGAGTGATTGAAGAAGGAGTAGCTACGCCCATTTTGTGTATATAGTCTCCTAGATATGTAATTTTGTTGCTGTACGCACATAGAATGCTCAATGGGATGCCATTTCATTGATCCCTACGCAAAGAATGTCTGAAGAGGCGTGGCTTATTGGCTCCTATGCGTGCAATACTTAAAGGAATGTGATTTCATTATTCCGTGTGTGCAGACTGTTTTGAGAGATGTGGTTTTGTTCCTCTAGGGTGCATAGAGTGCCTTGGGGGCGTGGCGTCGATGCTCTGTGCGTATAGAGTCACCTGAGAGGCGTGGTTTCGTTGCAATCTGGTTATGAGCGGCTTTAGAGGCGTGATTCCGCTGTTCTGTGGGTATAGAGTGCCCCGAGAGGCGTGGCTTTCTTGCTGTTTGTGGATAGAGCGAATGGAGAGGCGTGATTTCACTGCCCTGCGTGTGCAAAGCGCCCCGAGAGGCGTGGTTCCTACGCGACCTTGGAAGAAATGTCATGGGGTGTCACGTAGAAAATGTTTTCTACATCTCCTAGCCAAGAGAAATTGCATTTAAGGAAATGAATCTCTGCTCCCAACGACAACCCACTGATAATGCTTGTGTTTCATGAAGATGGCTCACGGTCAAGTTTGCGGAAGCCCGTTTCCATTAATGTCAGCGGTCCCATCGCTCGAATAATAAACAGAAGCGTCTGCGTTCCATCGGGACGACTTGCCGATCGATTTTCCGTATCATCGACTCGGGACCAACGCGATTAGAGGATTCTATTAATACAGTCGTTCCGGTAACGAGCACCGCGAATCGCCGACTCTAGGAATTCACGTGGTCGAGTTCACACCGGAGATAGAGCTCGCGTTATCGATCCGCTCGAATTTAAAACCGAGATAAAAGCGGAAAGAGCCCAGGGTATTCTCCAGGCGGTCGCGTGTCCGCTCGCGATGGAACTTCAGCTCGGAAAATCGACCGGGTCTCACGGCGCGGCGCGGCGCGGCGTGGCGCGGCTCGAGCGAAACCTCTGCACTCGTCCAAGGCTGTTTTTACATAATAGTTCGTCACGAACGCCGGTGGCAGAAGGTGCAAAACGCGTTTGCATAACGGCCGGCCTTCGCGGATGCATTGTTTCGCGATCGAGCGCGAGCGAAACTCTGTACGAACAAGGAAATCCTCGCGCGTACGGCGGTCGGACGATGGACCAATCTAAATCTCCGCGCCTTCGATTTAGTCGGCGAACCTAATCCTGATAAGAGACTCCAGTTTCTCGGGTGTCGGACGCTCCGAGGACCTTTCCAGCGATGCGGAATGATCCCGAGGCGCTCGACGAGCCTCCTTGAGAATCGCAATCATCGTTTTATACCGTTCTTCGATTCCGTGCCGGGAGAAGGTTGACCGTTCTAGACGCTGTCGCCTTCGTCCCTGCCATTCTCGACTAGACCTCGAAATCCTCAAGGAGACGAACGATCGTTAACGGTACGCCGGCGCGCTCGCGAACTTGTTAATCAATTTTTAATTACGTTTATATATTGATACGAGCCGTAATGTCTTCACCATGATATATTACTACGAATGTTTGCTCGCAGTGTGCACACGACAGTCTCAAATTCCTATGGATTAGTCAGTATGACAATCGTCCTGCTCGGTCGATACCATTTACACAACATTCATACCGTTGCACGCTACACGAGTATTGGTAGAATCGCAATAAAGTGAATATTTCTCTTTCTTATACATTTTTAAAGTCTTGAGCTAATTGATAGTACTAGTAGTTCAAGTAGAAATTAAATCACATTTACCAGATTTGTCATCTCTAGAAATTGAAGTAGGTTTGACGATATGTGGTCATCAGAGTGAAGGAGTGTTGGTAGGTCGTTGAGTAATTTTGTGAGAATGTGGATTTACAAAATAGAAAAGATAAGTAGGCGCGTTCTTGTTTAATCGTAGAGCGAAACGTTGAACTCGTTTTTCTAAAAAAACGAAGGCCCTTCAGACGAAATGGTATTGCAGGTTTTCAGTACCCGGGTGTATACCACAAGATTTGTGTACACTTTTCTAAAAAAAGAAAAAGGAAACAGTGTCGTACGCCTTGTAAGACAGCACTGAGCCAGAGGGATGAAAAATAGTGGGTCAGAAGAGCCACAGACAGTGTCCAGGGCGTACGCAGCCCTGTTGTCCGACAACAATAAGATCCCCGGGAGGAAGAAGATCTTGAAGAGCGAAGAGATAAGCCGAAAGGAGATACTCTCGCGTCTCGGAAGAAAAAGGAAAATCCCGGCGCCGGGAATAGGGAGTTTCCGTGCGAAATTAAGGAAAGAGGGGTCCCGGTGAATAATTCAGAGGCGAAGGTGAGACGAGCCGCGCGTAAAACCACCCTCGATGTTTCAAGGCTGCTTCCTTCCTGTACCCACCCCCCTCTCTAACTCTCTCTATCTCTCTCACACTCTCTCTCTCTCTCTCTCTCTCTCTCTCTCTTCGTTTTATTTTTCCTGTGTCCGCGGGATCGAGTATAAATATGGAAATACCGGGCACGCTCGAGACCCCGGTGCCGTGACGACGAAGCCGTGTATTCCCGGCACGAGACGAAAGCTAATAATTTATGATAATTTCCGGACGCTAATTCGCGCGGGACCTCGCGAAGAAAGAGAACGAGTCCGGGACGAAGATGAACGCGATAAAAGGTTCGGCTAATTTGACCCTTTGTCATGGAGATTCGCCGGAAGAATGGCCAGCAGAAGAAAGAGGATCGCGTGGGCCGCGAGAGCGGAGGCGACGGCCCTACGCTTCCGGTATCGATCATGCTCGAAACAGGACGCAACGGGTCCCTTTATTTCGGCTAAACAAATGCTTGTCCCTTTGTCGAGCTGAGTTTACGCATTTGCCGCCCGGCGGGTTGTTTAAACGTCTATATCTACAAAATGCTCGAATTCAAAACAAAGAGCTGGGGATAAAATTCTTGGCGGGATCCATTTTGACCCAGCATTTTAATGTTCTGCACCAATTGCAAGAGATGGGAACCAGATACACAATTAACTAATTCTTGAATCATTTTAACACGTTGAAGAGAGTATATATTTTCTCTTCGAATACCTCAATGTTTCTCCTGTTTTATATTGTATCAGTCCACTTTTATTATAAATATGTAAAATTCGCTGTAATGCACATTTAACTAATTCTTGAATAATTTTAACACGTTGGAGATAATATATATTTTTCCTTCAAATACCTCAATTTTTCTCCTGTACTAAATTGTACCAGCCCATTTTTATTACAAATATGTAAAATTCGCAGTGATGCACATTTAACTCCTTCTTGAATAATTTTAACACGTTGAAGATAATATATATTTTTCCTTCAAATACCTCAATTTTTCTCCTGTACTAAATTGTACCAGCCCATTTTTATTATAAATATATAAAATTCGCTGTAATACACATTTAACTAATTCTTGAATAATTTTAACACGTTGGAGATAGTCCATCTTTTTTCTTCAAACATCTTAATTTTCCTCTTGTTGTAAATGGTACCAGTTTATTTTTATTACAAATATGTAAAATTCGCAGTGGTACACATTTAACTCCTTCTTGAATAATTTTAACACGTTGAAGATAATATATATTTTTCCTTCAAACACCTCAATTTTTCTCCTGTACTAAATTGTACCTGTCCATTTTTATTACAAATATATAAAATTCGCAGTGGTACACATTTAACTAATTCTTAAATAATTTTAGCACGTTCAAGATAGTGCACCTTTTTTCGTCAAACATCTCAATTTTCCTCCTGTTGTAAATTGTACCAGCCCATTTTTATTACAAATATATAAAACCCGCAGTATTTCAATCGCAAGCTGTGCAATCGGGTGCAACAAGAAGACCGATGGATCCAGATATAATACCATGAAAAATACATTTAAAAAAATCGATGAGCAACGCTGCTTGAGAGAAATCGGAAATTGGCGTCTGTACCAGTGTTGGAGAACTCGCAAGCTTTTTTGAATTCGTGCTCGGTAGCTGGCAAGCGAGAGTTCGAATAAAAAAACCAAAGTCAAAGAAACGGTTCGAAGAGGAGCGGAGGGAATGCAGAAGAGCTTCTATCCGCGTGGACGTCGCGGCTTTCATTCGCAATGAGCGTGGCCACGAAGCCAGCCTTTGTCTTCCGTGGCTAGCTGACTAACAGTAAAACCCCGGCTCGGCGAGCGAGGAGCCCTGTCTTCCGATCGGAAATACCTAAAACGACCGTCGCCGCGAATCGGAATGACGGTAACGGTATATTCCGAGACGGACGGGGCGAACTCGCTTTCGTTCTCGTTCTCGCGTCGAACGGACGGAAGACGCCATAGTGGTCTCGCGGTTAGTATCTTAGCGCTGCTTGAAAGCTCGAAACGACGCTATGGGAAATTGCCGTCGACCTGGCAGCGAAGTTTTCTAAAAGACTTCATAGCATTTGATCAGTTTAGTCGACGAAACCGAGACTGAAACGTTCGAATTAGTCGCAGTGACTATTGGGCTCTTTCAGATCCTACAATCATCCGGGGATGATGATGTTACAGACGTTACGATCCCTTGATGATTAACCCTTTGCAGCCGAAACTGTTTCAACTCCAAAACGAAACATTTCTTCCGACCTAGAATATTTCCCTTCTATATATATATTTTTCTTTTCATGTTATACATACTTTAATATATTTTTTGTAATTTACTCGTTTATAATTTTATATTTCATAATTTAGAATTTACTTGTACAATAAGGAAATGTTTAGTACAAAAAATTTAATAATATAAAAAATATTTTGAATAATGATATAGCAATTTTTAGCGACGCTAGATTATCTTAAAATTCTAAAAACCGATCAATGATGTATGAAAACACATCGCAACTTCTATAATCAATTTTGAAATATTCCACACCGAGCTAGTATGGCATACCAATTTCGGGACCAAGTGGTTAACATATTCGGACCGGATACAGGGTGTCCAAAAATACATGGACTTCCTGGAAAGGGGTAATTCCTGGGATCATTTGGAACAACTTTTTCCTTTGCGAAAATTTTCTCCGCGGCTTTATTATGGAGTTACTAACGAAAAACACGGACCAATCAGAGCGCGGCTATAGCAGAGGGATCCCGGCTTGGCAACGCCTCCCGCTAAGCGTGACGTTCGCATTGGCTGAGTCAGAATCTGCTTGCTGCATCCGCGCTGTGATTGGTCTGCGTTTTTCGCTAATAACTCCTCAACAAAACCGCGGAGAACATTTTCGCAAAGGAAAAAGTTACTTAAAATTGCGTCAGGAATCATCCCTTCCAAGGAGACACAAGATTTTTCAAACACCCTGTACAGAGACGCGTTTTCCGATTCTTCAAACTTTTGTAATACGTTTTGAATAGTTCAATTCGTTCAGACGTTCTAAGAGTTAGACACGTTAATTAGTAGTGTTGGAAATGGCTCGGTGTGGATGTGTTAAAAGCGCCAGAAATGATAAGGGTCAATTGAATTTGGTTAACGAAACCGTTACTGAAACGTTCAAATTGGTCCCGGCGAACACTCTGTCGACTTTTCCCGAGATTCTGCAAGCCAAAAGCGACAGGAATGACAGGATTCGATGCAATTTAGTTCACGGAACTGTAGCTGGGAAATTAAAACCCGTCACAGTGACTTTCGACTATTTCCGTTTCTACGAATCAACAACGACAGAAACGAACTTTTACATTTAGACAGAGAATTGTGCAACGCATTCTAGTCGCGAGCGCAACGTTGAAACGGGAAAGGCTGTTTGATCGACAGGTATCTTGGCATTGAGTACAAGTTTAGACGCACCGGCACATGCAGCCTATTCAGTAATTCGATCCAATAAAATGCAACTGATCAAACCAACATCGTAGACAAGTTCCAATTCATTGATTCGGAGATCGTTCAACCGTTGCTCCATTTGTTCGCCCACTTTCTGGCATACTTCGGCATCCAATCTATTCATTCGTGCGTCTCTTAACGCTAAACCTACCGACACTATACCTATTCCTACCGTGCGCGGTCAAAATGACCGGTCCTTAGAAAAAGTTATTGTTAACCCTTTGCACTCAGCGCCATGTACATTCTAAAACTAAACTTTTCTTCCGTCTTGGAATATTTTCATTTTATTCGTACGACACTGATCCGATTTCTACATATAATGTTTAAATGTTTAGTGATCTAATAAATACAAATTTTCTAATGTAACAAATATTTTGTAATATTTTTTGTAATTTCTTTGAAATAATGCCACAACAATTTCTGGTGGTGCTTCAGAGTCACCACTCGAGTGCAAAGGGTTAATATAATTAAACGTAGACGATAGTCAATTTCGTTGCTGAATGAATTAGTAGAGGAACAACTTCCATAAAATGACGATACAAATTTATTTTTATATACAGCTATCCCCCGATTTGCACTTGTAACTTACACGTGTAAATGTAAATCGTAGATTTTTATACACATAAAACCGTGTAAATCGAAAACAAACTAAAATGTGCATAATTCAGAAAATTGTTTGAACGTAAAATAAAACTAAACATATCTCCAAAAACATAAAAATAACGATCTATTCATAAAATGAAAAAAATATAAAAGTATATGTATGTAATTCATTTTACGTATACAAACAAGAAATATAAATTAAAAAATCTAACCAAAAATTCAATTACTGTTATCACTTTCGTAGACTACTAAACTTTATACAAGCTAGTGAAACGGTCGCTTCAGAATAAATGGAATTTAGAATAGAATGGAATTAAAAAATGACTAGAAATATAAGCGCTAATGTTACCAAGCGATCGGAGTTAAAAAATGACTGTAGAAATTTTTTGTTTTCTTTTTCCTTAAATCCAATATTTTAAAAACCGTGTAAAAGTGAAATCGTGTGAATAATGTACCGTACTACTATTACGGTAATACTATTTTTGAATAATATTTCAAAAACTTTTTCTTATAAATAAAATAATTTATTTGCATGATTATAGGTAAGGTGGAGTGGGGTAAAACCGACTCAGAAATTGTAAAGTTTACTTTAAACCGACGTATTTTCTATCTATTCCACTAAAACCTAATAATCTTAGTGTTTTTATTTAGCGCGTGGTTTATTCTTTAAGTTGCATTAATGTGGATTAAAAATATCTTCTGAAACTTATGATTTTCTTAATAAATTAAAAACAGTGCTGCTAGAGCGGACTTCCCCGGAACTGGGGCAAAACTGCACCTACCCGTTTAAAAATTATTGAATCTTATTTCCTTATATTATGGAGCAAAAGCGGAATTATCGTCGAGGATTTAGGAATTAGCGAATTATTAGTCAAGACATCTCTCACATTCGTATTGTTTTTTTTTTTCGATCCTTTGTTGCAGTTTCCACAAACCCAGTTCATGCAATTGCGATTTCTACCTTACAGTTGGTACAATGCAACGTATATTCGAATAAATAAGGGCCTAGTGCGGATTTACCCCACTGCACCTTACGTATATTTTGCCCAGCACTGAAAAAGATTGATGTTTCGATCAGCCGCATATTTGATCGGCCATTTTCTCCGATGCGAACGAACGTTGGGATGTCCAGTTGGAAAAATGCGCGCAGAAGAGTGAAAGAGAAACGAAAGAGACCCGGAGGCGCGGCGACGCGGAAAGAAAAGGGAAAGAAGAAAGGACGATGACGCGAACAGGAATTTTTTCCCCGGTGTCCCGTAGCTTGTTACTTTCTCCCGAAAAAGGGCATCGCGGGGATCGATTCCGCGAGCCGTAGACGGTGTCGCGAATTTGTTCCAGTTTGCTTGGATCGCGTTTTTCCCCGAGGGTTTTTCACGGGGACGCGTCCCGAGCGAGCATTCCCCGCGGTTCTTCGGGTCTCTCGCTCCACCTGGCACTCTCTTCTTCTTCTCCCGTTCGCTCCGTCTTTCTCCTCCCGCGACTCGCTTAACGAGGATAATAAGTCGTTCGCGGTGATTCAGTGGATAAATACGCGCGGCACGGGACAAAGTGGTTTCTTTGTTTCGGATTCGTTCCGGCCGCGTCTCGTTCTCGTTGCGCGAAAGCGATTGTTTTTCCTCCTCGGCGGTCCGCCGCGCCGCACCGAGCCGACACGTCTTCGTCACAGTTTGCAAACAGCTTCGTCGAACAGTCTTCTTCTCGGGTCAACTCGAACATTCAACAGCGGTTCTCGAGCTGGAACTGTTCATACGACGCCGGACATTTTCTTTGCAGAGAGCCTCTCGAAGGAAGACCATTTGCATGCGACGGTGGAGAATTGTTGTAAAAGTTCTTCGGAGTTTCTTGAGATTGTGGACACGTTTCGCAACTTTTGTCCCGGAACTTCTTGTTTCGGGCACACAACTAGTGTTCCTGATTTCACAGCATTTTTCATTTCTCGAGAAATGAGAAATAAGACTGTATTTCTCGAGAATTCTTAATAAAATTAAAAAGTATTGGGAAACTTTTACGAAACTTTTACAAAGTGAAACATTACGCTTTTCTTTTGAAATGACTTCTTAAGAAGCATAATGCGTCTAATGTAGAATCAGACAATCTACTTCTTCATTTTGGAACAAAATCTGTAGCCGTAGAAAAATTTCTTTCTTTTTGTGTGGATGTTGGCTTTATCGTATACAGAACATCCAAAAGTTGCTGAAGATTGGGTGTCCTTTTTCCAGTGGACTAAAAAATTTGGAATTATATATATATATAATTTAATTATTTAATGTTGCTTCAACATCAAAGGTCATTAGCAACGCGGTACATTTTCTTACAATATATTATACAAATTTGTATCCTTGATATACTTGGCAAGACCGGCGATATACTCCTTAGAACTTAACAGAATGGGTAAGGATCTAGGCAACTCATTTTTCCTTTCATTCTCATATTTTTTGCATTCTATTATTAGGTGGTTTATGTTAATTGGTACTTTACATATATCGCAGATCGTATTTTCTTTCTTATTTAACAAAAATGAATGGGTTATTTCTGAGCGCCCAATTCTGATTCTAGAAATTGAAGTTTGAATTTGACGATCTACTAGACTTGGAAATTTGTGCCACTCAAAATCCGCTCCTTCATTATGATATTTTTGTACATAATTCTTTTTAATTTTGTCAAATACCTGTCCTTTGTTAGAGTCCGGAATTTATTTTCTTCTGCCGCTAAACTCTTGACACTAAATTCTTGAAGACTATCTGCTATTTCTGATTCTAACTGTTTTTCCAGTGATAGTTCCTCATTCTGAGAATCTGAAAGTTTTTCACTATTTTCATAAGAATCATTGTTATATTTTCCAAAAAGTCTGCTTAGAATCTGTTTTGCCATTTTATAAGTATCTGCCTTGGATGTTAAATAAAAAAATGTATCTTCTGAATCTTTTCGCAGAGACTCTGGATTATGCAGATATTTTATAATAGATACAACAATCTTGTCTCTTCTTTCAGATATTTCTTCTTCAATAACAACAAGAAACTCATTACTCAATTCAGTATTCAGTTTTTCTAAAGTTTTAAATAAGAATTTAAGAGAATTTAAGAATTTGTATGTTATAAAATAAACGAGATTCATAAGAATTTTCCTAGATTTAAATTTCTCGAGGAATACTGGAATTTCTCGAGAAGGAACACTACGCGCAACGTTGACTCGGCTGCTTTCGCGCTTTTCAATAGGCAGAAAGGTCACGGGGGAGAGGCGCCGGACCGGCGACGAATTTTTAAAAAAATGTCCCGCTGCGTCGCGCGTGCGCGCGCGCGCCCACCGTTTGCGACTTGTCGCAGGTAACAGGTGGTTTCGGCCGGTGGCACCTGTAATTACCGGTTAGGAGGCAGGCGATAACGATTCAGCGCGGCTAAGTCGGGTCAGCTGCGACGCATTGACTTACTTGCATGCGAATACGCGACAAGCTACTCCTCCGGCACGCACGCACACGATAAGTCCCGATGATACGTCCTTAACGAGATATCGGCCTACGCGATACGGCTCCCATTTGTAACCGCTTTCTCGCCTCGCCTCGCCTCGCCTCGCCTCGTCTCCTCTTGCCTCGCCGCGAATCGAATCGAGTCGCAGTCGTCGATCGACGCGCACCTTGCGTCCTCTGATCGAGCCGCGACGCCTCCTCTTCGAGAACGCTCCTCGAATCGATCCGGCGCACGCTTTACGACTTCAAACACCGAGAATTTATAAGCCGGCCACCTTGACGGAACCTTGATCAACGTAATCGCTATCGGCTATCTCGTTGCGATGATATACGTCCGCAGTGAGTCTCAATTCTCTGAAACGAATTTTTTAGACCCCGCAATAGCGCCCTCGGATGGTTATTCGATTTTTAAAAGCGCTCCGAGGGGCGTGGCTTCTTTGCTCAACATGCGTAGAGCTGTTTCGGGACGTGGTTTCTTTGCACTCTATCTGCACAGTGCTCTGAAGGACGTAGTACCTTTGATCTCTATGTTTAGAGCGTCTTTGGTGATATGATTCCATTGCAATCTGTCTTTGGAAGGCCTTGGGGGCGTGTCCTCTTTGGCGTGCACGTTTGGAGTTCCCTGTGGGCGTGGTCTCTTTGCCACGCGCATCCAGAGTGCCCCATTTCTCCGCGTTATTTTTTATGTACAACTCGGTCTGACATCCCACCAGGCCCACAGGTAAGTTTCAAAGCGAAACCTACATTGCAATCTAGCTTCTGAATAGCTCGAGACGAGCACCTTAAACACGCAACTTCCGTTCGATTCGGTGCACGCTATGCAGACGGTGGATGTAACGGAGAAGATATTGCTATCGTTTCGGGCCCGTTAAAGTAGCACTTCATAAAGTATAAACGAGGTGTAGTATCGCGGGCGATATCGCATCGCATCGCATCGCCCGGCATTTAGTAAGAGAGCTCACGCGCACGCACATTTCGTGAGCACAGTGCGCGACTCGTCGTGTCCTTATCCCACGCGGCCGGAACGTTTAAGCGCAAACCAACGACCCCTTTGATTAATCAATCGCCGGGAGTGGCGAGTTGCGTAACCCGGACGCTTTTTATTCGACGCCGGCGTCTTAATTGAATTACATAAGCCGGCGGTAACGCTGGCGGATAAGAACGCTACGCGACGACGACGACGACGACGACGGTTGTGTCGTGAGTCTCGGCGCGATCGAGAGACGTCGCGCGCCCCTTCGGAAGAGCACGTTTTCACGAGGGTTGAGACCCCGTGGATATATACCCCCGACCCTCTGTACACACGGGGGCCCGTTGACACGCGAGGAATGAGCATAGTGCAGCGGCCGCGACGCCATATGTCTGGAGACCGTAGCCCATGGAATGCTCATAAGACTACCGTCCGCATAACCTCGATGGCACCGGGACGCTCCCGGAAGCCATAGCAATACGGGGCTTACCTCGCCCAACGCATCGTCGACGCCCGTTAATGTGCGTCGGGGATTTTCGGGAATGACGGCCGCGGTTTAACCTCGCCTCCAGACGAGACGCATCGACTCGTCGTTTATGCTCCATTCATTGCTTTAGGAAAACACTACATCCTCTAGGAAACAAAGCAGAATCGAAAAGGCGGTAGTAATGGAATGCGATTTCATTGATCCCTATGCGTAAAGTTCTCTAAGAGGCGTGGTTTCGTCCCCCTCTGTATATAGAGTGCTAAGAGGCGGGGTTCTGCTCCCAATGTTTACAGTGTCCTGAGAGGCGTAGCTGAATATTCGTTGAATGTAGCGTGCCACCAAGGGCGTGGTCTCGGTGCCCCTGGGCGTAGATTGCTCTAGAAGGCGTGGTTTTGTCCTTCGCATTGTGTTAGAGTGCTCTAAGGGTCATGGGTCGTTATTCCCTATGCGTAAAGTACTCTGGGAGGCGTGGACTTATTGCTCTTTATTTGCAGAGTGCTCTGAGAGGCGGGGTTTCGTCCCCCTCTGTATGTAGAGTGCTCTAAGAGGTGGGGTTCTGCTCTCAATGTTTACAGTGCCCTGAGAGGCGTGGCTGAATATTCGTTGAATGTTGCGTGCCACTAAGAGCTTGGTCTCGGTGCCCCTGGGCGTAGATTGCTCTAGGAGGCGTAGCTTCGGTGCCCTCTAGGCGTAGATTGCTCTAGGAGGCGTGGTTTCGTCCTTGGCATTGAGTAAGAGTGCTCTGAGGGTCATGGGTACCTATTCCCTATGCGTAAAGTACTCTGGGAGGCGTGGACTTATTGCTATTTATTTGCAGAGCGATCTGAGAGGCGGGGTTTCGTAGCCCTAGACATATGAAATGACTTGAGAATCATTCATCCATTATTCTCATTGAGTAGAGCGCTACCAAGGACGTACTTTCAAGGTTCTTTGCGTATAGATTGTTCCAGGAGGCGTGGTTTGTTTTTCCTCTGTGTGTAGATTACCCCGAGGGGGCGTGGCTATGTTGCTCTTGCTTTCGACAGAGCGAAGGCAGTGGGCCACGATGCAATCTGTATTTACACGCGTGCTGTACAATGCACGGAGCACGCGTCCGCCAAAGATTAATTCTTGCGGCGATGAAAATAACCAAAATTAGGCCCGGATAAACTGCGCCACAGACCTGCATACCTGGAATTCGTGTTTCAGATATCCGCGGACCGAGATAAATCAGGATTCGGCGTAGGAGGAGGCCGGTGGGCGTGCATAGAATGCATAATATTAGTGCAAGAAAGTGGTACACTCGATGGTCGCTCGCGTGGGTCGGCCGCCGACTGCATAAACGCTCGGAATCCCGCGTTTACGTTTATCCTTAGTCTCGCGACCAAGATCTACAGCCTCCGAATGACGCGAATGCGAGGATTTAGCTCTTCGGCGGGAACGGAAACTGCAGCCATTCCGATCGTAAGAACTCGATCGGTTCTTGGATTACGGGCGACTCTTATCGCGCCGCGATTGAGACGTTCTCCCAAACGACTCCTGAACATGTTATCGAGCCACCATTCGATACACGCGTCGACGCAGATTTCGAGCGGGGCCGGGTTGCCGGAAATTTTCAGGTCGATGCAAGTAAGGCGACGACGGCGGCGGCGGCGCGAATAGCAATTAGCTGCAACGATGTCACTGCAGTTACTTAATTAATATACAAGCGGCATTGTCCGCGACGCCTCCGCCTCCGCCGCTCGCGCGCCGCGCCCAGCGCTCGGAGACGACCATTATAAAACCGAGCGAGCTCGTTTAGCGTCGCGGATAATTAGCAGCGCCCGCTTTCTGGGCCGTCCCACCATGCCGGAACCAACGGACCCGTGGATCGCGGATCCTTTGTCCCGCTGCTAGCGAAATTTCCAAGCAGAACTGAAACTTCGAAACTTCTAATTGTTCCTAATGACGATCGCATGGTTATTGCGCTCTCGCGAACCGGCGAGCGTACAAATCAAAGACCATGTAAGACATTCTGTATTAACAGCGTTCTCTACGGATGCCATTGGAGCAACGTGAAAATGTCGCGGTTCGAGTTTAATCGCCGGGTCAAATTGTCTGGCTATAAAAATGCGTTGTCCAGCGGCTAGTGTGAAGCGAGACCATAGCCTCCAGATGTTTAACCTCTTGAGCACTGTACGCCACTATAGTGGCTTCCGTGGAAAGCATTAATCTGAACAGTACGAACCACTATAGTGGCTTTTGTGCCATGCGCGGCCAGGCGCGCCGTCCCTGGGAGACAGAGTTGCGGACGAGCCCGCCGTGCTCGAGAGGTTAATTATTGAATTTCGACGAACAAGCCAGGGTCGGGTAGAGTTGGCGTGGTCCGTGGCTCGACATAAATCAGCTTTCCTCCATCGTTCGCATCATTAGCGACGCTGACGCAGCGGTTGTGCGCTCGGTAGGCTCGCTAGCATAGTCCCCCCGCCACCATGCGGCTACGTGCTCGCGTGCCCTCGTCAACCTTATTACGGGGACTGTCCTAAAAGCGTGGCGTGTTTTCTTTGCCAGCCTCGGTTCGCGCTATGCGCCGCCAGGCCACGTAACATCCGCGCGGGTATCGATTCGCCGTGAACCGAGAGCCGAGGGCCGCGACTCGCGATCCACGATTCTCAAAGAGAACGACAACCGCCGATGCCCGGCCGCGTCTATAAATCAGCGAGAGAACCACCCGGAAGCGGCGTCGAGCGCTCCCCACGTCTGCGATACGTGCACGCGGAAACGGCGAATATAGCCGGTTACAAGTTGTAATTGAGGAAAAGACCGCAGAGCGAGGAGGTCAAAGACGTAGGTGGTGTTGCTGCGAGCGTGGAATGCGATACAATGCAGTTACAAGAGTTCCCCAGTGCGCGAACGGCGGGACTACAAAGCGAGCGTCGCCTATTTCTGCCCGCGGATGAGATTAAAAGACGCTCTCTCCACCCTGCGCCGTGTAATCGAGCTATCGCACGTGAATTTACCTCGATAACTTCTCCGCCGAACAAGAGAGATCCTCGTTCTGCGGCGGGGCAACTGTCTATCTGCTCTCTGCACTTGGAGCGCCTCTAGAGGCGTGGTTTCTTTTCTCTCTGTGTTTAGAGGGCATCAGGAGGCGTGGTTCTGTTTTTATCCGGGTTCAGAGTGCCTCAAAGGGCGTGTTTACCTTGCCCCTCTCTTTACGAAAAGCTCTGGGGGCGTGGTGTACGCTCTTTTTGTGTTTAAAGTGCTTGAAGGGGTGTGGTTGCATTTCTATTTGTGTTTAGAGTACCTCAAAAGGCGTGGTTTCTTTTCTCGCTGTGATTAGAGGGCATCAGGAGGCGTGGTTCTGTTTTTATCCGGGTTCAGAGTGCCTCAAGGGGCGTGTTTTCTTGCCCCCCTTTTTACGAACAGCTCTGAGGGCGTGGTGTACGCTCTTTTTGTGTTTAAAGTGCTTCAAGGGGCGTGGTTTCTTTTCTCTCTGTGTTTAGAGGGCATCAGGAGGCGTGTTTCCGTTCTTATCCGGGTTCAGAGTGCCTCAAAAGGCGTGTTTTCCTTGCCCCCCTTTTTACGAAGAGCTCTGAGGGCGTGGTGTACGCTCTTTTTGTGTTTAAAGTGCTTCAAGGGGCGTGGTTTCTTTTCTCTCTGTGTTTAGAGGGCATCAGGAGGCGTGTTTCCGTTCTTATCCGGGTTCAGAGTGCCTCAAAAGGCGTGTTTTCCTTGCCCCTCTTTTTACGAAGAGCTCTGTGGGCGTGGTGTACGCTCTTTTTGTGTTTAAAGTGCTTCAAGGGGTGTGGTTGCATTTCTATTTGTGTTTAGAGTACCTCAAGAGGCGTGACCTCGTCGCTCCACCTTTATAGAGTGTTGTAGAGGGGCGTTACTTCTTTTCTCCTATTGTGTAAAATGCATAAAGAGGCGTGGTTTCACTGCTTTCTCTTTGTAGGGTTTCTTGAGAGGCGTGATTTCGTCTTCCATTGTCCACAGTTTACTTTGAGGAACGTAGTTTCTCTGTTCTTTCTACAGTATGTTGGGAGATGTCATTTCGTTGCTCCTCCTTTTCAAAGAGTCCAGAAAGGAGTGGTTTCTTTGCTTCATAGTATGGTTCAAGGGGCATGATCTCTTGACTATTTACACCGACAGCGCTTCAAGAAGTTTCGTTGCTCCTCCTTTTTGGAGTGACCGAGAGGCGTGGTTTCTTTCCTCTTCCTGCGGAACATGCCCCGAAGGGGCGTGGTGTCGTTGCCCCTGATTTCAACGAAGCCAAGGCAGTGTGCCATAAGACAATCTCGGCCTATATCTAGTCCAGAGGTCAGACCTACTTTTTTTAATGGTCCAAAGGTCTGCCACACTAATTTGAGTGTCGGGAAACGACACCCGCTCGACCTAATTGGATATTTCTGTTTCGAAATTTCCGATCTCCAAAGCGCAGGCATTTCTGACTCGGACGTTCGCCGACTGATCTCCTCGCGTTCGCGTGATCATGCTGGCAGAGAGACTCGGCGAGTGCCCGCTCTGTACCGGCCGCTGATCGATACACGCCGCCAATTATCATTATCGCGTCGGGAGCTGCGCGCGACGCCGGTTGAAAACCTCGGGCACCAATGTTGTCTTTGTTGACAATTCTTTGCGAGAGAAAGCGAGAAGAGACGATCAAGGAGAAGTAAGAAGGCAGAGAGAATCGTCGAGCTTCATTTAATCGTTCGCCACATCGATTTCTAGTTTCGCGAGATTTCCAGTGGCATAAATCCGCGGTCTAATAACAACCGCGGCGCGCTAATTTAAATATAATCCCGTTCTCCTGCCGGCAACACGCGTACCATGTTGTTCGGAGCCGCCGATTTTTCACCGTGCGAGAGAAAATCGGTTTCGCCGGTCGGTTGCGCAGGCCCGCGAACGAATTCCAGCTTGTCGGGCGCGAACACCGGCTCGAAATCGCGGACCGCGAGCCTCGGTTGCGAAACGATACTCGCGAGAGAGGTTGCGAAAGAAAACAGGGCCGCGCTATCGGGAGTAATCGAGCGTGCGATCTCGGCCGCTGATAAAGACATTCTATTAGCCCCGAGATTAGCGGTCGGCTCGGAATTAAAGTTTCGAGACCGGACGCGGTGGGCGTCGAGCATGGCGGTTCATTAGCCGAGCGAGCGAACCAACAAAAAGAATCGCTCGCCGACGCTTATTGGTCGCCACGCGACCGCTTCCGTATGCGACCTCCTCAATTGGCCAATCTGACCCTTTACAATCGCGTTTCGCACCGATTCCGTGGCTCCAATGTCTCTGGGAATCGTTCCTACAGATTTTCCACTCTATGCGAATCTAAATCGTATGTAAAGCTAAATCTAACTCGCATACTGTTGAAATAAAATAGTCAGTTTCTAAGTAAAAGTCACATGCAGGAATGTCGGGGCGTCGCTTTGACTGTTACAATGTAGCAATTTCGAAGAACCCAGTGTGTGCGTCACAAGTCGAAACGACGATCGGCAGTCAAACTGACGATCGGCACAGAGACCAGAGTGGAGATGACATGAGTTGCACGTCCCCTCAGAGTTAGTTCGAAAAAAGAGTCGGTTTAGACAGGACATACAGCGAATTCTCGATATATGTCAACAACACGGGTCTTTCCAACGCCGTGTTATGTTTACACTCCTCGGCGTCCTCGAGCTTCTTGGCCCCTCACGGAGTATACCTCGCGGTAGTGGGGACAATTCCGCGACCTTTATCATCGAGACCTCGACGACATATATAGAGAAATCACTGTGCCTGGTATATATCCACGAAGTTCACCGTTCCAAGTTTTTCATATTAAAGTTCCTTCATGCACTAGGGCTGTGTTTTATGAGAAGTCACAGTAGTGAGGAGTTAGATGAGAGAGAAATCTAAGGAAATATAAATCCACTTTACGAATATGAATTGTGTAAGATCAAAAATAAAAGTAAGACAGAGAGAGAGAGAGAGAGAGAGAGAGAGAGAGAGAGAGAGAGAGAGAGAGAGAGAGTGTGTGTGTGCGCGTGTGTGTGTGTGTAGCTCAATTTGGACCGTCTCAACCCTTTGCACTCGGAGCGATCGGTTCTAAACTCATAATCTCCCCGTAGATGGTTCATCCGAGTGCAAAGGGTTAAAGAAATTATACCGAACATACTCGCACGTGAGTTTCAAGGAACAGAGCAGGATAAACAGAGGTTCCTCAAATTGTTTCACAGGGTCGTTCGGCTCGTTCCGTCCACATTGAAAATACTGGTGGACGGGGAAGCACAGCCTAGACAATGCAAAATTTCAGGTGCAAGCTTTCAGGTGCGGCAACGTTCGAACAAACTCAAATCCAGGATTGTTTCGATTACACGCATGTAATGTATTTAGGTGGTCTAGAGTTAGAAATATGAAGCCACGTCTCCTATGACAAAGTTAGGCTATACGGTGGCAGACGGCGGAAGGACATCGGGGAAAAATGACATTTCAATTCATCGGAGAAACTATAGGACAGCGTCGCGTCAATCGACTTCGGGGTTGAACGAACGGCGCTCCATCTTTACAGGGACACTTACTTCCACACGATCGAATCCCGAGATCCCCCGGCGTCTCGAGCCCCGTTGATCGAAGTATCATGAACATCCTCGTCTCTCTCTCTCTCTCTCTCTCTCTCTCTCTCTCTCTCTCTCTCTCTCTCTCTCTCTCTCTCTCTATCTCTATCTTTTTCTCTCTCTCTCTCTCTCTCTCCCACCATCTCCGTTGCCATACGTCATTTCGCCGGCGAAAATTTCCGAGTCGAAAAGCTGTTCGCGGCGTGTTACGGCGTGCGCGAACACGCGAGAACAGACGCGCGACCAACGGAAGAGGATTGCGGGGGTGTAGGGAGAGGGCCGAGGGTCAGGGATGCGGAGGGGATGGACGAAAGCCGCTCGGGGGCGGTGTACTAGACGTATCGACCAGGTCGGGAACGGTATTGTGGGGTTCCCGACGAGAGAGAGGGTCCGCTGGCGCGTGTGTGCAACAGACGCAGAGAAGAGAGAGAGAGAGAGAGAGAGAGAGAGAGAGAGAGAGAGAGAGAGAGAGAGAGAGAGAGAGAGAGGAAGGAGGGGATGCGAGGGTTGTTGAAGCGAGAGGGAATGATCGGGGATGGAGAACGGAGGGAAGGGGTTGGAGAACGATTGAGACGGAGAGAAATAGGGCAGAGAGCGCGAGAGACGAGCATAAGCAAGAGATAGAGAGGGAGAGAGATACGGGAGAGGGCGAAGAAACGATCCTGTCCACGATCTACCCTTCGCGATTTTTTCAGATCGATTGGCATTGATCAATTTGTTCTGTAGTTCGCTGTTCTCTGTTAACCCCTTGCCCTACAATCTGGAGTCAGATTTGCGGCGAAGATTGTACAGAGAACGTCTATCCAATTCGTTTCCTGAATTGAAATAAAATTGTATTTAACCGGTTAAGTCCATGTTTAAGAATTGCTGAAAATGTAGGGGTACAAAGGATTTTCGTTCTCCTCTTTTTCCAAGAGATTATAAAGGACAAAGAAGTTGTAATCGTTGTAGATACGCATACAGAAAATCGTAATGCAAGAAGCTAATGCCCCGACTGCCACGTTGGCCATTAGGAATTAATTTGTGTCGCGATATAGTTACGTGGCACAAATTTCATTGGGACACGCAAGACCCGAGAGGTTAACGAATTTGTCGCTGCGATAAAATTAAATTGTCACAGCTTCGGTCCCATGAATTAGATCACTTCGATCCTGTAGGATTCTTTATCGACGTGCTTCCTCGCGACTTTAACGAACCTAACAAATGTAACCCTTCGCTCGTTTCCTGATTAACAATTCCCGGCTTAGGACGACATCGAGGACGATTGAACCTTAATTGGGAGCAGCTCGAGGCCGTCGCTAACCGAGAAAAGGAAAGTAAGAGGTGAGAGAGACGCGAACGGAGACAGAAACGAGGAAAACGGGGAAAAAGGGGATGAGGAGGAGAGAAAGAGGGGTTGGGCAGAAGGGAGGGTCGACGAAGCGGGGGGTAGAACGAAGGAAGAAGGGCCCGGTGACGGCGGTGTGGAGGGGAACGGGGTGAAAAAAGGAGAAGCACCCTTCAGGCGCTACGTGCGCTACTTTGCCCGTAGGAGGGTGCGGAAGCGAGATATCACGAGGACCCTTTTCCACCTCCACGCACGGTGGGGTATATCCCTCTCTTTCCCTCTCACGTTCTGCCCTTCGCCCTCCCTTCTGTCCGACCCGTTTTCCACGCTTTTGCGCCACCTTCGAGCCAGCGAAGCTTCTATCCGACTGCACCTCGCTACCTGCGGGGAAACCTCTTGCTTAGACGATGCATAGGTGTTTCGAACATGCTGGTTGGACCAAATCCAAAATTTACATTGCTGGAAGAAGTTGCTGATGGTGTAGCCTCGGAAGTAAACGCTCCGGAAATAAACAGAAGACTAGCACAATAAGATAAAACGCAGACTCTGTCACGGTCATGGAAGAGAACGATGCTTTATCGATTAAGTAGATGACGCCTCCATAATTCAGACCGGGAATGCGTATCAATTCTTTTGGCATTTATAACAGAAAGAAACGAGAGTTCTTAACTCAACAATTGTTTTGCAAAAGTGTGTACAATACCCGAGTATTCTCGGGCTTTTAAGTGAAGAGGTTAAAATAGTACAACGGTTGCGAGAACTTGAGAACCTTAAAATATTCTTTCCAACTTGTCAAGACTATTCGAGGCAGAACAAATCATGGCTTCTGTCTCTCGCGACCAATGCAGACCGTTTTTATTTCGCAGAAAGATACGCGGTATAGTAATCGACACAAACACACAACAGTCCTCTCCGCTGAGAGGTCCAGCCTGAATATAATTTCGCTCGAGGATCCTCGGTCGGCTAATCGTCCGTTTGCAGCGTCGGAAACCTGCTCGATGGCGCAGAAGGTTTACGTGGCACGCTGGTCGACTATCTCGCGTGCGCTCGCGAGATAGAACTCGACGAGAGAACTCGTTTCCGGCCGGAGAAAAGTGCAAGGACCGAGCGAGAGGTTCCAGGAGGAGGCTAATCCGCGCGAACTTTTAACACGCGACAGAGGAGCCCGAGAATCGCGGACCTCTTCTGCAAAAGGAGAGCAAAAACGTGTACCACTCGTCGGCCAGTTTCTTCGCCCGTGTTTTCCATAAAAGAGAGAGGAAGTTATTAAAATCTTGATTTATTCCAGGGCGCGGCGGCGGCGACTGGACAGCCTGCGCCGCTCGTCGATCGTTTCTTTGCGGGCAATAAATAAATCGAATAGCCCCTAAACGATGCAATTAGCGTCCAGGTGTAACGAAACGCGTTTTATGTTGCCCCGCGGACGACGGACAACAGCCGCGAAAGACGGATCACGCGATCCCAGGACGCTCGAGCACCGGAAATGGAGTTGATCTCGAGACGTCGCCACAGTGGGCCAAAAGCGCCAAAACGTGGCCAAAATGCATATTAAAACGTATAAGAAGCCGAACGTAAAAAGGTCTTACTACCTGTACCTGCTAAATGGTGGGAGTACAAATATTCCATACAGTCGTCTCGCAGTTTTCGTGCAGTGAACTACGTTGTGAAAAGAAGGTGTCAAGCTTACAATTTTACGGAAATTGAATTTTTTTTTGTGCGTGTACGATGGATGCTGTTCCTGGAAGTAAATACTATACATCATAGTAACATTGGATTTATATTAATTAATGTTTGGAATGTATGAAGTGAACGATAAAACTTAGTGCAAAGATTTTACAAATGTATACTAAAAGTTGTATATTCCACAATATTCCACGGAGATTCTTGTCGAGTTTTGTAGCAGATACTATTATTTAACATTATTTCCCCCTTTCGTAATGCGACCCATTTTTGTGACGCAGAGGTAGTCATGGTACTAATTACAAGCATGTTTTCTCGAGAAATTTAGATGTTATAATAAAATTTGTTAAATAAGCATTGTATGGTTCTACTTATAGAATTTTCTAATACAACAATTTTTTTTAACAATAATTTTTTTATTGTTTAAAAAAAATGTTATTTTTGTTTTTTTGTAATTTTGACATCAGATTCATATTTGCCGGCCCGAAAAATATGGGAATACTAATTTTTAAGAAAGTCCAATAATTTTTTTGGTTACGCATCCGTCATGTTGAATCCGCCATTTTGTTTTTTGTAATTTTGACATCAGATTCATATTCGCCGGCCCGAAGAATATGGGAATACTAATTTTCAAGGAAGTACAATCATTTTTTTGGTTACGCATCCGCCATATTGAATCCGCCATTTTGTTTTTTGTAATTTTGACATCAGATTCATATTCGCCGGCCCGAAAGATATGGGAATACTAATTTTCAAGGAAGTACAATCATTTTTGTGGTTACGCATCCGCCATATTGAATCCGCCATTTTGTTTTTTGTAATTTTGACATCAGATTCATATTCGCCGGCCCGAAAAATATGGGAATACTAATTTTCAAGAAAGTCCAATAATTTTTTTGGTTACGCATCCGCCATATTGAATCCGCCATTTTGTTTTTTGTAATTTTGACATCAGATTCATATTCGCCGGCCCGAAGAATACGGGAATACTAATTTTCAAGGAAGTACAATCATTTTTGTGGTTACGCATCCGCCATATTGAATCCGCCATTTCGTTCTTTGTAATTTTGACATCAGATTTATAATCAGCGACCCGAGCAACCTATGAGTATCAATTTTGAACTAAATTGAAGTACTCCTTCCTATTTTGGCCACGTTTTGGCGCTTTTGGCCCACTGTGCGTCGCCGACTAATTTCATACGCAACTCCGCGGCGATATTCAAATTAAAATGTCTCCCGAGGTAACGCGGAAAATTCGATTCGCAAACGTAATTGCTACGATGAATCTTATCTGTTCTTACCTACCGGCGAGTATTTTATCATTTCGAAACGAGTCTATAGTCTGCGGTTTTAATGGACCCTTCAACAACAAATTTCTGTTGCGAATCAACAAGTCACCCTCGGTGATCCAATAGTTTTATTTGGAATCGACAGAAGAAGATTTTTCAGCTTTCTTTTGGTCTAGCACAATGATTAAAAATCCTGTTGACAGGCTTCCGGTATACTTACGCTTTACCAAGCGGTAGCACAATAATTGAGTAAAATCAAAGCGAAGCGTTCAGTAATATAAAAATTGAGTAGGTAAGATTTACGGTGGTAATTTTTTTTTCTCAATGATTTTACATTTCGAAGACCACACGCAAATTCAGCACACTCTACCTAGCAAAAATTTATTTTCCAGTCTGGAGAAATAGTCGAATATGGAAGACATGGTGATCAAAGTGTTGAATCATCTCGAAGCTGTCCTAATTTTCTGCGACCTTCGACGCGCCTCAACGCGTCGATCCGATGAATTTGTTTTATGCGAGTGGCTGTAGGAATTCTTCGGTGTTTGGAATTTTCTCGGGAAAATTCGAGCAGTAAGGTGTCGTCCAGGTGTGCGCGGGCGCGACGTCGTTCCAGCAGCGTGTCTGGCTCGTCCGCTCGATTCGAATATAGGCCATGAAGAGAGGCGCGGGACGAAAGGGACGGAAGGGCGGTGAAAGAGCCGGGGTGACGGGGAACGGTTTGTACGAAGGGCGAGGAGAGGAGGCCCTCGTTCCTCTTTACTCTTTGGCTCTTCTACGAGAGAACACCGATAAGACTCTTGCCTCCTCCGCGACGCTTTCATGCTTTCCGCTGTGCTGGCTTCAACGTCTCGACAAAGACGCCTCCGGCTATCCGCCATTTATCGCCTGACGTGCGCTATGACGACCCGTGCCGTTGATTTTTAATACTACTGGCCATCGAACGGTTGCTTGGAAAAGCCGAAACCGAAACGTCCAATTGAAATTCAACGCGGACCCTTCGGGTTCAATTCGGGAATGTTGATACATTCCTTTCCTAAAATTATCAACCCTTTGACTACGAAAGGCATATATACACTACCGCTCAAAAGTATCCGGACCCTCCGCAGTGTATACGTCGATGAATCTCGTATTTAATTTTAGTGTATTGGTGAGTTCCACATACGTAATTTTTAATTTAAAACGTTAGATATTTCATATGAAACTAATAAAAATCGATTTTAGTCACTATTTTACGCACTGAAATAACTTTTATGCAACGCTAATACATATTTCGCATGTGTCCGGATACTTTTGAGCGGTAGTGCATACGCCCTCACAAATATACGCCCTCTACATTTTTCTGACTGTAACACCTTTACTGTTTTACCAATTGTTTCAACAAGGAATTTATCGTTCTACGTAAAATAGAATTTGAATATCGGCAATTGTTTCAATATTGTTCAATCAATTGTCTTCATATTGTTCAGTTCAAATTACAGCGATTTCTCTATATATGTCGCCAACACCTGGATGATGTATGTCGCGGAATCATCCCTACTGCCACGGGATATACCCTGTGATGTTCCACGAAGCTCGAGAGGCCTCGAGGAATGTAAACATAACACACGGCTCGGGTATGTCTCCTCGACGATACATGACTCTGGCAAGACCCGTGTTTTGGACATGTATCGAGCATTCACTGTATATGTCGCCAATGATAAATATCGCGGAATTGTCCCCACCCCCGGGATATACCCCGTGTGAGCTCACGAAGCTCGAAAGTTTCCTGGACGATACATGACGCTGGCAAGACCCGTGTTGCTGACAAATATCGAGAATTCACTATAGTCAGCGCAGCCAGCGCGCGTACCAGTCGCAGCGCTGATATGCGAATATCGCGTTGTCTGTATTGATGGTTCTCTCCGAGAGTGCGCCGCAGTCAAAGGGTTAACACGTTAAGTGCCAAAAGTCAATCCCAGAGAATCTCACAAAATCAGTGTAATTTAATTAATGAAACCGAAACTAGAAATTTAAAATGTATTATAGGGGATGCTGTGTTAACCCTTCTGAATTCTAAAGATCCTAATAAAATACGGTTTATCTGGATATGTCACAATAAAAATGAATTTCTAAACCTAGTCAAAAATGTCACTGTCAGTCATATGTGACTGACGTGCCAGTTAACGTGTTAATGAAGGAAACAGACGCAGACCATTTTTATTTCGCACAAAGATCCTCAACGATTCGTACTGATTGCAGGAAATCGTTCCGTCGAGAGAAGCCGTTGCTTCCGATTTTCCTGCAACGAAAATTCATGCGTAAAAATCAGGGTTGCAAACGCAGTGATTTGTAACTTGAATTGCGCACCGGCAGTCGAAGCGACGCGTAAATCTGTGGGATTCGAAGGGACAGCAGCTGACGACGTTGACCGAAAAGCCCGAGCCGAGGGTTAATAACCACCGGCAGACGTTCTTCCCCGTCGGAAGAAGTTTCCGGCCGTTTCAGCGCAAATACCAAACAACAATCTGTTCCGGTCGAGACGCCATCTCGGTCTCGCGTCTGAACGCCGGCACATTTACCCGGTGCAAATCCAATATCGAGCAAGGACGAACAAAGTTTGCCGGTGGGTCAGGTGGCGCGCTCAGAAAGAGAGAAAAACAAAAGAGAGAGAGAGAGAGAGAGAGAGAGAGAGAGAGAGAGAGAGAGAGAGGGAAAGCTAGCCGGAGGGATGAAACAAGGAGGAGGCTGGCGCGGTCGAAAAAAGGGTGGCGTTCACCCTCACGGCATTTCCATATTTCAGGGGATTCCGGACGTGGTAATACCGGCACCGAGTCCTTCGAGTTTATTTCCTCCGAGCCTACTCGATATCGAGCCGTGGCTCGTTCCTTCCGAAACGAGCCCCGAAAAACGAGAAAACTTCGACTACCCCGGATCCTCGGGGAATAACGATGAGAATGCTTCCGAGGAGACCTTCGCCTGCAATTCTCATTGTTACGACCAGGATCCCCATAGTATAGGTGCTCCCAACTCGAAATTGCTGGTACCTTCAACGATTTATCGAATCATAAACAACTCGTCGATGACTCGAGCATCGTTTCGAAAGTGGAACCTCCTTCACTCGAACTAATCACGAAGCCACCGGGCTGTTCGTATAAGAGAGAAATTGTTCAATTATAAGGTAGAGGACGTAATTACTGTAGAGGTACCAATTACTGTGCCTATATTAATTATACTTATTTTTAAAGCATAATGAATATTGAAAAAGAGATATACAACATATGTATTAAATGATTTTAATGAAAAAAATATCTCTTTTTTTAATATACAATATGCTTGAAAAATAAGTATAATTAATGTAAACACAGTAACTAGTACTCCCACAGTAAATGGGTCCCTCACCCTAGTGCTAGAAACTCCTGACTGATTTGTACAATAGATCAGGCTGTACACGAATCTTTGGATTTCGCTGTTTCGAAAACTGTTCATCCTACGGAAAAACAAGAAAACAGAAAATATGCGTTCCGTGTAGATCTACAAATTTTGTTTGTCATGTTTTGCGATATAATCAATAATTTAGGAGATAATACAGAGGATTCGACACCGGGCCTACCACCATCGGTCAAACGACCGGTTTTGGATTTTTTATTTCACAGTTATTCAAATTATAAAGAAGGATGTCTTTATTCAAGCGTGCAATTATAACAAAAATCTGCATAAGTTTAGTTTTGTTAGTCTTATAAAACAATATGCGGATAGCCGCTTCGAATGTTCGGTAGGTTTAGTGTTAACCCCTTACAACTTCATTCTAAGACTCCATACTAGAATATACTCGAAAAGTATAGAATAGAATATAGCATAGTATTCAGGGTGTCCCAGCTAACTTGACCACCTTGAATATCTCGCTTAGTGTTAGTAATAGAAAAAAACGTTATAGGACAATATTGGTATCTAGAAAAAAATGACCTTGAAAAAAGTTTTTTCCGAATCATTATATTGCCCCTTCGGTTAGGTTAATATTGTCCTATAAAGTTTTTTTCTATTACTAACACTAAGCGAGATATTCAAGGTGGTCAAGTTAGCTGGAACACCCTGTAGAATATACTAGATTACTATATAGACTATATACAATACTCTAGTATAGAATACGCTACAAAATAGAACAATTTACAGTGATTTCTCTATATATGTCGCCGAGGCCTCGATGATAAAGGTCGCGGAATTATCCCCACTACCGCGGGGTATACCCCGTGGGGGGCCGCGAAGCTCCAGTGACGTCGCACGCCGAGTGTAAACATAACACGGCTCGTGTTATTGACATATATCGAGAACTCACTGTATATCACATAAAACGTTGCAGTTACAAATGTTAGTTTATAATGGAAAGTTGAAAACAATCAAAGTTTACCGAAACCGATTGAGTTCGAATCTCGATTATTTTCCGGCAGGATTGAATAGGAGCCGGCAAGCCGACAGCTATCCGATGGTTCAGCAATCGAAAACTATCGCGACAGGATTGGGTATCAATATTTCCCCACTGGTGTTTGCGAAGCGTCCGCGCATCATTTGCAAAGGACACCGTGGAATCACGGGGCGAATAAAAGAAGGAGGGTCGGCGTCGGTTATTGCGCGCGGGGGTACGTTTTATGGGGTGTAACGACTCGGATGGGGGAGGGGGGATGTACTTAGGGGCCTCTGCTCGTCTAGATCTTATCTAAACCGGCGGCTTCCTGGCGTGCCTCGTTTTCGTACGCACGCGAGCCGAAATTAAAGGAGGACCGTCGTTCTTCCCGTTAATTGCATTCTCATGGCCGCGTTCGCAGCTCGTCCGACGGACAGATAAGCAAATTCGAACCCAGAGAGCCCTTCGATGCGATTCCACCGGTGATCCGGAAACCGATCGGATTCCCGGGAAGATAAACGATCCGACGATTTCTTTTTTTTTTTTTTCTTATTCGCATTGTCGACTCCGATACCGTTTCATTAGCCGCGAATCTCGAGTGCGATCAGAATTTCGCCTAATAAGGGCCTTTTAACGAGTCTCGATGACAGTCATGACCAGTGTAGATTACGTTCGTGAATTTCACCGTGATCCTGAACTAGAATTTAGCGTGTTGATGTGCATTCAACTACACTGATTTCGCTATATATGTCGCCGAGGTCTGGATGATAAACGTCGCGGGATTATCCCCACTACCGCGGGGTACACCTCGTGAGAGGCCGCGAAGCTCGAGAGGCCTCGGACGCTGAGGGGTGTAAACATAACAGGTGTTACATATATGTGACAACTGGGGATGTGTTGTTGACATATATCGAGAATTCACTTTATTCGGTGTAAAAATTAGTTGAATTTATCGATTATTTCTAAACAACCGTAACGCATTCTACTCTCTGAAATAATCTCCACTGTTTTCTGTGCATTTACAGTATCGTACAAATAATCAATTAATGTCAAATACGGTACAAGAACAACTGTTTGATTAAATGAACCGTCGACAGCATTTTTAACACTAAACCTACCACCACCAGTCAAAATGACCGGCTGCAGATTTTTTATTTTACAATTCTCATAGGGACACTTTATAACTTCTACACAAGACGCTTCTTCACTCAGCACAAAGTCTAAATAAATTCGGTCTTGTCATTTTTACAAGGGCCATATGTACCAGTCACTTTTAGGGCTTGGTAGGTTTAGTGTTAAATTTGTGCAAAGACGAGCGTTTCAAGATCCACCGGAAGAGGAAAAAAGAATGTTTACCGTCGATGTCGTTCGATAGCGTTCGATTCGAGTCGACTGGGCTGGTTTCCCAGGGAAAAGTACCGTGGACGTGGGTTCATTTCGACCCTCGAGGCACGACATCCTGCTCCGCCCCTTGTATAAATAAAGCCGTAAAAAAACAATTTGCCAAGACCCTGTCTTTCGTGCTGCTTTTTATTAGAGGGAACGGCTGAAGATGGATGAAGGAGAGTCTCTCTCCCTCTCTCTCTTCGGTGCGGGACACTCGATTTTCCCGCCGTGTCGACTTCGATTTCCTCGAATCCCGTCGAATTAATGAAACTTCGCGAGCGAAAAGCTCGTTTCGCTTTTTTTTTACGCAGCTTACGGTCGCGACGAGAAATATCAACGATCTTCGATGATTGAATCCGCACACCATCGATAATTATATCGACAGTTTTCTGGTGGTGACACAGTGTTACAGTGACTTCTCGATATAAGTCCCTGCGAGCCTAGCGTTTAAAGATCCCTGGAACTACCCACACTACGCTCCTCGGCCACCTACGCTAAGTGCAACATTGTATCAGAGAAAGACATTTTCCCAGCCTTCTTGTCCCTATCCGTCTATATGTCCCGGGTGTGGGACATATAGTGTGGGTCAAGTTTCCAGCGTGCACTGTGTATTTCAAATGCAACGCTCGGCAAGAACCACAGATTTCGTCTAAATGTCCCTCGTCAGAACCGCGCAACGGACTCATATCGGGAATTCACTGTATTTTGTCATAGATATTTGACCATTCGAGTAAATGTACACACACAATAAATCTCAATATCCTTCTCCTCGTAGGAACCTGTGGAACTACTCAAAAATAATTGTTATACAATTAGTGCCGCTGAATATCAATTCATTAGTACTGAAATCAACTAGATTATAGTGTAAGGTGAGAACTTCGTTATCTAACCATTGTTAATAGTAGACCGCGGATCTTTATGCAAAATAAAAATTTCCATTTGTTAATTGTAAGAATCAGGAGTCAGGTAGAAATTTGTTCCTTCCTCTAATAACTCCAATAAATTAAAAAAGTAATGTAGCATCGTAGTTATTCGTTGTAACCTTGCCAAGCGTAGGTTTATAGTTTAGTGTTCTGTAATTTCCATTTGTTAATTGTAAGAATCAGGAGTCAGGTAGAAATTTGTTTCTTCCTCTAATAACTCCAATAAATTAAAAAAGTAATGTAGCATCGTAGTTATTCGTTGTAACCTTGCCAAGCGTAGGTTTATAGTTTAGGGTTCTGTAGTTTTCGCGTTTTACCTGAACGCGTAATTTTGGGGACCAAGCGTGGGGCCCGAAAGGGACATAAAAGTGAAAGCGTTTGGGCCACTTGGCAAAAGTCGGGGGTGTTCGGGAAAGGTCGGGAAAAAAAATTCGATGACGCCCAGAATTGTTGAGTCGAAGAGAAGTTGTCACTATTTTACTTTTTAATTTAATGCGTGTAATCTCACTTGAAATAAATCGTTTTGGTTCCCAACCGATTCATTGGTCCCACAACAATGTGTTGTTAAAGCGATCTGAACATTTCACTGCTATATGTTTCACCTACTGATTTTTCTGTAGTTAATACCGTTATATAAGCGTTAATAGATCGCTTCAATAAATAAAATCGGTAAAACAGCCAACGCGTTAATCCTCGTCCGTCTCGCGTGTCATTGATTGGCAGTTTCGACCGATAGATTGATTCGATCATTTTGCTTCTTGTCGAAGAACAAATTTATGAAGTGAAACGTATTTATCATAGATATCGATGATCGGAGAGATCGGTTCGACACCGTGCGCGGTCGTAAATCTTACCGGTTTCTCGTCGTCGCGCGTCGCCAGCCAATTACGAAATTATGTAGCAATTAATTGAATCCGATTAGCTGCCGGCCGACTTATCGGCGAAGAATGTCGCGACACCGGCGACCGGTTAACAAGAGCGCTCTCGATCATAACGGTAAATACTTGTTTACCTCGTGATCGCGAAAAATGCTACCGGGTAAAAGTAACAGCCGCCGCGCCGCGTTGCTCGCGCAACACCAACAATTTCGCAGATGCGATCCTCCGGCCCGTAATGAATTTGCATAAGGAGCGCCCGCGCGCGTGCACGTACAGTGGCTCGCAAAAATAAGACACCGACGATACCGATCTTTCGCGTACTCACTCCAAAAAAGCGAAACTGAACCACTTCTGCGGCTGGACTTTTAACGATTTAGTTGCGACGCTATTGCTAGATTGCGGATTCTTACGCAAAATAAATATTATAAGAAACTGGAGTCAAGTCAGCATTTCCTTCTTTCTCTAATTTTTTTAATACAGTGATTTCTCGATATATGTCGCCAAGGCCTAGGTGATAAACGTCGCGGAATTATCCCCACTACCGCGGGATATACCCCGCGAGAGGCCTCGGACGCCGAGGAGTGTAAACATAACACTCAGAGTGTTGTTGACATGTATCGAGAATTCACTGTAATCTAGAAATAATACATTCACGTTTGTAAGTTCAATACGTTGAGTGCCACACCAATACAAGTCACACAAAATCAAAACAGATTATTTAATCGTACAAAAATACAAGGGATATAGTTTATCGTAGCAATGATTTTTGTAACATTCTCGCAACGCGTAGATCCTAATAAAACTTGACTTATTTGAGAGATTGTACTAAAAATTGATTTTCAAGTTCGGCAAGAAAAGTGGTCACCTGACGTGGCGCTTAAAATGTTAATCTTTTTATTCTTACCAATTGCGTTTACTCGTTTTCATCATAAATAAGTAATCATATCATGCGTAGTCATCAGGGACCGGCATTATAGAATTACTTAGAAATGGTTATCATAAAATTATTACCTCGAAATATCAATTTTTTAATGCTGAAATTAACTAGACTGTAGCGTAAGGAGAGAGCTTCATTATCGAGAGCTTCATTAACAATTGTAGGTAATAATACCGTAAATATCCATCAAAAAATGGCAATATTTTTAGTTCACGAATATTGAGATACCAAAGATACATCCACGAGGGATTATTAAACAAATTTATTTCTTCGGGTATACACTTATAACAAATGGCTGAAAATTTGAACCGACACATTCCTGTTATGTTTGTACAGTAATATAAAATAGTCACTTTCACAATATATCTTTATCTTTATATATCTTTATATATATCTTTCGCAATAGTCACAGTGCTCCGTGAACCAAGTGTTAACACTAAACTTACCAAGAATTAACAGTATCTGGTAAATATTGCCTTATAAAAATGGCAACCCTAAATGTATTAAGATTGTCCGTAATTTTCAATATAATAAATGCTTGGACAAGGAAATTTATTCCACTATTTTCCATAAATGAATTTCTATAGTTTCCGCTCATTTTGACCGAGGTAGGTTTAGTGTTAACACCGCAGATCGCTTTTACGATTGAAATAGGCGAAACCTGCGCGAAGTGCGTGCAATTTTCGTGGCAGTGAACGTGTTCAAAAAAGATTGGAGCTTCTTAATGTAACACGCTGCTTCGGTAGCCTGTTAATTAGGTCCGAGTAGATAATGTGTCGAGATAATAAAGAACAGCGCGGACTCCATAGAATCTGTTGCTCTTCTATCGTTCTTCGGTGCAGAACGCACAAGATAAAGAGCAGTCTGTTATTTTTGCGAGCCACTGTAGGCATCCAGGAAGGAAAGAGGGAGAGAGAGAGAGAGAGAGAGAGAGAGAGAGAGAGAGAGAGAGAGAGAGAGAAGAGAGACGTAAGGAGAGGGTAGGAGATAAAGTTAATTGGTTCGCAGGGCCCGGCCGAAGCGGGTAATCTTGATCCGAGGGAAATCGACAGCGACAGGATCGAAGGATGTCACAGCTGTTTTTCTGAGCCGAACGCACCGGCGGCTACGCGAGTAAGTGCACCCTTATCTCTCGATCTCCGATCGGGCTGTTCGATCCATCGACGCGCCTTGTCTCAACACAGTCGCGCGACAAACGACCCACTGTCGCACGACAAGAGAAAACAAGAGAGAAAGAGAGGAAGAGACAAAGAGAGGCCGTGGTGCGTGGCTCTGTTCCAGCGATCGGGCCGGGCTATTTATGGAAACGAGCCGCCACAATTAAATTACTTCATTGTTACGGTACTGGGCCCGAGCGTGCCCGCCAATAAGCATCGTTCGTTATCGCTCGTGCAGTTTTTACCGAAACACAGGATCCGTCCTCGTGACATTTCCTCCAGCTGTTCGGCTCAGATCCTCGTCGATAGATCGCAGCGTCGATCCGTCGCACGCGATAATCGCGCGCGCGGTCAGCTGCTCCGTCGCGTCATCGGAAAATTATCGTAGCGACGGTGTCCGGCGAGAATAATTGTTGCTCTTGCGCCGGACACTTGTCGCATCAATTCCGCGAAGCAGCGGGAATCTTTTCTTTTTTTTTTTTTCTTTATTCTTTTTTGACCAGCGCAATTTGTCTTGCGTGAAATATGGGGACGTGCTTTTTATGCTGACTTGTCTGCCTGGAATTCGTGCGTGACTTCAGCCGCTTGTGTTTGACATACACGTGTTCACAATTTTCTGTTCTCTTCCAGCAATTCTTAAACATTTCTCAACATTCCAGTACTCGCGAAATTTATTCGTGTTTCCTAGCAGACATGGCAAAAATAGATAAGCGATTTACAGAGCAGTCAGAATGGAAGAATTCGAAAGTATTGTCGTTTTCGATTTATTGAGAAGAAAGGAACGGGAAGAAATACATTTTTATCGAATTTCTATGGAATGTAATTAACGCGGAGAGTTCTAATTTTCCGCATAGATTTCGTTTCGTTCGTGACAGAAATGTGTAGGAAACACAATGAGAACGTTAAAAGAATTTAAAGCCATCGTTACATTATCTGCGATACATTAACCCATTTGCATCAGTAGCGTATATAGCTCAATTTTTCTGGTCACTATCGCCAGAGCCGTATACATACGCTCAACTTTATTGGTCACTATCATTACTCGTTAGCTAAAACCTAGAAATGGAGGGTGTCGTTGGAGATGAAAGTGGTAATTCTGATTTTCTCTTATAATGCTGAAATACGAAGTTCTTTTACTTGTGGTCGCTTTTGTGCTTAAATATAATAAAAAAAAAAGTTCGGTGACAAAGACCTTCTTTTCATATTTCCATATGGATGCAAATGGGTTAAAGCAACCGAGGAAAGTGTTTATCTCGCATAAATATCTGCTAACGATGCGTGGACACGGATCAATCCAGCTCCTCGTTTTACGATTCCCCTCGCGACTACGAAAGGTGTTTTAAATATCCATAACGGGAAAATAGAATTTGCTAAAGGCAGCTGGATCCGTCTCGCTCGATTAAAATTGCGGGCACCGCGAATTGAAATTGCGGACCGTAAAGAGACAATAATTGCGGAATAGCCAGTCCCGGAGAATTTATTACGTAATAATGCGGGCGTTATCTTGGCGGGCGTCGTTCTCGATCGACCGACAGGAAGCTGGAAAAATAAAGAAAAACCGGCGGACGCCGGCTAACAGCGATACGCGAATGAGATACAACGAGGGACTGGAGCGTGTGCCTCGATGCGAGCCACCGTTTCTTCGCGAATTTTATGGAGGTTCGTAACTTCTGACCCGGTCTGCTCTTTGTCTATTCCGCGTTCGCGCGGGGAATATAAATTGACGAAGATAGGACCGGCGTGGAACGGAACGAGAAGAGCAGAGAGGCTGATAAGGGTAGTTTAGATTACTAAGTGGGACGGAAGAGAGGAGCCAGTATTGGCAAATGCAAGCTCGCCGTTTAATTCAGAAATATATTGAAAGCTCGTTCTCGACTGAAACGCATAATTTTTTTAAACGTCGCGATTAAATAAAAGAAAGCGCAGGAAATAAGAGAGCGTTTACGACGAAAGCGAGTACAGTGTTTACGCGATATATGTCCAAAACGCGGGTCTAGCCAGCGACATATATCGTCCAAGAGATACTATCCTTTCATCCACGCTAACGTATGCCTCGGCGCACAGTGGTCCGGATCGCAGAATGTAGGGACATTCGACCAAAAATTAATGAAATTGAATACATATTTTAGTTTCTATGATCATTTAAAGTCGAACGTTTTGAAAGTAGCATATTTCACGAAGAAAAATTGCTTAAGTTCTTTGCGACGTCCTCATCGTCTCGTCCCATATTTTCTCTTAATTTTTTTTTGCATGATATAGAGCATCCCTTTCCCATAAGAAACCATATATTTTTTTAGTAATAACTAATAATAATATATTTAAAAAATAATGCTGAATGATACATGACAGATTTAAAAAATTTTATATGTTTGTCAGAGGAGATCTTTTTTATCCCAAAAGATCCCAGGCTCTAACAAACAGGAATATGTTCGGCACACCTTCCTCTAAATAATCATGAAAGAATTAATTCCCCCCTTGTCCCACTGTTCAAATTATTATTGTTTAAAGCTATTAATGTTGGACGCGGTATCGCGTGAATTGATGAAACTCTCCAAGGAGAAAAGTCATCGAACGATGGTAATACAGCCCGAAAGTTTTTCTTCAACGCTAAAATATCAGCCGAAATCACGGGAATTGATATAAAATTAATTAAAACGTTCCACGTTATACTTCAGGTATATATTCATTTTTTATTATAGGTCATTTCATCACCCTACACAGTGGACATAGTAAAATTTAAAAAATATGCACAAGATACGGCAATGCATTATGTAAACAATTATGGATGGTATTACATGCCAGCGTCGATTCATAAAATACTAATACATGGGGCGGAAATTATAAAAAATGCGTTGTCGCCAGTAGGGCAACTTTCAGAGGAGGCCCAAGAAACGCGTCATAAAGATTTCAAACGCACACAATGTAGAAACACGCGAAAAAATTCAAGATTATGCACAAACGAAGACATATTGAATCGATTACTTTTAACATCTGATCCATATATATCTAGCATTAGAACAAAATCATACAGAAAAAAAGTCAGGCTGTTAGAAGCAGAAGCTTTAGATTGAATAAATATTTAAAATGAAAAGTGTAATGAAAATAATAGTAATAGTAACAACAACAACAACAACAATTGTGATACAATTCTTCTTTAACCTATCCGTAGGTTAACAATTCAACATTATCTGGTTCAAGTTGCACGTTAATATCACATACGGTTTAAAAGTTATACAAAAATGTCACACGATTTTCCAATCTGAACCACTGTGCGGCGTCCAAGCTCTCTCGAGCTTCGAGGCTCGTGCGACTTTTATTAGCCAGGTATTTGCGACAAATATCGAGAAAAGACTGGTGCAATTTAATGCAGTGGACAGATCAGGGGAATTTGAAAATATCAATGCGTTCGTTCGATGAAATTTCTATTTGGCTCCTGTTTCGTACAATGTATACAGACGACTTTTGGTTTGAAGATCCGTGGTCTGGTGATCAAGTGATTGAATAAAGAGAATACAAGTATGGAGGGAACGCATCGGACCAGTGCAAAAGTTCGCGTGCCCGATTTCGTATTGAAACACAGCAGGGAATCGGACACGGACTTTCGCGCTGACCTAATACTTTGCAAACGAAGCAAGTACATATATAGCTATTCTCCCGACAGGTAGGACGAAGTGTAGCAAGTAAATAAACAAAAACGTAAGAGGCAAGGCGAGGGAAGGTGTTCATGCAACATTAAATACTCTTCAGTGCAAGTACATAGAGTTTTCCCCTCCGACAGGCAACAAAGTGAAGTAAAATATTTGTCCGTCAGAGCGGACCCGCTGGAAAATTGAATGATTAATTATGGATCGGTAATTGCGGGGCAAATATGTGCGAGTGGTAATGTATGTGGGAGGAATAGACGTGGGAGCATGTGCTACATCGAAGTACGCTGCGAGAGAAGGGAAAACTAATGGCGGAGAGACAAAGGAAAGTATATGGAATTGTGAGTCGAATTAACGATCTTCCGGTGTCGTTCCCGAGTTAGATTCGTGAAAAGAAAACTAAAGAAAGAGAATCGAACAAGTCGAAGAATTGATTTTTCTTTTTTTATCTAATTCGATTACTTGTCATCGTCGAGTCGCAGCTTAGGCACGGTCGACTCTCGGACATCTCGTATCCTGTTTCTCGAGACAGGATAATCACCAACGCGAAACCGGTGCAAGGGCGGATATCAACTCCGGCGGTTCTATAGCGTTAATTAACAATTAACGATGTCTACCAGCCACGCGGTTTTATAATTCGCCCGCATCCCATACATAATATCGCATTTTTCACCTCCGTAATTCACAGTAAATTAAGTTAACGTGCACAGAGGCCGACCCGCATAATCAGTACTCCTTACCCACGAGACTTAACATTCTTCTTGCTGTTTACGATCGCCACGGAACATCTGTACTCTTAATCGTGTGCTGGCGGAGGACGTCGCTTAGGCCAACGACGATTCTTATATGCCACGTGCAGCTTGGAGGAATGCTTGATTCGAAGAAACAGCTGATCCTCGTATACCTTTCGGAATCACTCAACATTCATTTGCATCGAGTTAGCATTTCATGTGTAATCAAAATACAGGCCATTTTCAAACAATTTTCCACAGGTGATACACTGCAGGTCGTTCGAATTCCGCAAATGGCCCCGGAGTCGAACATAAAAGTTGTCCATTTTCAAACCCTTATCGTTCCGTAAAAAATAATCGTACAACAATAAACTCAGGCTCGTTTCGAAGCTTGAAGCCTCTACTTTAACGGCCCAGTATTCATATTTTCTGAAAAAATTTTTGAATAATGTAGCGGGCAATTTTTCTCACTACGGATCGTTCGAGTTGCGTCGATGGCCCCGGAGTCGAGCTCGAAAGATTGCAAATATTTAAACTATTATAACTCCGTAAAAAACAATGGTACAACAATCAACTCAGGCTCGTTTCGAAGCTTGACGCTTCTACTTTAACGACTCGGTATTCATATTTTCCGAATAAATTTTTGAATAATGGAGCCGGCAATTTTTCTCACCACGGATCGTTCGAGTTGCGTCGATGGCCCCGGAGTCGAGCTCGAAAGATTGCAAATATTTAAACTATTATAACTCCGTAAAAAATAATGGCACAACAATAAACTCAGGCGCGTTTCGAAGCTTGAAGCCTCTACTTTAACGGCCCAGTATTCATATTTTCTGAAAAAATTTTTGAATAATGTAGCCGGCAATTTTTCTCACCACGGATCGTTCGAGTTGCGTCGATGGCCCCGGAGTCGAGCTCGAAAGATTGCAAATATTTAAACTATTATAATTCCGTAAAAAATAATGGCACAACAATAAACTCAGGCGCGTTTCGAAGCTTGATGCCTCTACTTTAACGGCCCAGTATTCATATTTTCTGAAAAAATTTTTGAATAATGTAGAGGACAATTTTTCTCACTACGGATCGTTCGGGTTGCGTCGATGGCCCCGGAGTCGAGCTCGAAAGATTGCAAATATTTAAACTATTATAACTCCGTAAAAAATAATGGTACAACAATCAACTCAGGCTCGTTTCGAAGCTTGACGTTTCTACTTTCACGGCCCACTGTCCATATTTTTCCTAACAAATTATTGCACGATATAGCGAGGAATGTTTCTCACTGTGGAGGGCTTGAGGGTCTTCCGGTGGTTCGAATGGCCCCGGAGCCGAAACCAGGAGCCGGCCTAGGAAATTGGCCCCGCCCATCCCGTGACGACCGTTCGTTCCCTGTCCGCGGCACAAAAGCTCGTCGAATAGAGTTCGGGGGGAGGAGGAGGAGGAGGAGGAGGAGGAGACAGCTGGTGTACTCGAGACGGCAGGAACATCGAACCCGGAGTCCTGGAAGAATTCCATCGACAATAAGGACGTTTAATCGCGCTTCCCGTCGAGAGAGTGAACGAAAGCCGGCCTGGAAAGTCCCGAAAGAGGCCGGGAATTGTGAGAGATACGCGGCAGTCATCTTCTTTCGTGCCTGCAGGAGATACCGGCGAAGAATAGCTCTGTGTGCTTCGGTTCCTCTTCTCCGCTCGGATTGCTCTTCGCGATAAGCTCTCTTTCTCCTCCCTTCCCCTCTCCCCCTTTCACTTGGCTCCCGTTTCCTTGTCGCAGCCGAATGTTTTGAAAATATGTAAAACGCTCGTAACGAAAGCAAACGCTCCACCGTCCAGGACCATTTAAATATTCCGGTTCCCCGTCGCCGGGCGACTTTCAATTACGCTCCGGAGAGATCGCTCGGATTAAAAGCCGCTCGCAAAATAAACTCGTTCCTATTCTCGCCGGGAACCCTCTCGGACATTACCGTCTTCCCGGCAACAATCCTCCGGATCGCGTTTCCCTAGATCTTCGCTGGATCGCGATCTTCTTCGCTACAGGTTCGTTGCAACGTGTGTACGATGTGACTATGGAGAGTCTATGCATTTATGATAAAAATTGGTGGACGAAAATAGAAAGAACATTTTAGGATTTTGTTTCATTATTTTCCACCTACTAAAATTAATTGAGAAAGAAATACGTGTCTATGCTGCTGCCGCGATCTTGCGACCAATGCAGACAATTTTTCCCGATTTTTGTAGCTCATCGTCAGACCGTGGATCTCGTGCGTTTACGAGAAAAATTAGTCGGACTAATTCGAGGCAGCGGAAAGTTTAAAAAAAGTCAGAGAACGATTTTGCCTACAGATCCGCAGTCTTACTCATTATAATTAGTAATCGTTCTGGTTCGTTGCCAAAGATAGCGCGAGCCTCCGGCTGCCAACACGAAGATCAGCTCTTCTTTCTTTTCCTCTCGGTTCGCCGATCGACGCAATTGATATTACATATAACACGCCAAGTCGGCGGCGCCCCGGCTCGATATCTAGGCTAGAAAAGAACAAGAATCGTCTCCGGCGTTTTACTTCGGCTAACTGTACACGGCCCGTAGCCCCAGTTTCGCGGTCCTGGGCTTCTACTTTTAATCAATTTGCAACCCGGAAGAGCGGTTTAAAACGCACCAACGATCCGCTATTCCCCCTACGGTGAGTCAACGCGAGAATAATGCGTGAGGCTAGTGTCGCGTCGCGTCGCGTGTTTTCGACGCGTCCGGCGCACAGTGGTCCGGATCGCAGAATTTAGTGACATTTGTATATAACTTTTGAACCGTTTGAGATATTGAAATGGGGTTTGAACTAAAAAATATTGTAAAATAATCTCTTTCTAATCATACACGTTAGAAAATATTTTTTGTTTAATTTGTTAATTAACCCTTTGCACTCGAGTGGTGACTCTGAATCACCACTAGAAATCGTTGTGGTATTATTTCAAAGAAATTGCAAAAAATATTACAAAATATTTTTTACATTACAAAATTTTGAATTTAAATGATTACTAAACATTTAAATATTATACGTAGAAATCAGATCAGTTTCGTATGAATAAAATGAAAATATTGTAAGACGGAAGAAAAATTTAGTTTTAGATTGAAACTAGCGCCGAGTGCGAAGGGTTAATTATTTTTATAAACTTTTATTTAGTTGTTGAATCAGTTGCTTTCCTTATTAAAACCATTGTGTAATAGTTCGAAATTCAAATCTTATAATTTTTTGTATATAATGTAATTATGTTATTAAAATTTTTGATAACATGTACAGGTATATAAGTTATTAAGTACGGTATCTAACGTCACAAATATATATTGCGAGCAAAAGTAATGTTAATATTTTTTTAATTGATAAAATAACTATACTAACTAATCTTACCATTTTGTTGTTGAAGAAGTAGGTGGCTTTTGTTTTCTTTATTTTTTTAATAATTCTTTAGCCTCTGGACTGAATTGTTTGATTTTCTGCTTGTAAGATCTTATTCTCGTTGCCGAAATATGTAGGTCCGATGTTAATAACAATTTGTGCAGTATATCTTCATTTGTAGCGATTCTAGAAATTTTCCGAGTATTTTTGGTCCTAATATTTTTTTAAATCTTTGTGTCTTGTTTCTTGAGCCTCTTCAGATAATTGGCCAATCGGAAGTAATGCATGCTGTATTATCTCCTTTCCATGAATTAATAATTTATGAATCGAGGCTGGCATATAATACCACCCGTAGTGGTCAATAAAATATTTTGCTGTGCTTTGTGCGTATTGTCCAAATTTATCTGTGTCTACTTCATAAGGCGAGGAAATTGTTTGAAGTATAACGTGAAATTTTTTTATTAATAATAAATATAAGCATTTCGGATGTTTAGAGTTCGGATTTCACAGTGCTAAGAGTTCTTGGGTTATCTCGCGCTTCGCAACGACCAACGCGCGGCGACGGCGCGGTCGCCACGACATTGTCAGCTTTAAACAACCATAACTTCTAAAGTAGGACGAGGTAGGAAAAGATTTTTGTACGGTTATTTAAAGGAAGTTGTACCGAACATATTCCTGTTTGTTAGAGCCTGGGATCTTTCGGGATAAAAAAGACCTCCTCTGATAAACATATAAAATCTTTTAAATCCGTCATGTATCATTCAGCATTATTTTTTAAATATATTATTATTAGTTATTACTAACAAAATATATGGTTTCTTATTGGAAAGGAATGCTCTATATCATGCAAAAGAAATTAAGAGAAAATATGGGACGAGACGATGAGGACATCGCAAAGAACTTATGCAATTTTTCCTGGTGAAATATGCTACTTTCAAAACGTTCAACTTTAAATGATCATAGAAGCTAAAATATGTGTTCAGTTTCATTAATTTCTTCATTTTCGAGGTCTGTGGACATTTACAAAGCAATACAAATTGATTAGTTTTCAATTTCGAAAAGTCGACTTTTTGGTCAAATGTCACTAAATTCTGCGATCCGGACCACTGTGCGGCGTCACGGGGAACCGTTGCGAACGATAAACTTCGCGAAGTCGGTCGCTGGAATTAGCTTAGTCAGCGGAGCGGTGCGGTTGTTGCTCGTTCAACAACTCGGTTAATCGTGACGTCGGGTGACACGGAATCGAAGATACCGCGGTGTCGAAGACAGAGGAGAGAACGGGGGAAGCCGTGACGTCGACAGCAGGGTCACCGCAGAATTTCCTGTGTCATATCGCGATACAGTGAATTCTCGTTACGAGTCAGTTCCGCCGTTCTGGTGACTGACTCTTAGACGAGGTCGGAGGTTCTCGCCGAGAACACAGGGCACGCTGGAAATCTGAGAGTCATATCCGTCTACAAGTCATAAAAAACGTATGACCACTAAGCGATAGTGACAAGAAGACTGAGAAAATGTCTTTCTCCGATACAACGTTGCACGAAGAAACGGACAGCGAAGCTCGAGAGATATTACAAAACTTCTTTATTTTTCGTTATTTTTTTATGAAACTTTCGCCAACATATTCGTGGCATTTTTCTGATTAACTCTTTGAGGCACACGCTTTTAAAGAAAACGAAAACCTTAGTTGCACAGAATTTTGCGAATTCACTGCGTCAAACTATGCGCCAAACTTAATCGCAGCAGCACACACAACCTACTGATGCGTTTTGATTTGCATCAATTTTGTTTTCCACTTATTTACGCATTTACCATTGGTACATAGCATTGCCAAATGAATGAAAAACTTTACATAAAATATTAAACTGTATGATTATGAGTAACTTCAACTTTTCGAGGTGGGTTAAAATATATCCCACCATGCATGGCAAGCTAAGCAAAAGGTGGGACAGTTTTTAAACCACCTAGCCCCAAAGAGTTAAAATGAGACCAAATATGATATAATTCCGACGATATTTACTGGTGTAATGATCGATGAAAGTTTGGACGCCGGCACAGATCAAAGCCCGCGTGAGCGCGGATCTTTAAATAAAAAATTTAACTTCTTTAATATTAATTATTTTTTTATGAGACTTTCACCAATATATTTGTAGCGTTATTCTCATTAAAATGATACCAAACGAGATATAATTCGGATCACATTTACACTAATTTTCCGTTAATGTAATTGTAATGGGAAGTAACTTTCAGCATTGATTACACAAGTAAATATCATCGGAATTATATCATATTCGGTTTCATTTTAATCAGAAAAATGCCACAAATATGTTGGCGAAAGTTGCATAAAAAAAAAATAAGGAAAAATAAAGAAGTTTTGTAATTGGATTAGTAGTGGTCTTCTGGTCTCACACCGATATAGCCGACAATGTTATGGCGGCGACGGCTTTCGAGCTTCGGCCCCTCACCGCGGTGGTGTGGGTACTTCCACTGACTCCAAATTGTAAGGTTGGCACTGACTAGTAATGAGAATTCCCTGTACACCGAGAACATCTTAACTCTGACGCGATGCGCGTGCTCCGAGCGGTTACGAGTCCGTTGCGATCGTCGAAAAACATCCGAGAATCTTGAGTTGTAATTTTCGGTGCAAGTTCTACTGCAATCGATTGAAAATATTGCAGTTTCATGTACTGTCTCTGCTTCGTAAGAAGTCTCGCGGGACGGCACAAGGGCGAAGAGGGCACTGTTGACGCTCCAGCAGGCCAATGCTTACGCTTTGACGTCACACGCTGCATAGTATGTGCATCCGCATTAGCCAATAGAGCAGCTAGAGGCGTGCCCCTTCGACTCTGACCAATCAGACCCGCATTCCTTCCACGAGAATTCTCGTGCGGCACGCACAGTACATGCTATCGACGCGCAATGCTCAAATTTTCAGTACAAATTCTTTTCCGTATTCTGTTCTACCGTGGCCGACCGAGAACAATGCGATTGTTAGACTGCAGATTTGATGCATTTATCAGAAAAATGGGCAGATGCAATTTAAAGCAGTGGCCAGCCGGATTGAAAGAGTTTCAGAACGTTAGTATATCAGATTGAGTTAATTAAAATTGTAATAGGAAGAATGAAATAGGAGGACGATTGCACACACTATCAGTGGACAATGTGTAAATCAAGTAAAGGCAAAATGACCTGACATTTTAAATTATTAATAAAACGTATCTTTAGTCCCCCTTTAGTTTAGGTTTGTTTATTTACGTAGCGACTAAGTTGGAAATGCGTCTCGTCGGTGAAGATCACCATCGATTTTCACTATTCTTGTAACGAATTTTCACAATTTCTATGGGTTGCTCGATCATGTAATTCTCCATGACTAAACCTCGACACTTTCTGATGCCAGTTGTCAAAGACTAGTACTCTACGTTCGCCACATAAAAAAAAAATGGCGTGCAATTTAAAATGTCAGGTCATTTCGAGACAGCCTTTATAAAACGAGAATAAAGTGCCCAACTTCCAGTTAAGTTTGCGACCACGGTGAAACACATCGTTCGGCGCACATTTTCCTCGACTGTAATTGATCGATAATAGCGTGATATTATCATAAATGCTCGCTCAGTCCGAGTTCCTAGAAAAGTCGAACGCTCGTCATCCTCGTCGAGCAGAAATCACGTCGAGCGAATGCGACGGGAGACGGAAAAAGAAGAACCGTCGACGGCGCGGTGACTATGGCAGAGGGAGAAGAAGTTCCCCCATCGAAGAAGGGGAACCCGGGCTCGAGATTAGTTGCCATGGCGTGCGAGCCGCGGGGGTAATGGGCTCCATGATTAGGCCGAGCTTTTAGGGTACAGCCCGGCCATACGTCGGCGCGGGGACTCCATTGATCTTAAAAATCGAATTAGACCCCCGTGCGATCCTGCCCCTCGGCGAAACTATACTTATTAATTATACCGCGGACTACCTATTCTCCTGCAAACGAATCGAAACGAGGTTCGTTCTCTCGGCCCCTCGAGCTTTCATCGTCCTATCTCGATTTCGGGCGTTTCGGCCGACACGCGATGCTCGGGATTCGATTGTCGATTTTGGCCCGAGAAATTCGCTTTCATCTGTGTTGCCAGCTTTAAATTCACGCAAAAAGTATTGTTTGAAAATAGTAGGAAACGCTCTGTGGAAAGGAACGAATTTATGTGGAGAATATGTATTTATGTATCTATCATCTAGATGTATGTACTTGTGACTAGACCGCGGATTTTTATGCAAAATTGTCGGAAGTAATTCCCGGCTATACGCATTTCTTTTTTAATAATTCTTAGGGTTGAGAACGATACGACGGTATTTTAAAATCCCTTAAATGCGTTCACCTTTTTGCACTCGGTCTACTCGTTTTTTTATATAAATGCATACAATTTTACTTGCGACAGTACAGTCACTTCTCGATATATGTCGCAAATACTTGGCTGATAATAGTCGCCGAACTAGGGGCCTCGGACCCTCGGGTACGACGTTCACGTGGATGAAAGAATAATAGCATCTCCTGGACGATATATGTCGCTGGCAAGATCCGTGTTGTTGACATAAATCGAGAAAACACGGTATACGGAACGCTTGAGTAGTTATGTGTTGAATATGTTCAACTCTTTTCATACTCCGCAGATTGCTTTTCATAGTGAATCAGATAAGTCCAATCACAGTGTTACCAAATAAATTGGAATTACTTCCATCTAGACCGACATAGACTGACAAGTTGCGGATACAGAGGCTTGAAGTCTGCTTGCTCGATCGTTTCGTGGCAATTAAGATCAGAAAGCACTTAATGCAGTAACATTGATAAGTTTGATAGATCGTCGATTCTATTAAGACAAGGTTGTAGAGAGTGAAACAAATCGAACAGCGGAAAAGGTAAAGACCGAGTGGCTTTCTCTTACGAATGGAAATCAAGATAAAAGACAAGTCGGACGATATTGAACGAACACGTTCAATGTTAATATAAAAAAAAAAACTTCAAACCAAAGACTCAGAGAATAAAATTGTTTCCAAAGGATTTATCCTGTCCAAAGGCACAGAAACACACTCTTTTCAAAGAGAGCTAACTTCTTAACCCCTTGTCCTACAATATCGAGTCAGACTCGTGACGAAGATCCTGAAAAGAGTCTAACAAATATGTGTGTCATTAATTTCCTTTAAACCGAAATAAAATTCTATTTCGGCGCTGTTAATGTACAGCTATCGAAGAACGTATAGTTTATAATAGCATATATTTTTTTTAGGAAATTACGAATTACAAAAAAATTCTAATCACCGAAACCGTAAAATAAATCGCAGTGAAAGGGGGATTAATGAACGAAATGAAGTTCCGAAACATATTTCCCACGCGCGAAATCAATTAAAAGGTTTCAAGGGCCAGGCGACAAGGTTCCCAGGTAATGGAAGAGACCAGGTGTCTCTTCGGTGTAAGACCAGTCGCTCTTCAGGCGGTTCTAGCTCGAGCGTCTTGTCACGAACATCGTGGTTATCGTTCCGCTCGGAGTGGCAGGCGAAACTATAGTTCGCGAAGTAAGCGACACGGGTGTCAAAAGGAATCGGCCAGGTTCGATCGGGACGAGTCGAGCGAAGGGAGAGCACAGAAGGGAACCTGCCCCGAGGAGCGAGCACCTGCGCGTTTCTCGAACCACTGACGAGGAAAACGTCAAAGTCGGTTCGCGGTCGTGTAAACCGGGCGCCCGGGATCCCAACGGTCGACTTTTGCCTGACCGAACCTGGACACGCGCTTGTCGCGACAGCCGCCATGAGAATGACCCTTTTGCTTGGCAAGCTGCTTTCAAAACGACACTCGTTCACCCCCGTACGCGTCTCTCGCCTCAGGGCGACCAAACCATTTTTCGGGACTTGTTTCGAATTTTAGGAAAAGGAAGGACACTCTTTTTAAGGCTGCCAATCATATCCGAATTCAAAAATCCGAAGCTTCGTGATCAAATATACGTCATATACATATTATTGTAAGAATCAGTAGATGCAATTAACCCTTAGCACTCGAATGGTGATTGCAAGGCACCACTAAAAATTGCTGTATCATTATTCAAAATATTTTGTACCTATTGCATTTGTTTGTATTTAATAAGTTACTGAACATTTCAGTATTGTACAAGTAAATTGCACCATTCTTGTATGTATAACATGAAAAAAAAAATATATAGAAGGGAAATATTCTAGGTCGGAAGAAATGTTTTGTTTTAGAGTTAAAAAGCTTCGAGTGCAAGGAGTTAAAAATTGGAGAAAAATTTTAACCCCTCGTGGGCAACCAGGGTCGTTCATGTCCAGAAAGAAACTTCACACTCGGCTGTTTTTCTTTTCAATATTTATTCTTTCCCATTAATGCTTTAAACATTTCACGTTCCAGCGAATGTATATTAAAATAGGGACTTTAGTACGTGTTCCAGGATTTTTCTGGATTTTTTGAAAGGCTAGAACGAACGTTCCAGCGATTATACATTAAAATAAGGACTTCGGTATGTGTTCCAGGATTTTTCTGGATTTTTTGAAAGGCTAGAACGAACGTTCCAGCGATTATACATTAAAATAAGGACTTCAGTACGTACACCAGATTGTTTCTAGACTTTCTGAAAGCCTGGAATAGTCAAAAAAATTATTCGCCTACATAAACGACACAGTGCGCAGACTGAGAGTAAAGAATGTTAATGTATCATTTTCATCTCATTGAAATTATTCAAGCAAGAATTGTGTTTCCTACAATTGGTGCAGACAATTTTGTACTTAGCTTAAAGGCATAATAAATGTTCTAAGTTTGTGAACACTTTGGATCTTAATATCGGATTGGCTCTATGACGTTCGTGTAGAAAAGAATCTCTGGAAGTACGCGATGGAGAGAATTACGAAATCGACGAGGAAAAATAGCTAGATCGTTAGAAAGCCTGCGAGAAAAAGCGACAAGCACGTCAATTGATGACGACGATAGCGTCATCGCCGACATTCGACGGGTTGCGCACGGATAATTTGTTTCAGACGTCGAGCAAAAACCAGAAAACACGATAATTGCTCGCGCTCGCCAAAGGAAGCGAACTGGCACGTCGATCCAGTTTCCGCGGTTAATTACTCCAGATTGCGACTCGTCCCTAAAATTCGTTTGGTCGGTGCAGCGAGAGAGACAGAGAGAGAGAGAGAGAGAGGGGAGGGAGAGAAAGAGGCGAATCAGCGCCGCCCGAAGTCCAGTTTATTTATGGGTTCAGCCGTTCCTTTAATTCCGTCGCCACAATTACAATTTCCTCCGTCCCCCGACGGGGCTCTTCCGCTCTCAATAAAATCGTCGGTTCTCGATCGAACCCCCTCGTCACTCTCAGCCCCCCTCCCCCCGTCATCCCCTTAGTCCCATTGTCGTCGGGATCCGTCGACGTCGGCTTTTTCGCGACACGCGCGCACTTTTATCTTGCTTGGCCATGCGTCGTGCATCTCGTCTGACACCTCGGATTTTCTCGAGGGGGCACGTGCCCCGTTCCCCAATCCCAGAACAACGGGCCCTTCCCCCTTCAGGACCCGTCTCTCGAGTCTCTGCGTTGCTTGCAACCCTTTCCCAACTCCCTTCGTGCCTGTCTCGAAAAGCTGAGCATCCGAGCCTCTGCGGGCGACGATTTTTTAGAACGCCGAAATCAGTTCCCTCGGCGAATTAAATGGTATATGTATAAGAATCTTAGATACTGGGTCAAAGAGATTGCCTGATTATCTGCATTATTTACTTGTTCTGGGGAGAAACTTCTGCGAGAGATTTCATCGGTACTTTTTTAAACGATGCCCTATGTTTTTTGGTGTACATTATTGTAGAGCATGAAAAGACGAATCCAACGAGTATAATAACCGTACTATTTCGATCATTTAGTCTCGAGATATTTCTGTCCGAAAGGATCAAATTTTGGAAATAGGATCACCTTTCGGACACAAATATCTCGAGACTGAACGATTGTAACGATATGGTTATGGTGTTCGTTGAATTCGTCTTCTCATGCTCTATAAGAATATCGAGGAAACAACACAAAATTCAATTTCACAAAAATTTGACAAATTACCGAATGAATATACGTCAAGCGGAATATTCACCCATCTGCAGTTCCTAGATACTGTGTATCCACGTCACAAGGTATGTGTAAAATATAAGATAGCAAAGAAAAGAAAAATTGTTCATTTCAAATGCAAATCGAGACCGGAATAAGTATTGTCCCAGAACAGAGCGTTCTATAAAGGTTAAAAGGCAAAGCGTGCGAACAAAACCACTTGTCAGTGAAGTATCATAAAATTTCCTGCAACCTCATTTTCCTCGAATTTGCCAAGAAAAAACGTCGCCTTGCGCAAAAGCAGAACTTTCTCGGTAGAACATCGATCACCCTGAAAGCCAGAAGAAGTCCAGAAGCGAACCTCGCGAGAACGAAGTCTGGGATCGCGTGCGGCGATCGATGGATCACGCGGAGCTCCGCGATCTCTGTCAGCTGTTGGCACGTGCCAGCTCGGCGCGCGCGGAAGCGGCGTTTAAGAAAAACCAACGGAGCGACGCGCGTGTGCGTTCGCATGCTTACGCAACGCTAACGCAGTTGGCGGATGCAAGAAAGCCCCGCCGGGGGTATATCACGAAGAGAAAGAGGAGAGGCGTGGCAGAGAAGACATGTACTCGCGTTTGTTACGTGTCCGCTCGTTCCCTGTTCTCGCGCATGACAAACGTACACACACCTCACCTGCTCGTCCACAGGTTCGCCGACAAAAACAGATTCCCCCATAAAGTGTAACGGGCTTTTTATTCGACTTTAAAAACTGATTTGTATCGTTAACCGGCAATTACAGGCGCGCGCATCTGTATAAAATGCGGGCCGAAAAGTCCGTCAGGTCGATTACGCGGTGGACAAATGCAAATTCTAGGTTATGGCTGTTTCTTCCCCTTAATTGCCGCGTCGACGTTTATGCACGCATTCGTCTTCCGAAGGTGTTTTCGGAAACCCGCAGGAAGAGAGGAAGTTCTAACTTCTCGGTACCGTTTAACAGCTACTAGATTCGCGATAAGGTAGAGTGTCCACGTTACCGACAAAAATAGGCGAAAAATGATTTTACGCGCCTCAACTTTTCGTCCTTAGGGTAAAACTATACGATACGCCCCGGTTGACAAAACGCCTCACCATTGTATTACGCATATAAGTATACGCCGTTGCAAACGATACGATCGAACCTACCTCAGTCGCCCACAGACGCTGCTAAGGTATATGCGTAATTATTACATTTCATCGAAAAATATTCAAAACTTTCGAATTTCGGCTTCTGAACAATTTGCGGTGAGTACTAAACAAATTCAGCTTTCTAAGTCACTATTTCTTATATGATAAATTAACGTATATGTTTAAAAAGTAGAAAAAGTAACTTCTTTAGATCGATATTACCCACGCCTCTTGTCAATGCTTCATTGCCAAATTTACGCCGAGGCGTTTTGTATCCAAGAATTTACAAAACGACCCAATCGTTATTGGATAATACGCCCCACCTTCAAAATCATATTGTTTATGTATTATGACGCTTTTTCTTTCTTAATTGTTAATAGAAATGCCGCGTAAATATGTAAGGACTACATTAAGGGCATCATGGTCTGAGAAAGATGTCAATGAGCCAATGGAGAAGGTAAAAACCAAACAAATGGAAGTTAACGAAGCTTCTAGAGTATTCAGTATACCTTCAAGGGCTTTAAGAAGGCATATTAGTACAGGAACATCTAGGTAGAAGAAATCTAAGGCTTAGAAATCTATGTTCCTTTAGGTCGTCCAACAGTTCCTAGCAAAGAACATGCCAAACAGAACACTGTTCTTTAGAACATACTAAAGATTTAGCTAAGAATAAACATCCTGAAAAGAAACCAAAGACAAAAAAAGGTATAGAAATACTAAACCAAAGACAAAAAGAAGTAAGAATAGAACATCTTCTTCTGAAAGTATCAATGAGATAGAAGTGAATAAGGATACTTCAGAAGAAGAAATTTCCGATGAAGACACTAATAAGTGCGTAGAGTGTACTGAATACTATTATTGTACTAAATCGACAGAAGACTGGATACAATGTACATCATGTTTAGCTTGGTTACATGAGTTCTGTACAATGTACAATCCTTTTTGCAATCGTTGTGGTCGAAAAGCCAAAAGAGCAGCCCTTAATAAGAAATAATATAATTTCATTAGATATTACTCTATTTTTGTTCGTAACTATAGTATTTGTTGCTTTTGTTTAAACTTTTATAATACTTTATTAAGCATGATATACCTAAAGTAGTGAATAATTTATGTAGAGGCGTATTGTCACATGGATGAGGCAATTTACCCGTCTACTGTGTTACAATATGCCCCACCTAAGGTTAACAAACAGTTATTTGTTAACAGCAATTTTTAGTGGTGCCGTACAGTCTCCATTCGAGTGCTAAGGGTTAATAATTTTTTTTTAATTTATGGTTTATTTTAACGTGGTCACATCAACAGCTAGGTGATTAGTGACCACATGGTTTACAATCAAATATATCTTACATGTTACTTGTGGAGAGGGTTACGGTTAATGTTTACATTGTGATGGGGGACAGCAAAAAACAAATTTGTAACAGTTTATATACATATCTATATCTTTAAAAAAGAGTCTGCTTTCGAATCATGGGGAAGAATGTTCGGTGGATAGGGAAGCTTTTACCGAGCTTCGTTAGTTCTTGGAATCTTTATGATTAAAATATGAACAAAGTCTTTGTTGAGGAGTGTTACGCATAGAAAAATGTACGAGTAAGAATTTAAAGCGACTCATGCTGATGCTACATCGTCTGTAAAATCTTTAAAAATAATTGTCGTTCAAGAGTTATACATGCAATAAGAGACCTCTTCCGTACTGAAAGAAACTGTTGCACAAAAACCCACGGTGCTTGAAAACACGCAATCCACAGTTGTTGAGACGAAACGTAATGCGAGACCCACGAAAGTGTCTCAAGAATTTGACCCCAAGTCCCAAAGACTTCGACCACCCGACTAGAGGCAATAAATTAGGCGAAGAGTCGAAGGCTCTTGAGCCCGAAGCGACAGGACTCGTCCGATTTTTTCTGCGACTTTCCGGCGCCATAACGTTAACAATTTAAGACAGGGTCTGGACCATTTCTACGGTTCAGCCCCCATTTTCTCCCACTATTCTTTACCACCTCCACCACAAATTTCACATCCCTAAGCAGTGTTGAGATATCGGCCAACTTTTCTCGCGCATGCGCGCCCAAAACAGTACTGTATCTATATTATGAGGAAAAGGTAGTGGAGCTTTGTTTTTGGCGGGAAAGTACCGGAACAATCTCTTCGGAGACGAGACGAGTGTCCTACGAGTTTATGATAAGTTATTGTTAATGTTTTATTATACAATGGCAGCTAATATTAGAGAAGGATCTACAAAGAGGCGCAGAGTTCGCTATTTCCAAAATCAAATGATAACAATTTTTAAACATTCTGCAGGGTGATCAAGGTACCCTATTTTATCCAGAATTTTACTTCACCGAGGCTAAAATCGCCGCGCATGCGCGAGAAAAGTTGGCCGATATCATATCACTGTCCCTAAAAAGCGTCTTTCCGTTCTAGTCTTCAGTCTTCAAGTTATTGTTACCAACACGTTGTACAGTTATACTACCACTCATCAAAACACCTCACCCTTTACTAAGTACAGTCAATTCCTTCTATATGTCGCCGAGACATGGGCGATAAATGTCGCAGAATTATCCCTACTACCGCGGGCTACACCCCGTGAGGGGCCAAGAAACTCGAGGGACCTCGATCGCCGAGGAGTGTAAGGTCGCGTGGATCAAAGAATAGTATCTCCTAGCCGATACATGTCCCTGGCTAGACCGGTATTTTGGATATATATCGAGTAAACACTGTATTCGTCGTGAGGGGTCAAGAATCTTGAGAGATCTCGGTCGCCGAGGACTGTAAGGTCGCGTGGACCAAAGAATAGTATCTCCTAGCCGATACATGTCCGTAGCTAGACCGGTTATTTGGACATATATCGAGTAAACGTTGTACCTAGTTTTAAGTAACCAAGCCAGTGACAGTTGCGAGAAAAGTCGAGTTCACCGATCTTATCCACCTACGCGCGTACAATAGTATTCCACAGACCTGAACGTGCCCACGAACTAGCACGTTGCACCGTATCGCGGGGCTTTATGCGAGTAATGATTCGCAAACAAGCCCGACAGATACCGGCTAGAAAGAGCGCGACAGAAACCGCGAAATTACTCGCGCGAACTATCGCGAAAGGGACGTCGGCCGGCGCGCTGCGTCTCCCAATAGTGTATCGTTCTCTTGAAAATCCACCGTCAAAGGGAAAACACAGCGCCGAACACTTTTACCGTTTCCCCGAGACCCTTTCTGTTTCGCCGCGTATTTTTTTCTTTTTTCCGCCTCTTTCTCCTCGACACACCGGTATCATAGATGCATGGGAGCCATCACGTGCAGCTCGCATTAAAACGGGAATGCTTTTATGCTTCTCATAGCAGTTTCATCGATCCTTCTGCCTCCCCACCTCCAACCCCCTTGGGCGACGTGTTCCCACCCCTGCAAACTCTCTCTCTCTCTCTCTCTCTCTCTCTCTCTCTCTCTCTCTCTCTCTCTCTCTCTCTCTCTCTCTATCGGACGGCGAACCCCCGTGCGCGGGCTCCGACATTAAGCAGAGCTCGCGACGAAGGGCCTCGGCCAAAAATATGCAAATACTTGGGAATTACGAGCCGTCCAAAATGGATCTTCCAGGATAAGGATTACGATTATTTCGTGTTCCTTTCAAACGACCCCGCTCTATCGTGCACCCTCCGTTGTGTCCGTCAGTCACGGGGGATCACGCGACGGACAGCCCTGATGGCTTCTTTCCGTTTTTTTTTCTCCTGACTATGGTAACACTGGCATCGCGGAAAATTGGCTTCGACGATCGACAACACAAGGCTTCGACCTCTTGCTACTCTTTTATCTAGACTGCAAATGTTATGGGGTTGTCCGTAGTACATGAAACCGACTTTAGGAACAGATTCGACGAGGTTCGACGGTTCCATTCAGCAACAATAGATTGCTTTTATAATTGGTGGCAGCCGAATTCAAGAGGAGAGCTCTTCTGTTTAGGCTTGAACTGTTACAGGGTGGTTCACAGTAGCTGGCACCAGCTTCAGGAATTGATTCAACGTTTGATAGCAAGAAGAGATTCTGTTTAACACCAAACCTACCAAGCATTATCTGGTAAATATTGCCTTATAAAAATGGCAACCCTCGATATATTAAGATTGTCCGTAATTTTCAATACGATAAATGCTTGGACAAGGAAATTTATTCCACTATTTCCCATAAATGGATTTTTATAGTTTCAATAATTAGTTTAGTTTCAATAAACAGCAAAAAAGAGATTCTGTTTAACACCAAACCTACCAAGCATTATCTGGTAAATATTGCCTTATAAAAATGGCAACCCTCGATTTATTAAGATTGTCCGTAATTTTCAATATAATAAATGCTTGGACAAGGAAATTTATTCCACTATTTTCCATAAATGAATTTTTAGAGTTTCAATAATTAGTTTAGTTTCAATAAACAGCCTAAAGCGATTCTGTTGATCACCAAACCTACCAAGCATTATCTGGTAAATATTGCCTTATAAAAATGGCAACCCTCGATTTATTAAGATTGTCCGTAATTTTCAATACAATGAATGCTTGGACAAGGAAATTTATTCCACTATTTCCCATAAATGGATTTTTATAGTTTCAATAATTAGTTTAGTTTCAATAAACAGCAAAAAAGAGATTCTGTTTAACACCAAACCTACCAAGCATTATTTGGTAAATATTGCCTTATAAAAATAGCAACCCTCAATTTATTAAGATTGTCCGTAATTGTCAATACAATAAATGCTTGGACAAGGAAATTTATTCCACTATTTTCCATGAATAAATTTTTATAGTTTCGATAACTGTAAAATATAAAATCGGTCATTTTGACCGTGGTAGGTTTAGTGTTGATCAATTAGAAACTTCAGAGTCAGTGGAAATGAGTTATTTTCAGAATTTTAAAAGAAAGTATTCTAAAGCGCTCTTCCTAGGCAGCTGCAAAAAATTCGAACGAGCAATTAGCCCCTGATTTTGTATCTTCTTTTCCTGCTCGAAATGCTATGTCACCCTTTATAGGTTAAGTTTTCCGCCAACAAATGAGAGGAGCTTTCGAGGAGTGTTCGGGCAGCAGGCATCCGAAAAATTCGCGCGTCTCGGAGAGCGCAAAATCTCGGAAGGGTCGCGACGACGGCACGCGTCGATCTAGCCTAAGTATAGCTCGCGCGCTGCCTATAACGGGTCTATTATTGAACGCCGGGTGGCAGACTGTGAAACGCGTCGGAGACAGCGTACCGGTTGGTCCGTTGGTCGGCTTTGATACGCTATCTTCTGTCTGCCGACACAAAGGCTGCCGAGTCTCAGGAACGTCGCGACCACCATAGAGAGACGGCGCGGCGGTACCATAGTGCAACAACACAGTACACGGTCCGGCATAGCACTTCCGATGGCTCGTCGAACGGCCGAGACGCACAATCGGTGCAAAATTAGCTCGGATCCGCGTGTCCCATCGGACGGGAATAGACGACGAAAGCCCGGAGACGTGGGAAGAGATTGGTTCTCGGCAGGAGTGGCCGCCCATTCATGTATCCCATGCATAGCCAATCAGCAGTCATTAAATTAGCCATCCCCTGCGGTGACATCATCTCCCGTCTACCCCTTGATCGTTCCACCCTCGCCCCCCGCATCCTTCTCTACGAGCCTCCTGAACCACCCTGGAGCAGCAAGCGCTGCAAATTCGACTGACAAAACCACCCTACTCGCAACGCGTCTCTAACCCTTTTGTCGCCCCGGTGCACTCGACAGACGATGCACCGACACCCCCGGAGATGCACCGACCGATACTCGCTCGATTCCACGCTCGAACGCTCCGAAGATCTGCATCGCTATCCTTACGAAACGAACGTCTTTTGTTCGTGTTTATAAAAGAAAAACTGAGCAATTTCATTGGAATCGGGGGATGTCAGCAACAGAAGGGGATAGTTTCAGCGATTTTAGGCAATGCCGTTTTGATGGAGAACAATTGTATTATTCTACAGAATAACTGTCGAGAATTGTAAGATAGACACCTCTGGGTAAGATGAAATGATTTGAAGCGATCCGAAAGTGGATCCAGTTCAAAGGGGACGAAGCGTCGGAACATTAAATTTTAGAGACTTCACAGGTTGTCGATTGATGGAACTACTGAACAATCTTATTGCAAAGAATCGCTGAACAAACACGTTTGAGAACGATGAAACGTAGGATTTTCTGGAACGAACGAAAGCGGATCCAATTCGGAGGGGATGAAACATCGAAATGTTCAATTCTGAAGATTCTATGGTGCGGTGGTAGACATCGGAACTGTTGAACACTCTTATCGCAAAGAATCGGTAAACGGACACGTTCGAGCAAGGCGCAGCACAAGATCTTGCATCGACCGCGGAAAATCAACAATTAACCCTGCCTCCAGACATCAATCGACTCTCCCTCCCTCAATCACCAAAAAAAAAAACCGATCTCTTCCAAAGGAGGGGCACGAGTTCCACGGTGGATAAGCCTCGTTACACGGGGGTTCGTCCACGGAATCCTCAAGGGGTTGCTGGCTACCGCTGGCCATCGTTAGCCCTCCAACCTATCCCCCTCCTCATCCCCTTATTTTTGCTCCCTTCGTCCCTGTCTTCTTTCATCCCGTTTCGATCTCGACCCCCTCCCCTCCCCTGCTCCGAATAAACCGGCTCGGTGTACGCGTGGACTCGAGGGGGGGCTCGCGTGCAACACGCGTGAGTCATGCGTCATGCGGCGCGGACGCGTGTACGCGCGTACACGCGTACACGCGGCGACCCTCCGAGCAGATCCAACGATCTCCGGCTGCTCGATCGGTCTTTCGGCTTCGTTGTTCGCGATGCGACCGCCTTTGTTGTCGGAGAGAAGCCCGGCCGTTTACCTTGGGGCACGGGGAACACGGAAATCTCGTCGTCCTGGTGACCGCGTTCGATTATGCTGCGGAAAAATTTCCGCCGTTACCCTCGCGAAGAAAATAGTCGAGGAAAGCTCCGTCTTCACGTTATCCTCATTTTTGGTTTCCATCTTCCTTTGACACCGGGTTTACGGAGAATTGAAAGTGACTGTTTTACATTACTTAATGAAAATAGCAGGAATTTAGCTACACAAATTTCTAGCCATTTGTTAAATAGTATACAGGGTGGGGCAATAACTATGTCCAGTTTGAATATTGCCGTTATTTGTAATAATATGAAAAAATGTTATATAGAAGACTTACACGGTATAGAGGGGGACATATTGTGACACAAACATTTTCTGCGTGGGTGGAGGCATAGAGGAGATTTCAAGGTCAACTCTGCTTTTTTAAATGGAATGCTATGTTTTTTTTTTTTATCACGATGTGATAGCCAGTGTTGAGACGAATTCAGCGAGTTATCATTGAAGGTCGTGCAAGGTCAAATATGGTAGTGAAATAAACTTTATTACCTTACAGGAGATGCTCGAATTGGTGACCGTTTGCGTCAATGCAAAGTTGCATCACGTGCATGTCTTATCGTTAACGGCAATATTCAAACTGGACATAGTTATTGCCCCACCCTGTATATATACCCAAAGAAATAAACTTGAAGAATTCCTCATGGATGCCGAATTCACGATCTCAACTTTTTACGATTTCTCTATATATGTCGCGAAGACCTGGACGATAAACGTCGCGGAATGATCCCCACTACCGCGGAGTATGAGGGGCCACGAAGCTCGAGAGGCTCCGGACGCCGTGGAGTGTAAACATAACACGGCTATGTCTCCTGAACGATACAAGACGCTGGCAAGACCCGCGTAGTTGACATATATCGAGAATTCACTGTGTTCATTTTTGCCACATATGCATAAAATTTGCAGTCCGGCCATTAACACTAAACCTACCGAGCACAAAACATATAAAAGTGGAACGTCTTATAGAAGGGAGAAGATTACATTTATTCAAACAATTTTCATTATAATATGTGCTTAACCAAAGAGGACAAGTCAGTGAAAACGTTTTTACAATTTCAATAAATAGAGAACCGGTCATTTTGACCGTGGTAGGTTTAGTGTTAAGGAGGTCGGAATCGAAGACTTTCATTTTCCAGCTGATTATGGGAAGCCGCAAGGTTACGGTCAGCTAATTAAATGTTATCACAGATGCGCGAAGAGTCCGTGCGCTAGTAAATCGCGTTTACCGATGTTTGCGCGATAGAATGCGCACGTGCGCACCCCTCGGACTCGGGACATCCAGTCGAACCGAGTTGGATACGGGAACAGATGCGGGGTACATTAATCGTGAGACTACCACCCGGGGTTTCCTACCCTTCTGATCGATATTATTGCAATCGCTATGGCCCTTCGGTCCACCGTCCTGTTTACCGTAGCCAGAGTTGCATGCACGATCTTCAAACTTTTATTTCGTGTCAATCTGCTCCGCAAAGAACCTTCTCTTCCGAAAGAGCATTTCATGGTAACAGATTTCATCGCGTGTCCCTTCTAAGGGAACAGCAAATGATTTTAATTATTGTGAATCATAAAATCAAAACTTTTCTTTCGTGGAATCTGTATCTACAGTGATTTCTCTATACAGGGTCATCCGTTTTTAAACGGCCAAACGTCAACCAGCTATAGAGGACCCCAAATGGAACAACTTTCACCCCTAACACTTTTTTTGATTCGAAGTTATTTCATTCAGTGTCCACGGCGTGCCGCATGTCAAAAAAACCAAGATCCAAAGGTCATACAAAAAAGTTGACTTAATAAAAAAGATGCCCCCATTTATTTTAAACCAAACAAAGGAAAAATCATCAAGATACATAATTGCAGTCCTAATATATTTAATCTTAAGTGAACGCAAAAAATGCTGGGTTTTTGCAATTATCTAAAAATCAAGACCGAATCAAAAAAAGTGAAAGTCGTTTCATTTGGGGTCCTCTATAGCTGGTTGACGTTTGGCCGTTTAAAAACGGATGACCCCGTATATGTCGCCAAGGCCTGGATGTTAAACGTCGCGGAATTATTCCCACTACCGTATACCACGTGAGGAGCCACGAAACTCGAGGGACCTCGGACGTCGAGGAGTGTAAACATAGCACGGCTTGGGTATGTCTCCTGGACGATACATGACGCTGGCAAGACCCGTGATCTTGACATATATCGAGAGTTCACTGTACAACACACTTCACACTGAATTCAATGCTAAATCTTAATCACAGTGAAATGTATTGGGTTGTCCGGAAAGTTCATGCCGTTTTTCTGTAGTTGGCATTAAGATAGGTCTGAATAATTGAAAACAAATGGCATGTGTACATAGTCTAAACAGGTGATCTTTCGTGCATTTTTAGAAAAAAATTTGATTAGGATACATTAATTTTTGTTAGTTTTTACTGCATTATATGCATTTGATGCTTTTTTCTTCCAAAAGCTGTTGGAGCTTGGTTGGGATGTGTTACCCCATTCACCCTATTAACCAGACATTACACCCTCAGATTTTCATCTCTTTAGGCTAATACAAAATTCCCATAATGACAAAAACTTTAACTCTTTGGTCGACATGAAAAATCATATTGGAAAGTTTTTCGCCGAAAAACGCAAATTGCGTGAAAGATGGAGAACGATTATGGAACAAAATGGCACTTAGAATAATTCAATAAATTTATATCGAAATTTAAATGTACTTCGTTAGAGTTTCCCTTAAAAATCGGCACGAACTTTCCGGACAACCCAATACAATAAATGTGACAGAAATTTAAAGCGATATTCGCGCTAGATATTTTGCAAGATAACAGATCAGACAAAGTCTGTGGCGACAGGAATATCGGCAGTCAGATTACGGGCAACGTTTGCCGCCGGTATCGAAATTAGCGGCGTCGAGAGACAGCGAAACCTAGCGGCGCGACGTCTTTTCGATTAGGCGCCCCAGGGGACCGGATCGTTAACGGGGCAGAAATCCAATATCCGCGAGAATTGGAGGCTGCTCGCGAAATGCCGAGCCATCCGCGAAGTCCATCCCAGCCGAGTGATTGGTCATTCCACAATTTAATATCGACGCACCCTATCGTCGAACCCGTCGACCCATCTCCTTGGCCCTCGAAGTTCCAACCCTCGACAGCAGCTTATCCCCTTCTCCCAAGGGATACTCTGTGACTCGTAGTGTCGGGTTAAAAGTGCGATTCGAGCTGTGTGGTTTTTAAGGTTGCGCAAAATAAAAGTTTTCTTCAGATTGTAAGAAATAGGAGCTAAACACAAGTACCGTCTTTGCTCGACATATGTCACAAATACCTGGCTGATACAAGTCGCAGATCTATCCCCACCACCGCGGGGTATTGCGGGACCCCGTGAGGGTCCTCGAAGTTCGAGAGTTCTCGGACAACGAGTGTAAACATAATACAGGTCGGGTACGACGATTACGTGGATGAAAGAATAATAGTGTCTCCTGAACGATATATGTCGCTGACTAGACCCGTGTTTTGGACAGATATCGAGTAAATACTGTATCTTCGGTCCTTTGAAAATTGTGTAAAATAAGATCCTTAAGTTTTTGGGATCTCTTCACAGTTGTCAGTATTATCAACGCAAAGGTTGTTTCGAAAAATCGACAGTCTCTGTGCGTCGCTTTGATATAAAATTGCAAATTGAATCGAAGGCCTCGGACAAGGCCGCGAGTGTAAACATAACACGGGTCAGGTACGACGTTCAGCGTGAATCAACGAACAGTATCTCCTCGACGATATATGTCGCTGGTTAGACCCGTGTTTTGGACAGATATCGAGTAAATACTGTATCTTCGGTTCTTTAAAAGATGGGTAAAATAAGATCCTTAAGTATTTGTGATCTCTTCACAGTTTTCAGTATTGCCAACACAAAAGTTGTTTCGAAAAATCGACAGTCTCTGTGCGTCGCTTTGATATAAAATTGCAAATTGAATTGCAGGCCTCGGACAAGGCTGCGAGTGTAAACATAACACGGGTCAGGTACGAAGTTCAGCGTGGATCAAGGAACAGTATCTCCTCGACGATATATGTCGCTGGTTAGACCCGTGTTATGGACATGTATCGAGTAAACACTGTATCCCAGGACCTTAAAAATTAAAAATTGTGTAAAATAAGATCCTTAAGTTTTTGTGATCTCTTCACGGTTTTCAGTTGTACCAACGCAAAGGTTGTTTTTAAGAATCGACATTCGCAGTGCTTCGCTCTGATAAAAAGTTGCAAATTGAAATGGAGTCAAATCACTCGTTCGGTTAACGCAGAACCCAAACCCTGTGCCTACTCTTTACTCAAAGTTCGTCCAACCGCAACGAATTTGATTTTCGAGAAATATTTAGCACGCTGGCAATCTCTTTCGTTGCACACCACGAATTTCGTTCGATTAAATTTACAGTTTCACCAACATTAATCTGTCTTCCGTCCGGAGTCGGGGATCGAGGTACATTCAGCTCGGGTCTCGTTTTTTGTCTCTCGCGGGCTGTCAGCGAGGCGCGAAATTAAAGGTGCGTGCACAGAATGCGAGAGAGTAGAGAAGGGAAAGAGAGAGAGAGAGAGAGAGAGAGAAAAGAGCAAGACGCGCAAGTCCGGAGGACGTGGACAGGGGGTGGGGGAAGGACGGGGACCAGTTTGCAAGGTGCGCGAACCAGGTGTTGCCCCCCGATATCTCCATCTCCGTCTGGTCGCCCTCGTGTTACAACTTTGTACCTGTAATTTGACTGCTCGGAATCTTCGTTCGGCACCGGCACAAGGCACAAGACGACCGTCCGTTTTTATTAGCCGGCCCGCTGAACGATCGCGCTCACTCTCCGAGGAATCACTGATCTAAATGGCCGGAGATCCCCGTTATCGATCCACCGCTCCGATCCAGAGATAATCAGAGAAACTGTCACTTCATGTTTTCTAACTTTACACCGAATTCCAAAGAATATCCTCTTAGTTAACCCTATGCACTTGCATTTATTTTGCGATCACAACGATTAGAATTTCTTTGACGCTTTACCTCCCCTAGAAATTAAATTAGATTAAATTAAGAAATGAATTTCTAGAAATTCAGATTTGTTTCGATACAATTTCGTTGCATTTCTTCGACAGCTAAAATTAATTGTACAGTGATTTCTCTGTATATGTCGCCCAAGGCCTGGATGATAAACGTCGTCATCCCCACTACGGGAGTAGTGAAAGCATTTATTTCGCGGTTACAACGATTAGAATTTCTTTGACGCTTTACCTCCCCTAGAAATTAAATTAGATTAAATTAAGAAATGAATTTCTAGAAATTCAGATTTGTTTCGATTCAATTTCGTTGCATTTCCTCGACAGCTAAAATTAATTGTACAGTGATTTCTCTGTATATGTCGCCCAAGGCCTGGATGATAAACGTCGTCATCCCCACTACGGGAGTACTGAAAGCATTTATTTTGCGATCACAACGATTAGAATTTCTTTGACGCTTTACCTCCCCTAGAAATTAAATTAGATTAAATTAAGAAATGAATTTCTAGAAATTCAGATTTGTTTCGATACAATTTCGTTGCATTTCTACCGACAGCTAAAATTAATTGTACAGTGATTTCTCTGTATATGTCGCCCAAGGCCTGGATGATAAACGTCGTCATCCCCACTACGGGAGTAGTGAAAGCATTTATTTCGCGGTTACAACGATTAGAATTTCTTTGACGCTTTACCTCCCCTAGAAATTAAATTAGATTAAATTAAGAAATGAATTTCTAGAAATTCAGATTTGTTTCGATTCAATTTCGTTGCATTTCCTCGACAGCTAAAATTAATTGTACAGTGATTTCTCTGTATATGTCGCCCAAGGCCTGGATGATAAACGTCGTCATCCCCACTACGGGAGTACTGAAAGCATTTATTTTGCGATCACAACGATTAGAATTTCTTTGACGCTTTACCTCCCCTAGAAATTAAATTAGATTAAATTAAGAAATGAATTTCTAGAAATTCAGATTTGTTTCGATACAATTTCGTTGCATTTCTACCGACAGCTAAAATTAATTGTACAGTGATTTCTCTGTATATGTCGCCCAAGGCCTGGATGATAAACGTCGTCATCCCCACTACGGGAGTAGTGAAAGCATTTATTTCGCGGTTACAATGATTAGAATTTCTTTGACGCTTATAATTTGCTAGGGCAGCAAGGAATCGATGTCAAATTTTTTTTATTTCACAATTGTAGAAATTATAGAGGTGATTTCGTGGCAAAATTATTGAACAAATTTCTTTGTTCGAGCACGCACGACAATGAAAACCGCACGGTAATTATTAGGAGACGATACACACCGTTCGCTTTTAGTGCTCGGTGCGCGTTTAGCGGTAATAATATTTAATAATTCTCGCATTGAACGACGACGGAGCCTTTCAGAATCGTACAGAAAAAATTGAATAGCCGAAACAACTGTCTCCCATCTGCTTTACACATGTGGTCCGCCATTAATCCGACCGCATAAGACGTGCCCGATCGATGTGCAAATAACTGCCCCGCATAGAAACGAAGTATACAACGGAATGAAAAGATAAAAGCAACGAATTCTCGCCTTTGAAGAACAGTTACGTAAACGCGACTTGTTCCTCCAGAATGGGCCGAAGTGTCGGAGCGAGCAGCGTTTTGCAACGGGCTGTACGCCGAGAGGTCCATATCGAACCGGCTGTATCGATTAGTCTTGTCCAAAGGGCAGCTTCCTGGGGCGGTATATACTTTCGAGGGCGAGGGTGGCCTTTTTTCTGCACGTACGCCCGACGCCGTTCGTTGTCGACAGATCTCGTGTGAACGGTTCGAAAGAGGAGAAAACGGGGCCGAGGGAGGGCGGAAGGTCGAACGAGATATCGCCCGTGCAACCCCCGGGTTCGATGGACCGTTCTACTGTGACGTAATTCTCCGTGCACCCTGGACACCGGTGGCTACTTGTCCAATCAAATGATCTCTTGTTCCACTTTGCCAACTTTACGAAAGCCGACCGGAAAAGCGACAAATCCGATCCTGAAATCGGAAAACGATCTCCCAAACAGCTGACCGACTAAAAATTATTTTCAAGTGATCCGAGCCCGTTGCGGTCGAAAATATTTTTCCTGAACACCTTAAATTCTACGCTTTCGGATCGTTCGGTATTTTATTGGAAGTTTTATTGCACAGCTCGAGAAGAAATATTCTCATAACCAAAAGAAAATGTACTTCCGCATCTCGACAAAAACAAGGGAAGATTATAGGAGAGTTAAATGAATTGGTGGGTGCTGACTAACCTAATCAATTCTAGAATCGTTCGATACAGCTCCAGAGAATGCGAATTCAATTATTTCGAAAACGACAGAAGGAGGAATTCGGTGAAGTACGAAATAACTTAGGAATCGTCGAGATAAAATCTCTCGTCAAAGCGTCTCCCTCTGAAATTAACAGGCCGGGACCGATTTCCTGTGTCGAAGCGCTCTCACACCCCCCACACCCCCCGGCTACCCCCTCGATTTTAGAGAAGCATGACCAAGCTTTTCCCCCCATTCGACGAACGGAGGAACCCGGAGGAAAATTCGGTGCCGCAACGAAGCCGCACCGGATGCTGCACTTTCATTAGAGCCGGCCAGCTGCCGCGCCATGGCGAACGGCAGATAATAGCTCGCAAAGAACCACCGGCGGTTATTGTCGTGCGGCGATCTCGCGGTCGAAGACGAACAGGGTTGCCAAACGATTCCGTGTGTTCCGGATCGTCGAAACGAAAGAGGCGTGACACCGGACACGGAATATCGAAATTTCGAGCGTTCCCTGTGCGCGGCTCCTTTAACACCTGATCGCGATCGGCCGGGTACCTGGGATCACGAAATTTCCGGTCCTCGGAACTCACTCTCGAAGCCGAATAACTGTGCATTTGTCGGAGAGCTACTCGAAGAATCTTCCTATCATTCTGAATTTGTAGATTCTGGTCAGACATTTTCCAAATAACAGCTGGAAGAAATGAAAATTTCCTCTAGAAATGAAATTCAATTAAGAAATTGATTTCTGGAAATTACGATTTGTTTCGATTCAATTTCGTTGCATTTCGTCGACAGCTAAAATTAATTGTACAGTGGTTTCTCTGTACATGTCGCCAAGGCCTGGATGATAAACGTCGTGATATTATCCCCACTACGAGAGGTCTCGGACGCCGAGATATGTCTCCTGGACGATACACGACGCTGGCAAGACCCGTGTTGTTGAAATATATCGAGAATTCACCGTATTTTTTGAGATAAAGAAGCAGAGAATTAACATCCCTTGTTACACTACATCAAACAGACAAAGCATTAAACCTAAATGCCGGACATACAATCAATATAAATTTTCCTTCCGTTCTAGGTCATTGTCAGAGAACAATCAAGGAGGAGGTTAGCAAAACGAAAGATTGCTATTTTTCTGGTCGAATCGCGAGCAAAATGCGCAAGTCGTAATCAAGTCGTTCCTCGAGGCACACGTATAAAAATGTCATTTAGCATGGAACTACGTGCGTGCAGTGACTATAAAAATGTACCTAACAATTAGCTGGACGGTTTCGCGACTTTCCGCGTTGCTCGCCGCGACCTTAACTTGGTTATATCGGGAACGCAAATTATAGGAAGCACGTATGGCAAACGAACCGACGGTTTTAATCGTTTTCATCGCGATTCTGGATCGGATAACGCTTCGTCCGACCGCGAGCGAGCCCGGTGCTTTAGACCGGACTCTTTAAAACCGTGCTCTTTAAATGAGATCGACACGCGACCCATTTCAGCCGCGTGTATATGCGCCGACGAGCCGCACTGTCGCGCGAAATAGAACGTGTCTCCTCTTTATCCGGCGAACAAAACCCCGAAGGATTCGGGTCAGCCAGGATTATGCATTCGCTATGCTTGGAAACCGTGTTCGAGTCTCGGAGCAACTTGGCGAACGCGATCGATCCGTCCTCGCGACACCGAGAAACTTCGTGAGATGCCTCAACGAGATCGCGTCCCGAACAAATCCTGATCGCCGATTCGGTGTTGGATCGGTTCGACACGGTGTTTCAGATGGTAACGAGCGTCGAACTGTCCTCTTAGCCAACGGTTCTGATAACGGAGACTTTAGAATCCTCGACGTTCTATCTTATCGAACACGAGGATGCACATGTCCGATCGAAATTCTTCGCTTCACCGAATCCTTTCAATCTTCAATCGATTCAAATTTCAGCTCTTTGGCATTCGGATTGTTACAGTAATACAAATTTCATTTATTCTATACCTTACTTGTTAGTATAATTAAAAATAAAAATTGGCAGCATAAACTAGAAACACACATTAAATAAATCGTATTAGTTAAAAATCATTATTTTGAAACATGTGTCCTATGAACTACTGGAAATGCTTGGATTCCATGGCATGCTCATCCTCAATTTTTGGCCTACTTCTAACGCTTATATTACCGAATATCTGCATAATCTCGTCAGCTCGTGACCAGCGCTATTGAACCTTCCCCTTTCGATTGAGCCCTTTCCCAGCGACAAAATAATCTCATATAAGGACGAAAAGTTGAGACACGTAAAACGATTTTTCGCCTATTTTTATCGGTAACGTGGTCACTCCACCTTATCGCGAATCTACGGAATCTTGAGCGGCTCTTAAGCGGCTAATTAATAATGGGTCGAGTGTCCCATCCTCTGAAGGCAATCCTTTCAGCCTGGTACTCGCAGACGGTGCTCGCAGGCCGTAAACCCGAACCCCGAGGGATCGAACGACGGTAGCGGCCGAAAAGACGCGAACGAGCGAGCGTTCGGCGCCGCGAAACACGAGGGGAGCGTGTGATAAAGAGTCCCTCGCGAGAGGGGTGTGTCTGCGGCTGGAAATTAGTAACGGCGAGAGAAAGAGCCAGAGAGAGAGAGAGAGAGAGAGAGAGAGAGAGAGAGAGAGAGAAGAGGAAAAATATGGACCTGGCAAAAGTGTTCGGCCGAACGAGCGAGCAGGCCTCCGTCAGAAAAAAGCTATTCTCTATCCGAGGATAGAGGATGTATCGCAAGAAGCGAGGAAGGAGGAGCCAAAAAGAGGAAAGGCTGTGAAAGAGGAGGAATCGAGCAAAAAACTAGGATAAAGGACGAAGACGCCCGCTGACCTGGCAGCTATCCTTGATGACGCGGGAGGATGTGGTTGAAGATCCAGTTGCGGGTCAAAGGTGCGCAGGAAACAGGAAACAATCGAAGTTGGTTAGATTGACAGGAGAAATAGGTGAGCCGTGGGTCTTCGGCCAAGGTCGATACCCCTTTAACATATTAAAGAGAGCTGCCACCGTGACAATCTATCTTCCGGTAGGGCTTCCTCGAAGGTTCAGACCGTTTATGTAGAGCACGTTCATAGCGCGAGGAGACAGTCTCTCTTATAGATTGTCTCGCTTCTTTGGTGCCACTGTCAGTCTATAGAGTACCGGTAAATACGATAAACGCAGTTCAGGTCTTTCGATCAACTCTCCTATACAATTTAACCGTTTACCGTCTTCAAATATTCAGAACGCACTTTCTGTCGATTCACACGTAGCCATTTTCTTCTTGGACCTTTTAGGAATTTAACAGGACCTTTTAGGACCTTTTACACTGCTATTTATTTTGTGATTATAATGGTTAGAAATTCTTCATTGTTCAGAAGTTCACAGAAAAAAAAAAGATAGTTTATATTTATTGTATGCCTATGTTTTCTCCGAAGGATATACATCAACTACAACAAAAATAGAATTTCCTTTCGATTTAAAGGAAATTAATAACATACATGTTTATTAGACTCTGTTATCACGAGTCTGACTCGATATTGTAGGGCAAGGGGTTAACACTGGAACTACCGAGCCCTAAACGGATGTACACAGTGCTACTCGATATAAGTCCAAAACACGGGTCTAGCCAGGGACATATACAGTGAATTCTCGATATATGTCAACAACACGTGTCTTGCCAGCGTAATGTATCGTCCAGGAGACATATTTGCCCCTCACGGGGTATACCCCGCGGTAGTGGGGATAATTCAACGCCGTTTAACATCCAGGCCTTGGCGACATATATAGAGAAATCGCTGTATCGGCCAGGAGATATTATTCTTTGATCCACACCGAACGTACAAAAGAAAACAAACAGAGGCCAGAGGGATAGTTCTGGGACTTTTATCGGCTACGCATTTGGGACATATATACAGTAAACACTGTATTCATAAGAATAACAGCATTGAATTTATTCTCCTTCAACTTTCCTTTCGTTTTAGCGTCTTCTCCGTAGCATCATCGTTTTAGCGTAACATTGGACAACTTTGAGCGTCACCGATAGTGTAAGACTATTCGCTCCAGATAGATGCTCAGGATCGCATTGGAATTCTGCAGATAATCAAACAATAGAACACTTTATTCCAGAGAATCGACTGTTGTCGAGAAACTGCGGCTGTCAGTGCAGCGACTAGCCTCTCCTTTCGTTTTCACCGCTAGGGCCCAGTTCCAATTTCAAGGAAACAATCCGGAGAAACTGGGATTCGTTGGTCGATCCGAAAGCGGCGCGATAACGAGCGTGTTGAGCACGCTGTGGCAACTCGGTTGAAAATCAGACGAGTTTCCCAGAGAGCAACGGGTCTACTCCCGGACGCGTTTTTGAGTCTCGATGACGAAAGACGAGAGACGAAGGCGAGTGAGAGAGAGAGAGAGAGAGAGAGAGAGCAGACCGAAAGGGCTCTCTACACGAAGGATTGCTCTGGTACACCATGACCTGGAAGCGCGGTGTGGTTTACAAACCAAAAGGAAACCACCGACGGATCGTAGCGTCGGGCTCCCGGCCCTACCACTCTTACGCTCCCTAAAACTGGTTTGCTCGTTTAGGAACGCCCCTTTCGTGGGCCCTTTCCCCCCACCCCTTCTCGACGACCACCGCCAGCAAGATTTTAAATACCCTTGGAGAACGAACCGGAGAAACGCGATGCGCGCGCGCGAGGGACAGGCTGCGCCGAGGCTGCGGATTATGCGCGCGTTCGCGAATAAATCATGCGATTCCGCGAGAAAGGTCTCTCCTCTGTTTGCGCCGGGGAACCAGGTAAAAGGTCGAACGAGGAAGGGACACGACGCAAGCAAACGGGGATATGGGTGTGGCAGACCTTTAGCGAGACGAATCAATTCCGAATCGAATTTATCGATACCTTCCAAGTGTCTCCGGGTATCCCGAAGGCAAAGAGGCGTCTCTTTCTTACCGAACGGCTTCCTTCGGTTATACCTCCATAAATTCACTGTTCTCTCAGACAAAACAGCCCCTGAGCCCCTATGGACGACACAGGGAGTCGACGGGGTCTGCGTGAGGTCTTGTTTCCAACACACGATTTTCACCGTGAACTCTAGGCTCCGAGGTCAATCGGGAAACACGGGGTCGCACAGTGTACCGAACCATGGACACTAATCGAAAAAGTCACTGTTTCGTATCGATTTAAAACTAAAGTTCATACTATGTCAAAATGTCCAAATAAATAATTTTTTCTTTTTTTTTTTAATTCAAAAAGTTCAGGAGGAAATTAGTTACAAGCGAATCTGTAAGCGAATTTTAGGAAGATCAAATAGTACATCAGTTCATAGCGTAACTTGTTTACGTTATGTATGGACGTTTGTAAGAAATAATCTTTTTAGAGAATGATCGCCAAGGGTTGGTTTGGTTGGATTGGTGATTGGTTTCGATATAAATAAAAAAACCCACTTTGTTTCATATCTCTATCGTAAACAGAACGAAAGTTATTGAATTTTGTCCAAAAAACAGGTATTTCGGCACACTGTGGCCCGCTTGCTAGACAAGATTCCATTACTTGAAAATTGTAGATGACACGAACAAATGTCTCAGACGAATAGAATATCGAACGAGATCATTGTACTCGTTCGACATCGCATGAAGATTGAGAAGCTCTACAGAGATTAGTACAATAGAGATTTTCAGTAGAAACCCATATTTTTATTTACTTGAACGTGCTTTCAGAACACTTTTCCCAAACAATGTTCCGCTGAACCTGCATAGGTGTTCCGCGACCATTTGGAAAGGTTCTACACACTGAAATGAACAATGCGTTTTAACCCACTCAAATGGCGACTGCAAGGCGCCACTAAAAATTGCTATATAAAAATATTTTTTACATTATTAAATTTGTATTTAATAAATTACGAAACTAGTATTGCTCTCCAGAGATTTTCTGGTAATAATACTGTACTTGCCATATAAACCACTTGGTCTAAAGCAATAAATAAACTAGTATTGTACGAGTAAATTGCACCATTTTCGTATGTATAACATGAAAAAAAAATATATAGAAGGGAAATATTCTAAGTCGGAAGAAATGTTCCGTTTTGGAGTTAAAATAGCTTCGAGTGCGAAGGGTTAATAACAATTTTTTTAAATTAATTTTTGCTAGTAGGAATTACCCGACCTAAAAAATAAGCTAAGTGTTCCGTTAAAATCTCCGGGTTTTCAAGTGTTCGATTGCAAACAAAGTTTGGGAAACCCTGCACTAGAATACTACCGTTTTTGCGTTAACTGTCGGCGAGATGCAAAATTGAAGTGCATTATGCGGTGTAAATTAGGTCTGCTCTAGGCCCTTGTTCAAATTCCGATAGCTCTGCAGACCACCATTCTTTTTGAGAGTCTTCTCTTCTTCGGAGTTCGCAGACATTTTTCCGGACGCTATTAATTCGTCGAGCATCATAAAAGTGAACTGCAATTAGATTTGTTCGTTGTCCGACGGGTTCTTAGGTAAACGTCCCAGTATCCGGACGCTTAAGGAATAGCGGTACGGTATTTCCTTATTTAACGAGTAAAACCACCATAAAATTAAACAAGTTTTGTTTCATTTGGAAGCTAGTACAATGTAATTACTGAAAGTTAGAACAGTCAAACCTCGAAATTATGTTTGGCGTATTTATTTCAACGATTATACGAGAAGGTACAATGTCCCAATTAGCGGACAACCTGAGAGCGCATGTACCCGAATTACATTGTCCCATTAACCGAACACATAATATGTACGACATCGCCTGTTACCTCTTCCGATACAGCTTCAAAAGTTTGTTTTAATTGATCATGTGTATATTTCTGTTTCTTCGCTTCTGCCATGCTTAATTTATAAAAGAAAATAGATGAAGTTCACATCACACGGATGTCAGAAATAAACACTGTTTATTATAATTTACTATATAACATATTTAAATCCTCAATATTTTCACATGAAAACCCACCTGTGCTACGTGCAGCCATGTGCTGATCGGTCAATTAGGTTATTTTGTTTATTTTTTCATTTTTTTTTGTGTCAACACAACAGTCCTCTACTGGTACATTGAGGAAACTGTTGTCCCAATATGTAAATCTTATAATTTCATAGTAAAAAACTTAATTTTCTTGCACGTTCGAATGTTTGATTTACATATTAAAGTATATTTATTTGATTAATTCATTCTCGTAACATAAAATATGCAGATACAGTGAAATTATTCCCTCAATAAATTAGCAAGATTTCTTAGTAAAAGCTTAAGAAATTCTTCAAGATTTGTTCTACATATGACACATGTTTCAAGATAATAATTTTTAACGGACAAGTTTTAATTTTATGCAATGACTATTTTAATTCATATTAATGTGTGTTTCTACTTTATGCTGCCAATTTTTATTTTTAATTATACAGGTAACCCTCCTACAACACGGTAGATAGGTTCCTAGAAAATGCCGTGTTGTATGAGACCCAGAGCCAGTACAAAAAGGGGGGGTTACGATCCGAAAACTTATTAAAAACAAATATTTTTTTAAATTCTACATAAACAACTTAATTTTTATTAAAAATATAAATGTATGTACAATACAAAACAAAGAACAAAGGTTTTTTTAAAGGAAACCGTGTTGTAGGATGCCGTGTTGTAGGAGGTTTCCCGCAATTTATGAATCGTGTTATAAGATGCCGTGTTGTAGGAGGGCTACCTGTACTAACAAGGTACTAAGTAAGGTACAACATACTAAGTAAGGTAAAAATAAATGGAATTTGTATAACTGTCCGGATACGGGGACTTGGTCAGCCACTGGGACGTTTACCTTACGCGTGTCGAGCCGGGAGCGATTTCGAGTGACGCTGAGAGGCAAAGGTGATGGCGGAGCTGGTAAAGTTCACGGGAACGTTCGCGACGTCTCCGCGTTGATATTTCCAGCGACGGAGTGCCGTCGGATCGCGTGTTACGCCGAGATTACGCGCGGGCAGAGGCGTTCGTTCTCGGTTCTCGGTTCTCGGTTCTCGGTTCTCGGTTCTCGGCCGACGCAGCTATTCGCGGCGAAAAAAAAACGCAACGGAAAGTGGGTTAACGCAATCCGGTGGAAGGTCTCGCGATAACGAGGCCGACACCGCGTGGTGCTGTGTACACCATGCACACCCTGACTTCCTCGAGAGATCGCGTCGGGAGATCGCCGGCAATTGCTCGACAGTGAGACAGACGAAAGAGGACCACCTCGCGCGATCCCAGAGACAACACCCCGCGAGGAAACCGGAACAACTGGAAACAAAGGGAGATCCAGTCGACGACTGCTAATCGCCCTAATCGCAACACATCGGCCGCAACTACTCCCCCGTGTGAAAACACGCTCGAAAAATCACGCCCGCGCCGGAAAATCCACGGTACAATTAGAATATGCGCGAGGAAAGCTTCGAAGAGCTACCCATTAGACTCTAATTAATGGATTTCCTCCGACAATTTTCCGTTTCTTCTTTCTTCCATTCGTGTGTTTGCTACTACAGTGTTTACTCGATGTATGTCCAAAACACGGGTCTAGCCACGGGCATATATCGGCCAGGGGATACTATTCTTTGATCCACGCGACCTTACGTATACCCCGCGGCAGTGGGGATAGTTCTGGGACTTTTATCGGCTAGGCATTTGGGACGTATATGGAGTAAACACTGTACTAACATCTACAGTGCTGCGCAAGACTTTAGTACCCATCTAGACTGTTTAATTATCTTAAGTTTAATTACCTTTTGGGTAGAAATGTATAGAAATCAGTTGGAGGATTTGAAAGAACATAATAATTAGACTGTGGGTTGTAGAAAGAGAAGAATTCACGAATAAGAAATATTATGTCAGTGCAAATGTTCATACCTGATTCCTTGTCGTATTTCCATACAAAAAACCGGCAAGAATTTTTTCTCTGACCTAATATTACCCATGAGTAATCAATTATTTGGAAAGAAGTTTTTTGCCTTTAGCTCTGTACCGACCGTTGAAGAGGAAACAAGTATAAAGAAGAAGAAGAAGAAGAAGAAGAAGAAGAAGAAGAAGAAGAAGAAGATCGTTAAAGAAGTATAAATTTTGTATCACAAAGTTTGTTCTAGATTTCACAATAATTGACTGCTTATGGGTACCCCTAATACACGTATTTTTATCGAGACTGTTTCTTGTAACAGATGCAGACAATCTTTATGTCGACATATATGCACCACTATAAAAATTGTCGGCGCCAATTACGAGAACCAGAGGCACACTAAAAATACATACCGCATATTCGTAAATTCTTCTACTGTTCTTTTGAAATACGTTTTTAAAATAAGTCTGCATCCGTTGAACGGATCAAGAGCGAGAAAATTGAATCTATTTCGATCGCGGCACGGTTCCGATTATACTGCGCGCTTGAACAAGCGTCGCTATAATTTGAACAATGGTAAAATAGGCAACCGGTTGTTGAATCGCGGCAGGTTTAGCGTGAAATGCTGTTCGGCCTGAAGAGGAGTCGACGATCGACCGAAGCGCGAGGTTATCGGGTAATTAACTCGGATCGAAAAATCTGGCAAAGAGGAGATCGCGACGAAACGAGATAAGAGAACGATAATTAACAGAGAGATGTTCGACGTGCTCTCTCGAACAGATAATCTCCGAGCCGCTATCTCGAACTTGTTTCATTATCTCATCGCGTCGACATAAAGTCTCGGCAGGCGCGCTCGTTTTCAACTCTGTCGAAGATTGTCGCATCCCCCCCCCCCCCACCTTGACGAACGCAGATTTTTCCCTTGTAAAGTTCGCGATTACCGCAGGAATCGATAATCGAAGCACGATTCGCGGCTGATAAGACAGACGTCATATCTGGAAACAACGCGTCCACAGCGATAACACCGGGTTGCGAGTTAAACCTGATTCCTCTGACGTGCTCTTTCCTTTCCCCTTCAATTCGTTACTTTTTGATCGTGGACATTTTGAAGTTGAAGATTGCGCTCCGAGAAAAGCACTTGGAAACTGCACGTTTGACGAAACCACTAGAGAATTGTAATCGACGCAGCTGTGGTCCTCTTTTCATTCGATTCGTTATTCTCCAACGCGCTAAACGCTATGTCAATCCTTGGGGATCAACGGTATCGAATCTATAAAATAATATACAATTCATGCAATATTAAAAAATATGTTCACTGTCTCGACAGATTGAACTGAAACAGATTGAAAAGAAATGGGGTCGGCATGGGCTTTTTCGCTTACGCACAGGCGTGTTTTTGCAATTAAATTTCAATAGAAAGTGAAATGCGAAGCAAATTAGCTCGGCGTTTAACTTGATGAACACAGAATAAGAACGCGAGTGAAATTGGAATGAATAAAGACAAATTTTTAGTACACCACACGTTTTTAAGACGGACTAAAAAGTATCAAATAATTTTTCCTAGCTCCATGCAGATTCCTAACCCCGTACAGATAGTCCTGAAAATTTGTTAATGTGAATTTTTAGTAGCTACGAACATACTTGTAATACTTAAAACGGAAAACGTGGGGCGCATGTAATAGATAATTGACGCATGAATAGTTCACACTAACAATTTTATTGCACTGCAAATGAAATGAACTGTTGTGCGAGTTACACTGCTCACTATTATCTTGCGCCCCAGGTTGTTCGTTTTAAATAAAGTATTTTCATAACTATTAAAAATTTACAATCACAAATTTTCAGCACTATCTGTACGAGGCTAGGAAGAATTATTTTATACTTTTTAGTCCGTCTTAAAAACGTGGTACATTAAAAATTTCTTTTTATTCAAATAATTATTCTCTGCTTTTTAGTCTTATGTGTGTTGTCATCCAGTTCTGAGCTATGTTTAAAGTTTCAAGTCTCCAGCTCACCGGGAAGTTAGTTTAAAATCAATTGCAACATTTCTACCGAACGGACAAACAGACAGATAAGAAAGCGAGTTAATAAAAACGTGGTAGAAACTCCATTTGGCAAAAGTACGGCACAATTGTTGCTAACAGAGCTGTTCCTCTTAGAGTAAAAAACATGGCTGTTTACCATCGTTTTCCTATAAACTGAAATTCGCATAAGCGCCTATAATCGATGTTTATGGAACTTTGCAACAACGTGGTTTTCATAAAAATATCTACCATGTACCTTTTTTAGCTACCGATATCCATGTCGAAGGGGTGAGAATGCCGACTTTGAGGGCTGTTTTACCCACACGAAAGGGGCGACAGCTAAAAGAAGCACGTGCTGAATATTTTTGTGAAAATTGCATTCCCTCGTCCAGACAGTGGATAACTGAGGCTGACAGTCGTTCAAAGATGCGTGCCAGAATAGAACTCGCTGAAACATGTATGTGTATCAAGAAAAATTAATAACCTACTGTCGGGCACAATACATGTAGAGGACAGACTGTAATAGATAGACTGTGGATCTGATCTTTGTACTGTCAGAACCAAAGCAGTTGATCGATGGTTCACTTGTTCTATTTCAAATCAATTTTTTCAACAATTAACCCTTTGCACTCGAAGCTATTTGAACTCCAAAACGAAACATTTCTTTCGACCTAGAATATTTCCCTTCTATATATCTTTTTCCATGTTGTACATACGAAAATGGTGCAGTTTACTCGTACAGTACTGAAGTGTTTAGTAATTTATTAAATACAAGCAAATGTAATAATGTAAAAAATACTTTGAATACTGATACAGCAATTTTTAGTGGCGCCTTATAGTCGCCATTCGAGTGCTAAGGGTTAAGGGCCGAGGGTAGTCAGTTTTTGTTCACAGACTTCAGCCACTGACTTGAGATCCATCTTGGTCTTGATCAGACGGGTATTAAATCTGTGACTAAACTTGTCACATTTTTTGCTCTGTATTATCGATATTATTTTCAGTTTTTGGCTTTATTTCGCGGGGAATCAAGACAAAATATAGCTGAATTTGTAGCTGAATTCGACGTATGTATCGATTTCATCCAGAAAACTCGTCCATTGGCATAAAAATGCTTGGATTCCAAGGCACGCTCATCGTCAAGTTTTAGCCTACTTCTAACGCTTATATTACCAAATATCTGCATGATCTCGTCAGCTCCTGTCCAGCGAGCGCAAGATTGAACCTTCCTTCGAATGAGCCCTTCACCAGCGACAAAATATTTTCATACAAGGACGAAAAGTTGAGGCACGTAAAACCATTTTTCGTCTATTTTTGTCGGTAACGTGGTCACTCTACCTTACCGCGGATCTACGGAGACTTGGCCCTTGAGCTTGATACCACAAGTTTGGAGGAGATTGTAAGAGTGAACGATGTTCATCGATGTCCTTTCTTTCGTATTTTCTGGAATTGATCCGTTTGGGGAAGAAGCGGCTCCTTGTCAAGAAAGCTGGTTGACGAGGAGAGAGAGTCGATTTTAGAGGTTCGAAAGCGAATCCGCAGACAGTTGAGAACACCGGTTTTGTTCCTCGAAGACCGAGACTCGTGTGTCCCTAGCCAGAGTCCCTCGAATAAAATTCACGCGAATCGATGCGTGACGAGAAGGAGCGAGGTGAGCCCGAGGTGAGCCCGAGGTGAGCCCGAGGTTCTCCTAGAGGGTCTAGTAGGTCGAAATCGCGGGCGTTCAGGAACGAGTTTCATTTTCTATCCCGGTTCGAGCCGAGATTGCTGGACGAGGCCAAGGGAGAGAGAAAGAGAGGGAGGGCGAAGAGAGTAGTGCTGCGTAGACCGAGGAGAAGAGAGAAAAAGCAGAAGAAAAAGACAAGATCGAGGGGGACAGAGGGAAAAGAAACAGGAAGAGAGATAGAGAGAGGGAGAGAGGATGAGAGCGTCCGAGAGCGACGGGGAGAGAAGAAGGGAGAGAAAAAGATCTCTAACCCCGCTATTTATCCCTTGAACCCACTCCACCCGGCTCTCGTCCCTCCACCTCCTCGATTTCGCGGTCAGAATTTGCGGAATGTCCGAGGCTGGAACCAGTCCATCCGGTTTTTTAATTGCAAAAAGGATCCGCCTGGCCCGCCGAGAGCGGACCGTGCAAACTCGCCACGGACCTAAACCTCGCAGACAGGACTCTCCCTTCGGCTCTCCGAAATCGGAAGCCGCATCCTTCGCCTGTCCCTACGGTCAGGCTCGATCCTGCCCGATACCAACTTCTTGCGATTTTTCCCACGAGCTCCTCTGCGATCGATCCGTATCAAACTGTCCTACTCTAACTGCTTGAATCCTGCGTCGGATCTCCGAGTTAGAATCGAGAAACTAGCGTCTATCGTTATCGCCATGGAGTTCTTCAATTCCTCCTGGACACCCGAGGCTTCTCAAAGGACTCGCGGATCCTGTTTATACGCCCAATGGACGCGATTATTGTCAAATGAAACAGTCCGATCCCCGTTGCATCGTTCTTCGATATATGACATATTTTTGGATGCGCGAGCACATTGTCAACAGCGAATCGAGAAACATTCTAGAATGGAGATTCTACTATTGACACGATCGAACAGCCATCGGAAAGGGCCACCAGCCGCCGCCATTACCGTCGGCCGATTGCTGCTTACTGTTAATTGATCGTTAGCGGTATTCGGCGAAAGGGAAATGGCGCTGGCACGGCGGAAATTACAACGGGGAACACAGGCGACGACCTCGTCCCCCCTGACGAGAACCACGGCGACAATCTTATGCTTTGGCCGGAAGAAAATAGCAATCGCCGACGATAAAAGCAATTTCGGGACGCCTGAAAAAAAAATCACGGTTGTCCGTGTTAATCGAGCGACAGTTGGCGCGGTGGATGTCGGTAAACACCAGCCGAAAGATCCAGAAAATCCTCAGTCTACTCGTAAATTACGTATGCGGTTTCCTCAGCGTGTTTTCTCGATATATGTCAACAACACGGGTCTTGCCAGCGACAAGTATCGTCCAGGACTCTCGAGCTTCGGGGTATACCCCCGCGGTAGTGGGGATAATTCCGCGACATATATCGTCGAGGCCTTGGCGACATATGTAGATAAATCAGTGTGCCTAGTGGAATAGCCTAGTTACGAGCAGACCGTGGACTTTTCTGGAAAAGAAAAATTTCCTGACGCGATTGTAAGAAGCAGAAATGACACACAAACGTAGTTTCAATAATTTTAATAATGTAACAACGTTCTGAATGTCTTCTAACATGTCCATAGTTTTGCGTATCTTCCGTTCATCCTTGACGTTCATGTATACAACCTGCAGTTCAGTTACGAACGTTAAGGTCTATGCTCGTTCTATTCCATTATTTTCCTGGAGCCGTTAGTTTCCTCGGATTCCATTATTCTTTTTTTCTCCCAGGCAAAATCGTTTCAATTGTTCGATAGAAGGTCTGTCCGACATTAGGCGAATTCCCCTACATCTTGCAGCTCGTCTCGGTCGGCCGAACAATTGCACGGCCTTATCGCGATGCATCCGCGTTGCATAAGCGCGAGCATAACCGTTGGCTCCGCGGTCGAGCGATCGCTCGCACGCGTTTTCCTCTCTCCTCGCGCGAAGTGACGCAAGTAGGCGTGGCCTCGTCGCTCCCGTGGGGCCAGAACAGTGCCCCTTGGGGCACTCGGTGCTCCAGCTTGCAAAATATACCGTGTGTCGATAAAAAGACTGGCAATTTCCGGGGGAAAACGGTCGGGGAGAGGAACGACGAAGAGAGAGAGAGACAACGTTCACCGTTAATTGGATCGGATATTTCAGCCCGGATGGGAATGTCGTCCCTGCCCGATCCCTTTGTCTAGCCTCTTGTTGACTACGAAACGTTCGCATTCTTCTATGGCGCGACGGGTGCAACGCTGCACCGCCAGAAATCGAATTCCAATCGCGTCGTCCGGTGCGTCGCCTTGTCAATTTTCCAACAACAACGTCGGCGGCAATCCATTAACTTTGATCTGCGAGGGCTGCGCCACACGGCCCGATTTTTATTTATTTAACTATTCAGCCAGCAACCTATCCTCTCGTCGAGCAAAATGAATGAAGGAAGATTCTCCTGGAAAAACTTGTTCGAAAGCTTCATTGCGAGGCACAGTACAGTGATTTCTTCATATATGTCGCCAAGGCCTCGATGATAAACGTCGAGGAATTATCCCTACTACCGCGGCGTATACCCCGAAGCTCGAGAGTCCTGCACGATACACTGGCAAGAGCTGTGTTGTTGACATATATCGAGAATTCACTGTATTTTCTGACATGATTAAGAGATGCGCGGCTAGCTTCATCAAGAAGAAAGACAGTAAGTAGTATCTTTTAAAGTTAACATGTTAAGTGCCCAGGCCGTTTTGTTTACGCTGTTTCAATAAATTACATTGACTTGTTTATGTTTCATTCTTTTTGTCAAAGCGTTGACTGACCAAAACCGATGTCCCTAAGCGAAATCTAGTCTCGCAATCAGTATGCAAGGGCAGACCCGCGCGGTGCTGTAACATGAACCTAAAATCTGTGGCCGGTCCTTGAGGACCGGCTGGGCCCAATCGTGGCATTTACGTGTTAATAGAACACACACAAAGTTTACTATGACTAGAAGAGTTTCTACTACTAGAAGCTTACTATTAGAAGTTTACTATAAGTTTGCTATTACTAGAAGACTATAAATCTTCTATCCTGCATAATGCTTGTTCCTCAGAATCACTCGCGACCGAGTGTCTCACCTTTGCGGAACCTTGAACAACAAAAACGATACTATTATCACAGCTTCAGTGACAAAGAAAGAGATTTTTGAGCAGGTTTTATCGCCGCTCGGATCGAGGCGCTTGATTCATTCGATCACAGGCTCCAACAGACATAAACGTAGCGTAAAGGTCGCGTGCGGAGTATTGGCGTCGAAGGCGCGGCGCGGATGACAAACTGCCCACGCATAACAAACGACAAGCTCGGGTCTCGTTCGGGTCCCGTGTCCGAAGGTAATGCCCGGTTTTTCTGCGTTCCTCTGGCGTCGCACCGGCGAGAGTTGTTTCGGAGCGGGTTCCTCACTTCGCCTCGATCGAGATCGAAAGGGATCGATCCCGTCCCGAGCGTCGGATCGCGATCGCGACGTAACGGGGACTTTCTTGGTCGCTGGAATCCAATTCGCACGGCCCGGTTTCTGCCGTTCGATAATCGTGCGTTCACCCATCATCGCTGTCACTAAGTTGCGCGTTTATGGCATTCGTTGGAAAAATGATTAACCCCTTAACTTGTACGCTCGAGTTAATTCGAGCGCGCTAAACAGGCCAAACTGTGCACACTCGAGATAATTCGAGCGGCGTTGTGTTTTAGGCTGCTATAATTTTTCACACTCGAATATAATCGAGAATTGAAAATAACAATGTGAAAGCAAAGAAAAAAAATCATTTTATTGATATTTCTCATTTACATGGGATTCTAAGCTATAACACTTATTTATTCAAGAATAAAATATAGCCTTTTTCCATGGAACAAAAGCGCAGTATATCAAAAATTGATTTTTTTTGGCCGTTTTTTTTTTTTTTTAAACTGTGCGTTAAGGGGTAAAATACTAAACGGTGGAGGCAAGGAAAGAAAGGTTCACTAACCCCTTGCACTACAATTAGAACTTTTGGGTAATTCGCAATTTCCTAAAAAGAAAAGGAGAAAATTTATATCTATTGTATGCCTATATGTTCTTCAATAACTGTACATTAACGACGCCAAAATAGAATTTTATTCCGGTTTGAAAAGGAAATTAATAACAACCGTATTTATTATTGTTCAGAACCTTCATCACGAGTATTACTTGTGAATTGTTTTGAATTAAGTGTTAGTAGTCAAAGTGTTAGTAAATTGCAATTACCAATAACTTCGAGACGTGTACAACAAATTTTGCACAACGCAGCAAACGTTGTTCTTAAAAAACCTGAAAGAAAATAGATGTTAAAGGAACATCATAAAGCTACTCGGCTACAATTTGTAAATTGCAAATATATTTTTAATTTCCTCCACCATATATATTCTGCTTACATTATTAGTGTGAATTTTTGCGTTAGTTTATCGAGTGTGGCAAATTCGTTCGGATCTACTAATACTAGTAATACGAGGAGGTTGGAAGAGTACTCCCAGCATCGTAAACCTCGACATTTCAATTTTAATTTCAGTCCATAAATTTCTTTGACTTTATGGAATCTTTGAGCCTGCTAGGTTGGCACTCAGAGTGTTGAAATGTCGCATGTACTGTGCGCGACTCGCAAGAAGTCCCGTGAAAGGAACGCGGAGCTGATTGGTCGGAGTGGAAGGGGCGCGCCTCGTTTCACACGCATTTTATATACTGTGTAGCGTGTGACGTCAGAGCCTAATCATTGGGGCTACGGGAGCATCAAGGGTGGGGGATAGGCGGAGCGAGCGAGGGTCCCCTTTGTCCCTTTTCTGAGGTACAGTATGTACTCATTTTCTTTATAGATCTTTGTTGCCTGAAGAGTCAAAATAGAAGAGTTGAACCAAAAGGGGAGGGGCGTTGTGTTTAAAGTAAATTAGTAGCACAGTACTTGGGAACAGTAATCTTATCTAAAATCGCAATTTCGAAAGTCGTGAAACACTGCAATTCTCACCATTATCGATCAAATGTTAAAGCCAGCGAAAGAAACTATCTTGACTAAAATAAAATTTGACGTTTCCATAAAACAAACATGTCTTGCCCGCAAGAGAGATCGCTGTAACCTAACCGGAACAGCTAGGTATCGCAGGTGAGTTTCATGGAAATTGGAGGTTGACTTGTGCAACAGCCGAGCAGGTCCGTGACCGATGGAATCGCGCGCCTCAGATTGCATTTTCGAGCCGCAGAATGCACTCGCGAGCGAGCGAGCGAGCGCGGAATGCAACTTGAAGAGAGTGAAAGCCCGAAAGGCCTAGAACACTTCTGCCGTCTCGACGAGCGCGAAAACATAGTTCGCTTGCGAAATCGCTGCGAACCGTTGCGAAACGCGAACCTAGGCCTAGGTTGCAGTCCCGGGCTGCAACGGAAACGGAGTGCACTCGCGATGCACCGAAATATCTTGGTAAAGCTGGTACCCGCCGTCGTACTGATCGGGAATTTCGGAAACTCCGAGAGACAATGCGTTTTCGAGTTGATCGAGAATTGCAATATGATAAGATTAGTGCAGCGGCTGGCGTATGCAGTATCGATCGCGTGACGCGCGGTCGACCGAGGCTATTTCGATATTTCGGGGATCCTTGGCTCTCACGGATCGCCGGCGCATTATGCACGAGTGCATCAGCTGTTGTTGCGGAACACCGGAAGACTGCGGGACACAGGATGCTGTTCGAGGAAGTGAAACTCTCCGATGGAAACGGTGCATAATGTCCCAGAAAATTTCGAAGGTAATCAGGCGTTGTGTTCGGAATGCATTTTGTGCACTTTATGCATTCGTGGCGGGCACAAGTACTCCCGCAGCCAAAAAAAAGTCGGGAGACTTGTCTGATCGAGCAAAATTATGTGTGCCTAATCCCTATACTGTGCGTCTTTGAGTGAATTATTTCTTAACCATATTAATTTGTGTGTCTCGCCTACTCACTTCTGCCATAAACGCATTCCCTCCAGGTAACTTCTTCACAGTCCCAAAGATCAGACGAAATGTAAAGTAATAAAATATCGAAATATTAAAAAAAAAAAATGAATTCTGTTTGAACCAACGCAGACAATTTTTATCTTGCACAAAGATCCCAATTGTATACTCAATTTTACAGTGAACTAGTTGGACTCTTTCGCAAGCAACATTGCAGGGGAATAAAATGCCTAATAGATTCTTGCACTCAGGTTTATTTTAGTGGTTACGAGGCCGAGGATAACAAACATCGCATGTGGAATTAACCCGGCGGCCATGTTGAAACCGGTGGAATGACATTATGTAGTCTCTAAAAGTAGGTTGCTTTTTACTGCTCATAAATAACTCATTGTTTCTCCGACACCTCGCGCTTACATGCCACGACAATAAACCCGCTTAATGGGTAAAACTCTCGTTGCCATTCGTGCGAGACCCGAAAGGCGATGCAAAATGTGGCCGATACACGGTTTTACAGCTAATCTTAATTAACCCTGCAGTCACGTTCGGGAAACAGTAAAACTGTCGTTGGTCACATCGAATCGAGAGTTGAAAGTACATTCCTTTTCAACGGGGAAAAGCATTCCGTTTCAACGCTAAACAACTAAACTGCCTGCGGGTAACGCTGTTACCTGAACCCTCGCGAAAACGGCAAATTCTGCGAAATACAGTGTTTACTCGATACATGTCCAAAACACCGGTCTAGCCACGGACATATATCGGCTAGGAGATACTATTCTTTGATCCACGCGATCTTTCTCTCCTCGGCGACCAAGGTTTCTCGAGCTTCTAGGCCCGTCACGAGGTGAGGTAGTGGGGATAATTCCGCGACATTTATAGCCCATGTCTCGGCGACATATATAGAGAATTGACTGTACAGTGAATTCTCGATATATGTCAACAACACGGGTCTTGCCAGCCTCTTGTATCCTCCAGAGTATACCCCGCGATAGTGGGAGATAATTCCGCGACATTTATCGTCCAGGCCTTGGCGACATATATCGAGAAATCACTGTAATCACTGCCCACGTGACCGAATACGTTCCCGAGATTATGTCGGAGGTGTTTTTCGTCGCGATCCTTCAAATTTCGACGCTCGAACTTTTCTGGATCGCCGTAGGTGGTCGTGGATCTTCTGTTGCTCGCAGCGGAGCGCGTTAACGGCGCGTGAAATCGCCTGGGCTCCCATCGTTCCCAGAGATCCAAGGTAACCGATTCCCGGGAAATTTGATCCGAGGCCCTCGTGGATCGTGGATCCTCTCTATAATTACCTACATTTTCGACTGGCCCACAAAACCGTCGAGAAAGACCACGCGGTCTTAGACTCTCCGAGTCGAAGAACAACTTACAACTCGCAGACAATCGGTACCACCAACAACTGGTGCAAATGTTTTTCTTCTTCGCAGTTAATTAATTCAGTCAATAACTAGTCTGCGAATGTTGTTGAGAGAAACATTGCCGTCCAGAACTAGCTTAACACGTTCGCTACCACCGTCACGGATAAGTGACGACCGCGACCCCGCAGTTTGCTTAAAGACAGTCAAATCAATTCGATACGGTTCATTGTTCAAAGCCATAGTACACGGCATGATATTGAACGGTTCCATGACTTTCGTGTACTAAATTATTTTACAAAGAATGTGTGTTTCATTTAATGAAACACTTTTCCGACGAAGGCGAGGAACGAAATAAATTCAGGCAGCTGAATTGTTAAGAATTGGGGGAATTAACTGCCATAAACGTGAAAAGATTTGGACACCTTGTCCTATAAAACTGTACCAGAATCGTCAGGAGAAATTTTAACGGAATGTGCCAAGATCACTGATTCATGTAAGATCGAGAGAAATATTGTAGAATCTTCGATGCGAACATGAATTTACGGCGGCCACAGGATTCCCATTTTTATAGGGTATTAACGGTGAAGCGGGTTCGAGGAACAGAGTTGCGAAAGAAATCTGGAGTCAAGGGGTCAAGACTCGCGGCTAAGCTTCGGAGAAGTTTTCGAGAATTTGCTGGAGAGGAGAGACGTTGTTCGAGCGTTCGTGCTCGTTTCTCGAGGAATCTAATGCTCGCTGTAAGACGCTGTAAAACGCCGGCTCGTCGCGTTTTCATCGGCGTGGAAACGTTGTAAAGTATCCGCGAAACGGCCGCCGGAGGAAAGGTTAATCGAATACAGCAACGGCGGAGCTTCCGGGAAGGGAACAGAGTGTCCACATTTGGATAAAATCTGAAAACGCTCGAGGAAGCCCGTAACGAGCGAGTAAAATAGCAGACAAACAATCTAAATGTGAATATCTAAAAAGAAGAATAATAAGAAGAAGAATATCTCAGAAGTGAATGTTTTGTTTCTTAAATAATGCTCCAGAGATCTGAAAAGATGATAGTCAGAGGGAGCAATATCCGGTGAGTACTGGGGGTGCGGTAAAACTTCCCATTGCAATTCTTTGATTTTTTCCTGAGTGAGTATGGGGCCGGGCATCGTCAATTTGCAGTTTTACACCTTTTCTGTGGACTAAACATAGTTCTGAATACAGCCGTTGTAATTGCTGACAATACAATTCAGCAGTAACTGTTTCTCCAGGTTTCAACAACTCAAAGTGAATTATGCCACGACAGTCCCACCAATTCCACAGTAACACCTTTCTAAGTGATAAGCTAGGTTTAGAGGTTGATATTGCGGTTTGATTTGCAGAAAGCCATTGTTTGGAACGGTTTATGTTATCATAAAGAATCCATTTTTCATCTCCGATAACGATTCTGCTAAGAAATGGATCTCTACGAAATCTGGATAGCAATGAAGTGCAAATTGATCGACGAATATTCTCGTTAGTCTCAGATAATTGATGCGGTACCCATATACCTTGCCTATATGCCTTTCCCATTTCGTGTAGGCGCCTTTGTATAGTTGACCATGTGGACCCAAGGCTTCTCGATAATTCTTGTATACTTAATTTTGGATCAGCTTCCACTAGAGATTTTAGGGTGTCATGATCAAATTCAACTGGTCGTCCGCTTCGAGGCCTGTCAGAGAGATCATAATCACCAGCAGCAAACCTCCAGAACCAACGTTGACCTTCAATACATCTCCATAAACATCGCAAATTTTCTTTGTTGTTACCGTTGCATTAAATCCCGCATGAAAATGAAAAATTATGCAATAACGAGTACGATCCTCGGAAGGTACGGACGCCGCCATTTTATTACAGGGTTGTAAAAGAAAAATTATACTGTTTAGAATATTTTGAACACGTGTTTCCTCTTCAACGATCGGTACAGAACTAAAGGCAAAACAAATTCTTTGCAAATAATTGACCCCTAATAACAGAGATATCCCATGAATATCAAAAAATCCCGAGGTTTTCAATCGTCGAAACACGCCGGGTTTCCCCGCGGATCGGAGCCGCGGGTACACCGGTAATGCAGCGATGCACTGAGGCGGGTAGCCGGTTGTTGGATCAATACCCGGCAAGCTGGCGGCCCTTTTCGTGGCCTGGCCTGGCCTGGCCTGGCTTCGCCTGGCCCTCTCTCGATTCGAGCAACAAGTTCTCCGGGGCTCTCCGGTTCTAACGGGTGTCACTCGACACAATCGATCCCTCTGTCGCTTCTCTCCCTGAAACCGGAGGATCACACCCCTCCGGTCCAATTAACATGTCCCGTCCACCCTCCGACGACAGATCTTTTGTCCCCGTCTAATTAGGAGGACCGCGGACTCGTTCAAATTAACCGCAACTTGTCGCCCGCTCGTCCGAGGTCCGCTCGACATCATCGACACTTATAGTCGACTTCTGTCAGCCTACGATGACGAAGATCCGAACGACATCGCTGACCAATTCTACAGCGGAGATTGCAGCGTCCTTCACGACTCTTAGAAGTTCATACTCTCTACCATTGTGTGTGGAAGTGTACACCGAAATGGACGTAGTTTGCGGAGGGGGAGGTCTTTTTGACCTGCGGTTTATTAACCCTTTGCACTCGGCGCTGTTTTCAATCTGAAACTAAATTTTTCTTCCGTCTTAGAATATTTTCATTTTATTCATACGAAACTGATACGATTTCTACATATAATATTGAAATGTTTAGTAATCTATTAAATACAAATTTTGTAATGTAACAAATACTTTGTAATATTTTTTTGTAATTTCTTTGAAATAATGCCACAACAATTTCTAGTGGTGCTTCAGAGTCACCACTCGAGTGCAAAGGGTTAAACTTCGAGCACCGCCATTTTTCCGCGCTAAAGGGCCTGCAGAGGAATTAGGTAAACCTTCAGTCCGAGCCAGCCTACCGAGCTAGTCACAGCTCTCACAGTTTTTCTAACTGTCACTGGGTATATTTCAATGTAATAGTTATAAAGTGTAATATTGTGGTATATGCGAACAGTGTTAATTCACAACTAATAGACGTTTATCCCATTGTGCGGTGGAGTTCAGATAAACACTGAACACATAAAGTTGTATTTGATCTCCTAACCTCGTTATCCTAACATTGTGAATGCTGTGTCTTCTATAAATGAGAGAAATAGAGTGAATTCTCGATATATTTCACTCAATATTTGTTCTCGATATATGTGTTATGTTTACACTTCTTGGCGCCCGAGGTCCGCGAAATATTCTGCGGTAGTAGGGATAATCCTGCGACATTTATCACCACATCTTGGCGACATATATAGAGAAATCACTGTATTTGTCTCGATATTAACGGTCCAGAAGTATTTCAGGTTTACTTACCGCTGTGTCCAAGCTATTTTTCGTACGAAGAGGAATTATGTGCTAAAGATTTTTATGTCAACGTCTAGAATTCGATTACTTTGACCTTGTGGAAATTTTCCGAGTTCATATTCGACACTTAACGTGCTAGCAACGCTCTTCGTGGAGCCACTACGAATCAAACCAAACGGCACCATCGAAATTTTAATTGCAGCGATCACAGATAGATTACGGTGTACTTAACACTTTTAGAGGAGCCAATAGTCTCGAAAGAGCCGAACGACACCGCCGAAATTGTTTAATGGCAGCAAACACCGCACCACATTACGGTGTACTTAACACTTTTTGAGGTGTCGACGGTTTCCAAAGAACCAAACGACGCCATTAAAATTTTCTTGCATCGACCGCAGCCAGATTACCGTGCGGCCAACACTTTTTCGAGATCCGGCGAAACGCCACTTATAAATCGAGGGTTATAAACGGCGAGATTCCTCCTCGCAGAGCAACGACCACGTGTCCTCGGCTGTTTGATAGGTTTTTTTCTGAGAATCCCGACATCGATATCCCGTGGTTGCGTCGGTGGAACATTAAATTAACAGCTCCATAAATCGGCAAGTTTGCGCTAGGCGGCAGAAAGGCGCGAGACTGCTGGGTCCGCTTGCTATTTGTCAATAGGCGCGTAAAAAAGGAACGACTGTCTCCTTCTCTGATTCTCTTTCTCTCCGGTTGCAGCGTTTAGCAACCCTCGGCGTTACGACCGGGAAACGGTGCAATGCATCTAAGGCGGCGAGTACGATGCAATTTATATTAATACAGGCGCGCTACTCGGGCATGATCGCGCGGCAGTCGGGCCCTGAGCTTTCTAACTGTGGTTGCGACATCGTTCGCGCGGCGCAGCGTTTTTGCGCGCTCATGGCAACGCTCATGGGAATCGGCTCCGAACACCGACATCGCCTCCGCCTCCGCGTCCACCTTCTCGTTAACCGGCACACTTTATGCCGAGCGCACAATGCGAAACCTTTTTCACTTTTTCTAGTTCGACATATACGCCCACGCGACCAGATACCGAGCCAATCCGCGGAGAGTACTGCACGCAACCTTTTTCGCGAACACTATCGGACGACTGTATCGTTGCCCGGGAACCTGATCGCGCCGATTATACGTACACGTTCCGAACAGTTCGCGATAACCGCGATAATCTTCCGAACGATTCATGGTTGGCCCGAGCGGTTAACGCGTTGAATGGCCGCGCGAATATTGTGCGCAAGTTTCATTTGTTTCGGATTATCAAGTTCTCACCTTGCATTATAATCTGGTTTAATTACGGCGGTGATAAATTGATGCGCAACGCTGTTCGTTTTATGATAATCGTTCTCGAGGAAGACAATGATACCGGTGACCGCTATGTTAAGGCGCTATTGTTCGAGAAATTTGCGAGAAATTCTCGAGGAGGCGAGAGTCAGGGGTTAAACAACATTAGCGACGTTATGCATTGCCTACGCGTGGTGTGATGCATAGTTATTGAAACCTGCCGGCTTTCACTTTTTCCGAGGCGAGGAAAAGTTCTGATCCGACGAACGAAACGTGCTGGGTTCTGAACCTCGACTCTCCATTGTTTCCGGTACAAGGAACAATTTTTGTTATTGTGGAAGATAAAGAGAACGTTGAGTATAGTCATCAGGAGGTTTGCACTACAGCACACCACTAGCTGCGACCACAGATTTGCGGGGAATTGACTCATCATCGTTCGTCACTAGATCGAGGATGTTTATGCAAAATAAAAATCCTATAACGATTTCATTGCATCGAAAACAGTATTACGATATTATATAGATATTATTAAAATATTACAATATAATATTAAAAAATAAAACGAAGATTACGAGAATATTAGAGAATAATAAAAGAAATAATAGTAGTAATAATAATATTATTATCGTAATGCCACAATGTTTACTATATAAAAACCCACAGTCGTAGATCGATACGGAAGAACCTGTACGGATTTCTGAAACGATCTTTTCGATTTAATTCGTGGAGCGGCATGTTGTAACTGTTCACGCAACACCGTCCTTCGGTGCAGAATCGAGTAGCAGATGAACGTTGGGAGTTACATCATAATTATCCGGGGGGCCGCGCAAGAAGGCGAAAGAAGCGGTCATGAACGCATGACTCCGTGGTTCAAGGTGTGTCGAGGATATTCGGCGCGAGGCTCGTAAACCGGCCCGAAACCGGCAACCTTTACCTTCGCCTCGGTTTGCGCCGGCTGTTCCGCTCGTTTCATTCACGAATTTCACTTTCACGGCCACGGCCACGACCACGCGAATCGCGTCGAGCCGAATCGAGAGGCGAGTCGAGAGAATCGCGATCGCCCCCGCTACGTCCCGAGGAGCACCGGGCGGCTCCGTTCGACCAGGAAAAAAAATAAACGACGCGGGGCCAAGGAGTGACACGGAAGCGAGAGACAGAGAGAAAGAGAATCGGACCTTCGCCTTTCGCGATACTGATCCGAGCTGTGGTAGTGACTCGATTAAGTTTGTCGAGAAGAAACTTGTATCGAGGCGAGGACTGTCCTGTGGGCCGCTGCTCTGGCTCTGCCGGAATTCGGAGCCGCGAAGCCACGCCCACTTAGGACACGCTATGTACACACAGACGGGCGATATAGTCTTCTATAGTATTAACAAACATAGAAACGTAGAAGGTATTAAGAAAAACATACAAGAATTCTTTTCTGGGACACTGCTCTGGCTCCGTGGGAATTCGGAGCAAAGAAGTCACGCCCCTTTAGGATACACTATATGGAGACAAGGGTAATGCAGTCTCATATTGGGAAATATAGAAACGCAGAAGATCGTGACCTATTCTAAACCGCACAAGAACAAAGATTACCCTCGTGAGGCACAGCTTCGGCCCCATTAGAATTCGGAGCTACGAAGCCACGCCCCTTTAGGATACACTATATGGAGACAAGGGTAATGCAGTCTCATATTGGGAAATATAGAAACGCAGAAGATCGTGACCTATTCTAAACCGAACAAGAACAAAGATTACCCTCGTGAGGCACAGCTTCGGCCCCATTAGAATTCGGAGCCACGAAGCCACGCCCATTTAGGATACACTGTGTAGAGGCAAGAGTAGCACAGTCTCATACTGGGAAATATAGAAACGCAGAAGATTATAAGCTGTTCTAAGCCGAACAAGAACAAAGATTACCCTCGTGAGGCACAGCTTCGGCCCCATTAGAATTCGGAGCCACGAAGCCACGCCCATTTAGGATACACTGTGTAGAGGCAAGACTAGCACAGTCTCATACTGGGAAATATAGAAACGCAGAAGATTGTAAGCTGTTCTAAGCCGAACAAGAACAAAGATTACCCTCGTGAGGCACAGTTTCGGTCCCATTAGAATTCGGAGCCACGAAGCCACGCCCATTTAGGATACACTGTATAGAGACAAGAGTAACACAGTCTCATACTGGGAAATATAGAATCGCAGAAGATTGTAAGCTGTTCTAAGCCGAACAAGAACAAAGATTACCCTCGTGAGGCACAGCTTCGGCCCCGTTAGAATTCAGAGCCACGAAGCCACGCCCACTTAGAACAGCGCTACACACAGAGGAGAGTAGTACAGTCTCTGGTGAAGAAATATTAAGCGGAACAAGGGCAAAGACTACAATATAAAGCACTGTTCTGGCTTCATTAGAGTTCGGAGCCGCGAAGCCACGCCTACTTAGGACACGCTATGTACACACAGACAAGCGATATAGCCTTCTATAATATTAAGAAACATAGAAACGTAGCAGGTATTAAGAAAGACATACAAGAATTCTTTTCTGGGACACTGCTCTGGCTCCGTGGGAATTCGGAGCAAAGAAGTCACGCCCCTTTAGGATACACTGCAAGGAGACAAGAGTAATGCATTCTCATATTGGGAAATATAGAAACGCAGAAGATTGTCAGCTGTTCTAAGCCAAACAAGAACAAAGATTACCCTCGTGAGGCACAGCTTCGGCCCCGTTAGAATTCAGAGCCACGAAGCCACGCCCACTTAGAACAGCGCTACACACAGAGGAGAGTAGTACAGTCTCTGGTGAAGAAATATTAAGCTGAACAAGGGCAAAGACTACAATATAAAGCACTGTTCTGGCTTCATTAGAGTTCGGAGCCGCGAAGCCACGCCTATTTAGGACACGCTATGTACACACAGACAGGCGATATAGTCTTCTATAGTATTAACAAACATAGAAACGTAGAAGGTATTAAGAAAAACATACAAGAATTCTTTTCTGGGACACAGCTCTGGCTCCGTGGGAATTCGGAGCAAAGAAGTCACGCCCCTTTAGGATACACTATATGGAGACAAGAGTAATGCATTCTCATATTGGGAAATATAGAAACGCAGAAGATTGTCAGCTGTTCTAAGCCGAACAAGAACAAAGATTACCCTCGTGAGGCACAGCTTCGGCTCCATTAGAATTCGGAGCCACGAAGCCACGCCCATTTAGGATACACTGTATAGAGACAAGAGTAACACAGTCTCATACTGGGAAATATAGAAACGCAGAAGATTGTCAGCTGTTCTAAACCGAACAAGAACAAAGATTACCCTCGTGAGGCACAGCTTTGGCCCCGTTAGAATTCGGAGCCACGAAGCCACGCCCCCTTAGAGCACCGCTGTACACAGGAGAGTAATATAGTGTCTGATGAAGAGATATAAGCACGTAGGAGATTGTAATATGCTTTAAGCTGAACAAGGGCAAAGACTATACTATAAAGCACTGTTCTGGCTTTATTAGGGTTCGGTGCAGAGAAGCCACGCCCACTTAAGGACCTCTACAATGAAGTGGGGACGATCCAGTGGTGTACATCTAAAATGAACGAACGTACCGCCGTGACCAAGTACCGTGCTCTATCACAGAAGCCTTGGAGAACTGGAATAACGTCCGAGAGAACCCGGCTGACCGACAAACGCTACTCTCGCCGCAACGAGCGTAAAAGGTTTCGTCGACGCCGGTCCAATAATAGAAGTGACTTAATTGCACGCGTTCGCTCGCTGCAATCGAAGTATAGTCGTGGCAGCTTATCAACCGCGACATCTGATCGCTCGTTTCGCGGTCTTCCTCGCGGCTTGCCGGTGTTTAGGCATCGATCGCGTGCCAGGTGTGCTCCTCCGGGAGCACTCCTTGCCCTATGGGGCAAACCATCCTTCGGCAGTCAATCCTTCTCTGTACCTTCTATTTCAACCCTCTGAATCTCTCTTCAAAACTGTCGAAATCGCTGCATTCTTGGATAATTGTCAATTAAATTCGCATTCATTGAAACTATGAATGTCGTCTGAACGTTGTAGAACATCTCGAGAATTAACGTAAATGTTAAGGGAACTTTCAAAAGTCCCCGTACCCGGCCCGGTTCGGAGATAACAGCCGGCTCCGTTTCGAAAAAAAAAAGCTATCGGCGCTGTCCGAATCGAGTAGAATTCGATTCTCTGTTTCTCTCGTTATCTCGGACGCATTCGAGCCGCGATAACAAGCCTCCGAACGGTCCACGGCCCACAGAAAACGAAGTGAACCGTACCGGAGAGGCCTGGCTGGCGATTACAACACGAAAAACAGGCGGCCGGTCGGGCTCGGGCCGGGCCGGGCCGCAGCGGGAGTCGATTCCCCGACGCAGCCATGAAAATATTACCAGAAGGCCTGCGCCAGAAGGACCGTGCACGCGAACCTTGCAGCGCGCGCTGCGTTTCGAGTGCCTTGTAAATTACACGAGCACCGTTCTCTGCTGCCTTCTCGGCGATCGAGACCGAAAACGATTCCTGGACCGCTGTGTTTCAATTCGGACACCGTGCTGCGAAAACCCGGTGAGTCCAGATTTCCACAATCGTTCGATCTCCACTTCAAACGATCAACAGTACGCAAAAGTAATTTTTGCACATCGAGTGTATGTCAAGAATTTGGGAAATCGCGACTGACCAGCGTTGTGGCTCGTTTTATCATTACACCGCGGATTTTACAGTGAAAATATTTGAAAAAATTTAGAACTATTAAGAGAGGAACGATTACGTTGCAAACGAGGCGAAGAATTTTTATTTTGCAGGTTATTTATCGTTCTACGTGCGAGAGAATTTTCAACGCGTTGAATGCCACGTCACCCATATTTGGGTGACGGAATTACTTATGCAGGTTTTAAAATGAATTTTTACGTTGATATATTCATTGTACCAAACTGGATTAGTTACGAATAAGACTACTCGGTACGATACATTCAATTTTTTTCAATTTTTATTTCATTAAATAACTTGCTTTGATTGTATGGAATTTTTGGGGTTTCTAGTTTGGCGATCGAAGTGTTAACAGAGAATGGTTCGACTATTCGAGAATCAGTATTGTCTCGAATATGAAGCAAGTCGAGTCCGAATATGAAGCAAGTGTCGTTACCGAATATTTCTCGTCGCAAGTGGAAGCGCAAAGAAGTCGGAGTCGGATTTTTACGAACGAGCGAACGTTCTAAGAAGTTTAATTCGCCGGAACGAGACTCGAAATCGATTGTGCCCGTGAAAATGAGAAAGACTCGGGTAAACAAGGTTGCGGCAAAAAGAAACGACGAAGGATAGAGCAATCGAGGAACGCGCGACTGACCTTCTTTATCGCAATCTTCCCGCGAGCGACTGTAATCCTTCACGGGCAAAAACGCCGATCGAAAGGAGGAAAAAACGGCACTGCTTGCCGCGGAACGATCCGACATTAATCACTCTCGCAGACGTTGAATAATCAGCTGATTCCGAGGCGGCGCGCACTCGCTCTGCCTCGGGGACAGTTATGATTATTCACCGAGTCCCCGTTGTTCGTGTGTCAACCGCGGGAAACAATGAAAACGTATTATAGCATCGGGAAAATAGATCGAGATAAAGGAAGAGGAAAACCGTGAGCTCGTTTGATCCCTGTCTGCGATCAATGTATTCGCGGACAGTTACGTTATAAAAATGCATAGCTCGATAAACAGCTCGGAAAACACGTGTCGCTGGCTTATTGCCCGGTAATCGCATAATCGTTATCCAACGAGAGCAAAACGCTCGCTGTCTCTCGCGAGTAACAGCTTCCCCGACGAGGAATTAGTTTTTTTTTTTTGTGACGATACAGAGAATGGAAAATATAGCACTCCAATAACTGAAAAACTAGTGTCGTTTCCTCGGAGAAACATCGATTGGAAAAATCAAAGTTCAAATGATCAAAGTAAAAGTTAGACTAGAAATTGATACCGTGATTTCTCTGTATATGTCGCCGGGGCCTGGATGATAAACATCGCAGAACTATCCCCACTACCGCGGGCTATACTCCGTGAGGAGTCACGAGTGTCAACATGACAACAATGTGTTCACATATATCGGGAATTCACTGTATAAATTAGAAATACATTGACTCGAGAGCAAACATATAAAATCACGTATGGTTTACAAAAATACGTGTAACGTATATTTGCGGAAAAAAGTCATTCGTACCGATTTTTGGAGTTTCTAATGGCGATCCTCGATTTTTCTAGACGATATGAAATTCAATCGTGTACAAGGCCAGTGCAAACGTTCGTGCTCTTGTTGCGTGTAACGAATATTAATAAAACGAGTTGGCTGAGGAGCTGCACTTGTTAATAAAGCGATTGACAAGAGACCAAGGCGCATAAAGAACCGGCGGAGGGAGCGCAGGCGACTAAAAAGGGGAGAAAGAGGAAGAAAGCAATGAAATCGCGGGACATTCGAGACGCAGGGAAGAAAGGGAACAAGTCCGGTTTCGAACGGCGACTGCAAGTGTTCCGGGACCGGGTCCAGGCTCCCCTCGAGCTCGATCTAATTACATTTCGATATAAATCGTGCCCCGGGACCGGTGCCCCTGCCCACTTCCTGTTCGCGAGCACGCAAGCCCCGATGGTGGGGAGCAGCTAGACAAAATACAGAAAGCTCGGAACGCCTTCGGGATGGCAGGTGGCGAACGGAAGTTAGGCGACCGGTTCGGCGAACGTGTACCGGTCGCCGAGAAGCGCGGCAAAGAACCATAATGCGGTTAGCGGGTGACGTTCCTCCTAGGAAACGGCTTGGGTTTAGTGTACCACAGACGAGAACCGTTAGGGTACTAAACTTTTATTGCGAGCCTCCTTTGCATCGGGCCTGACCGCGTTCGTCCCAGGGAAAAGTTGGAAAGGTGCGAGGACTACAACCTGACGCTCACCTGTTCGATCCAGGAGGCTACAAAATCGTTTGATAAAACTTCCGGTGACCCTCCGTCTCTGCGGCGTGTGCCTCAAATGAAACGTTCTTAGATTTTTAACGAGAAAATGGCTGAACAGAGATTTGCAGAAATTGTGTTTTAACGTGTCTGTTAACACGTAATTTTTGACTAGGTTTAGAAATGCATTTTTGTTGCGACATATCCCGATAAACCAAATTTTATTAGGATCTTTAGAATTCAGAAGGGTTAACACAGCATCCCCTATAATACATTTTAAATTCCCAGTATCGGTTTGATTAATTAAATTACACTGATCTTGTGAGAATCTCTGGGAATGATTTTCGGCACTTAACGTGTTAAACATCATTACAGGGAAGGTACAACAAAACTCCCAGTGTGAAAAATTAATTTTTTAATCGTATTACAACTTCTTCGAGAGTATTCCCTTTTAGTGGTCCTAATATCGTCGCGATCTTTCCGAGCGAGCGTAACAGGGCGATAATCGTTCGCATGATTACGTGCACGGTCGACTGATCAACGACTAACGACCAGTGTCTCCGGTTACGTAGGAAAAACCCGGAGAAAAATCACGGCGAACAAGAGAAATCGATAAGAAATCTGGATTCACGGTCGCAAGGATCGCGGCTTGGACTGCGAGATCTCTCGCCGCTACTGTGAATGTAAACAAAAGTAATCCGTAACAAAGCGTATCGACTCCCGAGGTCGACCGCCATTCGCCGACACGCTGAACTTTCGAGATATCGCTCGCTATCGTACGAAGAACATCCACACTGTGTTCACTTCCCAGGCGACGAGGCTAAACATCCGATGTTTGCTCGAGATTTTACCTTCTTTGTGGCTGTCGAGCCTCGTTAACAAATCACGCCTACGAGCATGCTCGTGGATCATCGCTAGCTTTGTGAACACAATTGATCCAAATTTTCTGGAGCAACCAACCCGAGCACCGAGGGAAAAAATTCAATTTTTAGTTAATTTATTTCTTTTATTTTCTGTAGATGTTTAGAATCGATACATCCAATAATTGCAAGAGCAATTGCATTTAAACTATTTCTACGAATTTTTATGATGGAGAGGGCTGGATGGATTATTTAGTTGAGAGGCACAGAATACAAAGGTTTCCTTAAGAAAGCTAATAGGGTTGGGACTGAGAAGAGATTTCAATTTGTAGTCAGTTTATTTCTTTTATTTCCTGTAGATGTTTAGAATTGATAAATTCAATAATTGCAAGAGCAATTGTATTTAAAATATTTCTACGAATTTTTATGATGGAGAGGGCTGGATGGATTATTTAGTTGAGAGGCACAGAATAAAAAGGTTTCCTTAAGAAAGCTAATAGGGTTGGGACTGAGAAGAGATTTCAATTTGTAGTCAGTTTATTTCTTTTATTTCCTGTAGATGTTTAGAACTGATAAATCCAATAATTGCAAGAGCAATTGCATTTAAACTATTTCTACGAATTTTTATGATGGAGAGGGCTGGATGGATTATTTAGTAGAGAGGCACAGAATAAAAAGGTTTCCTTAAGAAAGCTAATAGGGTTGGGACTGAGAAGAGATTTCAATTTGTAGTCAGTTTATTTCTTTTATTTCCTGTAGATGTTTAGAATTGATAAATCCAATAATTGCAAGAGCAATTGCATTTAGACTATTTTTATGATGGAGAACAATGGATGGATTATTTAGCAGAAGAGGCACAAAATAGAAAGGTTTCCCTAGGGAAGCTAATAGTGAGATTGAGAAGAAATTTCAATTTGTAGCCACTTTATTTCTTCTCTTTTCTATAGATGTTTGAATTGGTAAATCTAAAACAAGAAATACATTCAGACTATTTCCATCAATGCTGAAGATGATTTAGTAGAAGGGGCACCAAACAGATGGATCTCGTTAAGGAACAAAAAAGGGTTGGTAAACCGTGGTCCAAGGCGAAATTTGTTGTGGATACGTTCAGGGAAAGCTGGCACGAAGCGTTGCGTTAAGTAGAAACGGCAAACAATAAACAGACGCGTTAGCGGAGTCCTGTTTAGCGGGGCGTGTGTACACAGAGAATATTCAAAGTCGCTCGAGGCAAGTTCAATAACAGCTCTAACGTGTACCTCGCGCCCTTCCCAGCACATTTTAATGCGTTCGACACGCGAGAGTCTACACCTGTTGTACCGTTTTCGAGAAAATCGGCATCGACGAGCATGTTTGTCACGCGTACAGTACTGTTTGGAGCGAGTGCAGAAGGCGAGCCATGCGCGAACACGTTGCCAAGTTCTAGAACATGATTTCCGAAACGTGCGAGGAATCCTTTTCCATTGGACTGTGTCGATCGCGGGTGAGGAAGATCGAACGAGCACTTTCTATTTACTCGGTGCACTGATTGGATCTAAACTGGTTGCTAATTTCCTACCGGAGAAACACAATTTATAGTTACACATCGATAACAACTAGGGTAAGGGTCCCCATTACTCTGGGGGTACCAATTACTGAGGCTATATTAATTACACTTATTTTTACAGCATAATGAATATTGAAAAAGAGATATATACTCTTAACTAATTTTAATGAAAAAATGTAGTATCTCTTCCTTAATATTCATCATGCTTTACGAACAAGTCTAATTACCAGACTGCGGATTTTATGCATTTATGATAAAAATGTGTGGGTGACGTTTCAAACGGTAGGAAGATTAATAGAATTTAAGACTATTCATACATTGCATACTTCTTATTAAAACTATTAAAGAGAAAAACAAATTCCTGTTTCGTTCTTGTGCCTCGCAGTTGACGCAAGCTATTTTTATTTTGCATAAAGATCCGCAGTCTAATAATTAATATACGCACAGTATTTGGTGCTACAGTAATTGGGTCCCTGAACCTAAACAGATATTTTGATTTAGATGAAGTGAAGAGCACGTTTAGCAAACTCTGTGTATGCAACTTTCTACGACGAGGTCGAAACGATGCTGCAGTGCAAGGGGTTTAGAGTAATAGACTGTAAATAAAAGGCTACAGAGAAGGTTCGAGGAACGAATGCTGGGTCTAGCGTGATAAGTTCGCGTAGGGCGAGGGCCAGACGAAGGGAACGAGGAGAGACGGAGAGAGGGAGAGAGAGGGAGAGAGAGGGAGAGAGAGGGAGAGGGGGGAGAGGGGGGAGAGAGAGGGTCACGTGAAAGAGGAGGCGAAGCGAGACAGAGGGAGAGTGAGAGAAAGGGAGGAAAAGAGAGAAAGGGAGAGGGGGCTGAAGGGAAACGGAGCGAGTTGGCAGCATCTACGAACCTATAAACACGCCGCGCACACAGATCGAACGCAGCCACGGTTGCCGGTCTCGTAATCGCGGTACAACGACCCCTGGCCTGCGTCGAACGCGCCTTCCTTCGCGCTAATTACGATGCTCCGTCGCGTGTCTCGCTCGCCTCGAAAAATCTCAAGGCTCCTCTCCTCGTTTTCCCAAAAATCCCGAACGGTGGCAATCAATTTCGTCCCCGTTCGACACAGGTGGCTCCTCCCGACGAGACCGGCCGAAATGCATCGGCGACAAAACCGGGCTCGCGAGAACAAGGCTCCAATCCTTTCTCAAAAACAACCAGGACAATTATACCGTTCCACTGAAATGCGACCATTTTTATTATTTTTTTTTTTTTTTTTTTTTGTAACCAGTGAAACGGCACAGGTAAGCGTGTATTTTATCAAGGATATGTACAAATACAGACTGTTCATACAGTGCGCACGGATCGATAGGTGATTCTATGTGGAAAACTGAGTTAAACATGTAGAATTAGGTTTTTCTATAGAAGTGTTCGTTTTCGAGAAAATCGGGTTCGAAAGTGCGTCGAACGCGCATGCATTAGTACACGCGAGAAGTGAAAACGGTGAGTCATGATCAGACAGACTGTTCGTCTAGCACGTGTGTCTCGCCAGTTTTCGAATTCGATTTCTTCGAGAACGGAACAGCTCGTGTAAACAAAACTGGTTGCATATTTTAGGCTTGTCCTCGTCACGCAGAATTTCAGATTGCGTTAAAAGGAAGAGGTGAGCATGTTGTTTCGATGATTTTCTGAACTTCAAACGGAGCAGAGGATTCTACCTCTTTCTTTCTATGTTGTAAAGATTTTCTATAATGGATTCTCCCTGACTACAAGTATTTCTAATCCAATATGAACTAGACACAACGCAAGCAGTAACAGACACGGTTCCAACACCTATTGCGTCGGTTCTCACACAAGCATCTTAAACTCGACCCAATTGTCCAAGGTGTTGTTCTTGGTACTGGTGGGGGTCAAGGCTGGTGCTCCAAAAGTAAAATATTCAAACTGCTGCACGCTGAAGATACTCCTACAGTCTAATCTTTATTTAGAATCCTATTAACACCTTGACTGCCAAACTGGAGACCTCAAAAATTGCATAAACTTAAAGCACGTTATTTAATGAAATAAAAATTGAAAAAAATTAAATGTATGATATTTAGTCCTCCAACTTTCTTGCATTTTACAGATTCCAATCAAATTTGGTGCAATGAATATATTAACATAAAAATTCACTTTAAAACCTGGACGAATAATTCCGTCACCCATATATGGGTGACAAGGCAGTGAACGTGTTAAAGCAGAAGACAAGTTAAAATACTTGAGGAACAACGATACGAGGGTGGTCTGAAAAGTTTCCGACCTCAACATGAAGATGGCAGTATTCGTCGACAAAAATACTGGAGCGTGTTTGTGCATGCTTTGACAGGTATTCACCAAAATTTCAACCATTTCGGACGCTCAGCTATTGTTCAACAGTCGTTTGAGTAAGTTGCTGCGAGTGTTTTTGTGAAAATGGAAAAACTCGAGTATCGAGCTGTGATTAAATATTTACTTTTTAAAGGCAATACGCCTACGCAAATCAAAGAAGAGTTAGGCGCTGTATACGGGAACTCTGCACCATCATTTACCACCATGAAATTTTGGGCAGCTGAATTAAAAAATGGCCGTACCACCTTGGGTGACGATGAACGCTCGGGACGCCCAAAAACTGCAACCAGTGACGATAACATCGCTAAAATTCACCAAATGGTGCTAGACAACCGTCGAATTAAAGTTAGAGAGATAGAAGAGGCCATGAATATATCCAAAGAACGTGTTTGTCACATATTGAATGAAGATTTAGGCATGCGAAAGCTGTCTGCGCGTTGGGTGCCGCGTTCGCTCACGTTGGATCAGAAACGTGTTCGAATGAACATTTCGATCGCTCTTTTGGCGCAATTTAGGCGCAATAAATCAGAGTTTTGGCGCCGGCTAATTAAAGTTGATGAAACTTGGATACACCGTTACACTCCCGAATCAAAAATGCAGTCAAAACAGTGGACTGCTTATGGAGAATCGGCGCCAAAAAAGGCATAGGCTGTTCCTTCGGCTGGGAAAGTGATGGCGACTGTTTTCTGGGACATTCGTGGAGTTATCTTTATTGATTATCTTCAAAAAGGGAAAACCATTACAGGAGCATACTACGGATCATTACTTGACAGGCTGAAGGCAGAAATTGCGGAAAAACGGCCATGTTTGCAGAAAAAAAAAAATCTTGTTCCACCAAGACAATGCGCCGTCTGACACCTCAACGATTGCCATGGCAAAAATCCACGAATTACGGTTTGAACTGCTTGATCGCCCACCTTACTCACCAGATCTAGCTCCAAGCGACTTCTTTTTGTTCCCCAAGTTAAAAGTTGCACTCGGAGGACAGAGATTTTCATCAAATGAGGAAGCCATCACCTTTGTAAATAGCTATTTTGCAGAGAAAGATGGCAAGTACTATTTAGACGGGCTGGAGAGATGGGAGCATCGCTGGAAGAAGTGTATAGACTTACAAGTTGACTATGTAGAGAAATAAAAATAATTTTGAGGAAAAAATGCCTTATATCTTTGTTAGGTCGGAAACTTTTCAGACCACCCTCCTATACTATTTTGAAAGAGTTCAAATGATTAAAGAATTAAATCCGGCTCTCGTCTCTAGATTCAACTCTTACATCTTCTTATGGTATTATACAATTATTATCATCCACCGAAGGTGGGTAGCAATGTACAAACATTCCCGTCGAGCTTTCCAGCCTAATGCGACAAGATACGTACTGTAGGAAAAATGATTCGGATCGAGTACGAGATAATTGACCAGACCACGAGATAGAGTGTTCTAGAGCCTAGAAGTTGAAACGTGGTAATAGTTCGCGGATCGGAGCCCTAGTGGAGCTAGCGGCACCGCGGCCCGAGTCTCCATCATCAGTCCTGTTCCGCCTCTTGGTCCTGGTCCGTGTCCGGGCTCCTTCAGGCGTTCCACGAACCGCCGCGGAACACGTCCAGAACCGTATGCACGTCCACACATAGGTTACGTTGGGAAGCATGCACATATCGCATCGTATCGCGCATAGATATACATACGGTATACATCGTTCTCACTCACCTGTCGGAACTCTCGGAGCTGTCGTATCGATCGGCGCACCGTTTCTTGCCGCAGGGCCCGACCAGGGTGTCCTCGGCGGTCCTAACCTGTCCCTTGAAAGGGCTGCCCTGATGATGCCTGGCGGCCATGCCGTTCGCTGTAACACCACCAGCCGCTGCACCAGAACAAGCAGAAACAGCGGCAGCAGCAGCAGCACCATCACTACTACCACTACTACCACCACCATCACCACTAGCATCACTAGCGATCCCGTCCGTGCTACGAGCGGCGTCCAGCTCTTCGTGATCGGCGCGCACCCAACCACCACCACCACCGTTGTTGTTGTCGGCCACGACGATTTCCTGCTGTTGTTTGCCGGTCGTCTTCTTGTTGTTCTCTTTTCTGGCGGCGAGGCGGGACAGCTTCCTGTCCGAGTCCTCGGAATCGTCGTCGTTGTCGTTGTCACCGTCGTCCTCGTCCTCGTCGTCGGTGCGACGATTCGTCTCGAGGAACACGGCTGGCCTCGAGCGTCGACCGACGGCCGAAGAGGAGGCGGCGGCATTGTCAACGCGCGACAAACCACCGCCGCCGCCACCCTCGGCACCACCGTTCTTCTTATTGTTGTGATTCCCGTTACTGTTACAAATCTCCTCGATGCTCTTCTTCTTCGTAGTTGTCACCGTTGCGATCTTCTTCTCGACACGAACACTCGCGCGACACTTCTTCGAAACACTGTCCAACCCGTCCAACGATCTATCTTCGTCCTCCTCCTCCTCCTCCTCTTCGTCATTGTCGTCGTCGTAGTCGTAGTCGTCGTCGTCGTCGTCGTCATCTTCGTCCTCGTCCTCGTCCTCTTCCTCCGCCGCGTCTACCTCGTAATCGTCACGCATCGGTGATACAAACTGCAGAACCCGCGTCGTTGACGTCGACGTCGTCGTATCCGCACAAGTCAGTTGAACACTCTCGATTTTACTAACGCGCTGGCCGCTCACGTCCAACAACACCGCCTCGTCATGCTCCCCGTTCTCGTTGGTGCTCGACTCGCAACGATGATAATGATTGTTGTTGATGTTGTTGTTGTTGTTGTTGTTGTTGGTCGGGTGACGACGAGGAGCGTACGCGTGACAATTACGACGGGGAGGTCGGTGCTGATGAGGTTGAGGCTGCGGCTGATGCTGACGGTGATGATGAGGATGACTCTCGAGCGACGGAGCGTCTTCGTGGTTGCGTCTCGCGGTGTCCTGACCCGTGCTCGGGGACGTTGTCGCCGACTGTACCTCCTGACGTTTGTGTCGGTTCCGGGTTAAACGGGAATCACCGTCCCCGAGGTCGGTGGCCGCGTCTTCCGCGGACGGACCGTCTGCCATCTTGTAAACGAACACACTACTGTCTGGCAGAGGCCCTATGGCACGAGCACGGGCCGCGCCACCGCTAGCTCGCTTCTACGGCCCGGCACGGCTCACTTAACCCCTCTTTTCTTCACCGTACAAAACCACCGCCACCTCTCGCCGACGGCTACCCACTGACGACTACCCCCACCACGAGAGACGTCGACGCCTGCCCTGCCAGCCGAGCCCTCGCGAACAACCTCGAGACGCGACGACCGGTGCCGACCGCGCACGAACACACTCCCACTCCGAGCGCTCGACTGAACTCGCCCGACCTCTGCCGATCGACTCGCGAACCCGATCCGCGCCGCGGGAACATTCAAATCGGCGATTCTTACCGCTGTTAACCGTTTGCAGTCGAGTGGTGACTCTGAAGCACCACTAGAAATTATTGTGGCATTGTTTCAAAGAAATTGCAACAAATATTACAAAATATTTGTTACATTACAAAATTTGTATTTAATAGATCACTAAACATTGAAATATTATATGTGGAAATCGGATCAGTTTCGTATGAATAAAATTAAAATATTCCAAGACGGAAGAAAAATTTAGTTTTAGAATAAAAATAGCGCCGAGTGCAAAGGGCTAACACTGGAACTACCACACCAGTCAAGATGACTGGTTTGTGACCACTTTATTTTAAAATTCCTACTTGATGTTATATTTTTTCTCCGCAATGATGTAATGACTTTTGCAGGGATAGCTAAAGGAATAATATAATAAACTTTAATTTTGTTTTATTCATTTAAAATAAAAGTAATTTTTTATCATGGCTACTTATACCGGTACCAGTCAATTTGACTGGTGGGAACTTATTGAACCGTATAGTATGAAGGGAAGGACCATAACAACCGACCATTTTTTTACAAGCTTGTCGCTGGCATATAAATTATTAGCCAAAAGAACCACACTGGTTGGCACAATACGCGGGAACAAAGGAGAACTCGCAAAAATTTGTAAAACGAAGAAGAATACCATGGCTCTCTTTTCGTCGCTGCTGTATCGATCAAATGAGATTACACTCACAATTTATAAAAGTAAGCCGAAGAAGAAAGTTTTTATCCTGAGCTCGAAACATAAAACCATCAAAATTGGAAAAAGCGAAAAGGGCCTACCTGAAACGGTCGAAATTTATAATAAAACAAAATTTGGGGTAGATATAGTAGACCAAATGGCAAAAAAATATAGCGTGAAGTCGGGATGAAGAAGATGGTCACTTGAAGATTTTTTTTAATATTTTAGATTTAGCTGGCATAAATGCCTGGATTTTATATAAGGAAACCACAGATGAGCAGATATCCAGAAAAGATTTTATGTTTCAATTAGCAAATGAACTTGCCGCTGACTATGAAAAATCACGGATAGCACAAAGAGCATCTGAGATCCAAAGTACGTCAAAGAAGTCACCTTATTCACGCAAATGGTGTCGGATAGGGTACTGTAATAATAATAAGACTACCACCATTTGCAATCTTTGTAAACAATATGTATGTGGAAAATGCACCCAGAAGAAACTTTACGTTTGTAAGAACTGTGACGAATGATAATTTTTGTACCTAATAATTTAAGTTATATTTGTATTTTATTTATTCTATTACGTTTATTATTATTATTATATTATTATATTATTATATTATTATATTATACTTCTTATATTTACCAATGGAAATTTATTTTAATATTCTTGTTACCAAAGATTTTGGTACTAAATATTCTTCATTATTGTACTTATTGTTATTAATATAGTTGTTATTATATAGTTTTTATGATCTCAGAACATGCAGTTCCTTTTGTAAGATAATAATAAATCAATAAATATAAAAATATTCTACTATTACGTATTTTTTAAAGACCAGTCATTTTGACTGGTTTTGGTAGAGATAGCTACGTCTCAACTGTCGGTAGTTTTAGTTTTAAGTCATTTTTTAGTACTAACTTGAAGTTGTACACGTAATTACGGGCAACAAAAAATAAGTGACAAATGGACTTAGGCCACTTACTATATAAACGGCTCTTTAAATGGTATATAGAACACACTGTGCTGAGTAAAAAAAAGCCTCAGTAAACATATGTCAAAAGGTGAACCGTTTCTGAGATGTGAACATTATTGTTTGCTAGCATTATGATCAACTTACTGCTTTTATTATGATGCTTACTTTAGTGTTTACAAACTGCGTTCTGAATGTCCTCATTCAAGTGTCGATAGTAGATTTCATCCGGAATCAGTCAGTTCTGTAGCGGAAAATCATGACAAGTGGAAAATTTTCTATAAATATCAAAATTCCAGTAGTAAAGGAATCATGATGTCAGCAAACAAAAATGTCTATATCTCAGAAACGGTTGACCTTTCAACCTATGTTTACTAAGGCTTTTTTACTCAGTACAGTGTATCCTATATACCATATAAATATTGAATGCTTTTTTTTAACACCCTGCATACGGGTGAAAAGATTCAGAAATTTTTGAGTTTTCAGTACGAAAATACAGTCAAACCTGTTTTTGAGCGGTAGATAGGGACCGCATAAAAGAAACCGCACAAAAAAAAATATTAAGAAACTTCATAAATAGCTATAGCAAATAATTTTTTAAAACATATTAAAGAAAATTTTTTATGCGATGGGGAGTGGCCGCATAAAAAAAGGCTCACTTGGAAAATATGTCAAAGATTTACGAAATAGCGAGAAAGTGCTTTCCAAACGAAATAAATAATTAAATTACACATGGAAACATTTAAAGAAAATTGAATTTCTCATTTTAAACATGGAGAAATTTTCAAAATGCACATAATTCAATACTACTCGTCGTAGTCCAAAACGCGCATCTTCTTGTGATGAGAACGTTACAAGAGTATTATTACACAAAATAAATCGCATAAAAAAAAATCGCATAGGGAAGGACCGCACAAAAACAGGTTTGACTGTATACTCTACCGCGGCTGTTAATGTTGGATCTAATTATGTTTTCCAAATAGATTAGGAGAAACAATTCTTAAGAATAATTACTTTGATCTATAATCACTAGGCAGTTGATCTTTATGCTAAATAAAAATATTCTGCCTGAATTGCAATAAACCGGAGTGAAATGGAAATTTATTTTCTTTCTGAATATGTTTAATAGATTGAACATAACATTTGTATGCTTTTAAATTAAACTTTTGTCATAAACGAATAAAATTCGCTGTCTACTAATCACTTTAGAGCGAGCTGGAATAAATTAAAAATATTGCCGATTCATGACGTGAATAGCCGCGTGTTGAAGAGATTATCCCACAACAAATGATACCGTTCAGTTTTGATTAACTTCATTCTATATCTGTTTCCTCGTACTTTTATTATTTTATTTACCTCGCGTTTTTATATTCTGTTACATACTGTTGAAACAAGGTTTATCTCAGGACACGACAGAACCTCGTGTTTTTATCATTCTGTTACATGCAGTTAAAACAATGTTTATCTCAGGACAGGAATGCAAGGCGTAATAAACAATGCTCACGAAAGCGCGGGAACAAGCCGCAAAGCTGGTAACAACTAAGACCAGCGACAAACAAAATGATTTGTCTTTTAGAAAACTGTTTTTTCTTGTTTTGTCGCTGCGGCTTGTCCAGACACTTTCGCGCGCGTCTCCTTTCAAGTGCACCAGGACTTGTTGAATCCAAACTTTCGTTTATTTAGACGAAATCAACATTTTTCTGCGACATTCCGAACAAGCGTTTCGCTACTATAATACTGTTGAACGAATCGCTGAACCACGAGCACCATAGGATCCATTCACGCCCTGGAATGTAATCCCGAAACGAAAAGCGAACCGTTCGCGTATCGCGCGAATACAATGGACGAGTACCGATTAATGTTAACGCGATACGGCACTCCATCGAGCATAGATCGTTTCGGAATCCTCGCGATCTCCGTTCATTTTTCTCGATATCGAGAATCAGCGTCGCAAGACCGCGTCAAATCTAGACTCTCTCGAAAGACTCGAGTCGACGTTATCCTGCGAATGTGCGATCGTTTTATCGACTTTGTCAGTAGATCCTTCGACGATTTTTTGGAATGTGCGGTGCACGGAAACGCGTTGCTGTAGAAAAATGGGGAGAAAGAAGTACACAACGTCGAGTGCCGTTTTCCAGCTGGTCAGAGATAGGCACGAGGCAGGCACTTTACATATATACTTTCCAGCGATCGCAGTTCTCGCTCGCGCGCAATCCTTCCGGCGAATAGGACGCGTCAGAATAATCCTACTGCTATTACGAGTAGTTGTACGCTAATCCTCAAGTTCCCCTCATTTTCTACACCGATCGAGTATAAGCCCGATCGTAGGTCCCTAATGTAAGCTTCGATTCGAATTTCTAGCCTGCGGACCTCGCGGCAGAACATTGTCTGCAACAGCCTGGTACAAACTGCTATCTTTCTCGCTTAAAATAATATACAATCGTTTCACGTTTCACCGAGTCGTTCTCCTCTCAAGACCCGCAGCCTGGAGATCGTTATGCTCGACGATCGTTCGCGTCGATGTAAATAAACTTCACGCGAACCGACGTTTCGATGACAATGTTCGCGCAATTATTGTCATAAAAGATACGTAGAGTTTCGTGTGATAGGTATACCGGTATGTACAAAGTCTACAGCTTCAGCGACGATCACATTAACACGGGAACTCGATCTTTCAACAACGTAACAGTTTCCGTAACACTTGCTCGAGAAACCTCGGACCTCGAGGACGACGCTCTCTACCGACGTGTATAAAAGACTATGCGTGTAAAAATCTGGTGGCAAACGAACGATCGCCGTCCACGGTCGCCGCGTTCTCGATCCACAATTTCCAAGAAGCGAAAGCAGAAATCGTTCCCGTCGACGGAATGTTTCGAAGCTTTTCCCGCAAGCTTCGTCCGTTATCGACCGTCGTCGATTTTCCTCTGCTTTTGGTTCATGCATGCGTCCGATGCTTATCGAGTAAAAAGTTCGTATGTACACTAACAATCGTCCGTTCCGACTCTCGACGGTCGTGAAGAATCATTATACTTTCGCTCGACCGCGCGAACGGTCGGTAGTCTGCTTGATAAATGTCACCGGAGTTCTCTCGGGCCCTGCACGAGGGAATCGCGTCCCCGAATCTTGACGAAACTCTGGTAAGATGTGGATCTTGCAAAAATGTCCGACGCGTGTTTTTGGTCGGACATTTTTCGTATTGAAAAGAGGCGAACTCGAAAATTTTGTTACACCGTGAAGATCTAAGGCCACCGTTTTACAGAAGACGTCGACACATTTCAATTCCGATAACTAGACTGCGGATTTCATGCATTTGTGATAAAAATAATTAGGCCGAGTGCAGAACAGTAAAAATATTTTAGGAATATAAAAATACTGTCTGTATCGCTTTCAACTCTTTACAATTATTTAGAAAATCCCTGAAAATAATTTGCATGAAAGTCCGCAGTTCAGTGATAACTTTTCCAGAATGGCGGGGAGAACAGATTACTTTGTACAGTTTTCATAGATTGGTTAAAGTTACATACAACATATGAAAGTGTCATCGAAATCGTGGAAGCTTGCTATGAGCTACAAACGATTGAAGATCTCCGTTTTCGTTCTAGATCTGATCTTCATGATTTTCAATCACGTGTGCAGCTCAGATTGGTCGATGATATTTTCAGCATGGATATAACTGACACGAGTCTATACGCAATGAATTGTGCACATCTTCATCACAGGTTCAGATGAAAAGAAGCTGTACAAGAGACGACCAACCACAGTCTTATTACAGTTTTCAAAGTGAATATTGATTAACGTTACACGAGTCACTGTACGCGTCGAATATTTTTTCAAGAACCACGTCCCACCAAAGTTTCGTTAAGGAGTCGTCACTCGGAGACGTTCCCGCATCGAATCATTTCCAGAAGGCAGTTAGGCCTCGAAGAAGAACCACCGGCAGGTTTGCTAGAGCCGATCGCTGTCGATCTTGTCTTCCCGATCGCTGGCAGCCATCGACTGTCGCGAGGTCGTCGCCATTTCCGCCAGCAACAGCTCTTCCGTATCCGGTGCGCTCCTCGACTGTCCTCCCAGTAGATTCGTCTGTCCGCTGGTGCTCCTAGCCAGCCTCCTCAGCATGTTTTCTCTCTTCTGCTTCTCCTTCTCCGTCTGCAGCTTCGTGAACTCGTCGTCCGAATTTAGGCTGGCGGAGGACGAGCTCTGCGTGCTGATCAGATCGTCGACTATCACGCTGCCAGGATAACTCAAAGTCGGGTCGTATGTCACGCTGGATCGTGCCGATTGCGTTGTCCTTTGATTCCTGGAATTTGACCAATTTCACTCCTGGGGGATCATCTCGAAAGTCTCTGGACAGGAGATTCTAAATTACTGTGCTCAGCGACAGCGGGGACTTTTGTAGATCGCTTTTAAGCTACTTATGTCTGGACTCTAACAAATCTAATTTTCCCCATCTTCTTTCTCCTCGTCTCCATCGCTTCCTAATTGCTGCTCCAAACGCGTGATTTAACACGTCGACTGCCGCGTGAATTTCGAGGGTTGCTTAGAAATGTTGGATATTTCGTCCCTACAAACGATCAGAGTTATTAACAATTATTATCAGTTACTTGATAATCGAGTTTGCACCTTACACTACAATTCAATTCGTATTAGAACAAATACATCGATTAATGTTATGACTAGATTGCGGATCTTTCAGCAGAAGAGAAATTGCTTGCGTCTGTTTCTTTCTTCTTTTAATAATCTTAATAAGCTGAGGCTTAACTTCTCCTAATTTGTCCGCCGTCTAGTTATGACTACACTGCGGATGTTTATGCAATTTCCAATTTTTCAGAAAATCGAATGAAATAAAATCCTATTTTTCACGGGAACAGCCTCTGCAGATCCAAGACAAATAAAAATCGAATTTTATGTTGTAACATTTTTTGAAAATTTTCATAAATGCATAAAGGTCCACAGTCTAGTTATGACAATTACGTTAAGGCAAGTCAACGGCGGCCGGTCACCGGTGACCACCACGGCAGTGAACGTGTTAACCAAAGAACATAGTAGGGTCGGTAATGTTTTTCTGGTTCGGTCATTGTCGATCGACCAACGCGAAACGGGAGATTTTAATTGGCAGAAACGAGACAAGATGCGCGCCTCTTCGAAGAAAGTCGTTCGGGGAAGCGATTTAATATGCAAATGCGACGAGCAGGTAACCACACGTTCGCGTGGCTATTAGCCTTGATCTTGCCGCGTACCTTATGTCAACGCTGCCTTCGTGAGTATCTCCGCCGCTGCTCGCTAAGCCGGTGACGGGTGCGCTGCAAGCGAATATCTCCCCGTTTCTGGAATGTTCGGTGCCGGGCACGGTCATCGGAGCACTGGGAGGCGGTGGTCCAGGTGAGAATATGCTCTGCACGTGAGGCCTCTTCTCGGACTTCATCGACGTCATCGTGCTCTGCTCGTCAGCCTCCTCTTTGATCACTCCTATCCTCATCGAGCCTCCCCCAACTGTCGCAAAACACATCCAAACGAGTCTTAGTCGACGAACATTTCAAAAACCGGACACCTGAATCATAGTTTTCCGATCCTAAAATCTCGGGTTCTGGGAAACAAGTGTACCAAACACGGAATTGCTATACAGTGATTTCTCTATACATGTCGCCAACAGACGATAAACGTCGCGGAATTATCCCCACTACTTGTTGACATATATCGAGAATTCACCGTACTCGGTGTCTTTCTTTGAAAAAATTCCGTTCGCATTAGAGAGACCACTTGAAATGTCCAAAGGTGGCGAAAAGCAGGCGTCTTCTGAATATTTGAGAGTTTCATCGAGAACGAAGAAAGTTTGACGACTGGAGGACGAAGTTTTGATTCTTGCAAATTGCAGTTTTAACTAGGCGGAGAGCTCGTTGAGAAGTTCTCTGGGAAGTTCATCGGGGAACTATGATCTTGTTGCAAAGTAATGGACCTACCGACGGCGCGATTCTGCAAGGATGCAGTGGAGCTGGACGCAGCCGGAGTTTTGGTGCCGCTGAACACGCCGCCGTCTGGTCTGTCCTCCTTGCTGAACAACCTCTTCAGCACGCTGGTCACGCTGTTCACTCTCGTCAGAGATCCGCCTATATTGCTGGGCGTCGAACCGCCGCTCAACGTGCGATCCCGATTGCTCACTCGACTGGCGCTCCTGTGAACGAACATACGATTGTTGTTCCATCGTGATTATTCCTAAAACCAACCTGCACACTTGTTCCGGAAGCATGCAGAGAAACACGCATGCGTAAGCGGACATGTATTACCTCGCGATCTTGCCGGTCTCCGTACAGCTCCTGGGTAAGCGATCGAAGCGTATGCGCCGGAACAAAAAATTTAGTAAGCGGACATGAAGCTACGATCACGGTTCAGACATCACTCTGACAAGTTCTATCATTTTCATTCCGGACTAGGTGCAACAAGTTCTCTCTAAACTGCAGTATCGATGCTCTAACTACGGTATGAATTATTCACCTTTCCGCGATGCGTTACACTGGCGCAGAAAGAGAAGCCTTGTTTTTATCTTTCTAATTGGTTTTAATTCGCATCAATTTTTCTACGCTAGTCCACTGCATTGCAGAAAGGTTTGATCGCAACACCGTTACCGATTGATCCCGGAAAAATCGATGATTTCCCATGGACATGTTTGAACGTTCTTGAATTCAAGCTTGAAAAATGAATTCTTTGACACACGAAAGGTAATGACTGAAGGGTTAGCTTGAACACTATTCCAGGCTTGAATTCATGCTCAAAGAGTACGTTCTACTCGAGCTCTTCGAGATCGAAGAGCAAATTCTACGGTGCTCAACAGTTAGAATTAAGTATACGTATTTGGAAAATTCTGTTCGAGGTCTTCATCGCGAGTCCGACTCGATATTATAGCACAAGGGTTAATGTTGAAAAATGAATTCTGTGACACAAGAAAGGTAATGACTGAAGGGTTAGCTTGAACACTATTCCAGGCTTGAATTCATGCTCAAAGAATACGTTCTACTCGAGCTCTTCATGATCGAAGAACAAATTCTACGGTGCTCAACAGCTAGAATTAAGTATACGTATTTGGAAAATTCTGTTCGAGGTCTTCATCGCGAGTCCGACTCGATATTATAGCACAAGGGTTAATGTTGAAAAATTAATTCTCTGACACGCGAAAGGTAATGCCTGAAGGGTTAGCTTGAACACTATTCCAGGCTTGAATTCATGCTCAAAGAATACGTTCTACTCGAGCTCTTCGAGATCGAAGAGCAAATTCTACGGTGCTCAACAGTTAGAATTAAGTATACGTATTTAGAAAATTCTGTTCGTGGTCTTCATCGCGAGTCTGACTCGATATTATAGCACAAGGGTTAATGTTGAAAAATGAATTCTGTGACACAAGAAAGGTAATGACTGAAGGGTTAGCTTGAACACTATTGTAGGCTTGAATTCATGCTCAAAGAATACGTTCTACTCGAGCTCTTCATGATCGAAGAACAAACTACGGTGCACAACAGCTAGTAACCAAAGAAATCATTTCAACTTTCCTAAGCTTGAATTCGAGCTCAAAGAATAAACTCTCTTGATACATGAAGGCTTGTAACGAAAGGGTTAATTTGAGCATTTCTAGGCTTGAATTCTACGATACGTGAAAACTCGTGGTGAAAGGGTTAATTCGACTAATCTTCAGCTCGAATTCGAAATGCATCCTACGGTACAACAAAGATGGGGTTCGGTTTAACTACTAGGAGTTTAACTATAATCTACTAGGAGAAATAGAAAATTTATATCTATTGTCTAACCACGTGTTCCCTAATGGTTGAATATTGACTAAAATAGAATTTAATTTCAATTTAAAGAGAATTAATAATATACATATATAGAAAATTCTATTCGAGGTCTTCATCGCGAGTCTGACTCGATACTATAGCACAAGGAGTTAATGGAACAGCCGAGGCACACATAAACGAGCGAGAGGAACGGAAAACGCTCTAGCCAGCGAAACAATAAAAACGACAGAACTTGAAAGAAACTGAGAGCGCATCGCATGAGCAAATGGCGGCGGTGTTCCCGGTACCAACCTTGACATTTTTCCAGTCGCCGTGAAGTGGATGCCAGACGCGGCATCGTCCGCCACCATTTCGTCGATCCTGACCGAGGATGGTTGAGCAGGAGGCAATTGAATTCCGGCCGTCGAAGGCTGCGGATGATCCTCGCGGAGTGCCTGAGCCTCCGCCGTGTACGGAAGCTCGGTGGGGAAGATCTCGTCCCAATACTGATCGCGGATCAACTCCGGATGCTCGTGGTGCATCTCGTCGACGATGAGGTAGCTCACCTTTCCCCGAATAAAACCGATTTTTTCGTGAATCAAAGAAAAGAAAAAACGAAACGCAACGCTTCTCCTCAACTATCAAACCTTTACACTCGGACCGTTTATTAATCATAGCATTGTTTGGTGGTGCCTCAAAGGGGACAGTCGACTGCAAAGGGTTGATAATGAAAAAAATATTTTACATGACATAGACATTTTTATATGGCGCCACTCGAGTGCAAAAGGGTTAATAGAGAGTTTCTGTGGGAACTTTTTGTGATTTTCAAAAAAATTCTGCTCAAAATACTCGCAGAAATGATTTATATTTCGGGGTTGATTGGACGCCGGAGGACAGACTCATTGTTACTTCAACGAATTCGATACCAGAGGAAAACGACTCGCCTGAATACGACACCGAGGGAAAACGACTCACTTGCAGATTCCTGTCGATGATCCAGTTGACTTCGAAGTCGTCGTCGTCCTCGCCGAACGGATTGATCAGAGTCTCGGCGACCTTGAGCCAACCCATGTAGAAGAAGAACTGCAGTGTGGTGAACACTGGGAAGTAGAGATCGATGTTCGACGTGGACGAAGTCTGCACCCATTGCCGGCCCATCACGCTCGTCAGAAAGTACGTGTACACTGCCAACGTCACCACCTGCATGCAACATCTGCATAGAGAATCTGCAGCTTCCATCTCGATAAAGATTTATGGGAAAAGAACGGGCCAAAATTGTTTCGCTAAAAGTGACTATTCTCCAAAGAAATTTTGAATAATTCCACGTGGATGCACCTTTACAATCTCGATAACGCGTCCCGTGAACCTAATATTAAAACTGAATATTTTTCTCTTTAACACTAGATTTACGGGACCCGTCAAAATGACGGATTCTAATATTTTTAATTCACGAATATTGAGATTGCAAGCATGGATCCATGAGGAATTATTTAACAAATCGATTTCTCTAGGTATATATTATTTTAAAAAATGGCTACAGATTTTGATAGATATATTCATGTTATTTTTATAAGGAAATGTAAAATAGTCAGTTTTAGTGCTCCGTAAACCTAGTGTTAACTCAATATTCCATTTACAGTGAACATACGTCCGAGCCGTGTTATGTTTACACTCCTCGGCGTCCGAGGCCTCCCGTAGTGGGGATAATTCCGCGACGTTTATCATCCCGGCCTTGGCGACATATATAGAGAAATCAGTGTATACCGAGAATCGAATCGACTTTTATAAATGACGTGATACTACAGAGGGAACATGAGACGTTCGCGTGCTGTGCATATACAATTGCATGCACTTTTGAATTGTTGCTCGGCTGCGCGTGAAACCACGGCGAGACGCGAAGGATGGAGAAAATCGCGTATAAAATGAATCGGCTTGCGGTTCAAGGTGGACGCGCCTACCTGAGTGTAAACCAACGGCACGCTGATAGTATCGTAGTGCATCAGGCTGCCGCAGAGACCGCGAAACTTGTTCAGCTCGTCTATCAACGTCTTGACGGCGAAATCGTCGCGGATCCGGCCCTCCTTCCTCGCGCGAGTCACGATGCTCGATGCCCAGACGATCGGCAGCCAGTGCTTGCTCGGCTTCGGGAATTTATCGTTCAGGGTCTGGAAGATCGCCACCTCGTTCTCCAGCAGCAGACCGGCGTCCACGAAGTGATCCAACGTCGGGAAACGTTTTTTCACGCGAGGCGAAACCATCGCCAGCACCATCGTCAAACACACGCACACGTACCTGCGAACAGAGATCCGAGGATCGAGACACGAGTCCTTCGTGGGAGAAGCTCGCACGCGTTCCGAGTCCGCGTTCGATTCGATCCATTAGCTAGAGTACACGACGCGACAGTCGGGATTTCTTCGCGCTTTATGCTCGACGCCGAACAGTCTACGACTTATCTTGCGGTGCTCAAGGATGTTTGCTAGCGACTGCTGGTCGATAGATTGCGCGTTTTTACGGAGACCTCGATGTTTCTGCTTTGTTAAACTGGCTGGAGTTACCGTGATGACACTGCGCTGGTTTTTCAGTGATTGATATAATTGAAAGTTGGAATATTGCGCGGTAGGGCTTCTCACAGCTGCAGGATTCTTTGAAATTCTGCGGCCTGCGTGTTAAGAACTAAGCAAAATTATCCTTCATTCGATTCAAGATTAATTACATTACAAAATGTTTGGTACAACATTTTTGAAACTTTGGGGAATTTTTCGACTTAGGTTTTTCTTCGCTCCATTTTTTAATTTACAGAAGTCTCTGATGGAAATCAATTGCAGGGTCCAAAAGAGGAGTCTTTGGTCTTTGAAATGAGCCAAGTTAGACTATCTTACGAATTGTTTTCACGAATTTGTTGTGGCTCAAAGATACCGACATTTACCTTTCGGTAAAAACGTCAGTATGTTCTAATCTTGTGGGATAGAGTTGCTGTTAGTGCGTTCGCATTTGATGTAACAGGATTTTTGAAAAAATCGATGTAACAGGAAAAATTTGATGTAACAGGATTTTTGAAAAAATCAATTTAGGGCCGTCAAAATAGAGGCTTTGCTCTTTAAAATGGGCCGAGTTAGACTACCCTACGATCTTTTTTCACGAAGCTGCAGAAGTTCAAAGATTGCCATCTTTTCAGTGACATTATCTTCCAATTTATTGGAATAGTGTCGCACATAGTGTTTCTGTGTTTCAATGAAAAGAGGTGTACGAAAAAATCGATACAGGGTCGTCAAAATAGAGGCTTCGTCCTTTGAAATGAGCGAAGATTAGACTACCCTACGATTTTTTTTTTTTTTTTGACGAAGCTGCAGCCGTTCAAAGTTGATCAATCTTTTCGGTGAAAGTATACTGCCACTGCAATTTTGTAGAGTAGTACTGCGCAAACAATGGGACCAGGACTGTATTTCTGGGAATTGCAGCCGCGCTATTGCAGTATACAGGAGCGTAGGAATAAGTAGAACGCTGACCGAGCGATTGTTGCGACTATTGATAGCGTTATCGACCAGTACCTGACGATAGTCCGACGCATCAATCGACCTCTCTCGTCGTTCCCGTGAATAGTTGCTGACACGAAGACCGCGATCGAATCCGGCCACGGTATCATCATGTATTGATTCCACCATCTGGTCATGACGATGCTAACGTAGAAACCAAGGACGAACGACAGCGGTATCAGGTCGCTGTACTCGTTGCAGTAGGCCACCACCGCCTCGAAGGTCTTCTTCTGCTCCTCGTCGAGTAGCAGCCGGTAGATGCTCGACAACGAGTAGTAGATCACGAGGAACAGGGCCAGGTCTATCCAGACCAGCTTGTAAACGCTGGCCCGCCATCTAAAATTCAAGCAGAACGGGAAAAAACGTGAGCAATCGGACCGGGAATTCCTTCATTGTTCTTTTAATCAGCCCACTCTTTCTCTCTCTCTCCCTCTCTCTCTCTCTCTCTCTCTCTCTCTCTCTCTCTCTTCATTGTCTTCTATAGCGAACGTCATCCGCGAAATACAGTGAATTCCCGATATAAGTCCCTACGAGCCTCGCGTTTGAAGGTTCCTGGAACTACCCACACCAACGCGGACTATACCCCGCGCAGGTCAAGATCTACTTGAGCTACTAATCCAATAACAAAACTTCTTTGATTATCATTACTTTTTTATGGGACTTTCACCAACATATTCGTGGCATTTTTCGGACTAAAATGAAACCTTTGAAAGACACTTTCTCAGCCTTCTTGTCTCTATCCGTCTACACAACTCTGTCTACTTGAATATCTTGGTTATTTCAAACAATACAAGGAAATGTTACGTACAGATGTCGTAGGGTTTAAGAAACTACATAATATGGTATAAATGATATTCTCGCAAGTGGAGAATGTTCTCGCGAATGTCCAATTTTTTATACTCGATTTCGATAGATTGGCGTATTTTGAGTATAAAAGTATGAAAGTGTATTTGTCCTAAAACTTACCGTTGTTGAGATATTTGACTGTTTTCATTCTATTACTTTCATTATGGGACGTATTCAAGTACATGCTCACTACGTCAGCTGTAAATATTGGTAGGCTTTCGACGTCTCTCAGTGTCAGTCAGTTTGTCAGTTAGTAAACATAAGATAGTCAATATGAAATTTTCATTCGAAGAACAATTAGAGATGCTTCTAATTTACAGCGAAAGTAATAGAAACGAAATTGTGGCTCGAAATTTGTACGGTAAAAGATATCCAAACCGCGTATGCCCTTCACACAAGATTTTTAATAGATTGTGTAAAAAATTAAAGGAAGTCTCGCTGTTCGTAAGATGAATTGTGAAAAGCCTGTATGTAGTGATGAATATAATGAAATTAATGTTGTTGCAATGGTACATCATAATCCTCACATCAGTGTACGCCAGATTCAGCGCGAATCTGAAGTCAGCAAAAGTAGTGCATCACGAATTCTCACAAATATCATCCGTACCACATTAGCCTTCACCAGAAATTAAACGACATGGATTATGTAGATCGTGTTAGATTTTGTGGATGGGCTCAAGAGCAGCTACAAATCAATCCACTTTTTTTCTCTTTAATACTATTTACCGATGATGCTACTTTTACCAGCACTGGACGTGTTAATTTACATAACACGCATTATTGGTCAGTACAAAATCCTCAGTGCCAACGAGAAATTGATCATCAAAGAAACTGGTCCATTAATGTGTGATGTGGAATCATAGGGCAACAAATAATTGGGCCTTGTTTCATTGACGGCACTTTCACTGGTCAAAAATATGATACGTTCTTAAGAAATACATTGCCAAATTTATTAGAAAACGTGCCATTAAGCCTTCGTCAGACAATGTGGTATCAGCACGATGGATGTCCAGCACACTATGCTCGAAGGGTGAGAAGTACACTTAATGAAATATTCCCAAATCAATGGATAGGACGCGGTGGCAATATTTGCTGGCCAGCACGAAGTCCAGATTTAACAGCCCTAAATTTTTTCTTGTGGGGAACATTGAAAAATATTGTGTAAGCAACGAATTATCACAGCGTGTGCTACAATAGACGCTCCAACAATAAGACGTGTAAGAGACGCAACAGTTCAAAGACTACAACATTGCATCGCTGCAGATGGCCGACATTTCGAACATTCTGCATAAAAACAGTCAAATATTTCAGCAACGGTAAGTTCTAGGACAAATACATTTTAGTACTTTTATACTCAGAATACGCCAATCTATCGAAATCGAGCATAAAAATTGGACATTCCATTTAAAAAAACAAAGGTAACCTCTATATCTTCTCTACACCTCCTCTTGAAAGAATATAATTTATACCATATTATGTAGTTCCTTAAACCCTACAACTTCTGTAGGTAACATTTTCTCGTATTGTTTGAAATAACCAAGATATCCAAGTGGTCAGAGTTCGTTGAACACACTGTATGTCCCGGGTTTTGGACATATAGACGAGAGGTCATTTACATTTCCAGCGTGCACCGTGCATTTCAAATGCAACGTTCGGCGAGAACCACGGATTTCGTCTAAATGTCCCTCGCCAGAACCGCGCAAGGGACTTATATCGGGAATTCACCGTACGTAGCTTCTCCTATTTCGACTATGGACACGGTAAAGTTACTTAATGCTTAGGCAATCAGTCAAGGAGATCCACTTGTGCCACGATACGTCGACGCTCGTAAATCGCTGGACTGTGAAAACGCTATCTAATACCCTGCACCGTTGCGTAAACCGCGAGAAAAATGATTGACAAACACTTTCTTAATCTCGTGAGCCAATCCAGTGCAAAATATCTTCGGTATCGCATCCGCGTATTTTTAGAAACGTGCACCTTTTGATCCTATCTTTCCCGGATAAACTTGATCATTTGCGATTAGTTAGGCTCGCAAATCTTTCAAAGCTCCATGGATTCTACATTTGTGGGAAGCTGTACACACTCATTTAATAAAACCGAAGCAACAATTGTCTACGAGCATTTCCTTCACATTTTAACCTTCTGCGGTCGAGAACTATTTCAACTATATTTCTCGCTGGGTCGACTATGTTTTTTGTATAAAACGAGATAACGTGCTAAAAAGTTAAGGAAAAATATTAAGTAAGAAATATTGTGTTGAAGTTATTTTATGATTTTAGAGAGTAATAATATGGTTTAGTTTTTGTTTTTGATTGCGCTGCATGCACTGACACCGAATACTGCATCCAATTAATGTGAGAAGGCAAGCGGAAAAATAATGGCCAATCTAATTTGTGGTGTGCGCTGGCTTGCAAATGTTTGTTAGTATTACTACAATGTCAGTTTCATAAAAAGTTGTACAGACAATATATTCAATACTGACATACATACCGAAAATATTTTTGCCGCCTCAAACGCGAATTCGACCTAATAAGTAAGAGTATGATGCGGCTTGTATGGCGTCATTCGACCGCAAAGGATTACATAGTCCACCAAACACAAATAAAATGATCTCCCGAAACAGAAGGTACAGTTTTCCGTAACGTCTCACTATGCAGAAGTTGAACGGAGTTGTTTGGAAACACTGGAGGCAATTTTTCTCCGCCCTCGTTGGCTGCTGACTCGCGATTGGTCGCGCAGCGAACGGTGGGGGCAGAAATGCGGCCAAGGGCGTGGCCGAGTCGCGACGCTACGGAGGACAAGCTACAACAACTCGTTTATCGATTACTCTTCAATGTCTCCAATATGTCTCGCCGTAAAAGCATTGGCCATGCTCGCATGAAAACTCTCAAGCAGTTCTATCGCAGAACATTGCGATCTCACGCGAACGATACCCGACAGAAAATTGGCTTGGTCGTTCGCCTAAGTGTCTCTAACTATTTCCTTCTCGCTCGAGGTCTCACGGCCGCCACGGTCCAACAAAAATGACAGACAGCTGAGCGACGCGTCCAAATGACATTACACGAGACTGCGTAATCCCGCGAAACATTGGAAACATTCCAGAGCAAGTCACGCGACTTCCCTTCCGTCTCAAGATTTCCTCGCGTGTCTACTCAAGGTCCAGATACCGGGTCGCTCCGGACCCAGATATGATTTATTTCAAGTAATGAACGGTTCGCGGATTGCGTTAAGCGGTTCTGGAATTCAAAGGTCAACCATTGTTTATTGTGTACTCATCGACCGATCCGGATTTCGTTTTAACGGATCAGGTTTTGTGGATTCACGGACGCCCATGCTTGGATCGCGAAGCGTACGTAGAAGTGGGGCGAATCGATCCGCGGCTCTAGGCCAACTGCAATGGCCTCTTTATGTACCGTGTTTATGGTTATCATTAATCATTCATTAACGCTAATTCGCGGGTATAGCGCCGTCGCACAGTGTGACGAATGGCCTTTTTAGCTGGACAAAATTAACTTTCAAATAAACGAAAACTAGCTGTGCTAATATAATCTAAAATAACCATGTATTAAAACTCTTGAATATTAAAACTTAAAATTCTTTTGTTGTATGTTTACAGAGCATGTAAACTTCACCTAAAAGACGAACATCTAACCTATAAATGAATGGGCACATTTCCATACGCGCTAGAAATATGTTAAAATGTACTAAGGAGTGTTTAAATTTCCTATATATGATGGATATAACATCTCAAAACATGTAGTTTCACTTTAGTAATTGCAAATTATCGATAACATTCCTCTATTTCTGTAAATTAAGTGTCAAAGACGGTACTTATTTTTCCACAGAAACGCCCATGTTACTACTCTTCGTTAATGAATTAGTATATGGTCCACGTCGCCCCACGCGATGATTTTTACATATAAATAAAGTAGAGATTCTCTACTTTATTTTAATACCAAAATTGGCTTTGCGGAACGTTGCATAACTATACTAATTTTTACAATGAAGTTACGTCGTTTTACGTACACGCTCGTGACAATCACAGCTCGGGCCGGGCGTTTCGAACGCAGCCGATGCCGATTGCCGTCGCCATTTATTGTTAGCGGTTTGTTTAGTCTACTCGTTGAAATCTATGGATTGGTCTCATTCATTGTATATTGAAGGAATAAACAATTATAAGATCGCCGAGTTTTCCTTTGAACTTCCTTCGTATGAAAATTCGTTTCTTCAGTCTCAGAGCGATCAGCGTGCAATATACATCTCCCTTGCGTTGTTGTTGTTGCATTGTTATTGTTATAATTACTGTGATTGTTGTTAGTGTTTTATCTGTTACGTTATCACTTTATACGTGAAAACGTTATAACAAAATCTTCCTTAGATATAATCAGGTACGTTGAATCAAAACATTTCATTCCTTATAAAAATTATGAAAAGTTTAAATGGGAAATACAAATTTTTAGATTAATCTAAACAAATTGGTATAAACAACATAAGCTTATACTAAATCAAAGAATAATTCTTTCCCGTTAGAATATGTCTGAATCTCCAAAAAGTAACATTTACTATAATTTTTCCAAAATTACATTCTTTTTGTCCATAATTAAAAATGACGTCTTCTTTGATAATATCTAGTACTTGTTAAATCATTCTGTGTTACATAGGTCCATTACTAACTTTCTTGTATTTTATATTTAATTATAAATCACTTAAAATATATTGTTTAATTAACAAAACCCGACTAAATGTTGTAAAAAATTAATAATTATTCATATTTTATACAACTGTGAACATATTAATCGATAAATATAGAAAAATAGGCGATTTAGAATTTTGTCCAGCTAAAAAGGCCATTCGTCACACTGTGCGTCGGTGCGCATCGGCGGCTTCGCTTTTTATTACTATGCAGATGTTGCTGTACCGTTGAACACGGAGAAATTCATTCATTCGAAAATGAGGAAGAGTGATCTTTGAACGTGGATCATGTGATGGACCGAGTTTCACGGTCCACCGAGGAGGAAATGATTTGAGACTGGAGGAGATAGTGATAAATATGAATCATCGAGGCTGTAGCCGGCGACAAGATATTGAGAACACGGTTTTGTAAAAATGATGTTCTCGAGGCTGTCGAAAAAGTTGCTGGATCGACCCACTTCGAGTTTTGTTACAACGAGAAATAGAGGAAAGGGAAAGATTTTCTTCTGATACAAACAGGTACGTTATTCTGCAATTCAAGTTACGAAAATATACTTCGTTTGACGTCTAGATAATTTAACAGGGTGAAGACTCTCAGTTATCAATATCTTTTAACCGAAAAATTCTGGGAGCTTCTCGAACGCACATTGTCCGAAAGATGGCCAGCAAGCTTTCCGGGAAAACATCTCCGCAGGTGTAACAAAAGGTAGAACCTCAATTTCCGTAGATTTGCACATTGCAAACTTTCCCGGACCGCGTGGGGAAAAAAATCGCTTGCACACACGAACCGCCGAATTAGCCTGTAGTTCGAAGCGTGACGCATAATCAGGAGTATTGCTGAGCGTGAAATTGCCGACAGGTTTCCATTAAGTGTTCCATTACGCGTGCGTTGCATAAATCTTCTCGCGAACACGATTAATAAAACCGAACGTTATCAATGTGAAACAGCCGATCGACCGACCGGACGATCGAAAGCGAGCGAAAGAGTTTCTCGATCGGATCGAGCAACGAACCCGCGGCTCGCGATTGCGAAAAAGGAACGACTCGAGCGTGGTTCTGCGATGACGAACGATCCTTCCGAGAAGGAACGAACGACGCCTGTGCAATTTCGAGCCGGGACGAGCGGTCGTTGCAATAATAGACGGGGTCGCCGACCCGGAAGTGCAACACTATAAGAAACCGGGGACCAATTTCGAGAAACAAGCTCGATAAAACCGTCAACGGATTCTCCTCCGTTTGCGAAACGCAGACTCCGTCGAGCATTTCTCTCGGTTTACGAAACGTCTGTTTGTTTCCAACGAAACGGAGCGCGAAAAGACGCGTCTCGCCTCGTTTCTGGATAATAATGTTGACGTCTATTCTCCAGCTGGCAAACAACTGCCTTTTACGCGGATCGCGTAAGCCGTGGATGAATTATTGCGCGACCAATTAATGCGACAAGTACCGGGAATTCCGCGATACGATCTTCTAAGCCGCGAGACTGATCGTGACGCGGAATTCTTGTCCCTGGAATTCGCGAGGAACGCGGAATTCTGCGAGATCACTGTTTCACGTTAAATGAACGCATGCCCACCGGATATTGCACATTCGAGTTTTTGGAATTTTCGCACTCCCGTCGTAGAACAAATAGATGAAATGTTAAAAGCGAGTTCCGTGGACCCCCAGGCATTCTTCGAAGAAAAACCACGCAGCTTTTGCGAGAAAGGAGTCCAGCGGTGGCTACATGATTCACAAATTAATACTTGACGCTACGGTAAGGGGCCCAATTACTGTGGGAGTACCAATTACTGTGCCTATATTAATTATACTTATTTTTAGTGTGAAACATCTACTGTTATACTCTCCTAAGTTGTTTTCTTTTCGGAGATGCTTTTATTCCACGTAGTGTGCCGAAATAAAGCTCTTTCTCAATTTTGACAAGATTAGCGTTTCCAGAGAGGTGGAATAATATTTTCTCACGACTTCAGTCATCATGGATTCGTCGCATCAAGTCTTATCTTTATAACGATCCCATAAAATTCGATGCACGATTTTTTACTGCACTTTTATTGCAGTTGGAGCGAAAGAAAAGTACGAGCAGCGCCGTTCACTTTCTTGGAAGTTCTTAGGAGCAAAAGCATTTTTAAACAAAAAAAGTAGGAGATGTGAAAGTACAGGCTTCGCTCTTTGAAATAAGCACGGATAGATTGTTTTGCGATTTTGTTCCTCGAAGTTATAGGAAATTATGCGTTTACAATTTTTAATCGACGATTTACCACGCTCCTCCAATTTTGATCGTCGGTGAATCATTTAATTGAACAATTGCCATTCGAAGGACAGAGATGCTGAATTTTCATGGAGATCGAGACTATGCAGCGCTGTCCTCTTCGGAAAACGCTCCGGGGTGTCTATTCTTTACTCGCTAATAGACCATGAGCTGGTGACATAAGCAAATTGCACGTCTTTATCGATGGTTCGCGTAGAATCGGTAGAAACGCGATCCTATTCATTACAGTATTCTCGTTTGGAAGTGGCAAGTGGCAAACGCGACCCTCTTCCTCGTTTTATCGATGCAAAAAGTTGCAGAAAATTTAACCTACCAGCTGAAGATTTTTAAAACAATCTTTAGAGCAATTTTTACGTTGAAGCTAATATCTGATTATTTCAGTCTTTTTCTAAGTGAGTCAATAAATTTTTATATCACTCTTCCCCGTTGTATCGAGGCAAGGAGTTGCAGAAAATTTATCTTACCAGTAGAAGATTTTTAAAACAATCTTTAGAGCAATTTTTACGTTGAAGCTAATATCTGATCGTTTCAGCCTCTTTCTAAGTGAGTCAATAAATTTTTATATCACTCTTCCCCGTTTTATCGAGGCAAGGAGTTGCAGAAAATTTATCTTACCAGTAGAAGATTTTTAAAGCAATCTTTAAAGCAATTTTTACGTTGAAGCTAATATCTGATTATTTCAGTCTCCTTCTAAGTGAGTCAATAAATTTTTATATCACCCTTTCCCGTTTTATCGAGGCAAGGAGTTGCAGAAAATTTATCCTACCAGTAGAAGATTTTTGAAATAATCTTTAGAGTAATTTTTACGTTGAAGCTAATATCTGATTATTTCAGTCTTTTTCTAAGTGAGTCAATAAATTTTTATATCACTCTTCCCCGTTGTATCGAGGCAAGGAGTTGCAGAAAATTTATCTTACCAGTAGAAGATTTTTAAAACAATCTTTAGAGTAATTTTTACGTTGAAGCTAATATCTGATTATTTCAGTCTCCTTCTAAGTGAGTCAATAAATTTTTATATCACCCTTTCCCGTTTTATCGAGGCAAGGAGTTGCAGAAAATTTATCCTACCAGTAGAAGATTTTTGAAATAATCTTTAGAGTAATTTTTACGTTGAAGCTAATATCTGATTATTTCAGTCTTTTTCTAAGTGAGTCAATAAATTTTTATATCACTCTTCCCCGTTGTATCGAGGCAAGGAGTTGCAGAAAATTTATCTTACCAGTAGAAGATTTTTAAAACAATCTTTAGAGTAATTTTTACGTTGAAGCTAATATCTGATCATTTCAGTCTCTTTCTTTCATGTGCCTAATAAAAATTTCGAAAATAGCCGTAGCTACTGATGAGAGCTCAGATCGAGTTTACATTTTGTATTGTATTTTTCTTTCTTTTGTATTTTCCTTTTCCCTTAGCATTAGACTTTATCAGGTCTCATTTCCTTATCTGCTTTTTACAAGGAGTCTACGCGGTTCTCTGTCACTCCAGTGTAATCTGTAGCATGAAAGCTACATGTACAGGGCACTCTGAATTTCTGCGGTTAGTGGCCGCTGACGTCACACCAGCGCTATTTGATTTTCTCTCGTACGACCACACTTCTGCTAAACTGTTTATAGCTCGCTTTAGAATATTCCCAGCTCGAGAAAATTTCAGTTGATAAAACTGTTCTACAGGCGTCTACGTTCAAAGGATAAATAAATTAACAATCAAAGGGAATCCGCTTCGGATCCATAGCCCTTTCCGGTGCCACGTCTACGATAATGTTGTAGATAATACTACAATCTCGTGGTGTATGTAATAACAATTTTAGTATTTCCCGGCTGTTCTACGTAGGCTAGCAATATGGAAATATACGCTCGGCTGCAAATTAAAGGATCAATATTTTCGTTTACAATTTGCCCACGGACAAAGTTTTGTAACATCACGAAAAACGTCGTAGAATTTTCTTTCTCGTCTCGTTTTAAACCTTAAACATTCTACTTTCGAAATACATTGGGAGGGGGGTATTTTAAAGGTACGTATTGAAATCTATGTTGGTTTCATTCATGAAAAAAATTTTTCAACGTCTGTACGAACATTTAAATTTTCAACATTTTTCGAAACTGAAATGTATGTTGACTTTCTCACCCGTTACACGGTGTGAGACACACTGTTGAGAAAAACGACAACGAAAGTGGAAAGTTCAAGCTTTAAAACGCGACCAGAACGAATATTCTACGACGTTTTTCCTTCAAGTTACAGTGTTTTGAACATGAGCGATTTTCGAACAGAAAGTGATCCTTCGACCCTTAGCACTCGAGTGGCGACTAGGGTAGGGGACCCAATTACTGTAAGGATACCAATTACTGTGTCTATATTAACTATACATATTTTTGAAGCATAATGAATATTATAAAAGAGATATTAAATTATTTTTATTAACTCTTTGCACTCGAAGCTATTTTAACCTCAAAACGAAACATTTCTTCCGACCTAGAATATTTCCTTTCTATATATACATTTTTCATGTTATACATACGAAAATGGTGCAATTTACTCCTACAATACTGAAATGTTTAGTAATTTATTAAATACAAACAAATTCAATAATTTAAAACATATTTTGAATAATGATACAGCAATTTTTAGTGGTGCCTTACAGTCACCATTCGAGTGCTAAGGGTTAAAATCAGTTACTATATATGTTATATATCTATTTTTTAATATTTATTACGCTTTAAAAATAAGTATAATTAATATAGGCAAGGCATATAGGCATACAGGCAATTGGCACCCCCACAGTAATTGGGTCCCTTACCCTATACTATTATTCAGAATATTGTCTAGAGTACTAAAATTTCTTTATATTCAACAAATTACTAAACATTTAAATATTGTAAGAGGTATGATATCATTTTTATATCCATGAAATGAAAAAGTGTTACGAAATGGAAATATCATAGGTCGGAATTTAGTATTGTAGTGAAAATAGCTCCGAGTGCGAAGGGTTAATTTTGCACAGCAGTGCGACTGAATTGTACGATGTTGAAGTTCTAAAGTGAAAGAGGAAAGGAATTGGGCGAGGGACCGCGAAGGGTGAACCCTTTGCACTCGAAACTATTTTAACTTCAAAACGAAACATTTCCTTCGACCTCTAGATCGGAATATGCTAATATTTCCTTTATATATTTTTTTTTCATGTTATACATACGAAACTATTTTAACTCCAAAACGAAACATTTCTTCCGACCTCTAGCTCGGAATATTCTAATATTTCCTTTCTATATATTTCTTTCTCGTGTTACACATACGAAAATGGTGGAATTCACTCGTACATACTGAAATACAATTCATTTCTGAATACTGAAATATTTAGTAATTTATAGAGTACAAAAAATGTAATAATGTAAAAAATATTTTGAATAATGATATAGAAATGTTTCGTGACGTGTTATAGTCGCCGTTCGAGTGGTAAGGGTTAAGGATCGAAAGCGTGTGATTTCAGCGAGAGGTCTGCGCGGCGCTGCGACCTTCCTCGCTCGCCAAGCCCGAAACCGCTTACCTTAGGAGTAATTTTAGAAAGCAACCAAGACCTCTGCAGGTAGCGACTTCGGCGGTGTAAGTGACCGTCATCTCTCGTTCCGACGACGATCGAGCGCTGGCGAAACGACGAAAGTTGGCTCAGCTGTTCCCAGCGGTCTCAGCCGTCTCGGCCGCCAGTCAGATCTCGTCAGGAGGTCCCCTCGCAGGAGTCATCTGTTCCCCGTTGCGTGCCGCATCCTCTTCTTCGTCGGCAGCTCGGCCCCGGACTCTCTCGAGTCGACTCTTCGAACGCCTGATCGCGGCCAGACACTAATTAGTCCGCGCTCGGCCTTATCACCGAGCACTTCTCTCTCTCGAAGACACACGCACGGGCGGCAACACCACCGCCAAGGTCATCCTCGAGGCACAAGGTCTTTGCGTGCGAGAACCGATTGCGCAACACGCGCTGCAACCGACGCTGCAGAGATCCTCGCGAAAGTAGTCTTGATCCTCCCGGAGATCACGAAAGATCGATGGTACTCGTCAAAATACTCGGATCGATGGTCCCACGACCTTGGTGACGATGCTTTCTATGCGATCGTTGATCACGCGTCCGTGTTGGAGCTGCGGCAAATCAAGAGAGCTATGGTGAGAGCGGAAATAGACTCTATTGTTTTTCGAATTTGTAGAAACGTCTATGCGAACACAATAATGTCTGCTAGATGATAATAGGCGATACTAGAGCAAAGAGTACCATGTGAAGTGCGCGGAAGACAATCAGCGCTCCTATCAATTCGTTTCAATCGCTGTGTTCTAGCTTTGTTTTTTGTAAATAAATTCATTATCAATAAATTCCTCTGAACCTGGTTTTTCCCAACAGTGGCATTTTCTTTTTACTACTGTGTTTTATAAGATTCGAAACAAACTGATTGGCTTCTGGGTCCGCCAAATGTATTAACGCTCCTCCCTATTTTTTTTTCGTCAGTGATGCATATTATATTGTCGGTGGATACAAAGGAATTGATAAGCGAGCGAAAACTTGTATTACTTCTCCACCATAAACGCAAGAAAGACAATAATCTTAGAGCATCTTTTTATCGCCTGCTGTCGTCGCAGCTTCAATCAAAACGTACCCTAACTCCGTGAAGGTTAAGAGGTGCTCGATATCGATAATAGCACTCGGTCTTAATTGACGGCTCACGCTACGCTTCCGTTTCCCCGAATGAATCGTCGCCACTGTTTTCCCTCGGGTCGCTCGGACTTGATGTTAATTCACAAACGTTTCACTGTTCTCTCTTTCTTTCTCTCTCTCTCTCTCACACTCTCTCGGTCTCTCTCCGTATGTCTCCCTTTGTCTTTGGAGACTTGTTGTTCACGCGAGCTTAGTGCCTCTCGTCCGTTTCCGCCTCGAGCCACTCCACAGGTGGATCTGCAACGACAAGAGTGCCGGCGACCACGGCTACGATTAAAGATTGCGTTCCGCGATGATTCATCGACTCCTTCGAAGAGTCGAGTTGGCATTTTATTGCTCCAGTTCTAGATACCACCCTTATCTATAGTCCGGGGAAGCCGTGACACGGCTAGACCAGAGGCGAAAGGCAAACATCTCGGATGAGCAATCATCTGTTAACACTTTAAATCCCCCCTGTCTCCCAGAAATAAAAGACAGAATTGTTTGTTCAGATTTGTCATGTTACGAGCCGAGGACTAAACAGTTCACGCGTGGACCGAGGTTTGTAACAAACTGGTGACCGCGTCGGCATACTAGATTAACACCGGTTGGTAAAAAATCGAAGTGGATACGAGATTAAAGACTCTCGTATATCTGATAACAACACAATGTATTCTTTATAGAAGAGCAGTGGGTATCTACAGTTCTTTTGCTGTGGTGCAGTGAATTCTCGATATATGTCAACTGACAAATATAATGACAAAGACAATTATAATGAGAATGTCAGACTCGTAGTGAAGACTTTGACATCCTCTTTGTTTGTTTACGATCTGAAATTCCATGTTGTATTCGAGATTAATTGTCTTCTCTCTCCCCTCATGGGAAAGTACAGTGATTTCTCGATATATGTCGCCAAGGCCTGGATGGTAAATGTCGCGGAAGAAGAAACGTAATGAAAACCTCGAATAGAATCAGCTGAACATGTTAATTCCCTTTATGTTGAAATTCTATTTTATCGTGGTCAGTACGTAGCCGTTGGAGAACGCGGGGATATACGATAAATAAAAACTTTCTTGTTTTACAAGTAAACTATAAACGTCAAGAAAGTCTGAACCATTGTAATCGCAAAATAAATGAAAGCGATTAAGAGAAGAAACTTGACCTACTGCATTCGACCGACATTTATTTCTCGATAATGAATCGTAACGATTGCTAACCAGACATTAATGAGTCGCTAACGATAGCAAGATTTATCAATCGGTGAGAATCAACGCGATTTCGAATTGCTGTCGCGAGTTGGGTTCGTTGCTTCACGAATTTTCGTGAATTTTTATTCGGATCCCGATTGCGATGCTCGTTGCTAATTTGTGACAAATGAAAGCGACGGAAGACAATGAAATACTGTTTCGCCGATAAGCTTTTAAACGCGTATTAAAATTTATGCTCTCCGCCATTAATGCGAGATTACAAGAAATGATTGCACACGCGCGGCTATGAATGTACGATCATAACGTTTTATTTCCTATATAAAAAGAACATTGTTTCCAACCCATGCATTATACAGCGCGGATTTGATACAGTTATTAGTAGACTTTGAATTTTATGCATTTATTAAAGAAAGAGTATAATGATTAGACTGCGGACCTTCATGCATTTATGACAAAAATGAGTAGGTGTAATTTAAGACAGTAGTAACGTTAAAAGAATTTAAAAATACTGTTGCATTATATTCAACCTATTAAACATATTGAGAAAGGAAATAAATTTCTATTTCATTACAGTTTGTTATGATTTAGGTAGAACATTTTTATTTTGCATAAAGATCCGCAGTTTGATAATGATTAAACGAATTTACCGATGTGTCATTTTGAACTTTTTGAAATCATTAAAGAAGAAACGAAATTTCTATTTGATTCTAATTTCTTGCAATCGATGCAGACAATTTTTATTTTGCATACGGATCCGCATTCTATTTATGCAACCTTAACGAAGATTGAATAACTGTTTCATCATGCTTGTGGCCCCTGAACAAAGTACAAATTTCCACATGAAATTCACAGTAAAGACCAGCGTCGCCAGATGAGGGGAGGGAGCACGAATCGAGGGGAAAGAGTTACCCTCTCTCTGCCAGTACTGGAGCATGCGCGACAGAGACGGAATGCGTCACGTGACCGGGCCGCTGCGGAAGCGTGGGGAATAGCGCGGTAGAAGGGGAAGTTAGAGTGGGGGAACGAGTCTTGATCTGGTAAGGCGTCAATTTTCATGAGGATCCACAGCCTACTGGAACCGTTTATTGCGAAGCGGTTAATCATTGTATAACGAGGACTTAAGTAAAAGGTAAAACCTAGTAATTTCGGAGGATGTTACGTTTGTCTTACGGAAGTCACGCTAAAATTATATTACAATTAACGAGCATTGACTTACACCAGAACGAAAGCGATTCGTAGAACAAAATCACGACCGAAACGTTCGCCATTACAGTCTATCACGAGATTGGCATAAACTTCCAAGAAACGAAGCCTTGTTAGCCCGGTCCGAGGACAGTCGTCCTGAGAGCCGGGAGGTCGATAGTGAATGAGCGTCGCGTACTATGGCACTATACGTCCCGCGGCCGCTAGAAAACGATGGCAAACGGCCGAGAGAGCCTTTGTCACATGCTTCCGTTACCGGTGCAATGACTCATTTTCGTTCTATATTTCACGGGCCGGTGTATTCAGGCCGCGGCATCCTAGGCCGTTCTCGATCGCGACACGCTCGAAACCAACGTAATCGCGATAGCAGGCACATGTACCTGATTCGTAACCTTGCTCATAGATCCTTATCGCGGCCCGTTATCGTGTTACCGTCCTACTCCACATACGCGTCGGCGAGCATCTGTTAACGCACTAGTCGCGGACGACAGGTTGTGCAACGAGAACTCCGCCACACCATTAACCCCTTGCAATTTTCAGTAGAAAATTTTCCACGTGATCACTGGACTGGAATTCTCGATATATGTCAATAACACGGGTCTTGTCATGTATCGTCCAGGAGACATGTCCCAGCCGTGTTATATTTACACTCCTCGGCGATGCCTCTCGTGCTTCGTGGCCCCTCGCGGGGTCCCCGCGGTAGTGGGGATAATTCCGCGACGTTTATCTCCCGGGCCTTGGCGACATATACAGAGAAGTTACTGTAATATTCATCCGAAGCTTCTGTTTTATGTTTCATACACTCATTTTTGCCATAAGCGAGTATGATTTCGAACAGTGAAAAGATTAAAAGAAAAATAATGTGATTCGTGTGTCCGGCAATTATCAATCTGCCATGTCCTCAATCATTTCTTTGAAAAAATAAAAGTAAAATTTTTGTTTATCTACATTCAATGTTTCCATCTTTCAGTATTGATTTAAAAAAGAATAGAATTTCATTTTGAGTTGGAAATAGGGATCGGAATCCTCATAATGAAGGAGTTAAACTGTTAACCGTGGAACACGAGTGCTATTCATGGTACGACGCTTTCAGCGCCACTTCATTGTCTTGTCCTTTCAATTGACAATTTCTATAGCAACAGAGACAATATATACTTTGTTCGAGAAGTCTCCAGTCACGAGAGGCTATAGTGAATGTTGTGGAAATAGACTCAAGCACTAAGAGTGACTGTGCCGTTTCATGAGAATGACAAGACCGTGTTCGTGTATAGGTTTCTCGCTATTTTTATTATAATATGTGCACTCGAATCGAGGCATTTACTCAATTGTTCCGCGATAAGGTCACAGATGGCCTTCCACGACCGCCTCGATTTACCGGTGGTACACCGCCATTAAACCGTGCCTCGCCGATTCCATACACGAATCGGCTTATCGTACGCGAGCACCCAAGATTTACGATTATTGAATAAACCAACAGACCCAGATGGTTTCGGAGTAACGATGCTTGAAAGAATTCTGACGAACTTCAACGCTTGTTATGTCGCATGATCGTTTTCAGTGAACCTATGCGCGCGCGACGAGGTAGATCAATCTCCAAGAGCGGAGAATCGGGCTTTTAGGTTTAATCCAGAGGTGGCAATATTTGGCGAAATATATGTTTCAAGTACTATTTAATATTTTACAGAAAAATATTTTAGTAAAATATTTTTATTTTGACAATCTAAACCGTGAAATAAAATATTTGTAATTGAAAAGTCTGAATCATAAAATATTTCCAGTTTACAATCTGAAACACAAAATATAATATTTTATTCCGAATACGAACCATTATTTTCAGCAAGAATATTTAAAATAAAAGAAATAAAATATTTTGGGATGAAATAAAAATATTTTTAATATCTTTCAAATGAAATACAATTTTGAAATACTATTTTAAAAACATATGGCATCAAATAAAATATTCTATTTTCAAAGTTGTATGTATACTTTAAAATAAATAGGATTATTTAATATTCACTATTTAAAATACCTTTGTAGCTTGAGATATTTCGACAATCCTCCTCTACGAAATAAAAATTGTATGCATCAATTGAAAAAATTATTTCGTCTCTTAGTAACATTGCGTAAGCTGAAAACAATATAACGGTGCTTATTTTTGTCATAAATGCATAAAATCCGCGGTCTATTTATTACCGAACTCTTTTCCATGTATTTTCGAAATAGCAAAAACTACACAATCTTTACAGCCCCCGTTTTTTAGAAAAAGGAATACCGCCTTGTAGGGGATTAAATGCGAATGAAAAAATGCTTTCGCATATTTGTATCCGGTAAATAACTATAAAGTCCACTAATAAATAGTCTAACACACCCTAATGTGTTTTTCACACGGTTAACTTTTGATGTCTCGAGTCAAACAGACGTGCAAACTAAACACAAAAAAAAAACCGCTATTTGCAATAGATACAACCAGTATGCGTATCGATTACTTCATCCCAGCTATCTAGGATTCGCTCGACTTCCTGTCTAACAGATTGGAAACCCATCTCGCGATCATTCGAACGGTTTCCGCGAAACAGGGGAAAAACCAGCGAAATGGTTTTGGCCGACGTTAATCAAACCTCGGTCGGTCGGTCCGATAATTTAGCCCGTTGTCGGCGCAGCCATGCGTTCGACGCGTGAAACGACAGATTATAGTTCCGAAGAGTCTGACGGTACATTCGAGGGAGGCCCCTCCGGCTAATGCGAGCATAGCGAGCATAGCGAGCACGTGTGCGTCGCTCAGTCATCGTCGCGTCGTCGTCGGGGGAAACCAAGATGACGCAGAAGAGAAAGCACGGCGACCGTTCTCAAACAACGAGCTACCATCCCGTTGGTACCAGTCCAATTCGGTTCTTTTTTAGTACATTGTGGCCGCAGAATCACGATCAAAACTGACTCAGCTTCCTTGTCATTAGACTGCCGATATTTATGGAAAATAAAAATTGTCTACATTAACACGTGGACTGCCGTGTCACCCATATATGGGTGACGGAATTATTTGTCCAGGTTTTAAAATGAATTTTTACGTTAATATATTCGTTGTACCAAATTCGATTAGGATCTGTACAACACAATATCATACATTTCATTTTCTCAATTTTTATTTCATTAAATAACTTACTTTGATGTTATGGAGTTTTGGAGGTTTCTTGTTTGGCAGTCAAAGTGTTAATTGCAGGACTCAAATACAGGATTCTTTTTCCAATAATTTTCACAAGCTGACAGTGATACATTTTGTCGTCATTTTTGCTATAAATGCATCAAATCCGTAGTCCATTTATCACTTTTTAAAACCACCCCTGGTCTAGCCTCTCCCTCCCCCCAGGGATGAATTTTTTAAGAACAAAATAATTTTCATTTTTAGGTGGTTGCGTGCTCTAGGGTAACGGACCCAAATACTGTATCAATTACTCTGCTATATTGATTATAGGTTATTTTTAAAGCATAACGAGTATTTAAAAAAAGACATACAAATACTAACGTAATTTAGTGAAAAAAAATGTAATATCTTTTTTTTAATATGCATTATTGCTTTAAAAATAAGTACAAGTAATATAGGGACAGTAATTGGCACCTCCACAGTAATTGGGTCCCTTACCCTAAACGAGCAGGAATTGGAACAGCTAGACATGAATTTTTGGAGTGATCGTGGACTGGTTCGATTAGGGTTGTATCAACTCTACCCTGCTACATTAAGGTTCACTACTGATGCAGATAACTTTCATTTTTAGTCCATCATTCTGTGTATGGTTCCTGCAGACAGGAATCGAAATAAATATAAAAGAATTGTTAGCAATTGTGGATCTGATGAGACAGGGTTGAACGAACCCCTAACTCTAAACGCATGCAATTTTAGGGTTTGCATTATCCACAAAATATTCTCATTTGTAACGTTTCAATCAAGTATACTCGACAATAAGGACAGCACAATGAACGTTAGTAGAATTGTTGAGAGAAAAATTGTTCAGAGCAGACGAAGATCATTTTTATACGAAACAAAAGTTCACAGTCTAATAATGTTCGAAGGTAATACGGTCCCTCGTGTGAGAACGTTGAGCCTAGATGTCAACCTAGAGCTACATGTACACACGTGTGCCGGCATCCTTGAAGAGGTTAAATGTCACGCAACAACCAGAAACGCTTACTTGTTTGTAGCCGGTGTCCTAGCAATCGAGAGCGAAGCTGTTCTGCGTAAGAAAACGCTTTTATTGGAACCTTAAAACGATCAGGAGAAATGGCAGTAAAATCGACTGGTCGAACCTGTCTGACGCGTATGCACCGGTTCTACTGATGTATTTTTAATCGGGAACTTACGCGTATCAGATAAGATTCCGATATTTGTAAGTAGCAAAATCTCGCGCGATCAAATATAGAGGTAGGTGTGTTATATTCTGTACGATCGAGATAAGAAATAATTTTCCCGCGGAATCAAATCGAAATAATTTTACGGACATCTTACTCAACTTTTCATTTGTTCTTTTCTGAAATATGCACGTGTTCTAGACACAGTGTACTAGACACAGTTAGAGGATATTTTAGTTTTATCGATACAACAACATGCGCCTTCGATTTCCTTGTCTAAACGCGGGTCGACAACCATGTTCCACGGAATTATTCATCTTCCCTTAATAACTCAATTTTCCACTCGTATGTTAAGTACGGTAAACGCGGTTGCGTGCTACGAAATACAGATGAACAAAGATAACAATGACAACGACTACCGCTGACTGATCAGATCCATTCAACAAATTACCGCGACTTTGCGATATTTTTAAAGCCGACACCGATCACAACGGTGAAAACGATTGTACGCTAGGAGTTTCGGAAAAGTCGAAATTGCATAATGTCCTGTAACAGTTTCCAGGAGTGTAGTCACTCCTGCACCGTGTATGTTCACCCTGACTAATAATATTGAAAACCAACGCCCTGCCGTATGATTTTCTGCTTAACTATTTCAGAACAATTAAACTTCCCTCTGGTCTTAGTAATTATCTAGAGGGAAAAGGAAAATTTACAATGTACGTTCACGGTAATGCTTGAGCATCGATAACAGAAGATGAGAATTTTATTTCGACTTAAAAGAATCGAATAATTAAAATAGATGACATATTTATTAGACTCCGAGGTCTGCGTGACACGAGTCTAACTTGATATTAATTGGGAAAAGGTTTCAAGTGCAATTAAACATAAAACTCTCTTTTCACTAACAAGCAATACAAAAAGTCATAAGAAGTCATAAAAACTACATCGCGACTGCTAGGACACCCGGTACCCTCAACTGCAGCCGAGAATGCACCGACTCACGGTCACCCTTTACCTGTCCGCTTTGGTCAGGCGAGTCTGCGAGGCTGAGAGCGCGAAAACCCTAATCGATCGGACGACGCAGCTGCTGAGAATCCTAGGAACTTCCCGAGAGAACCTCCAAAAATCCCGAAGGAGCTGGATCAAAACGCCGGAGACCGTCGGACGGAGCAGAACGCGGACCTCGTGACAAAGGAGTATAACACCACACCGAGGCCCGGAACCAGTCTTCAAAGGTCCGCGGCTGGTTCCCCTCGCTCCGGGGACTTTGTTTAACAAGTTCGGAACCGGACGAGCACACGGCCTGGCCACTCGAGTTGCTCTCGAAGCGTGCACGATCGCGAGAGCAAACCGTCGACAATGAGTCCGCGCGAACCCGCAGCTGCGCTGTCTTTTGCCGAGCGAGCACCGAGCATGCACTGAGAGAACCGTTGTCGCAGCACGCCAAAAGATCCCCCGGTGCTCCGCCCGCTGCCTCTCGATCCTATCCCCACCTACAGCCCCTGTTTCCGCATCGGACAGTGTTTCTCAGTCGCCTGGTTCATCAGGGAAACCACTGCACCTCAGCGATCCTCAACCCTTCCTCCGAGAGACGCTCAATTTCACTGGGGCTGCAAGAAACTCGAGAGGGTTCAACTCTTTCTGGGGGTTGAAAACTTCTACGACCACTGGGACCTCAGCTTCTGGCCGAGCTGGGAGCACTTGGAGAGTCGAGCTCGGAGTTTGCAGTGCAATGAATATTCATCCCTCTGCTACCCCCGTTTAACTTTGCGAAGATTTACTGTGCGATGTAGGGGCCACTTCGGTGATTGCAGCTCAGGCTGACCGCATTTTCTTGATGCTTCCGATGCTTTTTACTGGAGCTATAAAATGTTGCTGTCGATTAAACTGTTGCATATCTATCGAAGAAATATGTGTAAATTACTAGATTTGTGACAGAGACAGTTTTTAGCAAAAATATAGTACTTTTTTGGTCCACGTTGTGGGAACGCTAACGACCCCCAAAGTTAAGGGTAGAAAGTCGTTCGGACGTTCTATTGTGATATCGTTGCCTGCGGATTTTCTTTGTGCCGCCGCTCTGCGATCGTTTATCGTGCCGCTCGAGTTGCTGTTGCAGCAAAACGTACTCTAAAACCGAGAACACTTTCGCCGGTGGACTTTCCCGGAGAAAGCAAGATCGAGGATCGAGTTCGATCGATCTTGCGAGAGATCGTGACGCGATTTCTGTGGAAGAGTTGCGTCACTCGGACTATCTAGGCAGGATCTAGGCAGATGAGCCACGAGCTGGGTTTCTTATCCAAGCAACATTCGAATCACCGTGAACGCTCGTAACGAATAGGCACAAGGAGCCGATTAAGCAACGGCCCCGTATTGTTTGTTATTCTATCGTGTCTTGTAATTTCTTACACTCTCGTTCGCGTATATATCTCCCGTGTGTTTACGAATCATTAAGCGAAGTTTGTTTATGTAAAGGTCGTCTACACCGTGTATGTGGCAATCGAACCGATTACTGTCTGTATGTATGTTTAACAGAGTGAACGTAACTCTGTTCGAAACGAGGTGTAATTATGCGAGACGAACAGCAGATACTTACGAAATTAATCTTCGGTATGAATTATGTTATCTTGTCATGTATTGAAATATGAACGCGTAAATTTCTGAATTAATGATGGTAGTGACGATAATGTGTAATATTTATGAATCGCATAACGGGCCCAAATTGAAGACCTAATTTTTCACGTGTCTAAAATATACATGCAAAACCTATCCATGTCTCGCAAAAGCATTGGAAAATAAAATCGCAAGGTCGGTAAAAAACAATTTGCGAACACAGCCATGAGCGAAAAGCGTGGACGACTGTTCTCGCGTTACAGGAGTGCAGGAATCTGTGGACGTTCGTCGTGAATAAACCAGAAAAATGTAAAGAACACTCGGTTTACTATCGTCGCTACAATACACGCAGTTGCTGTCAATCGTATATCAAAATACTATGTCAACACGTGCAACGTGTCGTCGATAATGTTGAATATACACATGTATAATAGAACCTCTATGCTGGCAGAACGCGCTTATACACGTATATCTCCGATATTACGTTAATAATACAGTCGCGAGCGTGGGAGGTGTTTTCGTGTAACACCCGCCCGCGTTTACAGCGTAAACATACTATTTGTACAACGTTAACTTCGCACGGGACAATGTACATATGCTCGGAGGCGACGATACAGTCAGGTGGCAAACCCAGCGAACCGTGAAACAAAGCTTCTGCCGCGTATTCTGGCTCCTTTCAATTCTGGCCACCTGTATGAGCTCTAGGACATCTGAAATTTGCTCGAAACTCAAATTTTGATGGGGCCCAAATCTAGTACGGTCCCAGGCACTTCAGAATTCAATCCGCTATTGCCACTTCCCCCTCCATAGGTCATAGGACCTAAATATACATGGAGATTCAAGTTCTTATATTCCTTGAGGCCCCAAGTTTTGGTAGAACTCGAAGTTCCCATGGTCCTAAACACTGGAATTTAATCCAAGATTGCTCTCACCACTCCCCTCATCGTTCATAAGGCCCAAATATTCACGAGGATTTAGGCTCTTAAACGTCTGGAGCCTGGATCCTTTCTACAGGGCTCAGATATTGAGGAGGCCTAAATCTCCCATGATTTGAGGCACTTTGGAATTTTAGCCGCAATCACCACTCTTTATCCTACATAAATGGCTCTATGTAACAGTTTGAAATTAATAAGCCCCGGACAATCCTGTGCTCTTGAAAAGATTTTCAAAACTGGTTCAGAAGGAAACTACTGTTGTCTGCTTCGCGCAGCACTGGCCCTAGTGTTTCTTTCATCCCATGTGTCCTGACCGCAATTTGTATCGCCGCAAGGTTTGCTACCTTCTCGCACAGACACCTCCGGGTGTACATTACACCAGATACAGTGTACACTTCCTGTTTTCTTATTCCTAAGAGGACACTTACGACCTGAATTACATTCTACTTACATCGATATGCAACCCGCGTCTCGAACAAAAGTCCCGCATGGAACTCTCCCCCCCCCCTCTCTCTCTCACTCTCTCTCTCTCTCTCTCTTTTCGCACTGGAACCGTCGATGCACGACGATATCGCTAACGGACTAAAACAGTCTTGGTCCCTAAAAGTCACAGCCATCAAATGCAACGAACAACGGTAGTCGGAAATGTAAAGCCACTCGGATTCAACTGAAAAGACACCGTTCGAAACGACGATACATCAATCGAGCTGGTCTCCGTTGGAACCGAGGATGCACACTAAAATTAACGTAAACCTCCTAGCAATACTTCTTCGAACCTTAGGAACAGTACACGATGGAATCGCGACGACTTGCGCCGGTCTTCTGACCAAGGTCTCGGTCGAGGCGGCGACCTTGAAAGCGTCGATGAATCTGCCTGAACGCGCTGACAGTTTCGTTGGATGTTTCGGGGTGTGTCATGCAACAATTGTGGTCAGCGCGTCGTTTTTGCTTCCGGTTCTAAAACACGAGAAACGGAGATTAGCTGAAGTGACCTGAACGGTCGTTTAACATCCAACGATTCGTAGCGTGTATTAGTAAATTATAATTAGACAGCGGATCTTTATGCAAAATAATAATGATTTGCATCGATTGCAAGAAACAGGAACGAAGTAGAATTTCCTTCTTCTTCTAACGACTTCAACAAGTGCGAAATATCCATATGTAGCCATGAGTAAGGATTTAATCAGGATATGCTGGATAAAAGAATTTATTTTTGGGTTAGGGTCAGGGGTACAGGAAAGTGAGGTATATGTATAAATTCATTCAATTGCTCGCATTATAAATCACAATCATGCAAACTTTCTCTCATCACACGTATACTCTAGCTAGGTTCCGTGGTATTTTCGCAACCGATCCGAAGATGCTCTGTCCTCTCTCGCTCGACAAGGCGTCCAGGTATTATCGCCGTACTCTCCTTGTCGAGACGAGCGGCCAGGAACACTCTTCCGTTCCCTCTCGGCAGGCGTCCAGGTATTGTCGCCGTACTCTCCTGCCGAGCCCTGGGCGGCCAGGAGTTGACCCGTTCTCTCTCGTTCGACAGGCGTCCAGGTATTATCGCCGTACTCTCCATGTCGAACGAGCGACCAGGAACAGACTCCCGTCCTCTCCCGTTCTCCCGACAGGCGTCCAGGTATTATCGCCGTACTCTCCTGCCGGGGTCTGGGCGGCCAGGAGTTGACCCGTTCTCTCTCGTTCGACAGGCGTCCAGGTATTATCGCCGTACTCTCCATGTCGAACGAGCGACCAGGAACAGACTCCCGTCCTCTCCCGTTCTCCCGACAGGCGTCCAGGTATTATCGCCGTACTCTCCTGCCGGGGTGCTAATGCTAACCAAGAGCGGCCGTGGTCCTTACCTCGTCCTCTCTCTCGGAATAGCAAATAGGCCGAGTCCCTCCGTGATCCCTCTATTTATATAAATTCGTTGCTATCCGCGAACGTGAAATCAACACCCGGTCGTTAAGCGTGATTCGACTTTTCGAGCGCTCCCCTCGCGTCGCTTCCCGCGTGATTGCCTACAAACTCCCTTCGCGAAACTTCTAGAAGCTTGTCGTTCCGCGTTTTGTTTTACTTTTCCGTCTCGAATTTTCTATACATGCTACACATATTATTAATCTTCTTAGTCCTTAAAATTGCACCTCCTGATTTTTGTCGTAAATGCATAAGATCCGCAGTACAATTATAATCATCGCATACCTTATCGTGGCGTGTTGGGTCGAGCGAGACCAGCCGGCAATAAAATTGTTCTCGCTTCTCTCGGCAATTCGTTGCCGATGGCTTCCGGTCTTCAACGGCGCCTTGAACGAGGCGTTTTGCGCGAGGTCCGGCGATACGGTGCACATTATGGTCTTGTACAGTAACCTGAGCGAGCAAGAGCATCGACCATTATACACTGAATTTCGATGGTCAGTCTTCCCACAAGTGGAGAAAGCGTACCTTGGTAACAATGCTAGAACACAGGTAAGTGTCACGGTGAGCCAGTAGGTATGCCTCATGACAGCCATCTCCATCACCCAATAGGAGCAAAGTAGGCCCATGCAGTTCACGCAGACTACGTTGTATATCAGACAGAATCCGAAGAACACGCCCAGGGATCCCAATATAGCTAGCACGTGGATTACAGTCTGAAAGTCATACGTCGTTTTATGCTATCAAATGTGAAATTTAATTTAAAAAAAAAAGAAAAGAAAAAGAAGAAACACGTCGAATTACCCAAGATCGAGTCTCTATGGCAACGTGGGCAAGCATGACGACGATGCAGCAGGTCATCACGGTGGTTCCGAATTCCCAAATATCTATGACCGAGTCATAGTACACCTAAACCAGACGACAATTCACTAGAGTGCTGATAGCTCGTCCCGAAACACTCGGTTGGATATGTCAAGACTATATACTAACGGAGTAATTTATGAAAAAGATAACGATACTTTGATACAAAGCATCGGCGATCGTTAACCAGAACGAGTGTGGCCGATAGACGAGTCCGAGACGTCCTCTTTTGTACAGGTGGGGCATAGACATTAGAACAGCAGGTGAGGCTACACGGTCGTACACGCCCAGCGCGAGGGGCGGCATCGACGTGAACATCAGGTTGTACAACATTAAGTAGATCTGGTCAACCATCACCGTCCCGGTGAAGCCGCAATACAGCTGCGAAAAACAATCAGTTGTTCTACCGAGTAATATCAACGTTTGCGACGCGCGTAAGGAGAAAGTGGGCGGGGCCGTGGGGAGATAACGCCCATCACTTTTCTCTAGTCCCTCCCTTCGATTCTTATTGGTCTCCCACGGTAGGTACCTTAAGTATACTCCGTTCATTATTCTTAGGCTCGATCCTTCATAGACAATTCCCAGTAAAACCTGTCAATTTACTCTGCCCTTTACTATTAGGCTCCTCTCATTGGCTCTCGTTCACTTCCTCAACTTACTCCGCCCACTTTCTCCGGCTCCTCCCACAAACTTCAACTTCGCTCGGTAAGCCTACGCTACTGTAAATTGTGCGTAAAATATGCTATACCTGGAACCAGAATACAAGGAAGACAAAGGTGGCGTTCTTGTGGAAAAAGTACAAAATCATCCTAGACAGACGATCGTAGCACCAGTGCCCGTGCAACAGTAGAAGCCTGCTAAGCATCGAGAATCGTGAGATGGCGAAGTCTGCGGCCATGACGGCTTGTGTACCTTCATGTCCCGAGATACCAACTCCTACGTCCGCGGTCTGTATCATACTAACGTCGTTCGCGCCGTCCCCTATCGCCAGGGTTCTCATTCCCAGCTGTTCCTTCACTATACGCACTATGTATGCCTGTAATACAACAGCATTTCAGTCTTATGTACTCTTACACAAAACATCTACACCATCTGAAACTTACCTTCTGAAGCGGCGTGGCCCTGCAAGCCAAAACACTGGTGCACATTTTCGTCAGTTCAAGAAACGAACTGATCAATCCTGATCTCGGATCCAGGATAACCGTCAGCGTTTTCCCATCAACAACCAAGGCTCGTTGCTTCGGCCAAGGGCTGTCTATCCTGTGCGCATCATTCTCCGCTGGATCACGGTTCAACATTCCAGTCTCCCTGACACTGTCTCTCCAATCGTTACCGTGAACCATGCTCTCTCTTTTCGCAGACTCAAGGTATCCATGGATCAAGGTCTCAGCAACAGTCTTGGACCTCGCCTGCAGCCATAACAGCTGCATCGCTGGTGAAAAAAGACGCGCCGAGTATGCAATGTTCACCGCAGTCTCCGGCTTGTCTCCTACCAACATAAACTGTCCGTCAGCTCCACAGACTTAGAGCGCCTGGGGTAGTATCTTTCAATCATCTCTATCAAGATTCTATACCTGTCAGAACCCAAACAACGATCCCGGCAGCCACCAAGTTAGCCATAGTCTCCGGCACCCCGGGCTGCAGCTTGTCCTCGATCCCAGTCGCTCCTAGCAGTGTCAAATGGGATTCAAGGATCGCGTACGAGTCCTTGATACGATGCTCTCGATTCTCCATCGCCAGCTCAGCCTCGGTGTGCGCTTGCCGCCAGGTTTCATACTCCTGCGTGGTCAGGGACTTTTTCGCCATCACCAGGGTCCGGAGACCTTGACGCGCGTAGGATTGCAAGTGCTGACGAATTTTTAACGTGGTGGCAGAGTTTTCCTCTTGGGGAGTCAGCGAGGAGAAGATGGTGGTGTCCGCGCCCTTGGAGTACAGGATCAGCTCGTTGGTAAGCGGATGCCGCACGAGAATCGACATGCACTTCCTGCTCGAGTCGAATGGCAGCACCTGCAATTTGTGGTCAATTAGCTACGGGTACGAGGATAGTGTCTTTCAAGTATGACGCTCATGGTGCTTGCTCCTGGCGATCTGATTCATTTTGCAAGTCTAAGTTGTCCTCGTTGAATCTCAAAAACTTCTGAACTACAAATTCAATTTGATTTCAGTTAAGTTAAACTGTATATGTAGCGTATATACTGTTTATTGCAATGTTATTGAAAATGTTTAATAAAAGACAAAAACGAGCTTATAGTCTTCCAGTCTAAATGGTCCACTGTCATCTGCACTGGCCATGAAAAATCAAAAACGAAATTCCTCAGGAAGAGAGAGATTCTTCCTATGACCATGAAAGACGACCATGAAAGATCAAAAACAACATGTCTGAGGAGCCGAGACCGACAGAGAGGATCAACAGGAGTTGCGTATCGGTTACAGGAACGCGAAAGAAAGGTGGTTGGTAATGCTCGGAGAAAGTGAGGCGTCGTAGGAGCAGGGAGCAACAGTCCATGACGAGCTTACGTGAAGTATTTCGAAAGTGAGGATAGATTTATCCGGCAGACAGACGATCGCGCTGCGAGTCGTCCGTTTCAGCAGTTTCACGTCGTAGGCCCGTGCCGCGTTCACCAACGCGAGTTCGTCGGGACTTTCCGCTTCGTAGATCGCCGCGGCGGGTAGCAATTCGTCCCCGTTCTTCCTGGCAACGTCGATAACGGGACTCAGCGGGCTGCGTCTCTTCTGGGCGCCGTTCGGCGACAGTTTTCGCCCCAGCAGTCCCATTCCCAGGCTCGGTATGGACGTCACGTTCAGGAACTTCGGTCTACAACCATCGGATCTGCTAATTACGCTTGCAGTTATGCGCGCTCTTCAATGCGTTCTACAACGCAATTAGGACCAACTTTATATATTATCCTCGGGACAAAGTCTACACGCGAAGATCGTGTACATACGAATGAGAAATAAAATGTACCTTGGAGAGTTAAACCCTTAAATGAATTTTCAACGTGGTTCTAAGCACGTAACATATTTGGCATATACATCGTTTAACCTTTCAATTAGTGATTATCTTTTACCACGTGTATCAATCTACAGGTTCAAATCAATTTCTAAACTTGGTTCCTCATAGATGAAGCTCGCACATGTACATATAAGAAACAAAATGTATCGTAGAGTTCAAGTGTTACATGGTTTCTCGATATGTTCTTCAGAAATGCGACAACTCGATCAATATATTCAACACTTTGCTTCTATTGATCTTAATAGGTACATGAAAATCGGCTTGACTTGTCAGCCTGGGGAAAGTTCCTCCTCTAAAAAACTGCTTAACGCGTCCACTACCACAGTTCGCTTAAAAACAGTGAAATTAATTGTAATGTCTTGTAAAGAAGGTACGTCGCATTTCATAAAACTTTTGAACAAGGAAGATAAGCAATGAAATAAATGCTGGCAGCGAACGCGTTAAGGGTACAGGTCTGGGGTTCAGTTTAAAGATGTCTACACCATTCGGAATCGTTTTCGGCATCGCTTTGTCCAGAGGTTGAGGCGCTTCAATGAACCAATTTAATTCCTACGAAAGAGGAGCTGACACGAGAGAGAAACCGACCTGGGCACTTTGTTGGAGAGTTTAGTGGAATGATTCAGAACAGACTCCATCTCGACCATGGAGGATATGGAGGACACGTTGTCCTCGAGGTTGTTCGGGTGCGAGAACGTGGCCAACGGAATGACAGGCGAAGGGGTCAAGCTCCTAGCCTCAATCATTCTTGTGTACCTGGAAAGAGAAGCCGGGGGGGGGGGGGTTTCGCGTGAGAATCGATTCGAGGCGGATCGATCCGAAAGAATGAACCCCTGTACGAACCTTCCTGTCTCGTCTCCGTTCTTCTGCGGCTCTTCGATCACTCCGCTAGAGTTCATGGTGTCGTAGTGGGGTTGAGAGTTCACCACGACCGTGTTGCATATGGCCAACACTACCAGCAACTCTTGCAGATTATGTCGGAACGTGCCGATCAGCAGATCCTCCTTCAGCCGGGATGAGGGTACCAAATTTTCACCTTCCCCCGTGTGCGAGTAGTCCTGACCACCAACTGCGCATCGTCGGAACAGCATTTTGTTCTCTGTCAGCGTGCCGGTCTTGTCGGAGAACACGTACTGGACCTGTCGTTAAAAATAGTCACCCAATTTCGTGTATGAAAAACAGCAAAATTTCATGAAAACAGTTTCTCATTCTGGACAGAGAATAATCCCAGAATCCTGAAGACGGGGAAATGAATTATTTCCTTTAACAGTTTCACACATTAAAAGGCTAAATAACGATCGACTAAATTGTAGCGAATACTTCAGAGAACAAATTCGAAAGAAATCTATAGACGATGATTTGCGTTTCCCAGGATTACCGAGCACCGTCTAGATCTTCGATCGGCCAGGTAGGGGAACGGCGAAATAAAGGATCGCTACTTGATCCATATACCACGGTGGCACCGAGCCGATCAATCTGTGCCCTCACCTGACCCAATTCCTCGGTGATGTTGAGCGCACGGCATTCGGCGGAGCGATCCGCGTCCGCGTCGTACAACGCCGCGTCGTGCCCGATGTGATACACCTGGCCCACTTTCGCCATCTCTATCGTCACGTACAGGCTCAACGGGATCATCACCTGTAGGATGATCACGAACGTCCAGAACGTCAGCATGCTCTCGTAGCTGGGCTCCTGGAGGACAGGGATGAACGGCACGAACGATAAACCCGAGTAACCGGACAGCCACAATCGGCAACCGATCGCGCCGATCACGCACAAAAGCAACAGGATCATCACGCACCAGATCACGTCCTTGTTCATCTGCTTTTCCAACCTGGAACGCTGAAAGAGGAGCAAGTCTCTTGTAGGGAGGGGATCAGCAGACGAGGTCTCTGTAATTCTTTTCGAGAATTCTTTTCTGTAATTTTTTCTACCATTCTATTCTTCGGCTGCACCAAAGTTCGAGAAGTTCGACAGGTAGGGAATCTTTTGTTTCACGATTGTCTTGGACTGGAAAAATGCTGATGATAGAAGCGATTACAATAAACGCAGTCTTGTTATTTATTTATGATGAAAGAAACTAGCTACAGGAGTGCACTGTCATGGAAATCTCGCTGAGACTGTGTAAATGGAGTCTTGTTTTCAATTCCCATGAACGATAGGCAAGTTATCTAGGATTAATTTTCTTGTAACTACAATCGCGGCGGATCTCGGATAGATCTCTTTCATACTTTCACTCTCGCGATCGTCTCAAAAACGTACAGCACGACTTTCAAGCAATATTATCTCGGCTTGAATCGTTGTAATTCAACGATTACGAACTATAGGACGTACCTTGTACCTCGGCCCGCCATTATTCAGCATCGCCTTGGTCTCGTGGCCGGCGTAGATCACTATGCCCTCCACGAAATCGGTATTCTTCAGCAAACATTCCCTAAGTAAGAGGTTTTCCGTAGAAACAGGTACTCTGCCGCCATTAGGATGAACCACGGCTCCGTGAAACCTTCGAGTAACATTTAAGTGAACATCTTTCGCGACAGATTGAAAGATCGTTGTCGAAGGATAATATTATTACCTATAGATCCTGGTGCTCGGTTGATCGACCTCGATCACCGAACGGAACTTGGCCGGCTGGAAGGTGTCCTGTAGATCGACGAATCCTCGGACCACCTGTCGCTGTTTCAGATTGGTCTCTCCGTCGAGGTTGCAGGTATCGATGTACGCTGAGCCCTGAGGATCGCTGCTCCGCAAGAGCAACACGTCGGCCGGCACCAGTTCGTTGTTCGATAGGTGAACCAGGTCGCCGACCTTCACGTCTTTCCACGCCACCTTTGCATACCTGTCGTCCTCCCTGCAATCAGGCGAACCGTATCATCGACGTAACCATCCCTCGCCACCGGACTTCGCTGTCTTTAACCTCCTCAGGGACGAACAAAGCGAAAGAAAAATCATTCAATTTTTTATTCCACTCAAATGTCAGTGCTCCCGTGCGACGACCCTTTAGCTTTTATTCTTGGGGAATTCTTTAGCTCTTCTGAGTCTTAACTCTTTAATTCTTTAGCTCTTCTAAGTCTTTAACAGCTCTCAAGTAGATTTTAATTGTCCTTTACTTAGAAACATTTTAATCTCCGAAGAACTGAACGTACACGTGCGTGTCAGTGTCTATTCGTGAAATAAACTATTACAAAAATTTACTGTAAAATAATTATTGTGAAAATCAAAGATTTCGTAATTTTTTAAAATTATTTTAAACGATTGGATTATATTCTGAAGGGTGGCTTGTTGCTCCGTGATCAAAATTGGCATTGCTGTTGAGTAACATTTCACGAAATTGTGAATCACGAACGTTTGAATTTTATAAAATAGTCGTCGCCAAGGAACGTGTTAAGAGTTAAACAACGAAAATGAATAGCATAATTGGCTCATTGCGAATTTCCTAGGAGCAACCTGATTGTCGTTCATCTTTTGCAGACACAGCATTTCAGTGACTGCATAGTCCGCGCCGCTTCGCGTTGCAGCCCTCATAACAAGATAACGAAATTTCCGTTCGATTCCCGTCTCCGATTCGCGAATACAATTATGTGTCGCGTTTCCCCGGAACCCTAGCAGGCTCGGTGATTGCACGGTTGCGTCTTCTAGAAACGGTTCTGCCATCGTGTCACGAGGTTGTCGATCGAACTTGCATCCTATCGGGCATCGTCGTCTGCCCAGCATTTTTCCCTCGACAGTCACATTATCGAACCTCGGGAGCACGAAGGTATCTCGTGGCTCGATCTCCGAGCCCCTCTGGGCGAAAGTTATCGAAAGAACGTTGCCTGGACGACGGGAAATTGCCGTGCGACAAAAGAACCTGAAAGGGCCTAGCCGAATAAGATGGTCAAAACTGCCCTTAGACGTTTTTCAATAATTAATGAACCATTCGAAAGCTGACCAAGAAAAACCCCTCTGAGCCAAATTTCAACCCCCTATCTTGCTCGTGAGGGTAGTTACAGGGTAAATTAGATTTTGAGCTTTTCCGTGCATTTTCCGCACTCTGATGATTCCCAAAATTCTGAAAAAAATGTGACATATTTTGGACCCTAAAGCGGATTTTTGAGAATTTTTTAAGATTTTTTGGATGCAAACTGTGGTCGTAAAAAATGAAAAACCTCAAAAAAATCGGAAAAATGCAGGTTTCTCAAAAATATGAAAACATGCTATTGAGCTGTTTAGTGCCCCAATAAAGTACCATAACAGGCAGTGTCCTCAATTTTTTTTAGATTTTTTCTTGTGGGCACTTTTTGTCCAGACAAGAAAAACCGAATTTTTTCGACGTTTCTGCTATTAGGAGGAAAGTTACACTTGTTGATTTTATCGCAAGTATATATTAAGGCATTTTTAACGTTATTACATTGAAACAAGTAAGTGTTTGACCTCAGAAATATGTTTTAAGAGAAAAATAAATTCTATTTCGTGCGATATATACCAGAATGTTCGCAACGTTTACAACATCGCCGGTTGCCCGAGCAGTCAAGGTGTCGGACTACGGAGCGTAAACGCTGGGTTCGAATCCCGTCGAGGGTAAAGTTTTTTTTTCCATACATCATCTTTATATTTTCAATTTTTTATTACATGGTTTATTTATGTGATTTTTAAAATATTTTTTTAATGTTTTAAAAATATTTAAGAAACATTTTTGAATAAAATATATGTAAATATAGTTTTAGAGTATCTATCACTTCCTCGATTCTCTAATTGTATATGATCTTCATTACGGTCCTCTCTAACATTCTTAATATTAAAATTCATTAATCTGGTTTCTAAGCCTTGCGTCTTCATAAATTAGGGAGGAAATGAGAAGAATTCTAAATAAATAACACGCAGCAAAGTATTGGTTTTTGTCCAATTGAAAGAAAAGGGCTACATACTACCACTATTTTTAAAGTGAGGTATCAGGTACAAATAAGCCTTAGCCATTCCTCTTTATTGTAACGTACATGAGGATGTATTTCCGTTTATAGTTACTTGATTGAAAACCATCATGAAGAGGGGAGACTTTTGTATTGTCGACAGAGGTTTTCGAGATGTTACATCTCATTTAACAGGTCTTGGATTCAGAGTTCTCATGCCTGCTTTAAAAGGTAATCGTTCTCAACTTTCGACGAAAGTGTCGAATTATTCCCGAAAAGTCACGAAAATTCATTGGGTTGTAGAGGCAATGTATAGTATACAAGGTCAAAAGTACCAGCTTCTACACAAACAAGTAGACAACGAAACCTTTCCAAAAATTGGACATAATTGGAACTGCAAAACGACTCCTTTTCAAACAGTATCCTCGGTAGATACTCTGGATTTTCCGGAAATGACAGAAGTAGATTTAAAAATTCTTTTCACGGAATCTTACCAATTTTCGCAAGCAATTTCTATATCTGGCGGAAGTCGTGGACGAACACAATAATATAAATATTAATTTATTGCCCAATCCAAGAAAATAATATCATTAAATTCGAAGTCAAATCGGAGTAATATAAATAAAAGTTAGTTAAAAATGTTACCTCAATATTTTTTAAAAACATTTAAAAAATATTGTTAAAATCACATGAATAAACTATATAAGAAATTGAAAAAATAAAGATGATGTATGGAAAAAAAAACTTTACCCTCGACGGGATTCGAACCCAGCGTTTACGCTCCGTAGTCCGACACCTTGACTGCTCGGCCAACCGGCGATGTTGTAAACGTTGCGAACATTCTGGTATATATCGCACGAAATAGAATTTATTTTCCTCTTAAAACATATTTCTAAGGTCAAACACTTACTTGTTTCAATGTAATAACGTTAAAAATGACTTAATATATACTTGCGATAAAATCAACAAGTGTAACTTTCCTCCTAATAGCAGAAACGTCGAAAAAATTCGGTTTTTCTTGTCTGGACAAAAAGTGCCCACAAGAAAAAATCTAAAAAAAATTGAGGACACTGCCTGTTATGGTACTTTATTGGGGCACTAAACAGCTCAATAGCATGTTTTCATATTTTTGAGAAACCTGCATTTTTCCGATTTTTTTGAGGTTTTTCATTTTTTACGACCACAGTTTGCATCCAAAAAATCTGAAAAAATTCTCAAAAATCCGCCTTAGGGTCCAAAATATGTCACATTTTTTTCAGAATTTTGGGAATCATCAGAGTGCGGAAAATGCACGGAAAAGCTCAAAATCTAATTTACCCTGTAACTACCCTCACGAGCAAGATAGGGGGTTGAAATTTGGCTCAGAGGGGTTTTTCTTGGTCAGCTTTCGAATGGTTCATTAATTATTGAAAAACGTCTAAGGGCAGTTTTGACCATCTTATTCGGCTAGGCCCTTTGCTCGGAGGAATGCTCTCTGCATTCTGCATTCTGCATTCCAACAGCGAGAAAGATGGCCTCCCTTGTCCTCCCACGCGAGCACGCTTCCATTCACGGTTTCCGGGTCTGATCAGATACAGACTGTTACCACTAGTGACGTCAAAGCTATCTGGTTACGTTCGTTACGAGAGCATTTTCGATCCTGGAAATGTCTGACACAGGAAAACATACCCGGCTGGCATCAATGGGTCTCGATGCTCGAAATAGGGAGCAGCACTAAGACCGGCTAATTTATTGTTACTGCGCATTACTGTACGTAATTAGTGCGCATTACGTATTACTTATTACTGCGGTCGTTCTAATTTTCCGATATTTTATAATTACTTCGGAGTATTTATTAACATGTTAAAAACGGAGTCGATTTCGTCTCCTTTTCCATTTCAATTTTCAAGTTCAAATACAAAAATATTATTCCTATTTAATTAGTTTCCATCAGGTCTATTAAGACAGTGTAAACATATTTTATGATATTATATGAATTATATACACTACGTAAGTTCCACATACGTAGTTTTTAATTTAAAACGTTAGATATTTCATAAGAAACTAGTAAAAATCGACAATAACTTTTATGCGATGCTAATACATATTTCGCAAGTGTCCGGATACTTTTGAGCGGAAGTGTGTTATACATTATTTCGTAAAGGGCCTAGCCGATTAAGATGGTCAAAACTGCCCTTAGAGGTTTTTCAATGATTAATGAACCATTCGAACGCTGACCCAGAAAAACCCCTCTGAGCAAAATTTCAACCCCCTATCTTGCCCGTGAGGGTAGTTACAGGGTAAATTAGATTTCGCGCTTTTCCGCGCATTTCCCACACTCTGATGCTTCCTAAAATTCTGAAAAAAATGTGGCATATTTTGGATCCTAAGACAGATTTTTGAGAATTTTTTCAGATTTTTTTCTTGCAAACTGTGGTCGTAAAAAATGAAAAACCTCAAAAAAATCGGAAAAATGTACATTTCTCAAAAATATGAAAACATGCTATTTTGCTGTTTAGTGCCCCGATAAAGTACCATAACAGGCAGTGTCCTCAATTTTTTTTAGATTTTTTCTTGTGGGCACTTTTTGTCCAGACAAGAAAAACCGAATTTTTTCGCCGTTTCTGCTATTAGGAGGAAAGTTACACTTGTTGGTTTTATCGCAGGTATATATTAAGTCATTTTAAACATTATTACATTGAAACAAGTAAGTGTTTGACCTAAGAAATGGTTTAAGAGAAAAAATGGATTGTATTTTGTGCGATATATACCAGAATGTTCGGAACGTTTACAACATCGCCGGTTGGCACAGCGGTTAGGGCATCGGGCTACGGAGCGGATATGCTGGTGTTCGAATCCCGTCGGTGGGAAAGTATTTTTTCCATACGTCATCTTTATTTTTTCAATTTCTTATATGGTTTATTCATGTGATTTTAACAATATTTTTTTAATGTTTTAAAAATATTGAGGTAACATTTTTAACTAACTTTTATTTATATCACTCCGATTTTACTTCGAATTTAATGATATTATTTTCTTGGATTAGGGAATAAATTAATATTTATATTATTGTGTTCGTCCACGAGTTCTGCCTGATATGAAATTGCTTGTGAAAATTGGTAAGATTCCGTGAAAAGAATTTTTAAATCTACTTCTGTCATTTCTGGAAAATCAAGAGTATCTACCGAGGATACTGTTTGAAATGGAGTCTTTTTGCAGTTCCAATTGTTTCCAATTTTTGGAAAGGTTTTGTTGCCTACTTGTTTGTGTAGAAGCTGGTACTTTTGACCTAGTATACTATGAATTGCCTCTGCATCCCACCGAAAATAATGAACTTCCTGATCCGTATCATAAATGTCCACAGAACAAGTCTTTCATTCAAGTAACTATAAACGGGAATTACTTCCTCATGTACCTTACAATAAAGAGGAATGGCTTAGGCTTATTTGTACCTGATACCTCACTTTCAAAATAGTGGTAGTATGTAGCCCTTTTCTTTCAATTTGACAAAAACCAATACTTTGCTGCGTGTTATTTATTCAGAGTTCTTATTTCCTCCCTAATTTCTGAAGACGCAAGGCTTAGAAACTAGATTAATGAATTTTAGTATTAACAATGTTAAACAGGACCGCAATGATGAACATATACAATTAGAGAATCGAGGAAATAATAGATACTGCAAAACTATTTTTGTATGTATTTTAGTTAAAAATGTTACCTCAATATTTTTAAAACATTAAAAAAATATTGTTAAAATCACATGAATAAACCATATAAGAAATTGAAAAAATAAAGATGACGTATGGAAAAAATACTTTCCCACCGACGGGATTCGAACACCAGCGTATCCGCTCCGTAGCCCGACGCCCTAACCGCTGTGCCAACCGGCGATGTTGTAAACGTTCCGAACATTCTGGTATATATCGCACAAAATACAATCCATTTTTTCTCTTAAACCATTTCTTAGGTCAAACACTTACTTGTTTCAATGTAATAATGTTTAAAATGACTTAATATATACCTGCGATAAAACCAACAAGTGTAACTTTCCTCCTAATAGCAGAAACGGCGAAAAAATTCGGTTTTTCTTGTCTGGACAAAAAGTGCCCACAAGAAAAAATCTAAAAAAAATTGAGGACACTGCCTGTTATGGTACTTTATCGGGGCACTAAACAGCAAAATAGCATGTTTTCATATTTTTGAGAAATGTACATTTTTCCGATTTTTTTGAGGTTTTTCATTTTTTACGACCACAGTTTGCAAGAAAAAAATCTGAAAAAATTCTCAAAAATCTGTCTTAGGATCCAAAATATGCCACATTTTTTTCAGAATTTTAGGAAGCATCAGAGTGTGGGAAATGCGCGGAAAAGCGCGAAATCTAATTTACCCTGTAACTACCCTCACGAGCAAGATAGGGGGTTGAAATTTTGCTCAGAGGGGTTTTTCTGGGTCAGCTTTCGAATGGTTCATTAATCATTGAAAAACCTCTAAGGGCAGTTTTGACCATCTTAATCGGCTAGGCCCTTTGATGCCGTCGATCCTCAGGGACTGACACAGCGTTTAGCGCGTGTTACATTTCTTAAAACGAAGTTGATCAATTTCTGTATGCAACGAGTGAAGTTTGAATCGACACAAATTAACTTTTGTCATTTCTGCAAGGCAATATGTGTACATACGAATTTTAATTTTACCCGTTAACACCAATTTTAATGCTCGGTAGGTTTAGTGTTGAAGGAAATAGGAAACTAGTGTTTCGATTGTTTCCCAGAGGGTCTACGAGTGAAATAAAAATTTTGAATTGAAGATCGATAGTGTGGGACAAGGCTGACAACATAGTGCTCCCAAACGGGGCAAACTTCGGTAGCTCGAAGTTATTAAGAGCCAAGCGTAGTCACGTGACTTTTGCAGAGTCAGCAGGTCGGAACTGCTGTATAATTTCCGTTCACAGCCTTCAGCCACTGACCTAAGATCCATCTTGGTCTTGATCCGACGAGTCCTAAGTCTGTGACTAAACTTGTTACATTTTTTGCTTTGTATTATCGATATTAAGAATTCTGACGCCAGAAACGTGCTTCAAGCTTTTGACTTTATTTCGCAGAGAATCAAGACAAAATATAGCTCAATTTGTAGCTGGAGATATTTTCTAGCGCGTGCTAGTCTCGATTTCATCCAGAAAACTCATCCAATGGCATAAAAATGCTTAGATCCCACGGCATGCGCATCGTCAATTTTTGGCCTACTTCTAACGCTTATATTACCAAATATCCGCATAATCTCATCAGCTCGTGACCAGCGCGCGCTAGATTGAACCTTCCTCTTTCGAATGAGCCCTTTCCCAGCGAAAAATATTCTCATATAAGGACGAAAAGTCGAGGCACGTAAAACCATTTTTCGCCTATTTTTGTCGGTAACGTGGTCGCTCTACCTTATCGCGAATCTACAGAGTCTTGGCTGTTTTGAGTACTGGCATGGCAATTTTTGGTGGCTCCTAATTGTCGCCATTCGAGCACAAATTAAGTACACACATAATAAGTAGACTGCAGATTTTATGCAATTATGGCAGAAATGGGTGGGTGCCATTTCCAACAATAAAAAGATCACAAAAATTTGAGATTGCCAATACATTTCTTACAAGTTAATAAAACTATTAAAGAGAGGAATAAATTCCTACTTGGCTCCTATGCCTTGCAATTAATACAAACAAGTTTTATTTTGCATTTGAAAAATAATGTTGAGGCACGTAAAACCATTTTTCGCCTATTTTTGTCGGTAACGTGGTCGCTCTACATTATCGCGAGTCTACAGAGCTGCACAGTTTGAAAAGATCGAAATCGCCGAAGATTCTCATCGAACCCTTCGCGCCCGCAAACATCGTAAATCAGAACCGCTGCTCGCAGGATAGAAAAATAGAAAAGCCCGAAGAACAACCCTAAAATAAATCAAAACGATAATCGTTCGCACCACCCACAGTTTCCGATGGCCGCTCTTGACTATTTTCGACCTAAGCGTAAATCTCACGAAAATAGTCAAGATCCTCTTCGGGGATCGCAGCGCTCGTAATAATATTTCTGGAGCAGAATTCTGTTTGGAATCGGACATAAATTCGAAATGCGGCCGTCTAACAGTCTGGGACGTGATCGAATCGATCCGATCGCGAAACAGACGGAGATTCGCTTCGCTTTCCCGTTCTACATACAATATTCACTATAATAACTAATCCTCATCTGATTGATTGATTTTGACAAATATTTCGAGGATAATCTTATTTGAACTTAATCGGAATAGACGGACTTAATTAATCATTTTTCGTCGGTAATTCTCAGTCATTGCTGTTCAGTAGTGCAGTGAATTCTCGATATATGTCAACAACACGGGTCTTGAGTGATTTTCATAAATATTTCGAGGATAATCTTATTTGAACTTAATCGGAATAGACGGACTTAATTAATCATTTTTCGTCGGTAATTCTCAGTCATTGCTGTTCAGTAGTGCAGTGAATTCTCGATATATGTCAACAACACGGGTCTTTCCAGCGTCATGTATCGTCCAGGAGACATACTCGAGTCGTGTGTTATGTTTATATTTACTCAACGGCGTCCGAGGCCTCTCGAGCTTCGTGGCCCCTCACGGGGTATAACCCGCGGTAGTGGGGATAATTCCGTGACGTTTATCATCGAGGCCTTGGCGACATATATAGAGAAATCTCTGTATTATGCATTTTTCTTCGTAACTACACCAATCAGTTTTCTCAATTGCTTCCTGCCGCGTACACTGTATCGTATTTGTATTGATTGCGTCGAAATGTCTATTTCCGCAATTTCATTAGTCTTATCGCACGCCTTTGCCTGTAATTAAAAGACAAACAGTCTAATCTTATCACAATCTTATGTACACTGCACAATTTAGTACTTTGAAAGAAGGAATGTAACCCTTTAAAACCTCGAAACGTGTTGCTATATTGGAACTGACTAATGGACATACCTGTATGTTACAATTGTCTTTCAAAAAACATGGGTGACGTAACCGGTGGGATAAAACCGAGGAGAAAGATTAGACCCAGAGTGGCCCGTCAATAAACATTTTTCGTTCCCTGTATAAATCAATTCGAAAACCTATCTGCTTAATCGTTTCGATCATTCGCCATCGCGCCAATTCGAGGACTGAATTAAGATAAACGACGAATCTTCTGTACGATCTCCCAACGTGATTTTCCTCCTCGTCGATCTCGAAATTGTTGGTAGTCTCAAGGTCGACGTCCGATACGTTTGAGAAATTGGTTTCTCGCGTGGGTCAAACCTCGCCGGGTCAACTTCGGACGTTTTTGTTGGACGCCACGATAGCGTTCGTTAAAGGTATAATAATCAGGGACACCCGGGTCAAATAGCCTACCGATCAATGATCCCCGTCCAGCGGCGAAAAAATTGCGTAACGTTGACCTCTCGAATAAAGTCTGGGTCGGGTTTGATCACCCTTGATACATTCTCCGATCTGTATTGGCCAGAGCGGAAAAATGGCGTCGCGTCGCTCGAGTATGCACGGACCTTGAATCGACATCAACTTGATCATCCGTGCAAGGTGTATTATCGCTGTGCGTAAACAATTAACGACTCCCCCAGTAAAGAACTATAATTCATACATCTAATGATAAGCAAACTGGGGAGGATCTTTATGCAAAATCAAAATTGTTTGCATTAACACTAAACCTACCACAATCAAAATGACCGGTTTTCTATTCCAAAATTATCGAAATTACGAAAACGTTTTCATAGGAAATTACAGATTTGACTTCTTTATTTCAGCACATATTACAATGAAAATTGTACAAAGTTTAAGTTTTGTGCTTGGTAGGTTTAGCGTTAATTGCAAGACGCGCGAACCAAACGGGAATTTATTTAATAATTTGATCAAGTCATAAGACATTTTTTGATAATGTTCAATTCTTTTAATCGTTCCATTTTTATTCTAACCATATTTGCTGTAAATATACCAAATTCGCGGTCTAACGATATTTGTGCCAGGGCATTGAAAGGGCAAGGGTCTTGTTGTGACAACTCGAAAATTCGACGAAAGGCGCAACGGAAGCCGCGAGAGTTCGCGAAGACTGCGAAGTAGCATTCGTCGCGATAACAGTTAGGGTAACAAACACCAGATACATCGTTCGTCACGTGGGCGACGGAATCCGTAATAAACCGAAACCGTTTCGATTTGCATTTTCCTTATTCCCGAGGTCGCGTGACGCGCCTCCTTTTCTCCGGCAAAACGGGCAACGCCGATTAGCATTATTATTACGTGTTTTCAAGGATGAACGGTTAACGGTGCACAAAGGAGCAGCCGTCCACGTGGCTATTTTTCCGTACGCGTGCTCAAAGCGATTGGTCGCGCAATCCTTCGTCATTACACCGTCCGGATCCTTGTGCGAATGAAATATTGCCTCGACGCCTCGCCTACCTGTGATCACTGCCTATTATCTCAAAAATCAGCGACCCAAGTCTCGCTATCAATTTTCTTAAAAGCAACAGCACAACTTCCTTCGAGTAGCACGGTGTCCAATCAGGGTTTTTACTTGGGGGAAAATTTTCAGGTTCTTTTAAGCCTTGTGAATCAAATTAAACTCGATCTAAATTAATTAGACTATAGTTGACGATCTGGAAAAATATTTAGCTCGTAGCTCGCGTACAATGTTACACAAATTACAGATGTCCAAATTTTATGCGTTTACGAGAAAAGCGAGTTTACAGCTGGTTAAGATTATTCGAGAACGAAAACGACTTCGAAATGACTACTGTGTCTCGTCAGACGATTTTTATTCCGCATAAAGATTTGCAGTCTATTAATAATATTAGCTTCGATATGCTTCAGAGAGAAAAATCTGTTAAATACACTAAGATCGTTAAAGCAGCTTTATCAGGGCTTCTGATATATAAAGTATCGATAACATTAACACAGTCGAAGATAACGTAACTTGTTCTGTACCTCGTTTTCTGTGTTCCATAAAATCTGCACTCTGGTAATGGTCTCGTGCAGTCGAGGGTCATTTTTCCGTGAAACGTCGTTCTTTCCGCGGCCCTGTTTTCATTCGCGGAACAGGGAAGTCCAGCAGGAAGGTTTCGAATTTCAACGATAACGAATTACTGATAAATCGGCCGCCGGTGACGGCAATAGGGTGGGTAGCCTTAAGAATTCGTTTATGCAACGCGGCTTTCGCATAGATAACGCCTAGTTAGATAATGGCACGTCATTTTGGCTGTCGCGTGTTGCACTAATCGCGGTGACCCCACGTCAAACATTGGTCGCGAGCGATTTTCGCGATAATTCGCCGGCAAAAATTCGAGAAGATCGGCTCGGGTGACTCACGCGAGCTCCGATAACGCTATCGGAGGCCCAAAGATCGACAGTGATCGACCTTGATCGCTTCACTGCCTATCCTCGATCGCGGCGGACATGGCCCGAACGAATGAAAAGCAGAAAATCAAAAATAAAAAAAGATCCAAGAATTCCATGCGTCTCTGCATCTAATATACAGTGCCAACTCGATAATTGTCCAAAGCATGGGTCGGGCCGGGGACAATTATCGTCTAGAAGATTCTTTCTCTGAAAAGGACAGCGAAGTTGTAGAGGCCTCTGACGGGGCATACTGCGCAGTAGTGGGGATAGTTCTAGGACAATTATAGGCTAGATATTCAGGACATTTACCGAGTAGAGAAACTGAAGTTTTCTGATTAAGAGTCTAAAAATTTGTTGAAAGCGAAAGGCTTGAAAGATCGATGGCTTGGAACACATCTGTAGATAACGACGGTGAATAGAATCGATTCATCGGTACGACCTGACGTATCGACGCTCAATCACGGATCGAAATCAAAGATTAAACAGCAGTATCTCGATTCGGGAAAACCGAACAGCGACTTATGGTGTTCTGCTGTACGCTCGCGATTATATCGCAAAGGTAAACACCGCTCCGGCGAAAAGATTAACGTTTATTACCCTCGCGCGACCATTTGCACGGTGAAATTCGGTTAGGTAACGAGATCGAACGCTTATGGCACGAAACGTGTTTCAGTGTGCACAAGACGTAGACGTTACAACTTCATCGCCTTGTGTAACGAACGTACAAATTACACGAAAAGTGCACCATCTGACTAAACACTATTTAAACATGTTTAACCAATTACGATAGAGTACTCTCCCCCCACCCCCCAGTAGTTCATTATACGAGGCTGTAGGGGAATATTTTTCCAAGAAATGAAATACCCCTATCAATTGTTCCCGATACGTGGACCTATGTGTTTCCATTGTTTTTTCTCTCTGAATAGTTCGCAACAAAGTTTCCTCGTGTATAGACGTAGGGGAAATCGGTGTGAGACGACGATATTAAGCAAAAATAGATACAAGTATGTTATTTGTTGCGTAAGAAGAATGCAATTGCGTAGTTTCAACATTGTACGTATTTATTTCTTAATAAAAGTGTTATTATTTGTAGTATCTCGGAAAGAATGTCCATGTAACGAAAATGATAACAACACAGTGGATACAGATCGTCCAATATATTATACAAATAATGGACCAGATAATGACATAAATTGCATATCTTCATCTTTCAACAGTTTAAACATGTAACTAATTAATTATTTAAATGAAACATGTACGTACCATATAAAATATATGGATCATTTTTTATATGTCTTGAACGAACTATTGAGAGAGTCGCATTTGAAATACGAACGCGAACATGGTTGCTCAGTAGTGGGGGAAGGCGAACTATTGAGAAGCGAACTACACTGAATTCTCGATATATGTCAACAACACGGGTCTTGCCAGCGTCATGTATCGTCCAGGAGACATACCCGAGCCGTGTTATAATTCCACGACGTTTATTATCCTGGCCATTTATTATCCAGGTCTTGGCGACATATATAGAGAAATCACTGTATTGAGAGAGAGAGAGAGTACTATATTATTAAAAAATATGTTCACAATTAAAGCACAGTAAGCTCTACAAATAAAACACAGATTATATATCATATAATTGAATTATTATTTACAACTTCCGGAAGTAAATGCATGTTGTCAATCAATGTCGACGGCGGTCCTGGAAGGGTTCACATGCTTTTAGTGCAGAATTTGTTGCTTCGAGGATTTAGATTAGGGAAGGAAGAGCTGTAAAATGGCAAATAATTGCGACCGGTATCACCCGATGACAGGCTATCGCTATACTATCGTTAATTAAGGTAGATAAAGCTCGAGGCTAACAATATTTCCTGGTGAATACTGTTTTCGAAGGTGGTGCACGCGGAAAGAACCGCTTGCTATTGATTGGACGCTCTCCACGTGCGTATTCTGTGACGCTGTCGCCAACTACATATACAGGGTGTCCCGCCAGCAGCAACAAGGACAACAATAATCCATCCTAATTGCGCGCGGTATCATTAAAGTCATATTTATACGAGCAAGCTAACGCACAGGGTAATTAGAATAACGACTGGTGTGTGTGTGTGTGTGTGTGTGTGTGTGTGCGTCTGTCAACCGAAATTATCTAAATTGCGAAATAGAAACAATTGCTACAACGTTGCTCTGTTGTTGTGAATTTAGTGAGACGATAAAAGTTTATCTAAATTTTCGAATAGTTACACATTGAATAAGTTTCAATTTTAATTGAACCGTGAGAACGCTTAAGGGCTAATGGTTTTGTAAAGAGAGGTTCAGTGATTTCTCTATATATGTCGCCAAGACCTGGATGATAAATGTCGCGGAATTATCCCCACTACCGCGGGACATACCCCGTGAGGGGCCGCGAAGTTCGAGAGGCGATGTCTCCTGGACGATACATGACGCTGACAAGATGTCTTGTTGACAAATATCGAGAATTCGCTGTACATCGTGTCCGTCTCTTCTGTGCTATAATTTCTACAGTTCTATAATTTAATTGTTCAAAACTTTCTGTTCTAAATTTTGAAGCAATTTTCTCAATCGTGATCGCCTGCTGTCATGCTGTTCTATCATTTATTAGCTGAAAGCGTCTTATAACGCGGAGCTGCAATTTTGAGAAAATGTGACGGTGCAACAAGTAGAAACTGTGAGCAATGGACGGACATGTTTGCCAAGATCTGTGCAATATTCTTATTTCAAAATTGCGGATGTTTATGAAGGATGCTCGTAACTTTGCGGGCCAACTTCGAGGAAGACGGGTCCAGGAGAGTGTTATGTCAGTATAGTCGTTTTGCCCGGATAAAAATAAGAAATCGATTCAGATCCCACACTGAACTCTGTGAACGATTATTCTTGAGTATTTCTGTTAACGAAAAATGAAACTTTGCGTTTTCATAACGCGTATACATGATTGAAAGAGACACGTGTAACGACAACAGATAATACTAAATTTAATGGCAAACACTTTCTCTGTCCAGGAACAAATTCTAATACTGTAATATTCACATTTGCACGCGACTCTAGCGACTCATTGTTCTCGAATTAGCTGAAAATGGCAAAAGTCATTGCACATAATTGCAAATGCATCATTCATGAAGATAATATGAACAGGCAGAAATGATGACTCGACTCGATCGTATCATTCTACCGATACCCCGAACTATCTCCTAGTAAAAAATACGTTTACAGAATAAACTGCGAATACTGAAATTTCTACTACCTCTCTTTAATCGCCGACTACAGTGAATTCTCGATATATGTCAACAGCACGGGTCATACCAGCGTCATGCATCGTCCAGGAGACATACCAGAGCTCTGCTATGTTTACACTCCTCGGCGTCCGACGCCCCTCACGGGGTATACTCCGCGGTAGTGGGGATAATTCCGCGACGTTTATCATCCAGGCCTTGGCGACATATATAGAGAAACCACTGCAATTAGGTCCGAGGCGATCAGTCACTCGAAAATCGGGCGAATATGTTCGCAAACAAAATTTCCTTTGAAAAACGTCTGCGAACGTAAAACTGTTGATCGCAATTACCGACTAATTAGGTCTAAAGTGTCCAAAGCACCCGGTTCACGCGATATCCCGCAAGTGCAAGGTGCGGTTCGAGAATTCGCAGAGGGAAAACCAGGTGTGAAGCGAAACTGGGGTAAACAGATAAGAAACGAACGCACGAATGCATTTCCATGCAACAGCACGCAGAGCTAAAGGTCCGAACAGAATTTTTCCGAACACGAGCTCAGCCGGAAAATTCGAATCTCGTACATTTTTTACTTATCTTCTCGACTCGCCGTTTGTCCGTTCATCGATTGGTCGACGGGTGCGCCGGAGCCCCTGGTACAAGCGGATAGCATGTCCGAAAATAATTCGGGAACGACCCGAACCTTGATTCCTCGTCTTCGAGTGGAAGAACTCCCTGAAGAGGGTCTCCGTTTCATTGGGTAATTTATTCCGGAGAATGTCCGTGGCACGAGGCAAGCGTGACACAATACCGATTCCACGCTTACACTGATGTAATCGGTGACGTAAACGGCTATTTAACGGAGACCACCGCAAACTTTGTTTGGAAAGAGAAATACAAGTATATTTTCTCCCATGATTTCCTTTTCGAGCAAATTCGCATGCTAATATTCTGTTGAACCGAAGGCTCGTTCCGTTTCGCGATCAAGTTCGAAGATAAAAAAGAAACATTGAACGATCGCAATCAATTAGAACGATTGAATGCTTACAGCTAGACTGCAGATCTTTGTATAAAATAAAAATTGTTGGCATCAATTGCAAGAAACAGTAATCGAACAGACTTTTCTTTCCTTCTTTAACAATCTCAATAAGCTAAAGACAATACAGTGATTTATCTACAGGGTGTTTCACCTAACTCAAGCATCTATAATATCTCGCTTGTTTTTTATAGAAAGAAAATATCAGAGGAAAACATTACTTGGTTCAGAGGGGCAAATATTATGATAGGCAAAAAAATTTGTTCAAGGTTATATTTTTTGAGATTTCAAGGTCATCGAAGTTTTTTTTAAATGGACTTATCGTTTATCGAATTATCGTACGCAGAAATATACCCCGAGAGAAATCATTCTTATCTACAAAATTTTGATCGCATAGTTCAATTGTTTTGTAAAACAGGGAGTATTAAATCACTGAAAAGAAAACGATCAAAGCCTGCTACTGAAGGAGATACCGAAACTTTTGTATTGGCTAAAGTGAACATTGATCCTACTGCAATTTGTCGAAAAATTGGACGTTCTTTAGGCATTTCCGAAGCAAGTGTGTGCCAAATATTGCAACGTCATAAATTTCATCCATACCATATTTCCTTACATCAGGAGCTTCATGGCAACGACTTTTAGAATCGTGTTGCTTTTTGTACATGGGCATTGCAGCAAATACAAAGAAATCAACATTTCTTTTATGACGTTCTCTTTACTGACGAAGCTACTTTTTCTAACCATGGACAACTGAATACACATAATATGCATTATTGGTGCACTGAAAACCCGAAATGGCTCCAACAAGTTGTACACCAGCGTCCATGGAATGTAAATGTATAGTGCGGAATCGTTGGTGATAACAAACTCAAGGTCACCTGAAGGTCATAATATTACAGGTCGTTGGATTCGCCTTGACCTTGGCTATCATATAGCGAGAATAAAAATATATTATTCCATTAAAAAAAAACTTCGATGACCTTGAAATCTCAAAAAATATAATCTTGAACAAATTTGTTTGCCTATCATAACATTTGCTCCTCTGAACCAACTAATGTTTCCCTCCGAAATCTTCTTCTATCATAAAAGCAAGAAAGATATTTTAGATGCTCGAGTTAGGTGAGACACCCGGTATATATGTCGCCAAGGCCTGGACGATAAACGTCGCGAAATTATCCCCACTACCGCGAGGCATACCACGAGGCCTCGGTCGTCCCCATATGCAGTATAACACGGCTCTGGTATGTCTCCTGGACGATATATGACGCTGGACAAATATCGAGAATTCACTGTATCTTGAAATTCTTAAATCCTCTTAATGCTTCTACCGCTTTCAAGTCCGCAGTCTGCTTGTAGCAAATTGCCTGAATTCCTAGGAACTATTGCACGCAGTTCCATTAGGACTATAATTAAAATTTCCTGAGAGAGGAGATAATGGCCAATACTCGAGACGCGTCCGGTTGCCATTTCCCCGAAGCGTTTATTCCGGAATTTCTCTCGCGAAAATCGGCGAGAATCGATACGGAGCCTGTGCATCGATGTCCGAGATAAAAATAGCGGAACAATCGTTTCCTCCTTGAAATTTCGCGCCTCTACTAGGCTTCAGTTTCCATCGTGCAGCAACAATAAGGAACGCGTGGGTGTCGTTTCGCGGTTTCGTGCTCGGTCAGAGAGACACGCACGTCGCGGACGAGTTTCGATCCTATCGAGGTTGTACATATACCGAGGCACGTACACACATATATCGTCGCGTGTATTGACGCGCCTTTATCGGCTAGCTCGATAAAGATACAATCGGCCCTGAAATTGGGTAATTGAGAGACCACGGAGCGGTTTTTGCGTCGATTGCATTCATAACCTCGCCCGATAAAATGTTTACCTGGCTCCGATAAATCGATGAACTGACATTCTCGCTGACGCGTCATGACGGTCGCTTTCGAGACCCGCGTGTCCGAGGCTATGCGGGATTCCCGGCAAAATTAACCTTCGACTCTTTCCCCGATACAGATCGGCCCGTCCAAATTTCGATAAATGGAGACTCGAGGCTTTCGGAAATTTTATTCAGGCCGTGGATCGTCGTTTTCGATCTCGAGTTTGATAAGAACCATGAGGAAAGATTCTCGGATTTTTTTATCGCCTATGAGACAGAAATCCATGGGCGTAGAAAGATCCAATCTCGATTCGATTCTGCTGGTATCGTTCTCGAGATAAGATCCTTTTTTTAATTGATTCGAAAAGCCGTCCCAGTTGATTGAAACGCTCGCCGCTGAACTTTACACGAAGCTCGAGAGCTTCGCACGCCGAATTATCCGTTGAATTTTAATGAGAAATTTAAGACCACCTTTTGCACTCCTTCGATATTAACACTAAATCTATCACGCACGGTCAGTTCACCGATTTTATGCTTCACGATTATTGAAATTGAAACAATTCATTTGCGGAAAGCAGGGGAATCAATTTCCTTGTCGAAGCAGATATTATATTGATAATTACGGCCAAGCTCGATAAATTTCGCGTGGCCGATTTTATTTTTATTACTTACGAGACACCTTTAATGCTTAGTAGGCTTAACTACCGATTTTAATACCGATCGAAAAGTTGACCGCACCTTTCGATAATGTTTTCGGCACGTGTATTACTGACATAGATCTACAAAACGCGTGTTTGAAATTTTCATTACGGGCTCAAATAAAATTTAAAAATGCCTTTCGTTATTTATTCATTGCCCGAAGAAAAGGCACAAAAGTGCCTTCTTATTTTTTGTCAATTAGTAAACCGATGCTTTTCGCAAAAAATCAGTCCATTTGGTACGATTGAGAGCGTCCAAATAGTTTTTACACTGACTGTACGTAAAAACAATCTGAATAGGTTGTAAATAATGCCAATCACACTAAATTCATCGAACGTTTCATCTATTCGCCTGCCAATGTTTACCATAAATCCATAAAATCCGCAGTCTGATTATAATGCAAATGGCGAAACGTCCAGATAAGATCAATCTTGTTATTCCCATGAAGCAATACGAGCAATTTTTTTCACTTTCTGTAGTCAAAAGACTAAAAATCGAAAAATCGAAAAAAAAAACAAAAAACCGAAACGAAATCTAAAAATAGATCCATTGCGAAAGTGGTCAAGGTTTGGTCTGGATGTTCCAGATTTACGGCAGCGAATTTGATTGAAGCGGTGCGAGAGATTAATGGGCAAGAATGGCGGAATAATTCTGTTCGGTTCGGCCGCGCTATCGAATGTTTTATTAATTGAGGGGCCACGCCTCCCCGTCGTCGTTGTCATCGTCGTTGTCATCGTCGTCGTCGTCGGTTCAAAGAATGGAGAGCTGGAACGAGCCACGCTGGAACGATGGGTCTCATTGTCGCGGCGTACTGGCTCTCTCGGTTCGTCGTATCCAGGAAAGAAACGAGGAAAACGGCTCGAGGGACACGGCAACCGGTTTTATTGCCGTGCCTTCCTCCGGCTCCGCTCGGCTCTGCTTTATTCCGCTTCCCAACGTCTCCTCGGACGAGCACAAGCTCCGTGAACTATCCTCTCTCTCTGTACGCTAAGCGCAATAATACCTGCCAGGTGAAACACCTTCGGAATTCGCCCTGATCGCGCCTAATTCACGCTCGTGATTTAGTGTTTCTTTAACGCTGGAGCCAGGGCGAATTTTGCAATCGAGAAAGACGTAAACATGCTTCCACAGTGGTTCATTAAGTCAGCGCAAAATTCGCGTGTTCAACGATTTCGTTATTCAAATACAGCGAGGAACGAGCTTTTGCACTGATCTAATATTCGTTCCGGTTAATTGAACAGGATTACTAATCTGTTCCAATTGTTCTCCATAATTGTACGATGTTTCTGCAATTGCAGTGAAATCGATGCGTATACAGATGTATACGAACATTCACGGTCCAAGATCTAACGTTGCATACCCGATCATATGTTGCACTTTAAACGTGCTCTTCCGCGTAACTATAAGTTCTGCCTTATGCTTCTTTGCTCGGCCACCAGTGAAGTAACAGTGAAACAAATGGTGTGCTCGAGCGGCTTATCGCGGTCGCAACAAGACCCGCAAACAATGAACACATTCACGGAAAATCTTGGCGATCTGCGCAATCGTTTAATGCAGGAGCGGACGAACAATTTTCCGATAAACTTCACAGTATGTTTTGACACGGGACAAATAATTTTGTGACGATTCTCGATTTAGAGAATGAGACAGCTATTTTCTATGAAACTGATGTCGAGGCGGAGGAGCAAACAATTTTGCAACAACCTTCGACAGAGGAAACAGAACGGGGAGACACTTTTGATGAAACTAGTTTTGGTACGGGACAAATAATTTCGTGACGATTCTCGATTTAGGGGGACAGAACGACTTCCAGAGCAGAAAAAACAATTTAAAAGCTAACAATTTTGCAACAACCTTCGACAGAGGGAGCAGAACGGAGAGACACTTTTGACGGAACTCGTTTTGGTACGAGACAAATAATTTTGTGACGATTTAGAGAAGGAGACGGCTATTCTCTATGAAACTGATTTCGAGGCGGAGGAGCAAACAATTTTGCAACAACCTTCGACAGAGGGAGCAGAACGGAGTGAGACTTTTGATGAAACTCGTTCTAGCGCGGAGCGACAAACAACTTTCCGACAATCTTTGACACAGTAAAAACAGAATGGGACAGAAAGTTTCAAAGTCCCTGTGTTGGACGATTCTCCGGCGATTTCAGGGTTGAATCCCGTTCGCTGGCGGAGACGGCTGGCCGACGTTGAAAGGAAGCTAACGGGGCTGACAGAGTATGTATAGCGTTTTCGAGGAGGGCAGAGGAAAGGAGGTCGAGGGAAAATCGCGGGCCGCGTAGGCCGACAGTCGAACCGTGAACTCTTCCCCCAGGAACCCGTTGTCCTCCTCCTCCTCCTCTTTCTTCTCTTTCCTCCTTCTACTCTTTCTTCGTTCTCGAGGCAAAAGGAACGCCGCGCTCCGTTATTTCGATCGTGATGCGCTGCTCGATGCAGCTCGCGCGATTAACGAGCGTCGCGAATTCGCGCGGGCCTAAGGACACGCAGGAGACACGCGTCGCTGCCATTCCTGGCAATATTAGCATCGTTCGAGCAACACATTAGCATTGCTCGAGCGTTTTGAATTCCAAAATTTCCGAAAATTATAGAATTCTGTAATGATCCGTTTTTTTTTTTTTATTAACCCCTTGCACTACGATTTATTTTACGGTTGCAGCGATCGAGCTGTCTAATCGTTCACAATTTCCTAGAAGTAACAGATAATTTATATAGTGCATACCATAAAATGGAAAAATGAAATTCTATAAAGTAGAATTTCATTTCTTTAAAATTCTATAAAATGGAATTTCATTTCTTTAAAATTCTATAAAGTATAATAGAATTTCATTTCTTTAAAGTTCTATAAAATAGAATTTCATTTCCCCAAAATTCTATAAAATAGAATTCCATTTCTTTAAAATCCTATAAAATAGAATTTCATTTCTCTAAAATTCTGTACAATAGAATTTCATTTCTTTAAAAGTATATAAAATAGAATTTCATATCTTTAAAATTGTATAAAATACAATTTCATTCCTCTAAAATTCTGTAAAATAGAATTACATTTCTCTAAAATTATATAAAATGGAATTTCATTTCTTTAAAATTCTATAAAGTATAATAGAATTTCATTTCTTTAAAGTTCTATAAAATAGAATTTCATTTCCCCAAAATTCTATAAAATAGAATTCCATTTCTTTAAAATCCTATAAAATACAATTTCATTCCTCTAAAATTCTGTAAAATAGAATTTCATTTCTCTAAAATTCTGTAAAATAGAATTTCACTTCTCTAAAATTCTATAAAATAGAATTTCATTTCTTTAAAATTCTGTATAGTAGAATTTCATTTCTTTAAAAGTCTATAAAATAGAATTTCATTTCTTTAAAATTCTATAAAGTAGAATTTCATTTCTCTAAAATTCTATAAAATAGAATTTCATATCTTTAAAATTGTATAAAATAGAATTTCATTCCTCTAAAATTCTGTAAAATAGAATTTCATATCTTTAAAATTGTATAAAATAGAATTTCATTCCTCTAAAATTCTGTAAAATAGAATTTCACTTCTCTAAAATTCTGTAAAATAGAATCTCATTTCTTTAAAGTTCTATAAAATAGAATTTCATTTCTCCAAAATTCTATAAAATAGAATTCCATTTCTTTAAAATCCTATAAAATAGAATTTCATTTCTCTAAAATTCTGTAAAATAGAATTTCATGTCCCCAAAATTCTATAAAATAGAATTTCATTTCTCTAAAATTCTATAAAATAGAATTTCAATTCTCTAAAATTCTATAAAATAGAATTTCATATCTTTAAAATTGTATAAAATAGAATTTCATTCCTCTAAAATTCTGTAAAATAGAATTTCACTTCTCTAAAATTCTGTAAAATAGAATCTCATTTCTTTAAAGTTCTATAAAATAGAATTTTATTTCAGTTTGAAGAGAATAAATAACATAAATATTTGCTAGACTCTTTTCGAGATCCTCGTGACAACTGGACGTGGTACAGTGCAAAGGGTCAAGGAAGAGTTTCTGAAGTCGGAGGACCACGAAGAGTTAAAATCGGAATCTTCGGGGGTCAGGCCCTCGAATCGTGTGGAATTGAACGGTCGAAAAGCGACGCAGCCTCGAGACAGTGGCACCGGTCGAAACGGATTAATTAATCGTTGGCTGGAATTCGTGGCGAAGGTCTGTCCGTTCTTGACATTGCCAGCGGAGATGGTCGGCAGAACGATCGGGTCTCGTCGGTGAACGAAATTAAGCGGCAGTCCGAAGAAGGTCAGCGCGTGCATGCGCTCGTGCGCTTGTGCACGCGTGTGCGCAACCGCGAGGAAATAACTGGGTAAAGGTCGCGCGACCAACAACAAGTCGGAAGAAACGAAGAGAGGTTCCCCGAATTGCCAGCTCCGAATCGAGAACCTGCCACTGCCACACCGTCGAGAATATCATACCTAAATGAAGTTCCTAAAGGAAGTTTCTGGGCTCCCAGACTCTGGCTCCGTCCCTTAGACGAACGTCCACCTCCCTTTCTAATCGCCCATATCCTCCTGCTTATGGCGGGTTCCCTCGGGACATCAACAGGTTCGTTGCCACAATTGATCGCGAGCGATATAGTGCTTGATAATTAGACTGCGGATCTTCATACAAAATAAATATTATCTGCGTCGATTGCAAGGAATAGATACCAAAAATGATGTTATTTCTCCCTTCAATAATTTCTATAGATGAAAAATAATATGTTGTCATCTTTAAATTTTTGAAATTTTCTCACAATTTTAAATGTCATCTACTCAAATTTGCTATAAATGCATAAAATCCGCAGTCTATTCATAATATGACAGATTGCACGAGCTTTAAGAGGAGAAGTTTTCATGGTGGATGTTTAATTATTTGGGAACTTTCTCTTCATTTGGAAAATTAAAACTTTCTTTCGTTTCCAAAATTAATTTAGAAAAATACATAGCCATGCTCAACGGGGTGTTAATCCCATTTTCGGAAAATATAGATGGTGAAAATGAATTTATATTTCAGCAAGACAAAATATTCCTGTTATGGAGTTGGCTAATTAATTAATAGTCTTATAAATTCAATGACATGATGATTTTGTAATATGTATATATTTTCAATTGTTTTCGTTACACGTGCGTTTAGACGAGTTTCGCACGAAAAATACGGTTTTGTTTGTAAAAATTCTTGCATAAATGTTTAAGTAAATATATATGTACAAATCTTATAGTATGTAAAATATATTTATAATCCTCAGTTGTTATTATATAATTCTTGTTAAAATTTTGAACCTTTAGCCCCAGAATTTTGCTCACTGTATGCACATTGACTGGCAAATTTGAAAATATCCTCCTAGAACACGTTCCAGTTCTGCAATCCCTCGGGACAAGTGCTCCAACAGGTTCATTACCACGATTTACTAGAAGCAATATAGTCTTTGAAAATACGGTGAATTGTACGTGCTTTGTTCTCTGTGCGAATGAAGAGGTCTGTTCACCCACGGCCACGTGTTTCGATGCACATTTGCTGGCAAGTTTGAGAGTTGCACTTTACAACATTTTCACACTTTTAACTTGGACAGCGTAGAACCTGTCTATTAGACAGTTAGTTTCTTCTTCTTCGTTTTGTGCTCAAATAAACTCAACATGGACCCATAGTAATTGTCCCTTAATATAGGGTCACCTGTCTGGTGAATGAACACTTGTAATCCCATTCCACCTGTTCAATTTTATAATAAATGCATAGAATCTCCACTGTCCAATCCTAATGATTGGAAAAATAAAAAATGAAAATTCTCTATCGGAATTACAACAAACTGGAGCAAAATCGATTCTTAAGAAGTAATGTAACAATAGTCTAAAATTCTTCCAATGTTTTTACCAGATTGCGGATCTTCATGCATTTATGGCTCCCGAAAATGTTCAAAAAATGGTGGAATATAAAATTCGACAGAATTTCGTAGAATTTCGATTTATTTCCGATCTACAAAGGCTATTACCACTGAAACTAAATAAATATCTTAAAGTTCGTCTACAGTAGTCTAGTTTTCACTGTTTCATATTCTTCTTATTCATTTTTCTCATAAATCCGTAAAATCCGCAGTCTACGAACGATCGAACACCTGTCCAACCTATAATTCTTGTTTATTTAAAAACAAATCATTAGCGTGGCATTCTTGGTGGGTTTCCGACGCTCGGCTCGCATTATGGATTCGCCTATCACGGTCACGAGCGAACGGATCGTCGGAATCGCGGCCGGGATCGATGGATCGCGGATATCTCTCGATCAGCGGACAGCCGTGAACGCGTCCGTCAATCGCGCCTCCATCTGCTCCGTAACGGAGGGTGGCGCAATGGAACTGCATCGTGCATCGTGCATCGTGCATCGTGCATCGCGGTTGACAAACGTTTCCAGGAATTCATCGCACGAGACCCCGTTTATGCGCTCGCGTTTCGCGTTTCGCGTTCCTCGCGGCTGACGCACGTTCCTTTTCGAAACTTTTTAAGTGCACCGCATGATCGTATCGCCAGGCACCGATTATGCATCGTCTCGAAAACGAAAGTCGTAGTAGCTTCACGAATTCGAGAAAAACGATCCGGCTCGGTCAGCGCTGATTCGGTGTTTCTCGATTGAGTCGGGTTTCGCTGGCTCGCGCAGTGTTAATAGTCTTCTTCAAGATCGTTTTGCAAATCGATCATTCACCATATAATATCGAGTCGGACATAGTAAATGTTAATTCCTTTTGTATCGAGATAAAATTCCATTCCCTTGTTATCGCTATCCGAGCATCGAAGCAAGTTGCAACTAACCTGCGAATCGTCGTGCAAAATAAAAATTGTCGTCATCAATTGCAAGAAACAGGAGCAAAAATCAAATGAAATTGTTATTCTTTGTTGAATAACTTTGACGAAATACAAAATAATACATAAATGTCCTTAAATTCACTCGCTTTCTAGTCTAGAGACATAAAAATCCTTCTTGTTCAGTTTTGTTTGCGGTGCGCAAACGGGCCACGTTGCAGGGTACAATGAATAATACAATGATTGGCTGCAACTGTGCGCTTAGGGACCAGAGTTAAGAATGAAGGAGGATAAAACCAGGAACGAGAAGGAAGCAAAAGCGAAGAAACCAGAGAAGTGCGACAAAAATTAGCGGAAAGCTTGCGAAGGTCGCAGTTCCAGCAACAATTTCCCACGGGAGTGGTTCCGCTAAAAAATTCTTCTGTAATCCCAACCGCGAGGCTTTCCGCGGAAGCTTTAAATCCGCAGAGATCCAGAAATCGCGAAGTCGAATTAAATTGAACCACCGAATCTCTGCGCGAACCCTAATCGCTGTAAGAAGCTCCGCGTTACGGCACACGGTCCCCCGATGCCTGTATTTACGCGACTGTGCGTGCAATAAAGCCGTATCAATGCAATTAATTCGTCGCGCGGTATTGCACACTGTAGCGCGTCACTGCGCTTCGAATAAAGCCGAAGAATTCGCTCGGCAAGATCCAGAACGACGATGATCGGGCGCACAAAGACGACGAACACGCTCCCGATCGATCATCGAGAGTTCCTCGTTATCGCGACCGCGTGCCTCGATTAATTATTCAAGAGACACGTCGCGTAATCCGCTGTCTAATGAGCCGATAAAATTGAAAAAGAAGTCGACCGCGATGCGTATCGACGCCGAACGTGAAAAACAGGCGTCGATCGATTGAAAGATCGAGCGCGGAGCAACGTTAACCGCGATTAACGGCTGGGAATTTTTTAATAAATTATTTAATGGTGATTCTATTCGTAAACTAAGAGGCAACCAGATTAATTTGTAGACTTCTCTTTGCGGATTTTCTGATTATTTGTTAACAATAGTGCTACACTCCAATGACGAAGACAATCTCCATCGCTTTCTATATCCTCTGTCTTATAAACAATTACTGAACCTTCGATTCAAGATCTTCGTCGAGAGATTTAGATTGAAAATAAAGCGAGGGCAATGAATTAACTATAGTTTCTTCCGAGATTGTTATTCCAAGACATGATTGACTTTCACCATCGTTCCATTGATAGGCTTCCAGAAGCTGAGGTGTCACTCTGACGAGCGGACTCGTCGGCAAGAAATACGATTGTTTTCCCAATTGTGCTCCGATATCATGGCAAGCCGTGTTGTAATATCTAGCGTAGCGTTGATTACATCACGTGTTTGTTTATCAGGGCATGGGGATCGCTTTAGGTTCTGATTATTCAGATAGAAACCTTTACGTCCAGAATTACGTCAGTCTTCGTTGCCAAGGTGTCTCCGTCGTAGACACCTCGAGGCTGTTCAAACAACGGGTACGCTAAGCGAAAAAATTGTTTGCGACCATCAGCACGTGCTTTACGGCCAGCGGAACGATTTTAATTGAATTGGGACAACGTATTCGAGCGCGCATGCCTCGTAATTACGGTCTGCCTTGTATGCACGTGTGCGTGGAAAATTTTCAGCCGCGAGGGAAACTTTATGTTAACGGGGATCAACGGTGTTTTAATTTTATTTAAATCGCCCCGGTCGGTGGAACAGGTTGTTCTCTTATTCTCGGTCGCGTGAAACTACGTGCGGGATTTTTCACACGTTGTTTACCGGTGATTATCTATTATACAAGTTTTAGTGAATCCGCGACTAATAGCTAAAGATTTCGTAATGAATTTATCAATCGTGAACTAACGAATCACGGCAGCTAGACCAATCTGATCATTTGATTATTATTAACAATGGAACTACCGGACCAGTCAAAATGTCTGGTTCCTAATTTTTTCTTTTACAATTACTGAAATTGTAAAAATGTTTTCATCGGAAATTTTTTAATGAACCTCTTCATTGAAGCACATATTACAATAAAAGTTGTATGAAGTCTGAATGGGCACAGTCTTGTCACTGTTACGACGCAATATGCGTCAGTCATATTTAATGCTCGGTAGTTCTAGTGTTAAAAAAAAAAACGACGATGTTTTCTTCTGAAAGATTTCAACACGAATGATTCGTCTAACTAACTACTATCTAGAGTTCTTTGAATGTTTTCACGCAACTAACAATTTCGCGCTCTGCAGCGGACAGCTAACTATGAGAGAATCATATAAGGATCAATTATTCTCGGGAACTCTCCAGGTGGCTCACGGTCGCCCGACAACCGTTTAATTGTCTTTAACGGTGTCCAAAAACGGGCATCGCTTTGCAACTCCGCTCTTTATTCGGGCGTAACGAGCCCGTTCGTTTCGGAGGACGCGCGTAAAACGTGAAATCTGCTCGCGGTTATTGAGCAACCGTTCTCATACAACACTCTGGGAAAAGTAGAGGAATAACAGCCGTCGGGAGCAGTATGGGAACGCCTTGAAAAAGTTTTTATTTCAAGCGTCGAGGCTCACGCGGCTCGCAAATAAGGATCTCGTCGCGCAACGATGAGACCCCGGCGTTTACACGATTGCGGCGACGATGACGACGATGACGACGATGACGAAAGCGGGAGAGGTTCGCGAGATTGCGGCTGCGACCTCTCGGGCCCCGAGAGCCTCGATGCCTCGGAACTCGGGCATTTTCAACCGTTTATTTAAACGACCCTCGTAGCTGAACGAATCGAGAGGAGCTTTTACGTTCGCAATTTAATCTGTCAAATTGCGATACAATGATGAAACACTGGAACGAGAAACAATTCAATGAACAAACCGATTTTGTAGATTGAAAACAGCGTCCAAATGAGACAAGATCGAACCGATAAACAACAAATCGACGGGCAGGAGATGCACTCTTGTCGAGAGCAGTGAGAAGTGCATCGAATCGATGTAATTAATGGATATCTTTCCACGTTTCTGCGACGTCTCCGGCGGACAGAGAGCAGACAGAGGATCAAAGGGGAGAGGACAAAGAGAGAGAGAGAGAGAAAGAGAGAAGAGTATTGTGCATTGTATCGGTTAGCGACGATTGGACTGCGCGTTATTTATAATGCAACTCAATTCCGCAGGGTTGACCGAGACCGATCGATGCGCCACGATTCCAGCACGCGGGGGACAGCCGTTTGAAAAATAATACTCGTCCCGACCTTGCCCTTCGTGTTCGCTGCCACACGCCGACTTCCTTTCAATTTGCTCGATGAAAGTAGCAGATCTTTCCGCGGACGAGCCCGCCGCCGTTCCTGGAATTAATCATCCCTGACTTATTAACCTGTTAACCGATTTGCTCGACGTCAACGCTGTGCCACTTGACCCTCAGCCTCTTTCATGTATTTCAATATTTTAGTCGATCCTCGAGCCGCTCCAGCAATCGCAAACCGTTTCCTCCTCAGACTGTCAAGCATCAGCCTGGAGAAAATGATTATTCGACTGTGGATGTCAGATAAACTGTTTGCACAGAATGTCCTTCTTTCTTTGACAATTTAAAAAAATTCAACATTACATATTTTGCTCATAGTTTCTTCCACTCATTTTGCTCATAGTCGCGTGAAATGAGTAGGTACAATTCGAGACGGTAAAAAGATTAAAAGAACTCAGTAATATGTCGATATGAAATTCTCAAAATATTAAAATTATTAACCCCTTAACGCAGTTTTTTTTTAAAAAACCGGCCAAAAAAAATCAATTTTATTTATATACTGCGCTTTTGTTCCATGGAGAAAGGCTGTATTTTATTTTTGAATAAATAAGTGTTATAGCTTACAATCCCATGTAAATGATAAATATCAATAAAACGATTTTTCTTTCTTTGTTTTCACAATGTTATTTTCCATTCTCGATTATATTCGAGTGTGAAAAATTATAGCAGCATAAAATACAACGCCGCTCGAATTATCTCGAGTGTGCACAGTTTGGCTTGTTTAGCGCGCTCGAATTAACTCGAGCGTACAAGTTAAGGGGTTAACGAGGAAAACAAATTTCTATTCGAGTTCTATACTCTGGTTGGAAATTCTAATTTTGCGTGAAGGGACAGAAATTGTGTCAAGCTTTTTGCGATTCTCGACTACCGTGCGACGAGAAGGCCGTCGAACGGCCGATTCGACGGCGCAGTTGGCGAAATTAGAGTGCAAAGCGTGAACGACTGTTCTCTTCCGTGAAAGGATAAGGAGAGAACACTTTCTTTTCCTCGTTGGATCGAACGTTCGCCAGCGTGCCTCGACCTAAATGCCAGTCGATCGAAACCGATCGGATTCCGCGGATCGCGCGAGCGTCGACGCGATTCCCGAAACGCACGTCCGGCAAACCGAAAATAGGAGCTGGACGTTGTCTTTGGCGGTCGTCGCAGCTCGAAACACCCGCGTTTACCTTTCCGCGAACGACGCCGCCCCGGCTTCGAACCAAAACAGAGCCGAAAAACGCGACGATCGTTCGATCGGAGCGATTCGGACTGCTTTGAAGTCCCACAGCGAGGCTAGAAATACCGAAGGCGAACGTTCGCGACGTAACAGCTCTTTAGAAAACCGAACCATAACGTGTGCTCGATTGCCCGCACCGGTTTACCGCCGTTCCGCACGATTTCCCGGACTTTTACGCCTCGGGACACTGGATCGATCGCGATCCGAGGAGGATCTACCGCTACTTAAGTCTTGGTTGTCGTAGCAAAAACAGATGATCTATGAGAATTTTTTTCTTTGAGGATAATTGCAAACCTTTCGCAATCGTTCTTCCTGGGTTTGACAGAGTATACTTTCGTGTGATTCTCGTAATTTTTTTGTCGACAAATATTAACAATTGGCGGAGATATGATTGTTCCCCCGCAGACGCCCTAGGGAGGCTCATTCGAAGAACTCGAGGAGGTTTCGTGTAAACCTTTTATCAAGGTAAATCTTTGAATGCCGCTTTTCTCAAAAATGATAGATCATTGCTTCAGATTTAAAAATTCATTTCGGCGCCAATACGTTCAGTCTGCCAGTTGAGATGCTCAACTGGATCATTTCGTCTGATAGATTGCCTTGATTTTATGGGACTTCTGGGCTGCTAAATTGGCGGTCAAAGTGTTAATTGAACGGGTTCTCGTCCGATTAAATGTTGCTCGTGTAAGGTGGTTGCCACTTACCCGACGTAGACGCGACAGGTGAAATTGTTGACGCGACGATCGCTGGCGAGCCTTCGCCGATCCTCGAAGTAATCTTTCAGCGCCGTCACGCCGAGCACGAAGGTCACGGGTATCATGGCGACCTCCTTGCCGAAGGCGTTTATGGCTGGCACCCAATTAAGCAGAACGATAAATATAAAATACAGATTGGCCACGCGGTGAAATTGCTCGAGAAGGTTGCGAGGTAGGAAGCTCAGCATGGTGTACTTCGTTGTGCGTACTCTGAAAGCAGAACGAACGATCCGGAACTTCAATCAGCTTCGGGACTATTCGTCATGATCTACGAGCCACCCAACTCATCCACCTCGTAAACGATGGGATCGAAATCGTCGAGTAACACAAAATGGAAAATCATAGATTATGGAGTTTTATGCAAAATTATCCAAGTCAATTGTAAGAAACAGAAGTTAGTTAAAAATTCATGTCTTCTTTTAACAATTTTAATAGTTCTTTTAATGTCTGTACAGTTTCGCACATGACGAATCCATTTTTGTCACAAATGCATAAAATCCGCAATCTAGTCGTACGATTTCAGGAATTCCGCTGGAAAGGCAACATTTTAGCTACAGTGAATTCCCAATATAAGTCCCTACAAGCCTCGCGTTTAAAGGTCACTGGAACTACCCACACCGCCGCGGGGTATACCCCGTGAGGGGCCAAGTAAACATCATCGGAATTATATCGAATTTGGTTTCATTTTAATCAGAAAAATGCCACGAATATGGCGGTGAAAGGTCTCATAAAAAAATAATGAAAAATAAAGAAGTTTTCTTATCGGATTAGTAGTGGACTTCCGGTCTCACACCGACATACCCAAGATATTAAGAACATTTAAAAACGAAAGACATTTTCTCAGCCTTCTTGTCCCTATCCGTCTATATGTCCCGGGTTTTGGACATATATACGAGAGGATCATTTGCATTTCCAGCGTGTATTTCAAATGCAACGTTCGGCGAGAACCACAGATTTCGTCTAAACGTCCCTCGCCAGAACCGCGCAAGGGACTTATAACGGGAGCTCACTGTACCTTCGAAGGACCTGTCATCTTCTGATACGCTTGACTTTGGTAATATATTGTGAACAATCCGTTGCTTCAATTCACATTGAAAGGAACTTACTGAACCCTTCGTTTGCCCCTTCAGTTCAAAGTTAAGGGTTCAAAGTTGATAAATCGAGAGTTTACCTATTGTTCACCCTTTTCCCATTGGGATGCTGACTCGGCGGGGTCTTGGGGGGCACCAAGTGGTTCGGCACTATGGTCCTGAGACGAGGTTCCTCTGGCAAGGGGCCGCAGCATCGCGACCAAAGTTTTCTCCACCAGGGTGGCTCCGCGCTACGTCTTATCGTGTATATCGACTCCGATCTGTGGACAGTTCAAAACACTCGTTCACCCGCTTGCTTTTATCTACCGTCGCTGCAATCTGGTTGGACGTTGCGATCTGACACAGATCTGCTAATCTCAAACTTTTTGCTGATCTCAAAGCCAATTACAATAAGTTTCATTATCCTACAACAAACCTTGTACAGAAGAGAATCTTATAAGTTCGAATCGAACATGTTTTTAACGGCACTCAATTCAACAATACCCAACTAACACTAGTATGAATGCAGCCATGTTTTAGAGGTGCAGACTCCCAGAAATTGTCTCTTCACGATAAACAACGTCCAACAAACAATAGAACGAATTCCGATAAAAAAAAATTGAGGTGAAACGATGAAGAAGAAGACGAAGAGAAGGAAGTCTACCTGGAAGCCTGTCGCGAGTGACCTCGAAAAGAGGGAGTCTTCCCAGCGGTGGTGGGCCTGGGCTCCTCCCTGTGTCCAGGTGGTAGTATGAAGTCGGTTCTGGAGCCGACCCTGCTGTGCCCGGTAACCGTGTGGCCTTGAACGTCGACCACCTGACCTTGGCTGAAGGCCCTTTGGTGTCCAGGTTTCTTGAGGGCGGAAGGTCTCGCGCCACCGACCGCGGAAAGGGGTCCCAGATAAGAGCCCTGAAGTCCGGAGCTCGTCAGGCTCTCGGCGAGCACTCCTCCATGGCTGGCAGACCTTGCGTGCGTCATCGGCCGGGGCCTCCTCCTGATCCTCGAGGTCTCCGACGATCCTGTGTCCTCCTCGTCGCCTCTCCCGAACAAATTGCAGGTGGTCGCAACCGTCGCAACCGTCCCGACCGTCCCGACGACCGCCGAGCTCTCGGACACGGGCCCACCGGTCGGGGCCTGCGAGCTGCTCGCAAATTGAGGACGGCCCGGACCCGGGAACACGTAAACCGACGCCTGCCGGTCGATCTCCCCGCTCGCTGCTTCCTGCGCCTCCGCTTCGGACATGCTGGCACATCTGCGAACAGAAAACGCACCGGAATCAGCTCGTGAACTGCGAGGAGCGTACTCGCGGCCCGACGTGGCCCGCCCGGGCACTACGGGGAAGGTGGGAGTGGCCTGGCCACGCCCACTTGCCCTGCCCTAGGAATTCCGCGTGCGGAGATTAAGCGCTCAATTTAGACTCGGTTTAAACGTTCACGACCAAATCTATGTTCGTCCTTCGCACTTCCAGGAAATTACCAGCAAGCTTGCTGATAGTGGAAAATAGTACTTCGACGGTTCAGAAGACTCGATCACACTGTTTTTCAGGGACACGTTTCCGAAAGTGTACTCCTCGCAAACGCAAACGAATCTAAACTAGAATGTAGCTTCTACGTGACGCTCCTCCGGCCGATGATGATCGAGAACCGTCAGGGTGGCCGGCGAAACATGACTGAAGGAGGAAACGACTCTGGTCGAGGAAATTGGAGCGGTTAGGGAGGCTGGAAAAACTGGCCGTCCCGGCCAACGCTGCCAGAGATGAGTAAAAATGGCCAAGTTTGACGAGGGTGGTGCGGCCAAGAAAATTAGGGTGGTTCGGGGGGGGCGGAGCCAGGAGGTGGTAGCCAACGAAGACCGAAGGAGGGCAGAGGTCGTAGCAGAGATTGGTGGGCTGGTAAAAAAATCCACTGGATCGCCAAGGCATGTCAGGAATGATCGAAACACTCACTTTGTAAATTAACAAAAAAGCGAGATCTCCTTTGGCGGTTCAAAAAGCGAGTACAAGAATCGTTATCCGGCGACGAATAGGGAAAAAATGTGTAGCGTTTTTGGATTACAGAGAAAAGGAATAACAGAGAACAATAGAATCGGTCTACCCTAACCCTTTGCGCTCGAATGGTAATTCCTAGGCTCCATTATTCAAAAGATATTTTCAATCGATTAAATTCGTCCATATTGCACAAATTACTAAAACCTCAAGTGTTGTATGAGAAAACAGGTTCAATTTCAATAAAGATTACACAGAATGAATATGTTCTAGGTTGAAAGAAATGTCTTGATTTTGGAATTAAAAGCTCTTCGAGTACGAGGGAGTTTTACATAAATTGTGTAAACAGACGAAATCTTAAGATGCTGCTAGAGCTAGAACAGACGCAGTTACGTTAATCGAACGGTTTCCAATCGATTACCCCCACCTCGTCTCCATGGACCACGTCCGCGTTAAAAATTAACGTCTCCCCCGCTGGTTTATTTATTCGTTCCTCCTATAAACTTCTTCCTCGCTATCCTCGAAAAGAAGCCGAAAGATCCAATGATATTTCAAGTACAACAACCAGCATAAAGCGTAAACAAAGGAAGCGGAAGTAGATCGAGATCGAGCAGAACAATAATTTCGAGTATTTTGAAGCGTCGTTTGAGAGGTGTTTCGAGCGACCTCCTCGAGAATTTCTGACACCTTCCCGCGAAGCACCTGGGTGGTATCGTGTGTCTAATCAGATTTTCCACGCGATAAATAAAACGATTATTTACGTCGCGTGAACGCAGGCTCGAAATGCACTTCCGATGCACGCGGACGCGGGTGTCGCGCTTTTGCAGCGTTTCCCTTGCCTTTTGTGACGGAAACTCGAGGCGAGATCGGCGTTTCACCTCCGCGGTGACAACAACCTCGACAAACGTGAGAAAACACTCTTTCTACCCTGGGCGGATACTCTGCGGCCTTTCGTAGCACTGGCAACATTTTCTGTCCGCGAATTTTTCCATCCGGGCTCGCAAGATTACCGCAAATATGTAATTTTCGTCGAGTTCCACGAAACGTTTGAATTTCGCGGCTTTTTTACCTATCTGGTCGGGTACAAAGTCCACTTATTTGATTCGCGAGACACGAAACAGAAGCATCTCGAACGATTCTTTCCTCGAACTTTGTTATTGCGAGTTCGAGCCCCGGATTTCACGCAGAAGTATAAACAATCGGAAGAGAGTGTCAGTGCTCTCTGCAGGCCGTCGTTCTGCCAATAAACACAGTCGAATCCTCCGAAAAATCGCTCGCTATAAACCAACTTTTCATTCGGTTGAATCTAAATTATCTTCGCTTTACTCTCCTCGGGATGACATCTTTGCCATCGACTCGGCTAATCTCCCTCATCATCTCCGTCTCATTAGTACCCCGCTTGTGGTAATCACGTTGGAGCAAATTTGCAAATTTCCCACAATTATCGAGACACGGAGACTAGGATGCAGTGAATCGATCAGAATTAATACATAACGTTAAACAGCGCCTAACAAATAAATCGAACAACGTGGACACAGTGGCAAAGTGTATTGGGTCGTAACATGAATCCATTCGGTTGCAAATATAAATATGTTCTAGTTTGAACGATTTAGTTCTGACGAGTCCATTGCAAATCCTTGTGACTGCGATTAACAGACTGCTGATTTTAATGCAAAATAGAATTGTTCTGTGGGAAGCAGGGATTAAATAAAAGATGATTTTATCCCTTCGTAATTTTGATACATTGAAAACAACATACCAATGATATATTTTAGTTTAACAGTTAATAGTTTCATATTTTAGTCAATTTCTTCCTAACTGCATAAAAGTCCGCAGTGATTAAATAGAAGCTACTTGTAGTCACTCTACTGCATATAATTCCTCTTTTAACCCTTTGACTGCCAAACTAGGAACCTCAAAAATTCCACAAAAACAAACTAAGTTATTTAATGAAATAAAAATTGAAAAAAATTTAATTTATGATACTGAGTAGTCCTCCAACTTTCTTGCATTTTACAGATCCCAATTAAATTTGGTATAATGAATATGTTAACGTAAAAATTTATTTTGAAACCGGGACAAATAATTCCCTCAACCACATATGGGTGACATGGCAGTCAAGGTGTTAATAAATGAAATGGAGATACTGAAAACAACAGAACATATTTCACGATCCAATAATACACGAACAACTTTCGGTTCAAACTAAGAATTTTAAGGGCAATTTCGCTGTCAACCGGCTCGTAGAAAAGCTGTTGCAAGGCGACGCGATGCGACGCATCAAGCGCGATATGCAGGAAAGCAACGCATTTCCAGCCGAACGGTCCCGCGATCCTGGGTGCACTTGCACTTGCCCGACACAGATACGCTATTAATAAGATTGCAGACAGACGCAGAGGGGAACAGAGAGAGAGAGAGAAGAAAGAGGGAGAGAGAGAGAGAGAAAGCTTTTTGCGAACCAGTGGACACCGCAGAAACCGGTGGATTAAAAGCGTCGACGGTGCTTCCGGAAATTTTATAAAATATTGCGAACCCCTAATCAGGTTACCGAATAATCCAATAGCGGCCCCAACCGGATCAAACTATCGCCGTTTCGTCCGACGAATCCTATCCCACGAGTTTACCAAAGCATTACAACTAGTCAGACATAGTTTTCGAAGAAAATCTCTTAACCCTCTAACCATCGACGATGCAAGTTTCCTCACACGATTACCGCGAATCTTCTCAAAATTGTCGGAACCCATCGATTTACCATGTTCATTCGTTTTATTGACACTAAATCTACCGCGGTCAAAATGGCCGGTTTTATATTTTACAATTATTGAAACTATAAAAATTCATTTATGGAAAATAGTGGAATAAATTTCCATGTCCAAGCATTTATTATTAGGGATACCCATAAGTAGTCAATTATTTGCAAAGAATTTGTTTTGCCTTTAGTTCTGCACCGATCGTTGAAGAGGAAACACGTATTCTTTTACAGTTTTCGGTAAAGCAGCCTTCGGTAAAGCCTTCAAAATATTATAAAAAGTATAATTTTTTTGCAACCCTGTAATAAAATGGCGGCACACGTACCTTCCGAGGATCATATTCGTCATTGCATACTTTTTCATTTTCATGCGGGATTTAATGCAACGGTAACAACAAAGAAAATTCGCGATGTTTATGGAGATGTATTGAAGGTCAACAAGTGTCAACGTTGATTCCGGAGGTTTGCTGCTGGTGATTATGATCTCTCTGACAGGCCTCGAAGTGGATGACCAGTCGGATTTGATCATGACACCATAAAATCTCTAGTGGAAGCTGATCCAAAATTAAGTACACAAGAATTATCGAGAATCCTTGGGTCCACATGGCCAACTATACAAAGGCACCTACACGAAATGGGAAAGGCATATAGGCAAGGAATATGGGTACCGCATCAATTATCTGAGACCAACAAGAATATTCGTCGATCAATTTGCACTTCATTGCTATCCAGATTTCGTAGAGATCCATTTCTTAGCAGAATCATTACCGGAGATGAAAAATGGATTCTTTATGATAACATAAAGCGTTCAAAGCAATGGCTTTCTGCAAATCAAACCGCAATATCAACCCCTAAACCTAGCTTATCACTTAGAAAGCTGTTACTGTGCATTTGGAGGGACTGTCGTGGCATAATTCACTTTGAGTTGTTGAAACCTCTGGAGAAACAGTTACTGCTGAGTTGTATTGTCAGCAATTACAACGGCTGTATTCAGAACTGTTGAAAAAGAGGGCGTCTTTAGTCCACAGAAAAGGTGTAATACTGCAAATTCACAATGCCTGGCCCCACACAGCGAAACTCACTCAGGAAAAAATCAAAGAATTGCAATGGGAAGTTTTACCGCACCCCCGTACTCACCGGATATTGCTCCCTCTGACTATCATCTTTTCAGATCTCTGGAGCATTATTTAAGAAATAAAACATTCACTTCTGTAGAAGATGTAAGGAGGCACCTTGAGTCATATTTTGCTTCACGAACCCTGGATTTCTATAAGAGGGGGACTGAAAATTTGCAGGAAAGGTGGCAAACTGTCCTTGATAATGATGGAGATTATATAATAAATTAAGAAATAAAAACCTGAATTTACTACAAAGTTTGTTTTAGATTTCAAAATAATTGATTACTTATGGGCCGTCCTAATATATCGAAAATTACGGACAATCTTAATAAATTTAGGGTTACCATTTTTATAATGCGATATTTACCAGATACTGTTAATGCTTCGTAGGTTTAGTGTTAATTGCTGCTTGACACAATTGTGAAAAGATTCAGCAATTGCCCAACAGGGAATTTGTATCGCAAATAACGTTCGATTAATAAGCATCATCATTAATAAGCGCCGATAATGAAGCATCTGTGCTAACATTGATCACCGGTTGAATACCGTGGTATGGAATCAGTGTCTCTCACTGTCAATCTCTATCCGTGTTTCACGTTTGATTCGCGATGTTTCGGTTAGGTACACATTTTATTTCAGCCACGAGCGTACCTGGTCAAATTGCTTTCCTATCCGATTCTTATCAAACATTTAGAATCCGTACATCGAGGGCCTCGAGTCGAATGTCAATAATGGTGAATATTCCACAAGTTTTGTCTTCGACAACCTTTGGTCGCGTTCCTCGGGAAAGAACTTGCTTTATTACCCCAAAAGGAAAATTCTCGATAGTAGGGAAACGTAAACGAATCGCAGAGATTCCGCTTTACGAGTTACTCCAGTTGACCGTATAAATAAAACAGAATCTCTCTAGACTAGAGTCGGACATTAAACAAAGATGTTTGACATGCTTGAGATGATCTTGGCACTGGTTCAGGCAAGATTAATTTCGGTCGCTCTTCGTTTGGCAATTTTCAACTTCCCAGCGTTATGTGCAAAATTCTGACGAGCACTTTCATAAAAGTAACCGGGGAAGAAAAATCGAGTAAAATTTGATACATTTTTACTACGGTTAGCAGCAAAATCCTGTGCTGCTGTTTCACCCTAATTTTTAGACTGTCTGCATCGATTACGAGAGGTAAGGTTTATATAGAAATATGTTTCTTCTCCTAACAGTTTCATTAACTCTCTGACCAGGGTCTCTTGAATTTCTTGCTTTTCTTTAAACATTCGACGATCGAACGATTATATATTCAAACAAGGACTTCAATACGTATTCCAGAATTTCTAAAAATTTCTTGAAAGTCTGAAACAGTGGAAAAATCAGTCACCAACATAGACAGTATACCATATACCAAATAATACCTTCTAAACAGTTCGAGATAATGGAATGAAAAACAGTTAAAAAGGTGAAATTTACAGCTTCAAATTGCAATGAAAATCAATTTGCATTTACACGGTTGTTACTAACTACACAGGTTGCAAACAAATTATAGAATAAGTTGATTGATACCTGTTCCTCTGCATTAATATTCATGAAGTAAATCCGTAATGTCTGGTACATTTTTTGCAAGTTGTCGCAAATGAATTTTTTTGCATTGTTTGGTCATCAAACCAGTTTATCACGGTACAGTCGATGCTAGCTTCTATTAGGTTCCGGCTGAGATGTGCATATTTAAAGTTCCAATTCAGGCGAAAAACTTGTGCTCACTTGACAAAACTATAATTTTCAAAATGTACCAACAATTACTTGTTTTAAAGTCGTTTTCAATCCTAGAGTGCGCTAGGGTGATATCGTATTGTGTAAACTCAACTCAGCCATTCGTAATAGTTTTCTTTTAAATGGCACTTGAATATTCGGAAAATCATGCGAAAGGAGACAACAATTTCATGTTCTTAAGTTTTTCCTCGAACTTTCCCGGCCTCCTGTGGGTCGCGGAGGAGTATAAAAAAATTTTTTCGGATTTGCTTCTTCTAGAACGTTCTTGAAACATCCCCATCACTGATTCATTCAAAAGTAAAAAATTGCGGATCAAAAATAAGGGTTGCGAACGGAGGGATGTTTCCACTGTGTTATATATCGTTTATTAATTTTTGTCACAAATGCTCGATGTCCGCAGTCCGGTGGTTTCTCTCGAAATATTTTCCATGAAATCTAGCTTGTCGCGGATACGGATTCGGGGTTCTGGAATTTTTTAGTCGGCAGACGACTCGCCGAAAAAAGTTCAATTACCCCGAAACCATTAGAACCGACAGGTTAATCGATCGGCCCGCGTTTTCGGCAGGACAACCGGCCACTAACGACGCGTTGTCGGGCTAATTAGGCCAAAGTGGATTAAACGATTCGAATCAACCTCGCGGGCTCGGAACGTGTTCGACGAGGGTCGTGCGACGTGTATATACGTCCGGGGGCGTCGATCACGTGGAAACGAAGTGAAAAGCAGGAGCAAACAATCGTCTCGACGGGAATACACGTCGGACAGGACCGACGATTACTGTGGACGGTAGGACTCAACCATCTGCTGGACAAATATTATCGGTTCGAGGAGGACGACACCGGCAAGATTACGTTAATCGTGTTTACTTTGGGACGATGAGAGACGTCGGGACGCGGCTCGGTAGGCTACGAGGAATCCAGATCCATGCGACCCGCGGAAAAACTCCGAGGAAAAATCCTGGAAACCTTTACTGCGTCGCGAGCATGATCGATTGACCCACCGTCTGCAACCTGGGTCGTTCGTTCCCCGAGAGAAATTTCACTCTTGAATTTCTTTCTTTCCAATACTCATCTTTACCCGCTAATGCTCTGAACATTTGACGTTACAACGATTATTATATTAAAACAGGGACATCAATACGTATTCCAGAATTTTTGTTAGATTTCTTTTAAATCTATGACAGTGAAAAAATTGGGGTTAATATCCTAGGTGTTTTATAACGACTGTGTGCTGTATCGTCTTGTAGTTTAGGCAAGCGCATAATACCTGGTGTACAAATTAATTTCTAGCTTTTGGACATCACAGCGTCAGTATTTGTATGCCTAGACTACGAATTAATTTATAATTATTCGAAAAAGTTGGAATCTTCGACAATTCTTCTGTTTCTCGACGAGATCGTATGAAACTGTTAACACGTTAACTGCCACGTCAGTCACATATGACTGACAGTGATTTTTGACTAAGTATAGAAATTTATTTTTATTGTGACATATCCAGATAAACCGAATTTGATTAGGATCTTTAGAATTCAGAAGGGTTAAGACAGCATCCCTTATAGTACATTTTAAATTTCCAGTTTCGGTTTCATTAATTAAATTGCACTGATTTTCTGAGATTCTCTGGGATTGATTTGTGGCACTTAACGTGTTAAAGACAAATAATAGTGGGCGTCTGTAAATACATAAAACCACATGTAATATTAAAAGGTTAGCTGAATGCATTTTTTCGATTCGGAGGATGAATGTTTAATGAATTTAATGAATGTTCAGCAATCTGTTAATGGACTTCTCGAGCCCCGAGGTGCGGTGCCATCGGAAACTGCAATCGCGACGCAACAAGTGCTCTCGAACGACAGAACGTGACAGTTTCTCTCGGGATTATTATTTAAAAAAGATTGTTAAGGAGCTTTTCTATACAGCGTGCAGACGTCGAGAAGTCGACTGATAGGCTTCCGGAAAGTAAAGTGTCGAGTCGATGATAAAGATAAAGAGCAGCACGAGGAACGGAACGTAAACCATCCGAGAGAATGATAATTAAGATGACAGTAATAAGTGTACACAGTGAGAAAGATAAAAGATGTTTTAATGGTGTCTAAAATTATATTCGCAATGTTTACAGTGTGCATTCGACGATCCAAGCATCTCTATACACTTACATATACTTATATAAGTATATTATATACTGTATATACTAAATATACTTATACGAATCGTTGCAGAGTTCGAATTGGCTCTGGACCGGTATGCCAGTCAGGAATGCAAAAGTTGTAGTGCAGTTGCAGTTGGGATTTTGTCAAGGCATTCGTTGTGCTCTTCTGATGCCATTGTCTCGTTTCGTCATCGAAAGGCTGCTGCACGTTAATTGTCTAACTTCTTACAAACTAAAAGATTTTTCATACTTTCTATGCTGAATTTTTTTTAAAGTTGTAAGTAATATTTTCACAGCTTTCCCATACGATACCACGTTTTCTTCTTGGCGTTCTTATTTTACCCCTTGTTACCCCTATAAAAAAATTAGCAAATTGCAATTTGGGCACCTTGAAGATTTTTTGAGCACCCACAGACCTAAATTATGACCCACAGATATCACGAAAAAATTTAGTGACTGCTAAGGTAACAAAAAATGTGAAGATAGTTGGTCTTAGTTCATCGCCTGGAAAATCCTTTCAGCACCCACACATCTAAATTATGATGTATAGAGGCTACAGAAAAAAAAATCGAGGAGCCGCCGAGGTAATAGAAGAATCGGAGAACGGTTAGGGGTTCCCATAGACGCTGATTCTTTATCAGCCGGTTGGGATCTCGAATCGCGAGCAGAGGCTCGCGAAAAGCTTTCGCAGGTCACGTGTAGACGCGGGTCGGTCAGAGGATTCCGTTAGTGATCGATAACAGTCATCGGGCCGACATGAATCCCGAGTTCTAATGTAAACGGACAATATCAAGGGTAGCAAGGCTGAGGGACGGAAGTGGGTCGTGCGAATATCGACGGCCCTAATCGGCAGGGTTGGCTCCTCGGGAGCGATAACGAGCCATTACCGCACGGCACACGGCTAGTGCAATCATTCCGCTCGAACTGACACTACGAACTCCTATCAATCGCTCGGCGTACGCCGATAACGTGTCGAACGGTCTTAAAAATTTCAAGAGCGAGAGGAGCTCGCTGGGAAACTCGATTCTAAGGTCTGCTTGTTTTATCGGCTTGACCCGAATACGCGGGAATATTTGATTGCGCCAAGAGCCGTCATCTATTCTTAGTTTTATGTTTTGCCGAAAAGCTACGCTTGGAAAAGCTCATTTGTTCGGTGGGTGTCACGCTGCACCGCTTTTTCGTACTTCTCGTTTTCACAGCTATAATTTATTCCGTACTCGGTTCACGTGTTGCTCGCTAATTAATGCAAACGGGTACGCACGTGCTCCATTAACTCTCGGAAGCTAGAGCTTTTTAGTTATCCATAGACGCAGCTTTGTCTACCAATTTGTTTCGGCACATTTTGGCAAGTGCAGTCTCGTAGATTTATAAAATCCACAGTCTACTGAAAACACTGCAAGCATTCTCCTCTCTCAAGACACATGGCGACAGACGCTGCGCGCTGGTCGAAATTAGACTCCCTTTGCTCCGACATGCATCCACCGATGAAATTAATACCGGCGTTGCTCGAGCCAGATGATGTGGGTCTCGGCCGAGAATTTTCCCAGCAGAAGGAAAAGTTCAAGTTCGAAGCGCTTTAGCGTGGACGCATCGCGTGCCACGTGAACTTGACTGGTGTCGAAGCCACCGCCACTCGATGCGCGTCTCGCTCGTTATGCTTATGCAATTTAACGAACGGAGCCTCTCTCGAACGGCCTTCTGGACAACGAACACAGAGAACAGGGACACAGCCTCGCTCTCCGAGACCCCGTTTCTATTTTTCCGCAAGCATCTTTCCTCTTCCCGTGCGTTCCGAGTCTAGGAGAGTCTCTACGAGAGGCTCGATCCCAGCGATCGCGGCGAACGTAACCGGTTTCATGGTCGCGGACCGAGACCAAAGCGACCACCGCTCTCGAGGAAACAGTCCTGCAAAACGAGACACAAAACCACGATCCATTCCGGGCCGGTAACCTTCGACCTCCTCGGACACGTTCGCGAAAGCTTCGAGTCCGATCGAGCGCAAAAATCGGATCGGTGAATTCGGGGATCGGAATAATGCACGGCTTGTACACAAAATTCTCTCCCATTTGTATGCTTCGTTCAAGAGAGTATCTGTTCTTGTGGAATTGTTGGTTGGATCAGTTGCAAAACAGTAGAAATACCGTTGCATTATCTCCAGCTCGTTGAAAGGATTAACGAGAGATATTAAAGCTTACGTATCTTGGAATTAGCGCAGACTATTATAGTAGTAGAACTATAAACTACCATATTTCTTTCTTTTTCAAGACAGTAACGCCGGTAATGTAACAAATATTAAGGACCGGTTCAAATTTGATTTCCTCCGCCTATCTTGGTTTTATTTCGTTCGCGAAAAAGTTGCGTTAGACGTAGAACTTTCTTTGAACGGTTTGTTGAAATAATCGAGCAATTTTTCGATGGGTATCCAGACTGTTAACGTTTCACGACTGGCTCTTAATTATGACGAGAAAGTCTCATTTAAATGCGGAAGCGTGGAACTGTTGTAGCGAAACGGTAACGAGATTGCCCGAAGAAGGAAGAACGTTTAGCGAGCGTCTCGTGGAATGTCTGTAAGAAAATGTTCAACACAGAAGATCCGATAAGAGTTTTACCCCTTGCCTCGTAATAACGAGTCAAACTTTTAAGATTTCGAACAGAATCTACTCGATACGAATTCGATGTTCTTTTTTCGTTCCAGTTGCGCGTTCGTGGCAACTAGGAATCCTCCTCGGACACGTCCTGCGTTCTTGTTCGAATAAATGAATATATTCGTGAAACAGAAGTTGCTACGTGGACGTTGAATAAAAACGTCGGAGATCAATCAGAATTCCACGACACGCGGATACCGTAAATGTTCCACGTTCGCCGTTCCACAGAAACGGTGCCAAGTGAAAAAGAAACGATAGGCTGGCGGCAACTCCTTCATTCCTGAGGAGCTTTCAATTTGCATCTTATTCACCGTGCACGGAGCGAAGCGCAATCGTCGCCAAGTTAGGCGCTTGCACGGGGGAGACATAAACGCTCGAGATAATCAACGTGTTGCTCGCGATATGACTACGCCATAACAAATAAGAGCGGAGCCTGGTGTCTCAAAATTATGATATAGCCGACGATTTATGAATCTGGACAAATAATTCCGTCCCCCATTTCTGGGTGACGTGGCACTCGAGTTGTTAAGGGCTCTCTCGTGTCTAAAACAATGTAAATTCATATTTGAGCGATTTCAGATTGTGGAGCGAGCGAAATACAAATGAGAAATTAAATTGCTTCCCAACAACGCCCTCAAGAAACAATGTCCGAGCCACCGAATTCGGCGACTCAATTTCTACGCATAAATAATGCGACACCCCTCTGCGTGTTCCGCGATATCAATCGACTTAATCTTCGTGGCCTGGCCCCGTCGCACGTTCAGATTTTAATCTCGATTTTAACGTGCTCGATATTTCGCCGTTAACCTGTTGACCGGGATAGTTTTCAGTTACGAGCTCTCGCGAAAGCGTTAAATTACAGTACAAATTGGAAGCAGAGAGGCACAAGAATTATCCATCATATAATAAATAAAAAATCTAGAATCTTGCCAGTTGTTTCGAGCGAACGCGAACGTCTCACTTGCCTTCCTTGATTAAACGGGTTAAACGCGCCGACGTTTGACCCTGTAAATTACTTCTTTCCCTTCCACGTCGGTAAAGAAGCTTTTAGTCCCCCCCCCCCCGTCCCATCCATAACAGCAAGCACTCTTTCAACCCCATAAATTACTTTCCTACCATTCTACGTCGGCAAAGAAACCCTTATTTTCCATTTCGGAGCGTATCATTCTCATTACTCCAAATCTATTAATCCCTTCCATGTATAACCGTATATCTCAAATTCGAATGAAATGTATATAAAACGCTACACTTACGACTTACGCTACATTCGAATAGCAGATGCTCGAGTCCAAAGTTGAGCATAGAACATGATTAAATACAAGAGAGATTGTGCAAGGTGGTTTTCTCGTTCTTTTACGCGGATAAAGGAGCTTTCGTTTGACAATAATACGGTTGTAAAGACGGATAAAGGGTACTCACATTTTGTCCAGGCTCCCAACGTGGTCCACGTGGCCTTGGTAATGGTCGAGGAAGCACGAGGGGTGGCGGTGTTATCCCCCACGGTGTCTTCGAACTCTGAAGAGCGTCTCAGATGCGCTCGCCCCTCTCGGACAATCGTACGCGAGAGCAGTGGCTCGTGGGGAAAACCGCGAGCCGACTATGCGTATCTATGTAGGTGTGCGTGTGCGCGCAGTTGAACACGAAAATTCTCACCGGTAACTTTCGCGTGTCTCCCTTTGACAGAGAAAATAACGGAGCGCACAGTCGCTCGCTCTCGAGTGTCCACTCAGTGCATTCCTCCCGGGAAACTGGTCTTGCCACCGCACATTATCGCGGCACGTCACGGATACCCGACGCGAACGGGGCCGAACGAAGCGTAATATCGCTTCGAGGAGCCCGCGCGAGGCTCCTTTTGTACATTCGCACGACGACCAACTGCAACCCGCGACTCCAAACCGTGTCAGCTTATCGCCGTGCACGTACTGACAATTCATATCGGCCGGACCACCAACCGTCGCCGCGAGAAACAACACGGACGCCATCTGTCGGCGCCATTCTATTCCGTGGACGCGGAACATTTCGCAGAGGCGAAACTCCCGCGCTTTTCGCGCACCAGTCTCGGCGCGCATGCTCCTGCGACTAGTACATTGTATACTGGATACTCCAAAAAGGGCGCGTAAAAGATTCAAGTGACGATTTAAGATCAAACTTATGCGTAAAAATATTATGATTTCGGACTCGTTTTTTAGTTATTCACGATCAAAGTCGACCGATAGTGGCACGCAAACGATGCGTTTAGTTTTGTCCTGCGCACAGAATACTATTTGCGGATTAGGAAGATCTTTAGTCGTGAATCATTTGGAAACGAAGCTGAAATCGCAATTTTTTCATTCTTAATTTTCGTCTTATATTGTCCTGAAGAAACGACTTTGATCTATCGAGAAAAACTTGGAATACCCTGTACAACTTTAGAACTCCGTACTGCGTACATCGAATGCGCATGCGCGCACGAGTGTGTCCACCATAAATATGTATGCCTTCGGACAATACTTAAATTACCAAAATCAATTTTAGATTCATTTCATGAATATTCAGTTATATACAGTCACACATAGTTGTATTGAATTAATGAATATTTATTTAATATTGTACTTGTATCGTAGTACCTTCCAAATTTTGCCGCGCTTTCCAACGTTTCCAATTTCTCCCGTGTAGCCTCTTCTTCCTTCTTCTTACCGATGCGGCAACGTTGCGTGTACGTATAGAATCACATTTATCCAATTTAGAGAAACGAACATAAAAAATTTCGACATAGGCTTCGCATCTAGTGTGGTACTCCGCGCCTTTAAACCCTGCCCAACAGCGGCAACGAAAAGTCCCTAGACGGCGGGCTCCTCGATTTTCGAATGTCATCCTGCGATTATGACTGCGGTTAATGAAGCATAATTACGGTTAATTCGATTCGGCAAACAAACACGCGAAGAATGAATTCGCAGATTGTCGTAACAGAGAGTTGAACTTGTCCCTTAACCATGAACACCAACAATTCGTTACCACATTCATTTATTAGGTATACATTCTCGTGCTTTGTTTCGTATATTCTTATCCCAGTATTTCTTGTAGTTCTTACCTTGCGTCACACTTTGCTCAATTTCTTGAGAAAAATGCCATTAGTACTAGAACACAATAATGTTGTATCGACAAACTTCAAAGGACATATTTAGGATCCGATCAGTGAGATATCAATTTTCCTCTTATACTGGTATTGATAAAGTGATTCATAAAGAAATGATTTGTAACATAAGAACGACTCTAATGTTATAAATCGTATATAAAAAAAGGAACCAATAATGCGATGAACTTTAGAGATGAGGAAATCTGTCGTCAGAAGTAGATCTCGACGCCAATCGACATTTGAACTGGTGGGGAATCGCGAGGCGCCTAGGGAGAGTCGGATGCGGCAGTAGCTCCACCAGCGGTAGCAGCACCACTATCGTTTCATCGGCAGCTCCGTCATCGGTAGCCAGCGAGAGCGAGAGAACGAGGTCTTCCGTTCCGGCATAATAGTCGTGCGAGTTAGCAGTCGCGTGGCCCCGTGTGCTCGATCGTTTTCGTTCGGATTCCGTGTGCTCGACGACACAGAGTCGAGAGAAGACAGGAAGGAGGAAGGGACTGGTGGTTTCGCGGCTAGTTTCGCGTACGTTCGGTTGGTTCAGTGATTGTGTGGTTCGCTTCCTCGATCCGGCGACATGAATGAAGAATACGACGCGATCGTGCTGGGCACGGGGCTCAAGGAGTGCATACTCTCCGGTATGCTGTCGGTCAGCGGGAAAAAGGTGCTCCACGTCGACCGCAACAAGTACTACGGCGGCGAGTCCGCCTCCATTACACCGCTGGAAGATTTGTTCGCGTAAGTGTCGCCGAAATCGCCGCGCGACGCGTCGCGGCCGCCGACGAATCGTGTCGTCTCGCGTCACGATCGCATTTAAGGCCGAATCGCAACCGGCGTGCCAGCCCGCTGATTATCCTCGTCCTCGTACGATGCGATGGCTCGTCTTAAATATTGATTTTTTTTTCCGACTCGGCCGCCTTTTCTCTCTCGCGGGGGACACAGGATTGCGCGTCGCTCGCCTGCGGCCGAGTTTCTCCGTCGAGCGTGTCCGTGAGACGAACCGTGACGTATACCGTCACCCGCGATAATGCGTCGTTGCTGTGCGGCTGCATCCCATTCCATCCCATCCCATCCCTTTCTCCAAACGATTCCACAAGGTTGGCTAGAATGCCACTCGATACGAACCCGGGGGGAGGGGCCCGCCCCGCGAACCGCGAGCCATTCCACGTCGAATTCCAATTTTCGCCACGCCGATTTTTTTCTTCCGAACCCCGCGGACCTCCCGCGTCTCGAGAGCTCGAATTCCGCATAATACTAGCCACCTAGCTTACAACGTTCGCTGGATATTGATTGTCAATCCCCGAAATCCCAGTGGACCTGCCACCACCCTTTGACCGAGACGCCTTTGCCTATTTCGAAGCTGAAACAATTCTATCTATGCATATGCAACTGTTCATTGCCAATGATACTTTTTCTACTCACGGATCTGATTGAAAGTATTTCAGTCAATACTTTGAAGGTTCGAATTTTAGGGCGCTCTCAGGAACTTAGAAAAGAAAGTTCTAATGTTCCTGAAGGAATTTTACACGATTGTTTATTGCCTCTTAGAACATAGATCTCGCGGAACACGGTGACGGTTTTATTTTCCTGGAACAACCGTTGTTAAACTACAATTAAGATCGGCAAAGAAACGGCTCGCGCCCGATCGAACGTAGCAAAATCGGCGGCTTACCGTTCTCCTTTGCACAGCGAAAAGAACGCCGCATTGTTTTCTCTTTGAAAACACTTTTTCTATGCTCGACGCTGACTCTGTCCTCCCATTTCAGCAATGTTCTCCCCCTTTCTCTCTCTCTCTCTTTCTCTCTGTCTCTCTGCAATGGAATACTAATTCATCAGACCGTTCAATGCTCAAATCGTCGGCAAACAAAATTATTGGTTCGCCGCCTCCCATCGACGCGGACAAGAACGCTTTTCTTTTTTGATCGCCGGCGAGTTTTATTGTCGTATGCGTCAAACTATGACGTATAGCGGGACTTACAATCGTGCTTGTTCACGCTTGAAGAGCTACGAAGAGAAAATATTAAGTAACAGAGTGGCCGGCTCACCGTTACTTGTACGCCATCCTCGATCCATAGAATTGAACATATGTTCGCCTATCTATGTAGATTCGGGATTAGGGAAAATGTTCTTCGCTGCTGTCGCTATCTGTTGAACGAGCATTTTATAAGCTTTCGCTGTTTCAAAATTTCTGAGAATATAATTCGCACTAGTCTTATGTAGATCATTCCGTAGGTTGAAAAAAATTCGAAAGGTTGTCTTCTCTGGTCGAGAGAAGAAGGGAAGACAGGTTAATTAGCAGATGATTGAGATAAAGAGAGCGCTGTTAAACCCGGCCGACATTTGATAAAGATAAAGGGGAAAGAAAGAAGGACAATGAAATATTCCGTTCCCCGCGGAATTTAGCGAAACGAAAAAATTAATGCGATAACGCATCCGCGTGATTACGCTTCTGGCTCATCGGAAAGAGAGAGATAATCATCGAGTGTCCGGTTGTGCTCAATAAATTGTAACACGCGTCTATACTAATCCACCCGTTGTAACCAATGCCTCGACTGCGTTGCACTCGCCGTATAATACGATGCAACGACCGTTTGAAAACAACGTGAAAGTAAAGGGAAAACTCGGATACGTACTGGAACGATGAATAATCAAATTAGTACAATTACTCGGCGAAATGCAGCTTTTTCTTCACGCTGCCGCGGGCGAAGATGCGCGTTCATGTTCCTGTAAATATTTAACGGAATATTTTTATTCGATTAAATGGTTCGGTCGATGGAAATCGATGAGAATCTCTCTCTCTCTCTCTCTCTCTCTCTCTCTCCGTCTCGCGCGATGTACATAAATATGTAACAGACTGAAACCCGGCATACGCTCGCGTTTCGAGTTGCTAACAAATCCATGTCCAGACCAGTCCACTTTCTGATAAAAATTTTTGCGATAGGATTACGTCGTTATGCCTTCGGTGTTGACACGATAGGGGAATCTTGCGATGAAGCAGCGGTTCTCAACTGCCTCATCAAATTTAATTCAGAAAAGTTATTTTAAAGAGTTTATAGAATCTTTTTACAGTCAATACATAATAGTTATATTTAAAGTAAAAAGAACATCTGAGAAAATTGATGTCCTATTGGCTTTAAAAATTATCGAGACGCGTTAAATGTTTATAATGCAATACAAAAAATATAACTTTATGTAGGAAAGTGTGTAGAAGCGTGTTACGCAAACAAAAATTCCATAGCTTTTACAGTTGGAACAGAAAAAATTCTCAGACGAGAAAAAAAATTCGAAAAATGATATCTCCAAATTCGTCGACTTTTCCGTGAGAAAGGAGTTTCTCAAAAATTGCGTGGCTGTGTATTATTATCGCAGAGATGAAATATTGCATAAATGCATGGAGATTGAACGTTTCTCGAAAGGTCAGGTGTTAGAGCGACAGATTGGCATATTATAAGTGATGGTGCATAAATTGCATAGACGGGAACGACAGCCGGAAACTGTTATCGTTAATTTTCGTTTGTTGTGTTATCTAGGAAATTCAAGGCTCCTTCGCCGGATGAGAGTTACGGCCGTGGCCGCGACTGGAACGTTGATTTAATTCCCAAGTTCCTGATGGCGAACGGGTTGCTGGTGAAGCTACTGATACATACGGGTGTGACACGTTATCTGGAGTTCAAATGCGTCGAGGGATCGTACGTCTACAAGTCCGGGAAGATCTCGAAGGTGCCGATCGACCAGCAGGAAGCGTTGTCCAGCGACCTGATGGGCCTCTTCGAGAAGAGGCGGTTCCGCAGCTTCCTGATGTGGGTGCAGAACATGCAGGAGGACAAGCCTGACAGTTGGAACGGCTTCGACCCGTTCAGCAATAACATGAGCGCGCTGTACAGCATGTTCAACCTCGACAAAAATACTCAGGACTTCACTGGTCACGCGCTAGCACTTTATAGGTACACAACCGGTCGTCGGAATCGTCTTCCATCGTGATCTAACTCGAGCGACATCAAAACAATCGGTCAAGCATTTTTCGATCCCCGAGTGGGCCTTCAAAATTAATCCTCCTTTGTAACATCCAGAGCGTAACGAGATGATACAAGTTTATGAAGATCCTCGAATTTATTATTTCGTAATGTTAGACGGTATAATCGAAAACATGCGGCCGCGGCAGCCCCAGCAGTCCATTTGGCGGTTTAAAGTGCCTTTTGTTGCTTCAGTTAGTCGTGGTTAGACGGCGGATTTTATGCATTTATGGCAAAGATGGGTAGCTGCAATTTCAAACAAAAAAAGGGTAAAAGAATTTCGGAGTATCGATAGATTTCTTACAGCTTAATAAAACTGTTAAACAAAGAAAGAAATTCCTATTTGGTTCCTATGTCTCGTAATTAATGCAAACGATTTTTATTTTACATAAAGATCCGCAGTCTAGTCGTGGGAGATGATGCACTCTAATGTCTTCGTTTCATTTTGCTAATGGGATGTCTGGCGGTTTCAGGGACGACGAATATATAGGCCAACGTGCAATTACTACTATAAGAAGAATTAAATTGTACAGCGATAGTTTAGCGCGTTATGGAAAATCACCGTATCTGTACCCCATGTACGGTCTGGGCGAGCTTCCTCAAGGTTTCGCCCGACTTAGCGCCATTTACGGTGGAACGTACATGCTGGACAAGCCGATCGACGAAATCGTTGTCAAAGACGGAAAGGTGAGCGTCCACGGGACGATGTTTACATGCCGACCACAACGTGTACAGCGAAATTGACCGTTGATTATCGATTTTTCTTTTGTAGGTCGTCGGTGTACGTTCCGGAGACGAGGTAGCTCAGTGCAAACAGGTCTTTTGTGATCCTACGTACGTACCTGATCGCGTGAAGAAAGTGGGTCAGGTCATAAGATGCATTTGCCTCTTAGATCACCCCATACCGAACACAGGAGACGCTCTGTCGACGCAAATCATTATTCCTCAGAAACAAGTACGTGAATTTTCTATTTCTATGTTGGCTAATTTTCTATTTACCAAAAACAATGTCCACTCCCATTAATTTTTTTTAACCCCTTGCACTGCGATTTATTTTACGATTACAATGAGTAGAACTTCTTTTACGTTTATAAAGTAATTGAAAAAAAAACAAAATTTATATATATTGTATACAATACACAGAGTAGATTAAAATTTTATGTCGCAAATTTTGGTAGCAAATTTTGTTCGAGGTCACGAGGATGACTCGATATTATAGTACAAGGGGTTATATGCAAACCGGCAGTGTAGTAGGACTCAACAGGACATTACAAAACATTTGTTTGCCCCGCAGGTCAATCGTAATTCGGACATCTACGTGTCCCTAGTGTCGCACACTCATCAAGTAGCTGCGAAAGGGTGGTTCATAGCCATGGTGTCGACCACGGTCGAGACGAAGAATCCGGAGGCCGAGATCAAGCCGGGCCTGGACTTGCTCGGACCTATCAGGCAAAAGTTCATATCAGTATCCGACTACATGGAGCCGACCGACGACGGTTTGAACAGTCAGATTTTCATATCGACAAGCTACGACGCGACAACGCACTTCGAGACGACCTGTTTAGACGTCCTCGACATATTCAAGCGGGCCACCGGCGAGGAGTTCGACTTCAAAAAAGTGAAACAAGACCTAGGCGACGAGGACCAGTAACCGTGCGACAGCTAACCGCTGCTGGTCATTACTCGAAAACTAGTTCAACCTGAATTTAATGAAAGAAAAAAAAATGAAACGAAACAAGAGTGAGCAACGTAATTTAATGCGTAATCGACCGATCGCGTCGGTGTTTAATCGAGTCTTGAGGCAGATACGATCTGCCGACAGGACTCACGCCTAATAATTCTAGATTCTCTTTCGCGGAGAAACTACTACCAAGGGCAGAACGGAATATTTCGAACATTACTTTTACCTTTTTAAGTTTGTCTAAATATCATTCTACATGCTATCCCTACATTACACCGTTTTCTTTTTCTCCCTCTTTTTTTTTTCTTCTATCTCGAATACACGCAGATACGACATATTCCGAAAAAAGGGTTGATAATGGAACTTGTACCGTTTGTGATTTGAGTATTTTTCGATACATTCTGAAAGGGGAACGAAATAAATGTTACGGGACGACTCGTGTGTTCTCCATGCATTTACCAACCACCAGTGCGTTTCGTAGAGTAAACGTAACACCGACGATTGCCACCACATCACGGATATACACGATATATCGCGTTTCGACTGTCGATCGAAAGAGCATAGATAAAACTGTTCATCGAAATTGTTGTAAAACGTTACGGTACAAGAGACGAATTATTAACTAACAAAACCGGTAAAATCTGCACGCAGACGTCGAGGTAGCGCGTTTAGTCGTAGAAAAACTATATCATACTCCTGCACATTTAGTTCCGGTATCGTTTCAGACTCAAGACACACGCATTTCACAGGAATGCAAACCGAAAGAACACACAAGCATAAGCCGAATCTCTCGCGAAGAACAGTTTGCCTGTAACTGGGGATAATTACAGGAGAGAATCTATATTGAAATATTAGGAGGGAAGAAATGATCGAAAGAGCGGCCAAGCATATAAATATATAAATTAAATAGATATATATGTATATTCTTTCTCGTTCTCAGATATTAGAAGAATGGGAGTATAGAGAAGGTGGAGTCGTTGAAACGTTGTTATTTTATGTGAGCTTGAGGGCCAGATTATTCCCTTGTCCAGTATTTATGATCATTATCGACAAACCAGGAACATCACCCAAACGCCAATCGCTGATATCGATGAAACTTTGCACATTCAAAAATATATCCAGGTTTAAAGGGTGAAATTATCTCTGAAACTCAATACCTGGACTTTTATAAAGAATAATATGGTGAAAGAGAAATTTGTGAAAAATCGCAGACGGCGCCACAATAGTAAATAATTTTTTAACTAATATTTATTAGTTAAATTAATTTAATTAAGTTATATTAAGGGCTAATGATATAAGTAGTGGGACTGCTTAGGATATTTTTCCAAATTTGCGAAATATTGTTGGCCGCGAAATAAATATACAAAATTTTATTAACACTAGGTTCATGAATTTGCAATTATTGAGATTGTAAAGATGCATCCAAGAGGAATTATTTAACAAATTTATTTCTTTAGGTATGTATAATAAAAATGTGGATAGACAGGTTTTTGTTATGTTTATAAAGTAAATAGTCACTTTTAATTCCCGGTAAACCGAGTGTTAAAATCGGTGATTAACGTTTGGCTGATGCTCCTCGTGAGAGGAGGCGGATCGATAGAGGACAACTATACACGGACATGCATATTGTTTTTAGGACCGCTATATGCGTGTGCATTAAATGTATGCGTGGATGTTTTGTTACCGAGTAATTGGCTGTTCCTCAGAACTTTTAATTCGCTTGCATTCTTGCTTGGAAAAACTATAAGCGCACCGCGGATTCGTGTCACATGCGAATCCATTGGAGGTACGGCCACGTGTCCCGCCTTTATCTTACCTAAAGCGTTACTCACGTAACTGTAATGTGACGGTCGTCAGAAAAAAAAAATAAACGGTATTGTATTAATTTCAATGGTTTGTATTCCTATCGAAGAGGACACACTCAGTCGTCCGCAAGTTTCAGTACATAAATATTATTATCCCGGCATCCAATAATCGCCGTGCCATCGTCAACAACGGGCGACGAAAACACCTCACCGGGAAGCCTCTCGGTTCTTGTCAGTCTTTTTGTTATAAAATTATAAATGTACAAAGTGCCGTCAGTGCACGCCACAAACAAAATGTTGCCCTCGCACCAGGGAGTAGCAAAAATTGATGCCTCCAGATGCAATACATATTTCACAGTGGGCTCGGTCTCGGACTTTGCGTTTGGTGACTCCAAACAGTACACATTTTTGTTCTGACTAGCCAGAATTATAGTCTCGTGTCCGGTGAATGCATCATCGTGCTTCACTATGTACGAGAACACATTGCCGTTTATTTTGTGCTGCCACATCTAGCAGTGTTGCGAAAGAAAATTAAATTGGAGCATTTTCGTTTTACAAGGCAAGATCTCCAGTTTGTAAATTCTGAAAATTATGAAAATTTGTCCCCAAAGTTCCATAATTTTTTTTTCAAATTTCTAAGCTGGCGGTCTTGTCTTGTTAATGATCTTTTAACACAGTGTTACCTTAGCATTGCCTTTGATGTCGAAACATATCAACGTTCCTGTTACAGAACAAAATAAGGCAAGCCCGGTTTTTAACGTTACTGGCGAGACAAAGATCGGGTCTGTTAATTTGTGTTTCCAAATCACTTCTCCCGATGACTGTTCCAGTGCCACGCAAGAACCGTCTAAAGATCCGAACAGCACGCTATTCGATGGTAAGTGTAAGCAACCCGAAGCACTGATGCTCCCATTTCCAATCTTTTCTTTCCAAATTTCAGATCCATCCTAAATCAATTTCCTTTTAGTCCACTTTCGACGATACAATTTAAAGAAAATTGATTTGCGTACCTTTGCAGAAAGACAGTATATAAAACAGTCGTAAGAACCAACAAATAAATTTTTCCGTTCTTCGCAAAATATTGCTGAACACTTTACAACATCTCCCGTTTGATGTTTCCAAAAAATTTCTCCTGTTTTCAAGTCTAAACAATACACGTTCCCATCGTGGCATCCTGCGGATCGAGGAATTAATAGTTAATTGATAAATTGATTAACACTAAGTTTACGGAGCACTAAAAGTGACGATTTCATATTACTTTATAAAAATAACGAGAATGTGTCTACCTAAATTTTTAGCCATTTTTTTATAATATATACCCAAACTATTATTGAGTTATTCCTTATGGATGCACCTTTATAATCTTAATAATTGTTAATTAAATATATTAGAACGCGTCCGTAAACTTAGTGTGAGTTACAATAACTTACCTACTATACCCCTAAAATTATCCAAAATTAAAACTGATGCTTCAATTCTGTTAGGTAGTTGCACCACAAATGCAGGAAAGCAGGTTTCTTCTTCCAGTAGAATTGTACTTATCAATCCGGAATGTGAACCAACCGTTGCATAGGTCTTTCCACTAAATGAAATATTAGATAATTAACAAATTGAATCTCCATGTCTTGTATCCAGCATCACTGCTTTAAATTATACTTGCTTCGAGTAATGAAAAACAGTTGGCGACGCGTCTATGCACTTGCGTAAATCACACGTCTTTAATATCTCAATTTTCGACACTGCATTGCATTGTGTTTTAGATGTTTCATTTTTAATTGCAATGCTGGTATTTAATTTTCCTCTGCATTTATGCCATTGGTATATGCAAACTTGGCTCTCCACGATCATGGATTCATGATCTTTTGCATCGTTTGATGACTCCTCATTTGCAATTACATTATAAACTAAAGGTATTGTTTGATTGTCGTTAGAAAAATAGTGAAACAAATTGTCTGGTGAATTATTGGGACTGCACAGTAGAATTCCCTTTATATAGTTGAGACATTCATCAATGGTAGCATCGTTTAGAAGCATGCCAATTAATTCAGGAAACTCCCTGTTCACTTCTTTGGACATTGCATTCGATATTTGCAACGCCGCTATAGACTCGCCACCTAACTTTACAAATCCACTGTTTCCACACTTTAACCTGTTCTCCCAAATGGACTTAAAAATTTGTTCGACGTTTTGAATATCTACATTAGCAGCTGTATTAGCTGCCTGTTCTTCTATATACCTCTTTAAAAAATTTTTAGAGATTTTTCCGCTCGCGATGAACTCGAAATGATCCATGAAAAAAATTCTATCTGGTCTGTACAAGGGTTGTAATTTTTTTAAGCGTTCCATCATTACGACATTCGTGTTGCTATAATTTGCCATTTTTTCCTTGGTAGATACACATAGATATAACTTATGATAGTTCTCATCCCATAATGTATAGCAATTTTTAACGAAATCCATTTGCAGTGCAAATTTTTCAAGGTCTGCTAGATTGATCTTATTCCCAAATCGTTTAATGATGCTGTTGTTTCTTCCTTGGTAAAATAATCTACCCTCTCCATCGATCTAGAATAGAATTACTTTTAATCGATAATAATTTAATTATGTTTAATAGTATGCTTACAGAGACAGTATCACCGCTCTCACGAAATACTGGTAGTTCCAAGTCTTGAATATTTTCGTCGTCTATCGCGCAAATTCTGCTATCGCTGCCTATATATGCAAATATATAAAATGAACAACAGTACACGAACATCTTCATTATTACCAAAAAATAATATACACAGTAACTACCTATGTAAAGGGAGCCCGTGCCATTTGTTACTACTTCTCCTTTTTCATTTCTAACTTGCAGCACAGTTTGTGACAGTGCTTGACCCAAGCACTGTGCATCAGTTTGCTCATTTGCAATCGCAACTTCGTTAATACTAGCCCAACAAGATACCTCGGTGATGCCATAAATATTATATATTCTCGTACGATTACAAGGATGTTTCGCTTCAAGAAGTGAATCTAATTTAGGGAAAGGTTCTCCACCTAAAAGAAGAATTCTAAGGGAAGTGTCATCACTCAGAATAGTGGATTTTAATCTTTCAGTTGTCCAGTTGTGCAAAAAGACCGATGGGGTCGTTTGCAGTACAGAAATGTTATTAGAATGAGCCTTTTCCAGGAGTCTGAAAATAAAGAATTTTTTATGGAAATAAAAATTATCATGTAAAAAATATATTATACAAAATGTCGCTAAATCGATAGCGAAGTAGATCGAAATTCTGTGGGTACAGTAAGTAGAAATGGCGAGCACTGATCAGACAGAGAAACAGTTCTCCAATCATCTCTTTTACTCGGAAACAGCTTGTATATATTTATCAATAATATTCACCTATTAGCGTTATTTTTCAGGGCCCTCGAGGCCATGAACAATGTTCCAGCAGACGAAAGAGCGAGAAAAATTTCAATAATGCTCGGGTCGAACGTGAAACTTGTAAATTGAGCAATTTTATCCTGTTTCCGGATGTTCAACCTTGACTTCAAGTCTAGAACATTAGGAATTATGGAAGCATGAGTCACTTTAACAACTTTTGGTTCACCAGTTGAACCAGACGTAGTAATAGCATATGCATAATGGCCTCCTCTGTTGTACGGCTTATCTTCTTTTTGAATATCCTCGAGTTTTGTCAAGTAAATACGTTTATTATGAATTGCAAATTGTTTTACGATATCTCCTCCAGTTATGTCTTTGCAAAATAAGTAGCGTATGCGCAATGTTTCCTTTAACTTTGCGAATTCTGTCGCGTTGGACGGTATATTTACAAAACGGTGATTACTAGTTAAAATCCTACAAGAAATCTAATTGAAGAATGTTTTTCTCGTCGAATTAATTTACTTAGTCGAACCTCTTACCCGAGAATTAGAGAAACCACGCAATATTCAGGAACATCGAAATGTATACCGAAAAATTCGGAGCCGTTTATGCATTGTAAGAAATCCGAGACCATAGTTTTCGCAGCAAGAATTTCTTTATAATTTATGGAAACTGTACTGTCTAAATCATGATATTCTATCGCTACATTTTCAATTTCACTCCAGTTGCAAATATCATGCAACTTTCGTATTGTATTTAATGGCACGTTGCAACCAGGGTTTTCTTGAACAGCATCTGCAATGATTACTCATCAAGTCAAAGGTCAAAGTTGTCACTATATTGTAATTCTAAAGTTTCAATCGATTTATTCACCGTTTGCTTCGTAATTAGCCATTGCCGATTATTATGAGATTCAAGGTTCTTTCGAAAACAAGCTATTCTTTTTCTTTTTCATTTATATTTTTATTGGAAACGAGAACTGTTTCAATGCTTATCATCTACACAACATTTTCTACACTCTACGGCTGCAACGAAGGTTATGTTCGAACATTTTCATTTCATAATCGCAAAGTCATTCGTTATTCGGAATTATATTTTCCAACTTAAATGATAATAGTACTAATGAAGGAAAAATTAAAATTTTTTTATGAATAAGTTCTCAGTTTTGTTCACATGAACAATTATTTATTTTAGAAATGTTATCACGCTTTCCATTTTAGCAAAACAGACATTTAGTACTTGGTACATCGAAATGTATCTCGCGAATTTCTTAATATAGAGAAATGTTCATGAATGAAACTCGAATTTTCGTTATAGTTTAATATGACTATTCAGTGTACAATTTCGTTTAAAACATACATTTGCACGAACGTGTTCGATAAAACGAGAAATTGGAAACTAAATCACAAAGGAAAGAAATCGGACTTATATTCCGAGTAGATGAAACAGATTTCTTGCAGCTCTACGATACTAAACATTTTGCAGATTTATGATGCTAAGTAAATGTAACAATGGTACAGCAAGATTAATTTATATCCGTGTGACGTTTACTATGCATAGTAAGTAATATTATTAAACGTTATACAAAGATTCAATATAAATAAACCATATACACATCGAGACAAATTTTCTGGTATTAAGTAACGACTATTTGGTGTATTAATCAAAAGTTGAATAACCATTAAGAAACTTCTCTTCGAATAATACAATCGGTGCATCGGCTCATAAATTTCTCGAGTATTAAGACGGAATTCTGTAGTAAAACAAAATGTTTAATACTCTCGAATGTTGTTCTACTTTTCTTCACACCATTCGTTCTCTTTGCGCACTTGCTCCTCCTCTGTTGCACTAAAATCATTTTTAATGTTGAACGTTTTTCGAATTTCGTCCGGTGTTTTCCCCTTTATCATGTTGGCAACTGTTTTGCATGTTACATCTAAAAGCCCTTTAATGTCAAGGTAATTAGCTGCCAGAATTAATTCGAATAGAGTTCCTTGGTCGACCTGCAAACAGATTTGCTTTTAAGGGAGCTGGACATACAAAATATACAACATATTTGGTCATCCCATAATTAATGTAAAGCCGATGCATTTACAGGAACCTCTCCATTTGTTTCTTACCATGTTCCTCTTCTCTGTCGTGCTATGAATTCTTACCATAAAATCACACTATAACAGCAGACATCTCTAACTAACAGCTTTATCATTTATATATAGCTTTGGTAGAAGGATAGCCGTTATCAGTAAATTGCAAAGTTATTTTCTTTTATCATAATAATTCCAGGCCACAGAATATATAAACTACTTTCGAAAGAATTAAAAGTTTTAGATGGAAAAACTTGTATTATACCCACTATACTCCATGGTTCCTGTACCAACCAATTACTACCTATTCCAATTGCCGTAAAATTTTTTGACTAGCAAAACATTCAATAGAATAAAGCTTGAGCAAATTTTTTAACTTGTAACAACAAATATTTCTGAAAATTATATAAACCAGATGGCTGAAAGGTGGAATAAGGTCACAGAAAGCTACAATCAACACATAGATGATTAAAAATATACTGTATCACTGAAAAATTGAGAAAGAAACGATATTATTTATGGGATGACCTAATAAATACAGCACTTTGAAGACATTCACCTTTAAAAAGTCTGCGTCCCAAGAACTTATATCGTCTGTGCGTTTTTCTTTGGTTTCCTCATCTTCATGAGGCGGTGGGTCATCCTTGTGATAGCTTGCCCACTGCAACACTTTCTTGAGAATAGCAGAATTGACGTTGGGCAGAGGAACAACTTCTTCCTCTTCTTCGTCCATGCCAAGGTCCTCCAACATGGTCTTTATAGTGACTGAGCATTTTGCAATGTCAACATCAACTTCGAAGACCTCTCCATCTGAGCTTTGTAGTTTGATGTTAGGCATCTAAGACAATATTTCCAATGAATAATCACGAATAAAATAAAATGTCGCGAAATTAACGCGTGAAAAGATTGCAAAAATGTCTTTTGCCTCCATCTAGAAAACAAAATACAGTTCCGTTTGAATTCACTATATATTAGTCAACGTATAAAAGTCCCTATCTGTGTTGTAAATGTAGTTTTATCATAGTTGAGAACTCCAAGTTCTGATATCCGTTATCTGGATTATATATAAACTAAAAGGACTGAGCTTCTTGCGAAGACGAAGTGCTTTTGTGGTTTTCTATACACGATCAATTTCCTCGATTACAGTTGTTGTGGCAACAACTCGTTCAGGTCCCGAACACCAACGAGCAACGAATTTCACATGATTTTCTCACAGACGATCGAGTCGTTCGTTCGAACCGCTGTGTTTGCGAAAATAGATAAGGACCTCATCCGTGCATCACAACATCAATGGCGTACGACATATTTGTGACATGTGCACAAAACATCGACGCTGTTTTCGTGAAGCGAATATAATGCTAAAGCGGGATCCGTGGGGTTCGAGGACGTTAGAAAGATTTCAAATATTCACCGTGATACGTTAGCTGCGAATAATACGATACCGCATCAAATATTTTGCAGTAACTGTGGCGAGCGAGCCCCTGGTACAGTCGTTCCTGCTTCAACTTGAACCGTCCTTTTATTTCACTCTCTCGCTCGGTGTCGATGTAGCTTGATGTAGCTTCTCAGTCCGAGGTATCTGCCGTCCTTCCGTATCCGTCAAATTCTTGATTCTTCCTCTCTCGCTCTTCTATTCGCGTCTCTTTTTCGTAGTTTCTGGATATACGGATGGATCGCAATCGTTTGAACAGCGAGTTAGTTCAATCGCAGCTAGATGTCGCTACCAGACTGCGCACGAAGTGGATACAGGTTCCTCTATTATCGACAGTGTATATTGCCGTTAGCACAGTCGAAGTATAGGCACAGGTCAATCGCACAACGTACTTTTCTGACAATAAATGCATAAAGCACGTACAATTGTGCACGTGCATCATGTCATAGATGCACTTATTGTTAGTCTTAGAAAAAAATATTAAATAGGGTTGAGAAATCGAAAAAGCACGACCTCCAATTTTGACAAAGTTTGCACGATTTTAGGAGGAATTTCTGAGCCAATTTTAGAATGTATTACCGTAGGAATTTCTGAACGTTTGAGAACTTACAATAAAGTTAGAGGATGGTATTTTGTCATAGGCGCACTTAGGCTCAAAAAGAAACGAGAGCACGTGAAAAATCAATAGGGCAAAAAAGTGAATATAATAGTTTTTTTTTTAAATTGCGGCCATGTAAGACCGGCGAAGGACGCGGCGTTCGGCGATTCAGGTAGCTAATTGTAAGCGCACAAACTGATCGACCGTTATTCACCGGTAGGCTTGAAAAAACCAATGTCCTTTATACTGCGAATGGCATTAACCTTTACTGTACACTCGGAGTGCACAACACCCTAACAACAGTTTAGGTAAAATATGTAAACGACATCTCGTGTCCTCCTTCCCGTGTTCTTTTTTTTACTACGTGAACATTTTTATTTTAGGACAGACTAAGAAAGAATATCCAGCAATTTTATGGACTCAAAATAATAAATAGTTCAATAAATAGTTTTGAGGCTCCGCGAATTAAAAAACGGAATTTCAAACAGGAAGAATCGTAAAATATGGCCATATTTTTTCAAATTTTTTAACACTTGAACCGGTGGTAAAATTTGTAAAACAAAGATATTATATAACTGTGGTATAAAATGTGTTGTGTAGGCAGTTTTCGTAAAACTCATCCAAAGTAGCAAACTTTGATGGTCTGTATCTTTTAAACAATTTCGAAGATTACAAAATGATGGCTCAACCCCCTCCCCCTTCTATTTTCACTCGAACTACAACATATTTCAGTTTCGTCAAAATTCGAAACATAGTCCCAAAAAAATGATTTAATTCACATGGAATGATCCCCTTCCTAATTTGGATATTTTCTTAAAAAAGAAAAACAACTACCATTCTCGTTTTTACAATATGGGTGCAATTTACGTATAATATAAGGATGTGTAATGCTGTTTCACTAAGAGGCAAGGACGATTCCTACCCCCATGATGTTGTAGAGGATAGATACCAATAGTTTATCTAAGGAGTTGTGGAGCCCCTAAAAACATCTTTTTTTTTGTGCCATGCACAGCAACGAACTGTCAACGCGCTCTCGAAAGCAATAAGACGTTCAAAGTTATGGCCCCAACGACGTCGGAAAAGATTTTTGGGACGAAGATCATTCTTCGGCCGGCAAATTTCTAACCACTGTTCTTGAATCTGGGCAACCAAACAACTTCAGCATCTTGCCTGTCTTGTGTGGGGCGACCCTAAAACCTATATGGACCTCCGATCGGAGGAGTACCAATTTTAAGCCAAAAATATCAATTATGAGAAGAGGAACTTTTGAAAAGTTCGGAAGCAAATTTCAATTATAAATCCAGAAAAAAATTGACGGTGTTCATTGAATGAACAACTATTCTGAAGTAGATACTTTGCCTTTGGATTGATAAGAGCTGCTGAAGGTGGGCCAAGATAAACGAAGACAGCATCGAAGAACCCTTGGTCCACCACGAGCTATCTGAAGATAGGCCAAGAAACTTTTAAATGACCCTCGACTTACCCTAAGCTAGCTGAAGGTAGACCAAGGTAAGCAGGGGTAGCTCTGGAGGACCCCTGGTTAACCACAAGGAAGGCAAGGGTGGGCCAGGGCAGCTCTGAAGGACTCCTGGTCAACCCTAAAATAGACTATTGCCCTACTGGTCCTGGAATCCATCCGCTTTTGCCGGAATGCCCGGCCTGGCCCGGCCCGGCCCGACTGACTGACTGAGCGCGCTTGCCGAGCTGAGGTGCGCAGTGATGCGCAACTCTCCCCACCCTTACTAATTTCAGTAGATATAATGTTTATAAGCATTCCTTTTGCTAACGATGTCGGTAAGAACTCTCTTGACCATCTAACCACCTTATTTTTTAGTAAAAAAGGGTAATAGTCCTCGAGATACAGAGCAACGTTTGAAGCATGTCAGAGTAAGTTTTATGCGTGATCATTTAAAAGTATTAATTTAAATCGATCGTAAAAATATCTGCAAAAACTAGCCTGCCCAGTGATAAATAATGTTTCCATTACAGATTACCGTTGAGGTTTGCTAATCTTGCGTCACCATCGCGGGAACTACGGAGCTTTCAATGATACCTATACTTGCTAGAAAGCAACAAAATTTATTTGAATCTCGGCCAAAGGGCTCGTTCCTCACATCTCCCACGCTTTCAACGATCGCTGCGCGTAATAACACGGTATTGCACGGTCTTCTCGCACAAAGATCTCCAACGTTTGGCGCGTAATTTTATCAGTAACCGTGGTTTGATTGTCATTAACAGTTGCACAACATCCGCAATCTTCGGGGCACTCTGAAATCAGATCGGAACTAGGACTGAAACTTTTGAAGCTTCTTCAATTTATCGTTATTTCGATCAGCTACGTTCTGATAGTCCTTCGCTGGCTTCGACCTGCCCTCTATTTAAAGGAATATCTTGATAAAAAGATTGTTTGCGCAATCGTGACTCGATCGAGAACCTTACACATCACAGCGTCGATTCGGTGGTAAATTTATGGAAATATATTTCCCACAAACGGCACGGCAATGGCTTCTCAGCGAGACCTTCCGAAGACACGCTAAAAATCCGACTTCGTAACATCCTGTCATGGCGTCTTCCGCCGCGCCGCATTCGTCTCGTTCTTCTCCCTATTCAGAGTCCTACGCTTTTCCGTTCATTGCATTATCCAACTTTTCTGCCCAATCACGACCGGTAGATTAACGTGATTAGTGGTCCAACGGGATCCGAATCAGCTGAAAAAATTGACCCTTGGCAATACATGTTTTTCCCTCGGCGGGAAACTAATGTAATAATTTCTCCTACGAACACAACAACAACTTTTGCCAAAGTATCGGACAGTCATAACGCTTCTCTCATACTTGCAGTCCATAGAGAAATGATACATGACGAAGTTTTTCTAGACTAGACATCGAACTTCGAGTTTGTTTTTGAAACAAATTGCTGCAGCGAAAGAAAAGTTCAGAAAACGGAAATGTGTTGTCTGTGAATGCTCAATGCTTCGCCGGAATTGTTTGACCAGGTTCTGAAAATTAATTTTTAAATTGATATAGCGAGTGTTTCGAGTTTCGAATGATCAATTTTTGTTCTATTAGATAAATTACATCAAGTATATAAAACATTTCAGGTGAAGCAACAGCTGAAGCGTTGAAGACGCGCTGCCTAATTCGCGTGGTCCTGTAGGAGCGATGTAGTGAAACCCACGAGCTGTTAAAAGAGGGGACACTGTGATTGTCAACAGAGCTGTGCATGTAACACAAGTTTGTTCAGCTCCGAGCGTAGGTAAACTGGCGTTAATGCGCTTCTCGGGTGCGCATCGAGTCGCTGAAACTGCTCGGGGTGCTCGTTGACGACCGGCCACGCCAGCAAACCGAATGAACTTTTTAAAATGTCACTCGTATCGTTCTCAACAATCCTCTAGCTTTAATTTCAACCCCGCAAAATGCAATCATTTTTTCTCACAGAAATCGATAAGGATTTCGCGATTTTTCAACGCGATATCGAATTTCCCTTCAGACTTAGCTGTGCCTCTCATAAAATACGACCTTTCAGCTTCAATTTGAGCCCTTAAACGTTCAAAAATGTCCACGGGAAGACATTCCAAAATCAAACCGAGTCAACCTCTCAAAACGCAATCATTTTTCTCGCAGATATATTTGTTAATATGATATCGGATATCCCTTCAAACTTAAGCGTACCTATCATGAAGTACGATATTTCAGCTTCAATTTGAGCCCTTAAACGTTCAAAAAGACATTCCAAAATCAAACCGAGTCAACCGCACAAAACGCAATCATTTTTCTCGCAGATATATTTGTTAATATGATATCGGATATCTCTTCAAACTTAAGGGTACCCATCACAAAGTACGATATTTCAGCTTTAATTTAAGCCCTTAAACGTTCAAAAATGTCCACGGGAAGACATTCCAAAATCAAACCGAGTCAACCTCACAAAACGCAATCATTTTTCTCGCAGAGATATTTGTTAATATGATATCGAAATCCCACTCAAACTTAAGCGTACCCATCACAAAGTACAATATTTCTGCTTTAATTTAAGCCCTTAAACATTCAAAAATGTCCACAGGAAGACATTCCAAAATCAAACCGAGTCAACCTCACAAAACGCAATCATTTTTCTCGCAAATATATTTGTTAATATGATATCGGATATCCCTTCAAACTTAAGGGTGCCCATCACAAAGTACGATATTTCAGCTTTAATTTAAGCCCTTAAACGTTCAAAAATGTCCACGGGAAGACATTCCAAAATCAAACCGATTCAACCTCTCAAAACGCAATCATTTTTCTCGCAGATATACTTGTTATTATGATATCGGATATCCCTTCAAACTTAAGGGTGCCCATCACAAAGTACGATATTGCAGCTTTAATTTAAGCCCTTAAACGTTCAAAAATGTCCACGGGAAGACATTCCAAAATCAAACCGATTCAACCTCTCAAAACGCAATCATTTTTCTCGCAGATATACTTGTTATTATGATATCGGATATCCCTTCAAACTTAAGGGTGCCCATCACAAAGTACGATATTGCAGCTTTAATTTAAGCCCTTAAACGTTCAAAAATGTCCACGGGAAGACATTCCAAAATCAAACCGATTCAACCTCTCAAAACGCAATCATTTTTCTCGCAGATATACTTGTTATTATGATATCGGATATCCCTTCAAACTTAAGGGTGCCCATCACAAAGTACGATATTGCAGCTTTAATTTAAGCCCTTAAACGTTCAAAAATGTCCACGGGAAGACATTCCAAAATCAAACCGATTCAACCTCTCAAAACGCAATCATTTTTCTCGCAGATATACTTGTTAATATGATATCGGATATCCCTTCAAACTTAAGGGTACCCATCACAAAGTACGATATTTCAGCTTTACTTTAAGCCCTTAAACGTTCAAAAATGTCCACGGGAAGACATTCCAAAATCAAACCGAGTCAACCTCACAAAACGCAATCATTTTTCTCGGAGAGATATTTGTTAATATGATATCGAAATCCCACTCAAACTTAAGCGTACCCATCACAAAGTACAATATTTCTGCTTTAATTTAAGCCCTTAAACATTCAAAAATGTCCACACGAAGACATTCCAAAATCAAACCGAGTCAACCTCACAAAACGCAATCATTTTTCTCGCAAATATATTTGTTAATATGATATCGGATATCCCTTCAAACTTAAGGGTGCCCATCACAAAGTACGATATTTCAGCTTTAATTTAAGCCCTTAAACGTTCAAAAATGTCCACGGGAAGACATTCCAAAATCAAACCGAGTCAACCTCACAAAACGCAATCTTTTTTCTCGCAGAGATACTTGTTAACCCTTAGCACTCGAATGGCGACTGTAAGGCACCACTAAAAATTGCTGTATCATTATTCAAAATATTTTTTGCGTTACTAGAGTTTGTATTTAATAAATTACTAAACATTTCGGTATCGTACGAGTAAATTGCACAATTTTGGTATGTATAACATAAAAAAAAATATATAGAGGGAAAATATTCTAGGTCGGAAGAAATGTTTGGTTTTGGAGTTAAAATAGCTTCGAGTGCAAAGGTTTAATATGATATCGGATATCCCTTGAAACTTAAGCGTACCTATCATGAGGTACGATGTTTCAGCTTTAATTTGAACTCTGAAGCGTTCAAAAATTCCCCGCGAGAAGACATTGTAGAATTCGCTCGACGAATCCCCGTAGAATCGGGTCAATGTTGTCGGAGCTGACGTGTAGGCTTTCGTGTTTCTTTTAGAACCTAAGTGCCCCGAAAAATCGATTCGGGATAAAGCCTCGAATCCTCTCGGGTATGAATTTCTCTACGCGATTTTGCGTTTTCTTTCGAACCTAAATGGATCTACCATAAAGAAGCGAAGGTAACAGGCATTAATGCGTTCCTCCGGTGCGCGGCGAGTCGTTGAAACTGCTCGGGGTGTTCGTCGACGAGCGACCACGGCAGCAAACCGAATGAACTTTTTAATACGTCAGTCGTACTGTTTCAACGGTGTCCTGTTCGTTTTGCTGGCAGCCAGTTCCGCTTCTACCTACCGAGTATACGGTCTCGTATTTCGCTCGAGATTTTTCGAGAAATGGCCGCGCGAGCTGCCCGGTGGGGATGGACGAAATGCAATAGAATATTCTCTCTTTTTTCTTTTTCTTTTTTTTTTTGTTCGTCTTCCTCCCGATCGAGGAGAAAGATAGGAAGGAAGAAGGAGTCGGGAATTAAAAGGGAGAGGACGTAAAGGGGCGGAGGAGCGGGGAGACAAAAGGGGGAGAGGCTGGAAGAGAGCGTAGGTTGCTGGCGCCCAGACGAGCTTGTCCGACATTCATAGATATTTGGGAGAAGAATTGCTCGGTTAATGGCAGCGTATAATTTCACTGGAAATCGTCGGCGTCACGTTCCCCCTCGGTTTTTTTTTTTATTATCCCGTACACCGGGAATCATGACGCGGATAATAACCGAGCGATTTTTTTCAATCGATTCGCACCCGACACCTCGTAATCGCGAAACTTACGTGTCCGGTTGTGTACCCGTAGGCGCCGGGAAAAATGCCGCTCCTATCCTGCACACGCTGGATAACTGGCCACCCTCCTCTCTTCTTCTTTTTATCTTGATAGGATTTTGCGTCATCCACCGTCCATTCTCCCTCGAATAAACAACCGACGTCTGGACATCGAAAACTGAGAAATCCAACGACCGAGGAAAATTCAGAAGCTCGCATTTAGCTCTGACCTGCCGGATCCTCGAGCAAATTGGCTGCGTGGAAAGCTCCGTTTCATCGAGTCGAACCTTTCTGAAACTATAGACTGTTTTCCTAACACCGTTTCCTGCGCCATTCAATTTTTCAAGAAACAATATAGAAGGGAAGAACACAAAGGGAAATGTGAGGGATTTTAATAGAGTTGGCTTGGCCAAATAGTTTTAGCTTGCGAAAACAATCTTTGCCACTCTAATGGTTAATCTTTCGAGGACGTTGAAATGTTGCCCGTTTCATTCGATAATATTATTCTTAAATAACATAATGGCTGTACCCGAAAACAAAACTTATCGCGGCCGACCAACGCGTAACACTCAAATATGCTTCTCCCTGTATCCTCTCGCAATTAACAACCACCGGTTACCAATCAGAACGACAAAACGCCCCCTCAATCTAATTCTCCTGTAACTACGTAATACCGTGACATTGGTCCATCTCCTAGACCCATCGATTTCAAAATATGTTGATTGTTAATCCCATCAGAGCAGGAGTCAGCGGAGACAAGAAAGCGACCGTGAAGCGAGAAAGAATCGAAAAAGCGAATCGATATCTGCTCAAGGATGACATTTTTATTATATTTTTCGCTCTCGCGCGAGAGTGCAGTCCGAAGAAATTAGCGCGTCTGTTCGTTATCGGCTGTATCTACTGGCGTTGCCGTCGATAAATACGTGTTTCGATTACACGGATTCCAGCGAGACCGATCAACAGGAGATAACACCGTGGTATCGTCTGTGTTTGTAATAAGTGGTCACGGTTGACGGTAGTCGGACACATCAGATGATCTTGGTCGCCGCCGCGCGTTTCCAAATTCCGAGGAAATTTCATTTTCTGCGAACGGAAACCGAAAGGAACGCTCACAGAAAATTTCACACGTTCGCTTTACTTCGACAACGGTCTCCGCAGCTACAACAATCTGACCAAATGCAACATATCCTCCTATGAAATACAAACCAAAATATTGTCGCAGAATAATTAGGAATTCTCCGAATCTAATTCTACGCGTTATAATTCCAAGTAATGACTGCGGAAGAAGGGGTTCAATAGAAATTGATTTGATAATTCTAATATATTCAACACAACCTAACAACATTCTTCGGTTTCTGTAATCCTTTACTATTTTATATTCTATTCAATTTCTTCGTAAAAATCCTCGTACAACGAAATTAATTTGATGTTATTATATATATTGGAAGTGTGTCGCGCTGGTAGCGAGCGTGTTAATCAATCCGCTCTTACTGCACTTATGGCTTCCGTTGCAGCTTCCGGAAACGTGTCGGATCGTCGGCGATCGCGGTGATCCGCGTGAAAAGTAGAAACGGCGAGTAAAATGGCAAAGTTGCCTCTCGTTTCTCATTCACCAGAGTGCCTTGAGAACGGCGGACACTGCTCGATCCGAAACCAGCTGGTATAGTGATCGCAGCTCGCTTGACCTATTTCCGTAGATTTTTCGGTAGCGGGTTTATTAATTTGAGGCGAGCGAATGCCGAAATTGGTTTCGGGGGAAGAGGCTAACGACTCGGAGCAATATCTCCCGCGACGTAATCGGTTTCGCGTGTCACATAGCGGTGATAAATGCCGAATTACGCGAATCCTTGGTCGCGGAGGCGCCGCGACGGCTGTCGTCCCTACCTCGGCGACGTCGCGCGCTCGCTTTCTTCTCGACTTCTCGCGTTCCTTCGCTTTTCCATTTTCTCACCTTCTCTGCCGCATTGGAGGCTCGGATAATTGGAAATTAATTGCCGCCGACTACGATGGTCGTTACCCTTTCTTCGTCCGGTTGTGTTATTTTTTCCGTGGCCGAGCAGAGTGAGAAAAAGGTCGTTACGATTTCATCGGTCCGGATACCGCGCGAAAATGAGCGAAACGAGAGGGTCTGTTAGGTGTGCAAATAAATTCGGTTCCGCATCGTTTTTTACTGCTTTCTCCCGTGTAGTTGCGATCTAATTTCTTTTAAACTGATCACTTCAAGTATTATATTCTTTTTCGATGGCCACCGCGATTCGATAGCAATCAAACGCGTAAAATCTGCGTCCCGCGGACCTGCAACGTTCATATGTAGGTTAACATTACACCTCCGCGACGTTTTGTCGCAGGGACCGCGTTAGCAAACAATGCGAGTTTCCCTGCACGTGACAAATTAAAGGGAGAACCGAAGGAAAAACGAGGATTTCTCGTATTGTTCATAGAAAAAGTGCCAAGACGATGCGAACGACGGCTTTTTCGCATTACACAGACACCTGCCTGCCAAGTCTTGCCTGTCGGTTTTAATGAGACCCGCGCGCGCGCGCCCGCCCGCGTGTTGTGGGTTAATTATTTCTGAAAAAAGTCTCGCTGCTGTAATTCTTACGTTCGTTAACCATCGCCGGTAATTTCTCGAGTGCATTCCTCGATGCTGATACCAATGCGATGCGTGCGTTGTGAACGAATCTCGATCGGATTGGCATTGGCAGCGACTGTGGCTGTTTCCGGTAAAAAGAGTTATTTGAAATGTTGTTTCATTCGACGAAGCGATCGCCGTTTGTCTTGAAATAGAAATTGTCTGCATTAATTGCAAGATGCAGGAGCTTAGACATTTAACTCCTGCCTTTAGGATTTGTGCCGTCTGCTCAGGATTATCCTTGTTTAGATCTTCTTCATCCACAGAGGCGTTTATCTGGGCGCATTTCTGTTTCATTACATCCTTAATGTTGTTTGAAACATTTACTGGTATTTTATCTTGTTTTATTTGTTCTATCCAGGTCAGACATTCCCGTCTTCATTTTGAGCTGTACATCTTTTCTTCGTTTGGCGTAATAAAGATTATACCATACTATTTACTATTATCTTTATTATACTGCACAAAAATTGGGACAGCCCGACAATACAACATAGAAAAGCCGTTACGAGGTGTTCGTGAGAAACGAGCTGGACAATAAAAATCGAACGATTCTACTGTCTATCGTAGAATTTATCAATTATTATGGAGCACCACGGCGCGGACATTTTAGAACGGCCCGAGATGATTTCGGTTTCAAAATTGGGGCACCATTTGTTAGTTGTGCTCCAACGTCGAAGCGATATTGAATGTTTCTCCGAAGATATTGATGAGTCAATTCTATGACGAGCAAAATAATGTATTACCGTCGGCTAGATTAATAGATGATGGATGGAAGCCGCGAGATGGTGGAACTCAGAGGAGGGAAATAAAGTAGGAGGTCTCTTTCACTCAGGCGGATCCGAAACGATCTTAATACACCGAAACACAATGCTGGAGTACGTACGAATGCTCTGAAAATCAATCGCAGCCGTTCCCAAAGATTACCGAACTAACCTTCCCAATGCATCCTCTCTTTTCTATCCGCAAAAACGCAGGACGGAGCGCTATGTTTCTGATACTGTTTCGGTGCGGAACATTTATGGTCCTGGCGAAAGGATACTTCGCAGAGTCGACCATTTAACGCGTATTTCCTACGATCCTCAAAACGGTGGATCCGTTGCAACATCATTATGCCACTGTTGGAGCTAACAGTAATTTTGTCTGCGATAAAAAATACATTTGTATTTATTCCGACGTTCATAAAAATAATTTGCACCAACAAGCAGAAGCCAAACAGAAGTTCCATTATTCCCTCTGCAATTTGAATATGCTGTGATATGCTTTAATTTGTTTACTGCATTTTCGTCAGAAATGCGTCGAATATGGTCATGAAGGATTGTGCTTAAATTCGTCGCAACGCTGGAGAATTGCAGCTTGGTCGTGGGATAATTTTTTGGAAGATTGTCGACTTGTAGATGCAAAATAAGGGACGGATGTTTCGCGTAGGACGAACATTATCCTGGTGGGCAGGGCTCGCAGGCGTAATCATTTAGAACGACGAGCATTCCTGCGACGCTCGGCGACACGCATTGTGCCCGGAAGACCATCTTCCCGATGTCAAACTATGCCCCGACACCCGCAACTTTTCCCTTCAATCATCGGCTACGGGAATCTGCGAGCTGCGACGCTGCACGAGCGTCACACGTTGTCCTTTTAATTCGGTTGAAAACTATACGCTGTAACATCAATCCATCAGCGACGGCGGACGCGACAGGATAAGCTAGTTCGAAATATGTTATGGAAAAATTCCTGCCGTCGCGCACCGGCGATCATTGTTGTTCATTCCGGAACAGAAAACTGCAGAGAGACCGTGGCTGTAATGGAGAACAGCTGCGGATAATTGGACGACTGTTCATTCGCGTTTATAATGTCGTACGCCGAAAATTTGGAAAAATAAGAGGGCCGTGCTTGTTTGTCGTTGTTTGCGGCGTAAAATTTACTAAAATGACATTGTTGCAGCTGTTCGTGTTTAGAAATTGAAAGGGCGCGTTGATGGAAGAGCGTCCATGACGTCACGAATAGTATTGCGAACAATGTGCAAGTCAATAAAGCAGCAGGGTATTTTCATCTGCGAATGTATATGCACATTTATACTCTGGCACATAAACATCGTAAAATGGCAGGATATATACATTTGCAGCGAACAGAACAATCGTGGACGGAAAGTTCATAGAATGGAATCCGTGGATAGAGATAGAATTCCGAAAAAATCAATATTTCTCTGACAAGGGTTAACGAGCGACAACATCGTACACGTGCAATCACTACAATTATAGTAGCCACTCGTAGGTGTCTGGCCACTTCAACGATGTGCTTGACTTCTTTTCGGAAAAAAATGGGATCCTTGATTTCGCGCACGAACCGCTCGGTTCACCGTTGTATAAAAATTTTTGCCCATTGCTTATTGATTTCTATCAACTTTCAAACTTTTGTCAACGCTGGACCTACCGATTGTTAAAAGTGAACGATGCGCACATTGCTTTCTAAAAATGGCAATATTGAACTTATCCTGTTTCTGTGCGATTTTTATTGATGTGTATGGTTCCACGATTTCCCACGAAGGCATCTCTATAATTTCAGTAATTGCAAAATAAGAAACCGGTCATCCGATCGCGGTAGGTTTTTGTGATAAGTCAGCAGAAAGCTTGACGAGAATGGCTAACAATTCGGCTCGTTGGGTCCCAAGATTGATTGATCCAGGTCAATTCTAGACAGCAGTGTTCGGAACCATGTCAACCCAATTTTTCAAATTCAATTTATACCCTTGCTTCATTCGAGTTGTATTTTATTCTTTCTTTTTTTTTTTTTTGGTAGATTAGACATTCTGTGGCGAGAGATTTAGACGAGCGGCATTTTTGCAGCACAGTTAAGATGTCAAAGAGCTGAATTATGAAGACAGAAAGAACGAGGTCTCCTCGCAAGTGAGTCTTTTGAAAATGGCCACCAAAGGACCGGACAGTCCAAGACCGCTGTTTCCGGGCCAAAAATGGAAAGACACGACGGAAGAGCAGAAATCCAATAATCAAACTCACCATCGTCCTGCTCTCAGAAGTCCTCGAGATTCGAGCAACATGCAGCGAGGTGGTCGATCAGCGGACAATCGGTGACGCACATTCCGGCTGGTACGAAAATCGGCGAAACAACGACGTCGATCGTTCGATAGTAAAAGCAAACGAGCGAAAGTGCTGGTGGGATGGCCGAACTGGGCTCCAGGCTGGTGGCGTGGCTCCATTCACGAACTTTCATTCATGAATCTACGTAAGGGGCTGCCGAAAGCAGTTTTTCTTGGCGGTCGCTGCGGTTCCATCGACGTGGTTCTTTGTGATATCATCGTTCCGGGGTGGAGACTCGCTCCAATGACGTAACGGGGAGCGATGGAAAGAGAAACACAGAGGCAAAGAGAGAAACGGAGCGGCCGGAGGAGAGGGCGAGAGAAGAGAGAGAAAGAGAGAGAGAGAGAGAGAGAGAGAGAGATAGGGGAGGGGAAGGGTGTAGAACACACACGGGGCGGCCGTTAACAACGTGGAGGAGGAACACGTCGGTGGTGGGTACAGCGGGTACAGAGGGGGGCCTCTTGGTGGCACAGAAGAACGCCGTCGAAGAGGGGCGAGTGGTAGCAGTATAAATGTGGCCCGCGCAAGCTCCACCAATCACTCGCCCTCTGACCTCCAAACTCAGAGGCTCCCGCGGTATCACACCAACCCCCTTCTCTCTTCGTCGGACGAGACAGAATCGCGAAAGGAACCCGCCAAACCTCTCGGACTCGACTCGAATCCGCTAAATTCGTGACTCGTGACCACGATATACTCTTCCTCGAACGGACGCTAACTACCTGGTACCAATCACGCTCGACACCTGCTCACGCTCTTTCATCCGCCGGAGGACTTGAGACGCCGGGTCCGCGTGCTTCCTCCAACTCCGACTGCTCGATCCTCGAGATGACGACGGTGAGTGACTTTATCTTACCTACAGTGTTCGCAAAAACAGTCCGAGACAATAATTCGCCGGGGACCTTTCCGGTTCTTCCGGTCTTGTTGTGCTTTGCTTCCGGTCTTGTACGTTCTTGTCAAAAAGTTCTTGTAAAACATTCAACGGGGTTTTTCTTTCAATAATATTGTCGGTCGTCTTCTATCAGTTTTTGGTTGGAGGTTCTTGTGGGGATTTTAGAGTTTAGATCGTCGCGGTTTTTGATACTTTCTCTTTTTCTTGGTACTATTGTCCGGTTTCAATATTGGCCGGAGATTCTTGTAAGAATTTTAGCTGGTCGGGGATCTACGTACTTTTTTAATCACTTTTGGTGTTCTTGTATGTCTTTTTACTTGAACATTCTTGCACGGAGACCAGCGTGATAAAGACCAATGTATGCTTTAATAGTTCGCGGCCGTCTTGTCCATTTTCTACCGGGAAGTTTCTGATCATTTCTATTTGCCTCGTTTACTTTTATCTGGTGATTCTCGTGTGAAATTTAACGTGTTGAACAACTATTTCTTGTCTATATTTTAGTCCTTTTTCTTAGTCATTTCTACTTGAAGATTCTTATCTGAATCCACATCTACAAGATCTGTTATTATATTTAGAGATAACTTGATTCGTAGATTCATAGTTTTGCCATGAAACACATCCAGATTCCTCAAGTTCTCAATTATATTCGTATTCTCGGAGAAAACGTGTACTAAAAGTAGTCCGTAAAAATCGCTTCGTTCCTAGATTGACATTTTGAATGTCACGCCTCCCAGAAATGGGACAAACTTTTCAATTTTCGTTTCATTCAGCAAATTGCCTCGATATCGCAACATTCTTAAAGATCCGTCTTGATAGTCAAAGCATGTGTTAATCCTTCACGCACGAGCCACGCTGAAGATAAGGTGTCACCGTTGCTGTCATAGTTTCGCTAAAGTAATCGTTTCACTCGGGCCAACGCAGCGCGGCAATCTGTCTCCATAAATCCAAAACGAAATTACTCGGTGGAAAAATTACAAAACGAAGCTCGTGTAAAGTACACAATTTCAACATCGAATGCGGCTCGGCAAATTAACTAAATTAGCAATTAGCTCGGTAAATTGGCATTCGGTAGCGAGCGACCGTCACCGTCTCGGATCAACTGTCGCTGTAAAACAATGTTGTTGGAAAAATTGCGGAATCAATTTCGTGCAGAGTAGTTGAAATTATTAACATCGGGTACAGCTGAGTACCTTTCGCGAAGGGTAAAATGGCCAGCAAGTGACAACAGTCACCATTTCGGATCATCTGTCGCTGTAAAACAATGTTGTTGGAAAAATTACGGAATGAATTTCGTGCAAAGTAGTTGAAATTATTAACATCAGGTACAGCTGAGTACCTTTCGCGAAGGGTAAAATGGCCAGCAAGTGGCAGTCACCATTGCGGATCATCTGTCGCTGTAAAACAATGTTGTTGGAAAAATTACGGAATGAATTTCGTGCAAAGTAGTTGAAATTATTAACATCAGGTACAGCTTAGTACGCGAAGGGTAAAATGGCCATCATGTGGCAGTCACCATTTCGGATGACGATTGATTTTGCCATGCCTAATAGTTTGACACGGGGTTCCCCTTTCCAATTAGAAAAAGCGTCCCATCCCCGAGGAGTTTTGCCGGGTGTTTGTCGGGCACTCAACATCTTCGGGAAATTGAACACCGTTCCGTGTGGAATCCTCGCGGAAGACGTAACCGAGAGTACGTGTGTATTGGTTAACGCGAAACGATTTCGTGGTTGCAGGCCGCGGCGGGCGCGCGGCGCGCCTAATTTGCTTTAAAGTATATGTAGGGTAGTGTGCGGGGTTGAGGGCGAAGGGAAACAGAGGTGTGACGTGCACGAGGGTTACGACGAGCACAAACATCGTGGTCGCCTTTCTCCATCGTGGAATACCGTTGTCCACTTTCGGAGCTTTTAGAGCAGCTCTGACCCGGTTCCTAATGTCTCCGGATCGATTTTGAAGTTTCGCGCGCTTTCCCCGACGCGGGCTCAATTAATCCGTAGAATTAATAGACGAGAATGCTTTCGGAAAAGTTTAGCCATCGGTAGAACGAAGATGTAACTGGATTTTAGTGTACCAGCTTCGAATGTGTGCGGATTGTAGACACGGTGCTAATTTATCGAGGGAGTTTCGCAGCTTGCGGGGGTGAATTCAGGACACGAAAACGGCAAGAAAAGTTTATGCACGTGCTTTTGAGTCTGACACGTTCCTATTTTCGTGTTACAGCCTCTTTTGTGTTCCATCGTTTGTCCCGCTCACATATGTATTTGCGGCGTACGCGCGCGCCCGTGATATTTTGTTTGCGGTTTGTAAATTCGGGATATCGCGTTAGGGTGAAACTAAAACGCGGAGACTCTGTAATTATTATATCACAGTCGAATTCGATTTTCTTCAGAGGATTCTTATGTCTCAAATGCTTTTGGTAAAGACTCCTGAAAAATAAACATTATCTTCCACTATTCTTACTATTTCTATCATCGTAACGAACGACGCGAGGCGTCTGAAAGATTCCGGCCGTTTCCTTGCATACTTTTCGATAATTCCAGTTTTAAGTTTTAATTACTACGTAAAAGTGTAATGTTACCTGTCTTTGCGGGTCCAAAAGAATTAAAAATCATATTAAATTCTATCGAACTTTACGTTCTAGATCAGCAATCTATTAATTACTTTCGAGCATCTCAAGAATCAAGTTAAAAAGTTGAGCACGCATGAACGTTTTCAGCTGAGCTGTTAGTCTAACGAGATCCACAAGGATGATCAATTCAAGGATTAAGCGATTTCTTAATGCAGAGCGCATCAAAATGGCTGCACCGACTCGGCTACTGGAAATAAATCCTAACTGTTAGGTCAGCGAAAAAGTTCATGCCCGATCTCTTAATAAAATACAACTGGAATTTGGGCACGAACATTTTCGCATTAGTATTTCGAATCGGTGTAGAACAGAGTTGGTCCTGTTTGAAAAGAAATATTTTCGTATTAGATCATTCAAAATGGCTGCACCGACTCGACCACTGGAAATAAATCCTGTTAGATCAGCGAAAAAGTTCATGCCCGATCTCTTAATAAAATACAACTGGAATTCGGGCACGAACATTTTCGCATTAGTATTTCGAATCGGTGTAGAACAGAGTGGGTCCTGTTTGAAAAGAAATATTTTCGTGTTAGATCATTCAAAATGGCTGCACCGACTCGACCACTGGAAACAAATCCTGTTAGGTCAGCGAAAAAGTTCATGCCCGATCTCTTAATAAAATACAACTGGAATTCGGGCACGAACATTTTCGCATTAGTATTTCGAATCGGTGTAGAACAGAGTTGGTCCTGCTTGAAAAGGAATATTTTCGTATTATATCATTCAACGGCGATCGTCGGTAAAGCAATCGTTCGCGCGACTGTCGCGTCGTCGGGAACGATCATCCTCCGGGGAGGATCGTAAAACTCGGAGATCTATTTTTATTTACTGGAGATCGGGAAATTTCGATGCGCTTATTTCCATTCCGCCGGACGGGCCACGACACTCCGGAGAACGTTATTATGGCGAGATAAAATACGCTCGGCGATAATTCATCGGTTGCCGGATCGAATTGAATCGCGAAGGAAGCGCTCTAAATATCCATCGGAAGCACCCTGGGATATACGAATGATATCACGAAAATGAGAATTCGTTGTTGTTTCTATCATTGATTCCCGTTTATCGAGTGGGAATGCATAAATATGCAATATCGACATAAGAACGCCGCCCGAGAAGTTCAAAGGTGACGCGCGCGGCTACAATTGAACCTGGAATCGCGAAATAAAAACTCGAGGCAATTGTTGAAGTAGCATACGTTCGTTCTGAAAAGGTCTTCCAATTTCAACGAGCCACTGATTGTTCAGGAAATTTATTTCAACCAATTCGACTACTGACTAAAACAGTTTGCTTTATAAAGAAGCAGCATACGTAAAATGAGATGGTGTTGTTTCGTATTGAACTTGTTTATTGAAGCATCTATCCTCACATTAATAGTCTGATATCACACGGTACAAACGTTCCAATCGTAATTTCTACGAGTGATCAGTAGACTGCGAATCTTTATGCTTCCTGAAAATTTTCAAAAGAATTTAATACGATCTTTATTTATTTCAGTCCCGCGAAGGCTACTGAAAATAAGATTTCATTTGATTCCACTTTCTCAAAATTGCAAATTGCGCGAACATCCGCAGTCTAACGATTAGTTGTTGAGGATCAACGATGCGTCTGACACGGAATAGATAGAGAGGAATGAAAAAACGAAGAAGCAGAGACACGAATTGTCACACAGTTTGGCAAGAAGTGGCAAACTTTTGGAAGCTAATTGCATCGCTCTCGAATGGAGTCGCGTTATCGGCGTCCGCGAACTCGATAAAACACCGTTCGACGGGAATCATTGACAAAGTGGGCCGCAACAGTTCGCTGAAACGATCCCCCTGTTTCCCTCGTACGCCCTTCGGCGATTGTAAATGGTATCTGATATCTGTGGCAAAAGAACACGTGGGCACAGCGCCGTTTTCGATAATAACGCGGCACATCTTGCCGGGAAAGATACCGCCCGCATAATTCATACATTCTACGCGCGACGCGAGATACGTATCTCCCCACTTCATTTAGTTATTCAGAATTCATCTAGTTATTCTCGATTCCTTAGAGTCAAGTCCAGTGAACGGTCCAATCGATTCTGTCATTTAGCATCTGCGAGCAATTTTCAAGATGAAAACATCTGCAAAATAATTAAAATAAAAATCAAATTCGATATTTAGCCACTAGAGAATATAATAGTTCGCAAGGGGTAAACTAATTCGCTGATTTTTAGGCGGACACAGTCCTCCGCGTTAATTACAAGTGGTAGGAGTTGCTTTATATTGCATAAATGCATAGAATGCGCAAAATAATGATTTTAAAGGATTTAAAGGATTTAAAGGGTTTTGATATCAAACAAAATTTCTGTATACGTCTTGCAATTTGTTTATCGAATTATTTCCGCGAAGAGGACGCCAGGGGATGCCCAGGCGACAGCATAAATAGTGTGAATATCGTATTGCTCATTTGTCGCGACAATGAGACAGCCCCATTGTCGTTTTGAGTTATTGCTTCAGGTAGAAGAACGGTTCCTGATTCACGGCATTGAACGACGACAGCCGAACGCTTCCGTTCCAGTCCGATATATTTTACGATAACCAATCCGCCATTTCAATATGCCGTTCTTTATAGAAAATTACAAAACGCGTTTCTCACGGGATCATAAATTTTTACAGCTGTTACAAGTCAGAGGAGCTGAACTTTTTCGTCTCGAACTCCTCCGATACCGTTACGGATAAGTTTCGTTTGATACTGTTCGAGCGAGCTCGTTGTGGCGCCAAGGATTTTCGTCGCGGCTCGTTACTGCACGTACACAGTCGGCATTGCCCACGGTCGGCAACCATAACTATTTACGAGCGTACTTCCGTCTATTCGATTCTCCGGCTTCCATAATAATTACAGCGATCGAGACATACGCGAAGTGACGAGAAACGATTGAACGAATCGTCGAGATGGCTGGAGCGATGCGAGGGAAAATATCCGCATATTTTTGAGAGAGTCCGTAGAATGATCTTACGTGAGAAATATTCATGTGGTTTCTACGGTTGAATCGTACAAAATTCTTAAAGCTTAAAAATTAAACTCTCCAAAAGACAAAAAGGTGACATTTTAAAAATTAGTTAAAAATACTAGATTGCACGGGGATTAAGTGGATTGTCGTAGGAGCGAGGAAACACCGCATCCGGAAGCCACGTGTCGATGATACGCACTGGCGGGATAAATTCGAGTGGACGGGGAACGAAACCTTGTTGAAGTTGGCTCGAAAAGAAGCCGCAGCGAACGCTGAAACTGCGGGGACCCGAAGAGAAAAGGATGAAGAAGGTTTTTGTATGCCAGCAGACGCAGAGACGCCAGGGCGTCCCACATCCCGGCCGTGGTTGGGGGTTAAATCGCGCGTTCGTGGCGCTTCTCCGCCTCCGGTTTTTGCTCTCGTGTCCTCCACCTCTCTCTCTCACTCTCTTTATCTTTCTCTATTTATCTCTCCTCCCCGATTATTTACGCTGCTGTCGTGTTTCTGTTTGATCTCGTCAGAAAGTAAAATCGGCGATCGACCGTCGGACTGGATCGAGATAAAAGGATGTTGTCGGGTCTTGAGCGATCGCCGCGTTTCCTCGCTCTTGTCTGAACAACTCTCGGATATCCGCTCCAGCAAGAACAATCTACGCTTTGGATAATAGATTTACCGGATATCTGAGAATTCTCGCCATTAGCGATCGGATCGAGAGCGAAATCCGAGCCAATTTCTGCGTGCAAGTCCCATTTTTTTTTCAGCTTCGATTACTGTTCGGAAGCAGCGAGGTTTCAATCAGTATACTCGCCGTTTTCAGTTTCAGAAATCTACATGTAGCGATAGTATGATATCTGAACATTCTCGCAATTGATTGAATAGAGGTGAAAATTTGGGACAATTTCAAAAACCAGCAAGGTTTCGATGAGTATACACAACGAATTCTGTTGCTATTTTCAGAAATGCTTACAGAGGATTCGAGTCCAACTCGGGTGAAAGATGCTCGGTCCCATCGCTGCTCGTTATCGATAACTTCCCACACCTGTTAATTCGCTCATCTAAATTTCAAAAACCCTTTTTCTTCATCTTCTTTTCCCTTAACTGGCTCCTCTTCGTCCGCCGATCCTTTTGTTACATCAACGCTCCTCGCAACAGCATTAACCGGCATCCGTTCCCCATCATAATTGCATCTCGACTGGCAGAATTTCTTCTTCCGTTCGTGGAAAGCTCCGCGACTTAGTAACCTTCCGCCTAATCCTTTGTGCATTCGGTCGCGGCCATGTCTTGCAACGCGAGAACGGTAAATTAACAATTTACGGTTCCGCGAGTTCCCCGGGAATCGACAGTGCTCTTCAGAGACGCCTACGATGTCGTCGAATGGAAGTCTCGAGGATTCTCGATCTTCAATATATATAGGGTACAGTTGTCTAACACGAGACCCATTCCCTAAAAAGATCACGACTCTCGACTGGGAACGCTTTCGTTAAAATCGATCGCGTTCCAGAGGACATGCGTTTTGTTACAATCCGAGTACAGTTAAGAAGATTTCTCTTTAGTTAAGAATGTACACTCGGTGTGTCTGTTCCTGAAACTTATTCTCCTTGATTTGTCTCGCACATTGGGATCCATTTCTTCAAAATCCATCTTACGAGTCTGTTTAACAAAATGAAACATAATTGAGAGAGTAATCGAACCTTCTTCAATCTCTAGAGATAACAATTCTGTACCAAAAAATATGATTCAACTTCTATCAGAAATTCACTGTTATCAATTAGCTTAAAACTGTACCACGTTGCCAATGAGCTCTACTGTTAAAGCAACATTAAAAATGTATGAGGTGGAAAGAGGGGGGCAGTATGAGTTTTTTATTTGGGTAGCGTTTTCAAGGTCATTTGAAGGTCAACTTTGTTTTTTCAAATGGAAACCTACATCTTTTCTTATGGGATCTTATTGTATGTAAAAAGACCAGCAATTTTCGTAGGATACTTTCTCATTGGCTTTCATACTTTTCGAGATATTCGGCTGGAAAGTTTTCAAATGAACATCCTGTATAAATTGAATCCATAAAAGAAAGCAGGAATGTGCACAATGATCGACACAATGCAACGATACCATTTGTCTTTCCAGTTTCTTGTTTAATTGGCGGAATAGCACCGATTTTGTACAGTCTTTTGGGTCTCGATCTCGTTAGACAGTAACTACACGTGTGGCGGTAAATGGTCGAGGAAACTCGCGAGAATTCACCTGAACAACGCAGGCAAATTGCTCGAGCGAATGTTTACGCAGCCCTTGGCACACACCGTCGCGTCTCGTGAAAGGCGTTTGATTAGTTACAGAAAGAAAAACCAAACAGCGTGAACCATTCCCTTATTGTTGTTTCGCCGTTTCGTTTCAGTTGCGAACGATCGAACGCGTCCGGTCCAAGAGAGGAAGAGCTCGATCATTCTTTCCTCCGTCGAGAGAGGACGAAGTTCGTCGCTAAGTAAACGAGGGATCGAGAATATTTTTGCCCAGCGACGACGCGACGGTTCCCATAACGCGAAAAGTTAGGACACGCGGTCCCTGTTCGGTGTTACGCTTTTGCTTCGAGGGGGTGGGCAATGGGGTGCGTGGGAGGCAAACATCCGCGATTGCGAACGAACGCCTTCACCGAATCCTATTACCATGATAGCCTGCCATGATAAACGGCAATCGAAGCAATTCATTCGATAGAGCAAAAACTCAACTCGAGGTTTATGATGTATTAACCATTTGCAAAACCAAACGCTTCTTCCGACTTAGGAAATATTCATTCTATATGATTTCTTTCATTTTATGTATTACGATACATTTTATGTTACAATACTTTATGCAATACTTGAATGTTTTGCAATATTTCCAATAACGGTACAGCAATTTTTAGTGTCGCCTCAGAGTCACCACTCGATTATTAAGGGTTAATTACTCGTTCAATCCTCTGGCAGATTGCGAGCTAATTAGACACATTCGATTCCAAAATTCATTTTCAAGCTTGAACAAACAACGTTCCGTCATCGAAGTACAACAGTAAGCGTATCGACAGGTTAATTTATTTTAGCAGGTAAATTAATTTTTCTCATAACGTCGTTGGCTGAAACGGTTTTGATTGGGACTTGCGGGTTCTGGAAAGCTTCAAGAAGTAAACACTATGACTTTAACTTTACAGTTTTGATTAAAGCGATCGAATTACCTCAATTTCGTTAACGTGTTAACAGGCTTCAGCTAGGTAAAGTATTAATTTTCGGCCAGCCGAGGTTTGCGGCGCGTGATCATTAGCAGCTGCAGCGCGTGTCGAACATGCTCCGCGAATGATCGCGCGATTGTAACCGGATATAAAAGCTTCGGGAAATCCGATTCCGACCGCGAACGGAAAAACCCCGCGGAATAAATGATCAAAGTAAATGCGCGAAGCCCCGCGAGTCTTTGGCAAAAAAAAAATGGTTGATCGATACCGTAATTTTTAATGTCGTGTTCGCATATCGGATACAGGATGGAAAAGCGAGATTTTTACGAGGCGCACGTGTGCTCCATCGGGAAGGGCGTGTCTTCGGGAAATTTCTCAGCAAACTCCCTTTCCCGCCCCGAAGGTTTTTCGTCCAAGGACGAAAGGTTCGAGAGTACCTTGGGGAATTGTCTTTTGGAGAATCGAACCGAAGAGCTGCGACATTATTCTTACGGTGTTCGATCGTGTAACGTTGGTGCGTGTCGTCGTCCCTCGAACAAACAACGACGTGGTTCCACGAAAACGCAGTAATTGATACCGAGAAAGGGGTGGGGGGGGCTGTCCTTCGATAATTAATTCTCTGTTGCGGATTGTTACCGGTACCGGTGTTTACGGTCGCCTTAATCGATGCCCAAACGACCTTAAATTAAATTGTGCGGGACCTGGTGACACTTCGGTTCCTTTCTTTCGCGGGAAAATGCTCTCCTCGACGGGGTTGGAGGCGTCGGAAGAGTCGGAACAACTTTCCGAATAAGATCAGCCTCGAACGAATAAATTCTTATATGCGAACGGTGACACTGTGCGCGCTTCTTCCTTCGGAACTCGTCAGAACACAATGATCCAGAACGAGAACCAGATTGAATAGCGTGACCGCGGATTTTATACATTTAACCAGTTAACTGTGTTTGACGAGTATACTCGTCACGAAGAAATGGCAATATTTTGTGTCGTGACGAGTATACTCGTCAAAACAGCTATAATTCAAACAGCGGTTAATTTTTGCTACGCAACTTAGGTACACATTTTTCAAAGAGGTCGCAACAGCTAACTGGTTAAGAGGACAACGAGCAGGCGAAACGCGAGCATAAGCGTCAAAAGAACACGATACCGTGGTCACGTTATTTTCAAGCGATTAAAATTATCAAGAGTACAAACTTCCATTTAACGCTCGTATCCTGCCTCTGATGGAAAAAATTTATATTTTTCCAGAACCCCGCAGTCTAATTACCACGATTGTCCGGATTTCTTTGTGCGTCGTTCAATGCAGTTCGCAAAACGTGGAACATGGAATTTTTCTCCATTTGTAGTACTTTGATTTCGCGAGAATGGTCTCTCTGCGACTTCGTTATGATTTCGCGTTGTATTCGCATCGAGTTCCCTCAATTAGGATTCCTAACGAATCAACGTGTCGATTGAAATTCCAATTTGTGTCGCGTACACACGAAATCGCGCGTTGTTGTATGCACGTGGAAAGCACAGTGTACGTACTCCGAGCATGTCTTAATGAAGAAATAGGGGCGGGAACGCGAGAGATACCTTGTAAAGAGGGGCAAACGTACCGTGACACGTTCGAGCATGTAACCGTAAACTCGTTTCCGAACACCCGCGCAATGTTTCTCAATTAAAAAGCGGCCAGATGTTACCTTTCGTCTCCCGACGCGAAGTAAAGCCGATACGGGAAAACGCGCGTCACTGTAATCGTATAATACACGTGATAAACGTACCGCCGGTTCCTCGTAGCTCGGGATTTTTATTACTCGTCAGAAATATCTCGCAGCTTCCCCCTGTGAAACACGCTTCGATATTAATATTTTATTCTTACTATTTCTAGTCGCGAGACTGCGGATTTTACGCGTTTACGTGCGTCGAAAATAAACGCATCGAGTGCGAAGAGATAAAAGCATTTAAAGAATTTAAAAATATTGTTGTTTCACATAAGAAAAGAACTGGTATGTCCATACAGCTCGTATATCTTAGTTAACGTAGACAGCTTTTATTTTTCATGAAAATCCGCAATCCACCAAACACTATCACGAATTATTAGCCTGTGGATCTGAATCGTAAGTCACTGAAGCTAAAAAGGAGTATCATCTTTTCTTTAATAAATTGATTAAGCTGAAAACGATATGCAGATACTGTCGAGTTTGTACGATCTGTCTTAAATTTCACCGACTCATTTTCATCATAAGTGCCATGCAGATCTGCAGTCCATAAATGACCTTCAGTTCTAAAAGTCTGTGCGTACAACTGATACGTCTCAAGCATTTCAAAGAAAGTCAAATATTTCCCGCGTATTTCAAGATTGTCATTTTACCAGAATCCCCTTTAATTAACCAACATCTAGTGCACGGATTTTCGTGCATTTACCAAGGCTGACTAAAATCTTCGGAAATCAGTAAAGTATAAAGGTCTACAGAATATAATATGAGATGTACGTTAACATGAGAATGAATATGGATAATACGGGAACGAATGTGCACACAGATCCGCAATCTACAAATTACAATCGGACGATTGCCACCCTCGTCGGCCTGCATCGCCGTTCTCAAAAAGGCGTTCCCCGGAACACGAGGCAATCTCGCAAATGCGTCAAGCGTCAAAGAGTTAAGTAATGCGGTTTGGCGGAACTGCAGTTTATCGATGCGTGTCTAGGCGAAGATAATTTCGCTGCCGACGACGATCAAACTGTCGGAGAAGCTCGTCGACGGCTGACAATAAATATTCCCGCTGATGCACGACGAACGAATCCGCGTGGGAGTTGCACCACGTTTGGCGCCCATTGATTCGCGCATTGTCTTGATCTTGCTTTTCGGTTGGAACCCGGACGAGTTCTGCGACCGATTTGATTCTTGCTCTCGCCGAATTCCCGGAGAAGCAAGTAAACGGCGAAACGTGAACCGTTGCAGGCGGAAGCTTTTTCGGGCCGCGCTGTCGATTGACAACCCATTTGCATAATTTCCGTAATTAGGATGGCCACCAATTAACTAAAATTAACCGTGTGCGATGTTGTTGCGCGTCACCACCTACCATCCGCCCGAAATTCAGCGGTTCCTTTGATAAATTCCGGGTTAATATACGCCTGCGTCCGGTCGCGTCATCGCTGCGAGATCATTGATCACCTGAAATTGCGAAATCGCTGTTTTCGCGATGCTGGTAACTCCAGTCTGAATAACAATGACTCTGCTTCCAACATGCGATGCTTATCTTTCTTGTTACAGTGTCCCTTGTTTCTCTCTTGAGTACTCGTTGTAAGTGCGCGTGACTCTTACTAGAATTTTCTATGATTGCAATTTGGAAGAAGCTCAATAATTTTAGTTTAAATAATCATGCGAAAGGAAATCGTTGAATTACATTGCCGAGAGTTACGTTACAAGTGAAACTCGTCAAGACATTTTCGGCTGTGAATCCTACACTTCTGAAAGCTATCAACACATTCTATGCGGGCAATTTTGCCCCAATCCGAGCCGAAAAGGGGGCGATTTTTTCACATTTGCGCAAATAGCCTACACCTATAAACAGATAACGGTTTCTGTAGCCCACCACTTATTTGTAAAATCCGAGTTTTGTCGGCTCCCGGTCCCTAGCGAGACTATGCGAACGCGCAGATTGTATTAAATAATAGTCGCTAAATAACAGATGCTAACAAACAAAAGAGCGCGGAGAACGGGTTTCCATTCATTCTATTCGTATTATAGAAATATTCAGATTTCAAAGAATTTAATTACGGTACGACGGCTGTGACAGCCTCAGCGCCCGACAAAATGGCGGGTCCCAGAGACTTTAACTTTGGTGCGATCATTGAGTTTGCAAAGGCGCACTTACGATGAATTTATTCAACCGCCTATCGAATCTGTGAAACTTCACGGAGATAAATAGACGCCTTTCGTAAACTGTGTTAATTTCGCGAGCCTCGAGGTATCCGATTGCAAAATAATATTCTGCAAAGTGCAGCATGCACGTACAGTGACGCACGAGCACTTTTTTTCGGGCACTCGTTCGCGCAGTAAAACCAACAGCATCAACGGTCCATTAGAGATCGTTTAGGAAAAGAAAACTACGAAGGTGAAAGAAACGAAGCGTGGGAGGGTTTAAAAGTCACGCGTTCGACCTTGCTGTTCGGAATGAACGTTCGAGTCGCGTTTCGAGGAGTATTAATATGCGGAACGACGAACTTATTATCACGACGATAATCCATATCGCGACGATATGCAAAAAGACAGCCTGGAGAACGCGTTAAAACTTATCTCGCGTAGCCGGCTTTTGCGACTGTCTACGTGTCTACCGTTCGATAGGCTGGTCGTTTAATCGATAACGATCTTACCGGGTGATTTCCTCCACCGATTTCTCGCGAGACCCGGCAATCGGTCTCTGGGATCTAAATCGAACCGATCAAACACCCGATACATATTACAAGCGCGCCTAGGGTTAGCATACAGGCTGTACTATTGCCGTGGTTTTTCATATAATCTGACTAATATATCTTGTAAACAAATGTTAATCAGCGTAGAACTAATTCTAATAGTTCGAGCGTCAGTCGAACACTGGTACAGAGAGTTTCAATGAAATTGTACGTTCAAAAGGTTTTAAAAAATGTAAAAAATTCTGGAACACGTATTTAAGTCTCTATTTTAATATATAATCGTTGGAACGTCAAGTGTTTTTTCAAGCATTCATGGGAAAAAACTGAATATTGGAAAGAACGAAATTCAAGAGTGAAATTTCGCTGGGGACATATAATCGACCCAGATTACCCACGGAGGGTTAGAACAGCAATTGACTGAATTGGTTGAAATTCTGTTTGCAAGAAAATAGGCTGCAGTTGGAACAATACATTTTAGTTAACATTTTCCGTAATTTCGATTAGCAACGATTGCCACTACAGTCGCGAGTTGTCAATTTCACACGGCTTTATGACTCCTCCGAGTGTCTATCATAAACGATTTTACTTTCATCGAACGTTTGCGTCAGTGCTTTTTCGCACTCGATAATAATCAGACATGCAGCATTCGAAGATGCACCGAACGCCTCCACGTTTCCAATGCCGATATGCTTCCAGCAATATCCTCTCGGGAAACCCGAGTCGCGAGCTGGAAATTGATCGAGTGATTCGGATTTGACCCGCAAACTGTTTGGCACCGTTTAATTATGACGATAACGTGCCCTAGAGCCGTTGTCATTTTCTCGTAATTTTATCAAAAGAAACAGATTTCCATCGTAGGTTCTATTTCTTGCAATCATCGCATAGAATTCTAACGTTTCATAAATAGTTGCTGTAGGGGTAGTAGAGGAGCATAAAATGGTGATCGAAGCGGCGATACGAAGAAACGAATCCATTGACAGACTCCGGCGAGCTCGAATACGTGTCCCCGAGTTCTGAAGTTCGTTTGTTTTCCACGGTATCGTCTTGAAACTTTCGAGGAGCGGAACTGTGACCGTAACTTCGGCCGCTTGTTTCTCCGACAGAATGCAAAAGTTACACGTCTACTCGTTATCCACGGTCGAACGTCTCCGGTGTTGTCATAAACAGGGGCGGTCGCCTAAATCTTCCGAGACGTCCCACGCGGTTCTCCGCGCGATATTTTCCGAGCGCCAGGATTGTTAAGCGTGTCGCAACATGGATGACTCCGGCAAGTAACAAGAGCCGCATCGATGAGAGGACAAACTCGCCGCAAATTGGCTGATGCAACAGCCGACACCAACTGCAACCGCAACCGTTCCCCTTTTCCGCCCCAGTCCCGTTGGAAAATAAATGGGCATCTGATATATCGATTTTGAATGAAAATACTCGATGCCCTGTTCCCGTTTGCTGGCGGAACGAGACTCGCGAAACTTAGCGGACTCGACCGCTTCGTTACGCGCGAATTTACGGGACGCTTATTGATTATTCGCGGTCGTTGTTGTCCCGCTTCCTCGTTCGCTGTTGCAACAGGTAGACCCTTCAATCACTCTCTTCGGACCGTTCGAAGCAGCTGGTTCGCAATTGCAATTGAGGAGTCTGCAACAAGAAAGCGTTTGCTATACAGACCATTTCATTTAGTAGAATCTGGGCTTTCAGTGGATTTATTGAAAAAAGGAGTTACCTCCAAGCAATGGTGTTTAACTCTTTACACTCGCATCTTTGTTCATTATGTATGGAAATACTTGCTCTATTTGAATGAGATTTGATTAGCTTTGCTGACTAGATTTATGATGCCCCCCAGAGAGGATAGTAAAGTGCAAAAGGTTAATATATCTGCTACAACAAGTGGAAGCTACTGGTAATCTGCGTTCTACAATTTAACCCTACAATAATATACAATTATTGACTAGTAATGTCCTAAAATTAGTTCATGCATTTTTAACAGCGCGTTCATTTGGCAAGCTATTGAGCGACTATTAATTCTGTGTTTAGGCTGTGGTGTACGTTCAACGGTGCATGGTGGTTCTCGCCATTTTCCTGTGCTACTTCCACATCCGGGGCGAGAAGCTTACAGACGAGGTTGACTGCGAGTGAGTATACATGTGCATCCTCTTGACGCTCGCAGAGTCGTCGAAGGGTCGTTCAAAACTTGAAGGAGCGCCACTTCTGATTCGAATTCCTAGAGACTATTTCGTTTTACGAACGAGAATCGTATGTTTCAAGAAAAAAAGAAAAAAATTCCTGACGAACGACGCTCCTCGACGTTCGTTTCTCTTTTAATTAATTCCTCATACGCCACCCACGCGAGCATCGATTATATGCGTAATATCGTGTCGTCGACATTAAAACACGGTCTTCTTCGAAACCCTCTAGGAAGCACCCGTTCCATATACAGTGCAGAGGCTCGATGTCGAGGAAACGCACGATGATTCCGAACATATACAGGCTGGGTTGCGATGGCAGCGAAGGGAACGTGAACTGCATCAGGGAGCTCGAAGAAAGACATCGCAACCCGTACAGTTCGCTGTCGCTGTCGAAGCTGTTGATGTCTCTCCTCGATAACGTAAGCCCTCTTCATCTTACAATTAGAGTCTTCGATTTCTTTTTTACACGATCAAGTATACCAAACGTTGACTCTCGACCATCTAATAAAAATTTGCACGTAATTCAAAGGAGAAATGAACAATAATTTACAACACAGAACAAAAGTTCGTATTACCTGAAACTTAGATGCATTTCAACATGCACGTATGACCTCTTCTATGCGTTCTGGCATTGACTCAATGAAATTTTCGCATTTTGTTGCTGTGATTTCGTTACATGATACCTTAAATGCTTCTCGGAGTTCATTTTTGCGGGGTCTAAATAGATCCTGAGTTCGAAGTACTAAACCTTGAAATTAATTGTACATTAATTGTTTGTGTACATGGAATTAATAGCGACAATAAATAATTCTGTCATTAATTGTTCTTTGTTCGAACGGTATTAATTATTAACGAAAATACAAATCAAAAAGTCCTTTATCCTTTTGTAAATTAGGCTTCCGTTTTGGAGATATTAACATTTAATAATTGGCGGTTCGCGCGCTTTTTAAATGTCAGTCGGCTGACCGGTCAGTTATACGCATGCGCGTACAATTAGGCCTTCGACAAGAGCCTTACACACCCTACTTTCGGTTCGTATTTCAATCAAACGCATACATATTTTGAGTGTTCCGAATTTTGAATGAGAAGTGAACTATAATACAGAATGTAGAACCAACTCTGTTGATTTTAATCGCAGGATCTGCAAAGGGACGCGGCATACTCCGCCCGCCACAAACAAAGGAACAACGAGATGGACGAACGAAGGCTACCCTTAGAGAACTTTTTGTCGGAATTGGAATCGTCGGACACCAACTATTAAATGGACTGATCTGGAAATAAATATTTGCTCGACTCGTGCAAACATTTTTCATTAATCGAATTTTCAGAAATGTGTGTGTTTTGCCCTCTTTCTATACTGTTTACATCAAGAATAAAACTCCCTCGCTCTTTCTCTTTGCCCCTCCATCCTCTTGTGACCGTCTCATGTAACCATTCCTTTTGTCTGCCCTCGTTTTTCTCTGATACTGAGATCTGATTGGAAACATTGTATCCACGCTATTAACAATACATTGCCTGCTGAAGCATTAGAAAACACGTTTGAAATTCGCAGAAATTCCTTGGACTATCCTATTAAAAAGAAAGTACGAAATTAATCATCGTCAACAGTTTCGGACCACCGCGGTAGGTGACTACTAGACTGCGGTTTAAAGCGATTATAAGTTTTGAAGTCAACTATAAAAAAAAAGACATGTTAGATAAAAATGTATTTCTTCGTTTAATAATTTCAATAAATCTACGATAATTTGACAGCATTCTTAAATTCTTCTAATATCTTTATTATAATTTGTATTTCACCCACTCATAAATGCATCAAATCCGTATTCTAGTAATTACCGATTATTGTAATCGTTGCCAGTAAGAGTGACCAGTAAATGAAACACTTGTACATAAACGATTATTCGACAATTAGTCATAACCTCGTTACGTTCGAAAGCGACGGTACAGTATTAATCGAAATATTTATTTCCAGATATAATTTCGTGCGTTCTTGATGCGTTTAACATAATGATAAATTGCGCGTAATATTCTATGCGATCACACGAGAGATATCTTGACATGTAAATCTGAATATATTGAAATTTTACAAGTTCTACAATAAATTCTTAGACTTATGTAGCGAAACAAAGCAACGTTCATTAATTTATTTGTGCTTGTTGTGAACAAGCTGGCCCCATTTCCTCATGAATCGAAACTGTTCCTTGGTAAAAATGATTATTCTTCAATGATGTTCATTCGATGAACTTGCGTGAAGATAGCTACATAGATCATTCATGATTCGAATTTTATCAAAACTTACTATTGAAGCAAAACATAATGCGTTTGTCGTACAACAAGCGTCTCATTGGTCTCTTCTTCGCCAGGTAGGGCCGTACCTATTCAAAATAACCCTGGGCAAACTTCTTCAAGGCATTCTTAATCTTGTAAGCAGTTCCTTCTACTTATCATTTAAACGATTAATTTGACGATTCACGAATTGAACGATTTCACGATTCCTTTTCAGTCGATCCAATTGAAAATTTTAATCGATTGATGCCCTATTCTAAACCCCTTCTTTCCCCAAAAATTTCAGCATCTCGATACGCTCCTGATAAAGTCACGTGTTTTATATTTTCCTCTACATAGCTTCAAGTCGAGTACATGCATTTACAGTTGTGTACCGGAATGTGTTCAAAACAATAAAAGAACTTAAATGTGCATTTAGAAAATTACATCGTTTCGATCAACGGGAACAATGAGTGTTATCGCAAGAAGAATTTTAAATTGCAGACGCGGCAATGTTCGAAAATTGTTTAACTTGAGATTATGTAAACAATCGAACCACGTGTCGTGTAGCAATATCGAGTGGAACAAAAGAAATTTCATTGCATTTCAAAGATTTCCAGAGGAATATGAACGCTTTTCCGTGCAACGAACATGTACGAACGTTGCGTATAACCAAGTCGAATCTCCGAACAATGAAGACGACAGGTTGTTCGAGCATCAGCGAATGCATAAGTTTTTACAAAATTCATTGAATTTTACCGAGACTATGGTCCCCCCTATTAAATCGACATTCATTGTTACCGCGGAAGAAGTCGAGAAGATAGTTAACATGGACTGGACGCAAGAAAGTTCACTCAACTGTTTAAACGCTATGAAAAAGTTAGCGCATTATCATTTAAACGGCTCATGTCTGCTGGACGAGATGTACGCAAATATTTTAAACAATCTTGTTACAAAACTACCTGCATTCAGTGACAAGGAAATCCATATGTTAATGCCGTATCTAATTGTGATGAATAAGAAGTGGGTAGGAACTAAATCATATACTTATTTTACCAAAGAATTGAGTAAACAATGTACACAACGATTCTTTTCTTCAGACATCAAAGTGTTATTATTTACTCTAGATGCATTTTATCAAATGCACTTATGCGATGCTCAATTTATGTGGCGTGGCTTAAGAAAAGTGGCATCGAAAATGTTTAAACTAAGTGGAAAAGATATGGTTCAAGTTCTATTTTATTTAAGTATGTGCAAAGTTCCCAATCTACAGATGTTCGAGATTGAGTGTCAATTATTAGATAAATTACCGGAAATTACACCGGATGAGCTAGGTATCGCATGTAGAGGCTTTTTTATGTCGAAAAGAAAAATTCAGAATTCACGGTTGGTCACGCAGATCTTGGAAAAAACTTCAAAGAATATAGCTACTATACAAGATTTCACCCTAGGAGCAGTAATGAAGCAAATGAGGTAGAGAAAACGTAGTTTTTATTCAATACCTTTATTTATTCTTATCAAAATAACTAACACATATATACATGTTTTTAGATACAGTGCCAATCTTAATATTCAAAAGAAATTCAATGAATTGTTGGTAGCATTTCGCTCAAATATGGAAAACAACACGTTGCTCCTTTTAGTGCATGTTGCACAAACAATGGCTGCTCTACGTGTATATGATCCTGTTATAATGAAGCATATTATTGAGAGGTAACTTATGTTTAATGTAAAACAATAGTAATTATGATATGTTCATTCTTAAAAAGATTAATATTGAGATTGAATGTAGATTAGAGAAGGAATTTTCAACGGCAAGATTAAAAGATATTGAAAGGATTCTTTATGCTATCTGTACAATTACCCCATATTCTGAATATCATGATGCTTGTAACAGGATTTTGAATTTGTTATTGTTAACATATAAATCCATTAGGGCACATGAAATTAAGGAGTAAGTTTGTCTTGAATATGCTCTTACCAGGAATTAAAACAAATATTAATTTATTCTATACAATTCATTACAGCCATCCAAAAATTCTTTTTCACATTCTCACATATTTATCATATAAAAAGATCTATTCAGAAGAGCTGCTTAGATATATATTTGAACCTACGTATCTAAAAAATGCATACAAGAACAATATGTGGCTTATGACAAGCGATTTCTTAATTCTTTCTTATACTGTTCAAATAGAATTACCAAATTATACAGGTCCACTACTGGACGACGCATTGCGTACTTGTCTAGTAAAGGTATTATTTAATAATTCTTTGAGTTCAACTAACAAATTCGGAGCACACGAAAAGCTTCTTTACGCTCGACGGTATTATTGTTGCAGAAATTTTGTGCTAGGGAGACCGTTGAGCAGGGTTTCAGTTATTTGAAGTTTCGAACGGAAGTTTTGTACATGTGCAAGGTACGTTCGTTAAAAAAGCATACCCAAAAAGATATTTCAAGCTACTACAGATATTGATTGTTTAAATTGATTACAATAGGAGGTGTTTGGACCAGATGTTCACGTCGATTACATCCTGCCGCATTATTATATCAGCGACATTATCATTGGTTTCGATGAGCAAAACAAATGCGTACCAGCCCAACCAATTTTATCAGAGATACCAAATGGAACGATTAAAAGAGTACCGAATATAAAGTGGAAAATATTAGTTCCATTGAGTTATCATTCACGAGTAATGAACCATGGCGAATATAGCGGTCCAGTGTATGCAAGACTCAGGCAACTCCAGTCCATCGGATATATACCAATTCCAGTAATATTTCTAATATCTTGCAATTGATAATTAATTTACTAAAGCCCAATGTAAACAAATTTATCAAAATTCTTGCAGCTCGATAAAGAAGAGTGGGACAAGCATCTCACCAAAGAGGAAAAATGTTCTTATTTGAAGAAGTTAGTTTTGGAAAAAGAACCCATCGATTATTGGAAAGATTAAATTCCATAATATGTAGTCAAAAAAGAAAAAAACAGAAATATCATTACTTATTTTGTATTCATTTCCCACTGGTATTGATGCTTTAGCTGAATGAGGCAAGTATACTTATGATTTGTAGCAGAAATTTAGTAATACAGTTTTTATTACAATTGATCGCATTATTTACATTGTGAAAACATATTTATATAATAATACTTGCATATGCATATAAATATATAATCATTAAGTAACCACATTTCTCATTTCGATGTAATTGAAATTAAGGAATACAAATTTCATCGTAGTTGTTAGTCAAAATAGCTGTCCATAAGTTTTTTCGTATATTCGTAGGTAACGAATAATGTCGCCGTCGCTGGTATTGTCCTTATTAAGCATGGTTTCAAACCATTGTACAACGAAGTAAAACCTTCGTTCCTGATAATGTCTCCCATTACTTTTAACGCCGGTTCTTGTAGACTTTTCACCTTTGAACAGAATTATAATTTGAATTTCGCGCTTGTTACACATGCATAAGTTAATGACGCACGAAACTAACCTGTATCCTACTTTTAACAACGTCCGCTGGAAATATTACGAGCCATAGTATAGTGCCGCCAACGGCACCAGCAACCATAGTTTTCTCCCAGCCGATATCATTTCGACTTTCATTTGGTTTTGCGAGCAGTTCTCGTGTGATTTCATAACCTCCAAAGAAAAAGAAATATCCAGGCATTTCACGTACTATGGTCGACGACAAGCCATTGAAAAGGCCCCGTATCCCTTGTTCCTTAATAATTTGGTTCGTTAAACCCCATGCGCTAATATGTTTCTAAAAAAAAAAAGGATAATTCCATTACCGATGATATCATATTTAGGCATTAATGTAATTTGAAGGATTTGCCCTTTAAATTACCCTAGCGGAAGTCGTCAGTTTGTCCATGCTTTTTTCGACTTCTCTCATCGCTTGCAATTTACATTTTATCAGCTCCGTTGGACATAATGTTAACGAGGAAAAAAAAGCAGCGAAAAACCCGGCGCATGCATTTTCTATAGGCGTCATGTCCTCCACCTTGCTTACTCCTACAGAAACATATTTTTTCAAACTAGAAATAAAAATCTTGTTTCCGCGAGAACAATGATTTTACCTAATATATTAGAAAGGACTTTTTGACATCCCCCGTATGCTGCAAATAGAACTGAATTTTCTGCAACATTTGCAACCACTGCAGGAATAGTTCCTGCATATAAACCACGTATTATTCCATCCGTTTTCAACGTCTTAATGATACAATTAACCATTCCACTGTACATGGAAGGAAATGTTTGCATCTTTACCTTAACAGTGTCTAATGGTTGCCCAACATACACAAGTGCTATCCCACCTTGAAATGATAAATAAAAGAAAAATATAGAAATACAGAATATTCGCGTTTCCTTAAACTTAAACATAGAACACTTTCATTATTTGTTTCTTTTGTGATTTCATATGTCAGTGTACAAAAGATCGAATCACAACATAAAGTTTCGAACGAAATACGAAATTTTTACTTGATTAAGGTCGTACAATAACAAATTTTATTCCACTTTTTGTAAATTAAATCAAAAGTTTCGATATATAATTGAATATGATTGAATATTGGATATGTAATTAGAATATATCGTATAGGATATATCATGACATGATATCTTATCATGTAATCACGAATTAAAATTGAAACACAACTTTGTTAGAAAACAACAAATTTAATTCGAATTTATCGATCACTTAATTCGCGTTAATACTGTTTCGAATATTGTTGACAGATATAAAAGCTGATCAAAAAGATTCAAATTCATTAAGGTATGTTTTTACCAAGTGATCCAGCAACAAAATCAATTAGACCATCTTTTACGGGCTTTAATCGTTTGTTCCCATCGTCTGTTAATTCGGTCATTATTATTTTATATTAATAACCGATCTTTGGCTTTTTAATGAGAAGAATAGGTTAGCACGTGGTTTCACTGAGACTGTGGCCTATCTACTGCTCCCCATCCGATAAGAAAAAAGAAGGAAAGTCCATTTGTTGATTGTACGAGTCGTCTGGAACTCTGAAACTTCAGCTTTATAAATTCTGTATTTACACAATGATATTCACAGCACAGATTTGTGGATATCTTATGTAAAATACGCACGCGCGTTTAAATAGTCACATTGTTTCTCAAACGTCGCGCTTCGCGACCCCTCTGACGTCGCAATTTCTATCCCCACTCCCTCATTATGCATCAATCTGTGCGCAGGCGTTCGAGGAAAAGAAATGACGATGAGCGGGAAATACAAAATCGTCCATGTAGATGCAAAGCGATACAGTGAACAATTACAACTTTACGTATATAAAACTTACGTATTTATTATGGTAATATAATGATAATAAGTAGTAATTGTTAAAAGAAATGTTGAACAAGAACCACATACATTATTCCATCAGAAAAGTTGCGAGTTCAAATGTTATATTATTAACAGCAAAGAACAGAGAGAAACTATAACTTTGCTTAAAAATATAATTTATACTTCAAATTCAAAGATGCAGTTAAAATTAATTGAAACAAGTTGAAAGTTGTCACTGCTGCAATATAGTACCTTGTCTCTGGCGGTGAGGACAGCACTGTCGCGGTTGTAAATTGTTAGCCAATCATTGCAAAGATAACTTTTTCTTACCCCTCCCCTAATGTCTCGTTGTGCTTCCTGAATTATGAGATGTTAACGAGGAAATTGGCCGTGATTCGTACACATGTGTCATTGATAAAGCGAGGTATGGACATATTACTCATTGATTGGTAACAGTTCAAGTATGATTACTGATAACGATAAATGTGGAAATCATAGTTCACGTATTCTTCGGGTGTATTAACTTTTTTATTTATTTAACGACCGTTCGAATCAACAATATCAGCTGTTTCGCTTAACTTTAACTGATAAGCTGCTCCTGCGATAATATAACTATTTGTCCCTTATGTGTGTTTCTTTGTCATCCGTTTTTTAGCATTTCTCATTATTTTATTTACAAAAGCTTGCGGAACTGAATTTTTAACAAATACTGTAGGAAATTGATCTATCACAATTTGCTAACTTTTTCGTTTAAAAATTCATTTACATCTTTTTTACATCAGCTTTTATAGTAGTAGTAGCAGTAGTAGTAATTTATTTTCAGCCTCCTGGCCGTGAAAAGCAACTCGGTTTTCATATTAATTCCTTATCACACACTTATATTCCCTTACCTATAAAACCTATCTAAACCTATCTAAATATATATGTACACATTCGCTTCAGATCAGCTTCAATAGTGTTAAAATGTGTATAATGAGTCCGCGATAAAATATGAAAATCAACAATGAAAAGTTGCAGATATCGTGATAAACATTACGAGACAGAGTCGAGCAATGTTTAATCTAAATATTTATTTTTAATGCAATTAAACGATTACAAATAAAATATAAAATTTAGCGATGAAAGTTAAGCGATTAAATTTTTCATTTATTCTACGGTCAATCGCAATTAATTAAAGCAAGCATTTAATCATTGATTGAATGGATGAGTGAGTTACTTATTTATTACATAAATATTTGACTGTACAAGTTAAAAAGTAGTAACTATATAACGATCAATGATTAATATAATATACTAGCCAGCAATCGGCAACTAATTCCACCACTCGATCGAATCGATCGCAATTGTCCACGATTAATCCTCTATAGTTGCGAGCATTAATTAATCAATCAAATTAAAAATATTAATCGATTAATGCCAGACTCTGTTACGGAGAGAACTGAAATATCAAAACGGTTGTCATGGAAACGCAGTGTTACATCTTTCAAATCTCACGTTACCAAATAAATGTCTCCGACCTCCGACAACTTCAGCTCGATTCTGACAAGGGACAGAAAGAAATGTTCACTGAAAATGTATATCGCACCGAGCGTGCAGCTCGTATCCACACACGGAGCAATGTAATTTCTCAACAAGCCGCTCGTGGATCGTTCCGAGGAAATTCGGGGCCGCGAAAGCTTTAGAGTAATTCAGGCAGCTCGGTAAAGTCAGAAATGTTACTAGACCGATGTGTTCAAGACATATATATGTATGACGTTCGCGACATTCTGTAGTTCCAAAACATGGATTTTCTCGCTTACATTCACAATTAAATGGTCATCGTTTCTGGATTTGTTTCGACAAGCCGTGCGCCGAGTTCCGTTCGAGTTACGAAAGGATCGCAGCGATTCAGTTACAATGATCAGTACCTTTACAGCACGAAAATAGGGAAAGTGTGCGTGCCTATAGTAGAACTGCCATGATAGATCCGAACGCGTCTTCGTCCTATTCGAAAAAAGTCCGAGATTGCTAGCAAAATGCGTGTTTTCTATTGTCAGGAGAGTTTCTTTAAGGTAAGTGCGGTTCCAGGATCGAGATGGGACATTTCGATCGTTCTCGAGTTTCGTTGGAAGAACGGAAATTCTCTGGATAAATTGGAGCGCAGCGTGCCTCTAGGAGCGCTCTGGCTCGTCTGCGCCATTAGAGTTCGCGAGCATGATCTCCAGATATTCGTGTTATATTGTTGAAACAACACCTAACACCGACGTGCCGCTTCTCCGATCCCCGCACATGCTTTGTCTCTCGATTATTTAACGTTTCCGCGACTCGCAAACAAATTCACCGATACGATCGATGCGTCGATGTCCCAAAATTTTTAGCAGTGCATTCTTTACCGAACAATATATTATTCTCTCCATTACTTTCTTCCGTTTCGCCCCGAGTTTCGTGTATTTATTTACCTGTTTTCCCTGGAAGCGTTACCGTGTGAACCTAAAATCAGTGGATTATCTCGTAATGATCTTTCCGTTTCTTTGCTTCGATGTATCTTGTGTCACTGATCTTTTCGTGATTTGTCACACTTGCACTCGTTTTGTCCAGTTAAAATGTCATTTTCGAACGAACGAGTGCCGACTGTAAAAATAACCGTTTCCAGCTTACATTCAAGATAATTTCGTTTTTATGCTTTGCATAGTTAACACAGGATATTTAATAACCAATGAACTTTTTGTTATTTGTAATGGAGAGATGCGAAATACTTTGTGTTTGCATATATAGATAATGTGGTTTTTTTATGCTGTTGTGAAAAGTAAAACGAGTCCTTTTTTTTCTGCAGTAACAGTACAGATTACAGAATGGTGGTGGATTGCTTGTCCATTCAAAGCTCAGCAGCTATAGTACGGAAGCAGGAGCGAAGATTAGGCGGGTCGGTGGGTGCCAAAATGCAACCTAACAATGTTGGCAGTTGCGGTGGCATGACGCCCAAGGAACTCTCTGACAACGATGACCTAGCAACTTCTCTCGTGTTAGATCCTTATTTAGGATTTACCACCCATAAAATGAACATTAGGTAAATATCTGTGCGAGCAAATAAGATGTTCTTCTAGCGACTTGAATGTCTATAAACATCATTATTTAATTATAAAGGTACAGACCACTCAAAGCAAATAAAGAAGAACTTAAAAAAATTATCTGTGAATTTATTCAAACACAAAATTATGAGAAAACATACAAAAAGTTGATGGGTGGTGATTGGGGTGCACGGCTTCCGCATACAAAATCTAAGCAGCAGCAGATCAATTTGGAGAAGCATGTGAGTTGTGTTAGCGAAAAGGAAATATTTACAATGAACGGTTTAATTCCACTGAAACCAACTATATTTTCTTTTGTTGTGTAGATTTACCGATACTTAAGAGTTTTCGACAAGGATTCCGGATTTGCAATAGAACCGTGTTATAGATATTCTCTAGAGGGTCAAAAAGGTGCCAAAATTTGTGCAACTCGAAAATGGTTGAAACACGACAAAATATCTTGTCTAGTTGGTTGTATCGCTGAGCTCAGTGAAAAGGTTTGTTCGCGATGATAGAGAAAGTGGAGAGGAACTGAAATTTCCATTTACTCGTGAAATGACGTTTCAGGAGGAAGCAGCGTTACTTCATCCCGGAAAGAACGATTTTTCTGTAATGTTTAGTTGTAGGAAGAATTGCGCGCAACTGTGGTTGGGTCCAGCAGCGTACATTAACCATGACTGCAGGGCTAACTGCAAGGTCGATAAGTATATCCAGTTTACTTCTCTTTTTATCCTATTGCTGCTATTCGCTAATAATTCATTCCATGTAATTTCTATGAAACACAGTTTGTGGCAACAGGAAGAGACACCGCTTGTGTTAAGGTACTTCGTGACATCGAAGTGGGTGAGGAAATAACATGCTTCTATGGGGAAGACTTCTTCGGGGATGGTAACTGTTACTGCGAGTGTGAAACCTGCGAAAGGAGAGGAACTGGAGCTTTCGAAAAGCAAAAGCCTGGCGAAGAGCTCTCCTCTGGTACTTTCTAAAGTTGACTTCAGCTCGGATTATTCAACTTTGTTTATTAATTTCTTCTCGTGAAATAAATATTGGTTGCTAACGAATGGAAAAACTGTTGCAGGATATCGTCTAAGGGAAACGGACAATCGTATTAATCGTACGAAACATAGACAACAGCCATTGAATCGCAATAAACAACAAGCGGACACTGCGTTAACAGAAAGAAACGCGGTGCTGGTTGGCAACACAGCAGTTGCACCGCAGAGTCTCAGCATCAAGGAGCTACGGAGGAAGGGTTTGACGAAGTACGACGCGGAATTGTTGATTGCGCAAGGTTGTCGGTTTTCTGACATCGCCCAGCAACAGCCGAGCATAAACAATGGAGAGAACGTGCTGCAAGCATCACGACCGCACCCATCCGCCATTACCAATTCCGTGACGAGGAACCTACGAAATAAGCAGCTTAGTAAATTCGACAATAACAACGGCCATCAGAACAATGTGAAAAACAATCAAACCCTTAGGGCCTCCAGGTGAGACTGCACGTCATCTCGAGTAACTACAGTAATATCTCTATGTGCAGGGTGTCTCTAATCATCTCGAATAATCACTAAACATTACTGTATTTACTTTAGAGGAGGTAACTCTGATCACTTTGACCTTGACATACATTGTCAAGGACATCCTCCTAACCTAGTTTGAATAATTGTTAACTGGACTGCGGATTTTATGTATTTCTGACTAACATGAGTAGGTGAAATTGAAAACAGGAAAAACATTATAAGAAATTAGGAGGCTTAACGTTTTAAAATTATTGAAGAAAGAAAGAACTTTTTATTCGGCTTTTATTTCTAGTAATTGATGCAGACAATTTTTGTTTTGCAGAAAGGTCCGCAATCTATTGATAACATGTCATTGTCAAGGTCATCAAAACCGTCATCGACGACTAACGTGAAATTCTGTTTTGCATTTGATTTTCAGGCTACACAAAAGAACGGAGACGAAGAAAAGCAGAGTGTCGGAAAAAGCTAGGTCTCCCTTGAACGGTTCCATAGCGAAGAACATCGAGATAGAAGATATAAGTCATCGCAAAGAGGATTCCGACAGAGTGGAAGTAACCGAGGAAGTGGTATACTCGAGACTCCATAAACCGCATTCGGAGAACACCTTGAACGAAGAGATACACGACATTTGCCATGTTCAGTCCTCGCACCATGACATGATAGAACAGTCGTCGACTTGCTCCGACGTACAGAAAGAGTGTCCGCCCACGCTTCTGAAAGATAACCGAGAATTGGATAGCGAATCGTCGTTCGACGAAAAGGAAACATGCGACGTAGAAGTTAACTCTAACTCAATAGGTAATGTTAATGCTTCCGATTCTAGAAAAGATCATTATAGTACAAATACCTGTGATTCAGTTCATGTAAGTTCCATACCCGAAGCAACTCGTTTCGATCATTTAGACGTGGCTAGTAACAAAGAATTAATCCCGCAAGAGAAGTACCAGTCTAGGACTTGTCGCTATAGTTTATCCCCAACCGGACATTCTGAGGACGCGAACAGTGTGTCCGTAACAGCAATAAAGTCGGACAGTTGTCTCAGAAATCTTCTAGAACTGGAGGAACAGCAAGACTCCAACGAGAACAAAGTAGCCAATTACGAACCCACGAAAACAGATGATTTCTGCGAGATTGAGAAGCAGACGCCTCCGATTCGCGTTAAATCGCCTGAGAACGTCATTATCGAAAGCGATAGAAATATTCCCGCACTGTTCGCCGCTCAAAATCCTATCAGGGAGCATAAACCCAGCGATCCAATCAATTCGGCCACGTTGATCAAGTGTCTCGTGCAAAACCAGCCTGGCAAGTTCAATACATTTATTCCGGAGCCTATAAAGTTCTCTGTGAACGACGAGCAGAGCGAAACAAATTTCATCGAGGACAACTCGAGCATGGAAACCGATGTCGAGAAAAATGTCAACTGTCACGGTGCGGTACTGACGACTCATCAAAACGACTTATTACTTAAGAACGATGTGTACATAGTGAACGTTGAGAATTCGGAGATGAACATCGAGAAACCGACCGTCGTTGAACCGTGCGCAACGGATGCGGATTCTCGGACACAGCCATGCCAAGAAAGCGTTTCGGACTTCGGTGTAATGGCGACCAACAGTTACAGCAAAGCAAACAGCCACAATCTCTTAGAGGATAGCCAGAATTTTCTGTTGAAACAATCGTTGCAACAGCACGAAATATCGAACGCTACGGCAAGATCGCATAAGAGTCGGAAAAAGTTGTTTAGCGATAAAAGGTCTGTCTCGTCCGGTTTGAAGGAGGAAGTGGAGGCAATGGGCGAGCATAAAACTGGAGAAAACGGGATCACGTCCGTCTCGAAGACTCGCAGCAAAGTGACAAAGGCAAAGAGCCGTCTGACGAGAAATCAAAAAAGGGATCGGCAGAAAATGTCGAGCACCGACATCGGCGTGGCCGACGACGACTCGGGTATTCAAGGTGATATCTACGAATTTAGCGAAAAGGAGAGCAATCTGGAGGACATTAGAATACCGTCGATCATGCGACGGACGAAGCAGGAGACCACTCGCCAGGCGTCCGTGCTCACGTCGCATTTACAAGAGATGCAATACAATGACGAATGCAATAAAGCCGAGCCGCCAGTATTAGTCCCGCAGGAACCGTGGCCGCCTGCGAGTTGTAATCAAAATCAGTTCGCAGACTCGGACACCAGCAGTCAATCGAGGGAGAACTCGGTCGACGGCGAAAGTCTGAAAAGGTGAATCAATCAACGTTGCTTTTACGTTTCTCTAATTTCTCCCTATAGCGGCGCGTTGCTCGAGAGACGTTCCGAAGCAGCGAGTAGTGTTTCAGTGTCTTGCTCTCATTGGTTGGCCAGTTTTTACTGAAGTAAAGAGGGATAGCGTGAGATTGAGTAACTACATAGTTGGATGAACACGTGTAGAGTCCATCTAACTCGAGCACTTCAAGTATCTCCATTATTATTGATAGCAGAACAAAAATGTCAGAGAAACACATGGCTATTTTCAAGCAGACAAACCACTTTTCTGAAGGTTAACTTTCTTGGGTTATACTGGTTGTCCCATTAACTCTGATATAAAGCGACATCTTCGCTATTTTAATACACGACAAATTATTTAGTTTGGGGGGACATATATTATGGTGGTAATTATTTTTTTTTTTCGAGATTTCAAGGTCGTCGATGTTTTTTTATATGTAATTACATGAGAAAACGACCTCGAGGAAAAAATTATTCCCACTACAATATGTATCCCGACGAACCAAGTAGTTTGACCTTTTGACAGTTCGCGTGGCCAGAAGGAAATAGCGAAGATATCGCGTTGTAACAGAGTTAATGGGACACTCTGTATATTTTTATTGTCAGCACATAACAGCCAAGGTCGAGACGAATTCAATGACCTACTACTGTAATTGTAACCTTCGCGCGACCTTAAGCACAAAAATAAATGGAAATAGATATAATTAACAAATGCCTACTATAGAAGGATTCTATCTATTTCCATCCTACTGAAGGTCACTCGAAGGTGAAGAGGAACGAAGAGAAAAGAATGGAAGTTGATGTATGGTTTTTCGCAGATTATCAACATACAACAATGAAAATGCACAAAAGCCGGCCAGCTTGACCGAGTGCCAGTGGCAGACGAGTACGACGAACTGCCAAGTTTGTCCGACCACGCCAGAGAGGACTGGTCGGTTAAAGTTGACCCTGCGTATGAAGCGTTCGCCGGTTTTGGAGGACATCGTGGAGTCGGGGACGAGTCTCAGCGAGGACAGCTACGAGCCTGAGTACGAAGTGTTGCGCGTGGAGGGTGTGGAACGAAGTAGACGTAAGAAGAAGCATAAAACTCGGGATCGGGAGAGACGGCACAAGAAACGGGAGCTGAATCTGGACCCTCCGCCGCCGCCGATGAAAAGGCTGCGCCTGATCTTCGGCAACGAGACGCATACCATCGACTTCCCGCACTCTTAACAGCTATAAATAGGAATTGTTGTTGGTTCCGCTCTGAACAAACTATTAACAGAAACTTGGGCGTGCGGAAGCAGGCCTCCTTGTCCCGTTCTCCGTAAACTCCCCACCTCTAGAGGTGGCCCTAGAGGTGGCTCCTAGAGCTGGAGGTAGAGAAACGACGCGAGTTACACTCTCTCCACTACGATTCAAATTAGAAGCGTTCTCTCAGTTGCGTTCTTTACCGTGTTCGCCGTCTGAATTTCCCCTCGCCTCTTGTTCTTCTAACAACGAATGCTTCAAGGCCTAGCTGTGCAGTCCTTTGTTTCACGGTGAAAAAGCAAAAACGGTCGAGAGAAAAGGAGTGGCGCGTTCGGATCGATCTCGCGGGGAAAAGCGAAAATGGGAAATTTCACGCGGTTCTCGTTTATCGTTCCACCGTTAACGAAATATGCTGGCGTGTGTGGTACCTCCGGTATCGCAGCCACTAAAGCGGTGATTTTGTTTTTGTATTAATTATTCTGTACATATATGATTTTGATACAAGAGACAGGCTCGACGATCTACGGTCTTTCAATAATATCGATTTACCCTTCGACACCGATGAGGTTGTTTCGTTCTTTTTTTGTTTCTTCTTTTCCTTTTTTTTTTACTAATATTTATGCATCGTACGGGAAAAAAAAATTCACGCGTGTAGAATAATAACGAACGAATTCGAACATAGATGATCATCCCTCCATCCCGCTGTTCAAAGCCCGGGTGGGGGTATGCGCCGACGGTTGTTCGAGTTGCATCTGAGCTGCACCTGTTTTCGGTAGATAAAGAAAAAAAAAGAGAGGACAAAGGAGGAAGATCCATACTCTTATACTATGTATAAAAATAGATATTATTATAATAATTGAATAATAATGATAATAATTAAATAATTAATTTAGCTAATACTAGGTAGCACACATTAATTGCTGTTTTCAGATTGCGTGATCGATATCATGAGAAACGTTGTACATAATGCTTATACATATACATATATACATGTATATACACATATATATACATATATACGTACACATATAGATGTATGTACATACGTGTGTATATATAAGTATATATATATACATATACATATATTATATATATGCTTGTATATATGCGCGCGTAGGTATGCGTGTACCGCGTGTTCGGTTTCGCTCACGGATATGCGCACACGTACGTGCGCGTATACGTGAATCATTCATTACTGTATTCTGTATATCGATGTATTACACAACAAACACGCACGTTAATATGTGTATCGGAATACACCGTTTACGAATATAGTAACGAAATAATAATAACAACAACAATAATAACGATTAATAACACTAAGAGAATTTCATTTAGCGAGTCGAGAGCCAGGGAGAAAGAGAGAGGGAGAGAGAGAGAGAGAGAGTTAAAAAGGGAATTTTGAAGTAGAAAACGGAAAAAAAGCGGTGTGGGGAAAGAGAGTAAGGAGAAGAAGTGAAGGAAGAGTAGATTATCTCATTAACGTGATCCTTTTGCGTTGAACCGTTTGCTGTACACGTAGACGTAGACAATGAAATCAATGCGTCGTTTCGATTGTGAAACGGTTTTTTGTCAATCGTTGAGACTTCAGGCTCAATTATCATTAGAAGAGTCGCGCGATTTTTCGAGCATCCAAATCTGAAACGCTTCTCGGTCGAAAACAATTTTTCTACATGGTATACATATATGTACATATATATATATATTTTTTTGTTTCTCTCTTTCTTTCTTAGTTCTTTTTTTCGACAGATGCCAGACAATTACACGGTGTACGTTTAAAACATGTCATACACACTTTTCCCCCCCCCCCCCCTCGTTATGTTTCACAAAGACATCGCGCGTCACACGCTAGAACTGCTATAGTAATTGCTAGAATCCAGATTTTTATGTGAAATAAACGTTCTCTGCCTCGCTCGCGAGAGGCAGGAGCTAAACAGATATTTATTTCCATCCTTAGCCCTCTGTCACCCTATTCTTTTCAACGGAACATATATATATAGCTGGAAAAATATATGACGTTGAAAAAGCTACATAATAACAATACATGAATTTTTTAACAAGAAATCAGACTTAAACTAGCGTACAACAAATGTGCGACAAAATTACACAGCATTATAGAGGGTTAATATTGCTTTGAGAATAATTAAATCGGACTGCGGATCTTTATGCATTTATGGTGTCCACAAATTTGTAAAGTACCAAGAAACATGTATACGAGCTCATTTTTCACTTTATTTTTACCGTTAAAAATTGTTTCATCATCCAAATGAAGGTATTTTGCACCGCCTTTGAATAAACAACTCATAACAATGGAAATGTGCATAGAGATTGCGTAGCAATTTTTAAACGTTTTCCCGGTTTGCATCCCATCTACTAGTTTTTGTCATAAACGCATCAAACGCGTCGAACAGTTCTAGCGTCGAACGCGGTGCTTATGGTAATCGTGAGCGCATTGTAAACGGGAGACCAATTATTTATTTTGCATAATTCATCGTTCGATTTGTTCGTTGAAGCTACGATAGAAATTCGTTCGGTTGCAATGGCGATCCGTACTGTATGTAGTATTTACAACGTTTTATACACGTGCAATAGCATTTCGGAAGATTCGAATCGACTTCTCAGTTTCTTCGCGTGTATCGTTCAGCGACCTTTCAACTTTTCCGCTCGGTGCCAGTGGCGGATTTATACTTCTGTCGCCTAGGGGTTACCTCTATAGGTTTATCAATAGCACAATGCACAAAATCATTAATACTACTCTAATTTTGTTCAACCTATATTTCAGATATGGGGGGAATTACGTCATTCAAACATGTTATTCTTATCTTTAAATCGGCTAACATTTTTATTTATTTGTTTTTATTGTTGTGACTTGTGCCTTTGATATTTTTCCAACAGTTTGTTGCCCCCCCCCCCCCCAATCCGCCACTGTTCCGTGCAACGATATAATGCACTCGAAATATCTCTTCAATTCTCACGATATTTTTTCGAGACTCTTCGCGAATTGTGAAATCGCTCTGAAATTCTTCGAATCTTTCGAGGCGTGATTGTACGGACTACGATACGCAATGATTAATCTTTCGAGAGACATAAATTCGATGACACTTCAATCTTCAATCTCATGTCGCATAAACTAGCAGTGGAAGTGAACGCAAGCACCGAGTTTCAATTCATAGTGAATAGTTAACTACTGATAGATAATATTTTGCAAAACTTCGCGATTCACAACCGAGGATTGCTTAATCAATTTCTTCTAATAGGATAATCTAATAATTTCATTCTGGATCATTATTTAGAAACATTCGCCGAGAATCTTATTATTACATAACACTTTACCTACCGGCAATTTTACAAGTCTTTTTTAAACCGAAGATCAACGGCCGAGAACGTCTCAATAAATTGTTCAAAAGCGACAGGAATTTCATTAATTATTCAACAAATTTTTGGAATTTATATAGCGCACCAGTTTCTTCTGAAAGTATTATTTATAAGAAAGTTATGGAACTTCTTCTACATTCAGCTGAGTCATTAAAAAGCCGATTATGTAGTAGGCTTCCGGTCCGTAAAGTGCCAACAGGCTCCCGGTACATAAAGTGTTAATTAATATAGTTATCGAGTTACCGGAGACGAAAGTAAATTAAATTCATCACGGCAATCACGGTTTCAACTCCTCCGGAACCCACAAATTCCACTTGTAAAATTCCTGCAAAAATTTCCAACGCGTTAAAACACAGTAGATGAGCCTTCATCGCATTCAGAAGGAATGGCTATAACTCCGATCGTGCGCGGAGCGGAAATGTACTCTGAAACATAAGATAGATCTACCCAATCGTACGGCAGCGTTAAAAATGGTCAAAGTAGTTTATGTCTCGTTCGTTCGCACAGTATACTTCCTTTCGTACGACTGGACAGCGGATCTAATGAATCTGTATCGAAATTTCACGTGGTTCTCATTTCGCTTGACATTCAACTTTCACAGAGCAGATTATTGTCGGAACGAATTTGTCGATTGAAATATTTGCACGATGATCCGCGGTCCGATCACATTTTTATCTAGCGAAACACAATCGCGGCAGCGTAAACGTGTCACGGACTGCTGTACATTTCTATTAAATATATGTGCATATCTTTTTCTCTTTTCGTCCTGTGTTTGTGTCAAGATGTATACTCTCGACGGCGACGATGACGATGACTAGACTGCGGATTTGATGCATTTATGACAAAAATGAGTATGCGCAATTCAAAACAGGAAAAACATTACAAGCATCAATACACTATTTTTTAACACCACTAAAGAAAGAAAGAAAGAACCTTCTATTTGGCTTCTATGTTTCAGTAATTGACAATTTTCATCTTGCATAAAGATCCGCAGTCTAGCGACGACGATGACGACGATTACAGAAGGACTAGGATATTTTAGTTTGATTGAAAAAAGAAAGAAGAAAAATAGGGAGGACGGACCAGGCGGAGAAATCAGTATTAGATCAGTTAATTAACCGAGATATTTAAAGGGAAGCCGACTCGATGTTCTACGAGACTAGAGTCCCAAAATTTCGCAAACCTGATCAAACGAGGCCCACACGGCGATCATTCCTCCACCGTGCAATAGAGCATTTAAATAACACTTAAGGGCGTTCCGTAATTTAACTTAATCATTATATACAAATAGGATGTAATTTTCCTTGATAGTATGTCCGTTAATCGATCTATATACATTCTGTAAAGTTTGTGATAAACGAAAAGAAAGAAAAAGAAAAGAAAAGATGCTATTGTATTATTCGACTGGACTATTCTCGTTCCGGCGTAGCTCCGGCAAGTTTCTTCTCGAGAATAATGGGTTCGGCGAGCTCTGTCAGTGAACAGAGAGCGGATCGGATCGGATCGGATCGAAAACGCGAGAGAGAACGAGTTGATTTCGCCCGTTGTACATTCAGATTTTGCGAAACGGCGACGGTCCGTGATAAACCGGAGAAGAAACAGCGAAACCTCCCCCCCCCCCCCCCACGTCATCAAGCAATTCGTCATTTTTGCGAGAATCTTTTACGAGAATAGGTACCGCGTTTCCATTGTTTCTCCGTGTGTGTAACGAGAGAACGATTTTGTAACCTTTTGCCGGCGGATCGTCCGACAAGTTCGTGCGAATTTCTGTTTTCCAAAATCCGCTGGAAATGACAATTTTTGCTTGCCGACAATGCTGTCAATTTTTGAAATGTATAAGAAACACTTGCGAGTTCTGCGAGTCTCAAGCGAACAAATCAATGAAATTCAGCGACTCAAAATATTGTAATATATTTTTATTAATGGCTTACATGTCAGAAGCCTGTTGGCGCGTTTTTATGAACGAAACTTTCAATCTCGCTACGTCGAAAAGTAGCTTAAAAATGTTTCTTCTTTTGGAAATGAATCTCAAAAGAGATTATAAGAAGGCAGGGAGTGATTCACGGTCGCGCGATTATAATTGTTATCGCGGAGTCGCTTCTGAGCAATGTTAAGATTTTTTTTTAAGTAGTTGCAATGAAATGTCTGTTTAGAGAAATGTACAAAGAATTGAGGACTGTTGCGGACATGTAATCGGAATTTGTGACTCGAGATGATGAAATTCCCTGTAAAATGAAAGCGGCACGAACTTGGCGGACAGTCTACTGCAATTTGTAAGCTAGAAAGAGCCTCTATTCATCCAGAAAGAAGCCAGACTCGTTCCCTGGCAATTTCTCATCTCGCAAAACGATTCCCGTCGGGTTCTACCGGTTAGAACCTTTTGGGACGATCGAAAGCTCTGAAACGATTGCGAGTTTTCGTGGTTGCATACGGGTTGCGAAGAAAACATTGACGCGTTCACGGTTTTGTCGGTCACCTGTACATATTTTGCGGATTGCATTCTCCAATTTGCACTCGTGCTTCTGATGATGGAAATCAAGATCAAACAAAAGTATTTTCCGTTCGATCCAACTCGAGACTAAAATTTCCCATGGAAAACGAATTTTCTGCGCGTGTAAATTTCGCGAACGAGACCGTGAACGTGTTCACGCTAAAATTTTAGCGATGCTTGTTTAACCTGTTGATCAGGCGATTTTCCCGAATGAAATTAAAGTAACAAAAATTTTGTTTTTATCGCAACCATTAATCTTGTATATATCATTCTGTAGGTTATAGAAGTTGAGAGAAGCTGCGTATAAGACATGGTTGCGATTATGCTTTTGTGTTCCACTGTCCAATAAATATGAAGGCAAATTTGTAGTACTTATGGGTTGATTGTGCAAGTTTATGCAAGTATACATTTTGAAAAGAAATGTAAAGGACATTGAATTTCTTTCATAAACAGCTTCAAAGTGCATTTTATTAATATTTGAGGGACAAATTTGCTAGAGTCAATTTTTGATTTTCTAGCATACGCTATAAGTGCATAACTTCCACAGTCTCCTTATAGTACCATAACCAAGAGGAGAAGGAATTGTCGGACGAATTAAAAAGTAAATGAAATACGTAATGAACATGAACGAACTATCTCGTTCAACAGGTTAAACGAGTGCATTCGAGGAGAAGTTAAGATAGTCGGCGAGGAGGAGGCCGTTTAACTATGGCGACGCTTCGAGGCCAACTCGAGAGCTTGTTGATAATGATTTCATACGATTCTGATCGGTGAACGATCGAGATCGAGACCCACCAAGCTGATTAATCTTTTTACGTTATCGAGTGTGCAACTTGCGTACGCATTTACGCGCACGCGTAGCACACACTCGAGCGTGTGCACACACTGTGTGATGAGTGATCATCTTTCATTTTCACTTTTAGCCTGAGGGAATCCGTTGCTTACCGTTGTGCGGGACAACTTTCCTCTCACTGCCATTAAAAAGTCGTTAGTTTCCTCTTTGAACTTAAAGCTCGTCGTTGTTAAATTAATAAATACACGAATTTCACGAATGCGAAGCGCAACGTTGCAATAGCTGTCGTAAGCGAGACATTTTACAGTCCTACAGGATAGGAAGGTGTTCGTCCACCGTTATCTTTCGCTTTTTAATCGTCGATAGTGCTGTCGATCGCTGTATCAACTGAATCGTTTTTGTCAAGTTATTTGCAAATGATGTTAGTGTTTCGAACGAGACAGTATCGTCGATTGAAAACGAACGAATGGTGCGAGGAACATTCCCTCCTCCTCCCCCCTCCCCCCTCGCTTTGTACATGGTTACCGGAAATTTTAATTGAAAATCGATTATTCGAAGAACCCACGGTCTCGGCGTATACTGTAACTGTATTATTGTCAGTACTGTAATTGTATTATCTTTGTTGATCAAAAAAAGAACAAAAAAACAAGAGAAAAGAAAAGAAACAAAAGCATAAAATTGTATATTATCATTTTATTTTCTACGAATTAAGGTGTAACAATAAATGAATTGCATAGCCCAAGTAATAGACGCGGATGTGTTATTGTTTCGAGTAATAATGTGAAACCGTCTCGTTATAGATTCGCGAAACCTGTAAAACCTGCGACGAAACGCGAGAACAGTAGCATGCAGTTTGTGTATAGAGATTTCGCAGACCGGAAGCCATCGTTTTATATATACATATATATAACACTGGTATAACGCTGTAACGTACTATTAGAAATGGTTAAGTTCACCGTTCGTTTCCCTGTTTCCTTATTTAACGAAAAGCTGTATGCCATTATTGGCGTGCGAGCTTCAGAATGTGAAAATATACGTTTTAATACGCAAAAGGTGTAGATATTCTCGATTTATTTTCTACATATTTACAGTAACGAGAAGCGGAATATGACGAACTGTTTCGTCAAACTCTGGATTTTTACGAGAGATCGAAACTTTCTGAAGCGGCTGCGAGAAACAGGAGTCGGAAAAATATTCATTTATTCTTCCACAACTTTTATGAGTATTCCCGAAGCATCGTCTAGTTACCCGGTTCCCGATAATTAATTTAGATTTGTTGTTATGAGATCAACAAATTAGAAAATTGATGAACAAGCTTAAATGAACCTGAAAATCGTCGAGACATTTTGAGGGTTAACAGGTTTAGGCAAACATCTTTAATTTTACCGAAGTTCACATTATTTTATATTTCATCTATTAGACCAGCTCAAGCTAGGCCAAGCTAGGTTAAATTAGACTAAAGTAGCCCTGCAGAATATCTGATCAATCCTAGGGTAGCCCAAAGGAGACCAAGGTCATCCGACGAGACTGCCAGCCCCTGTGTTATTCAGCGAGACAGCGAGTTGGCCCAAACAGGTCCAAAACCGGTCGGTAAATGCGCCCTGTGGCCCCACAGACAAGGTATAGGAGTAGACCAATTATTCAATATATATTTTTCTGTCTCACGTCACACATTTATGATCCGTACAGACTGTGCATGCAATGCTTTTTTTGGTAAATGTTTACAAAAAGGGATCCAGCACCGATGATCTTCATCTTCACATATGTTGTCAAGGTCAACAAGGTCTTAGTTTCCGAGATATTCGCATAGAGACTGTAGTTAAGCATAGATTCCAAGTACACTTTAATCTGGGACAAGCTGTCACTGAACAGTAGTTAAAATATAGAGAATCATTTACAGGGTCTCAAAAAGATGATATAATTGTAGTTGGTTGAGATTAGATGGTCGTGGGGGTGGAGAGGGCCGGTCGTTAGGCCGCACAGTGGTCAAAGTTCAAAGTTCAAAATTAAAGGTGACAAAAAACACGTATCAGTGAATCTTTCATGTACTATACATCCCACAGAGATGCAAAGTGGCCTGTGGTATTAGTTTCATTAACAATGGGTAACAATTGGGTGATTGGTCTACTTCTACACCTCGTCTGTGGCTTGACTTGGTAGACGAAATTACCGACAGTCGATATTCCTTTTTGGAAATCACTGGTAGCGCCATCTGGTTCTATACTTAAGAGTCACCTTATAGGGTTACGTCCGAATAGCACAGACCACAGACGAGGTATAGGAGCAGACATCTGTGCCAATAATTTCGTTACCGAAAATGTTTTGCATGAAATTTTTTAATATTATTTTAATCTTCGTTATTATCCGATTTATATTGAATTTAGATTCGTTTTCATCAGAAATATATCTCAAATCGACTGATAATATTTTCATTACGGTATTTTTAATAACAAAAGAGTTTGGATTGTTCATGGAGTTTGTTCATGGATTGTTTGGTGGGTAATGCGGTACAATGTTGCCTTTCGTACTCTCTTCCGATCGTGGTCTTGAGAATTGTAGTGGCTCAAAATCAGGCAATCTCCTACTTCAGCGAGAGAGGGAGAGGGGTATCCACAATTCCCCTCAATTTCCCCTGTCTGGCGACACTGGTTCCGCGTTCCGCGGTGTTCTGCCGCCAATATAGCAGCAATTTGCTTACAAGATATCTAAATATGTATATCTACAGGCTTCTTAAAATTTGTAGCATGTATTCGACGGAATTTGACAATAGTCGAATATAATACTTTGTATCATCCAGACTAAACAAATCTAATATCTTGTCGAGTGAATAGCTCAGTCATTTATCAAATCGTTGTGTCATTTTCTCTATAATCATATCCGGATAATAGGCAACGCCGTATCACGTGCCTCTCGTAATAATTCATCGACACAAAACATGACAAGCTCAAAGTACAGATCCACGTCCCGTTATAAACGATTCATCATTCCCGGAGCGGCTTATCCCCGAAAATCCCCTGTAGATGTCCTAACACTTTCGTGAAATAGAAATTCGGGGTACCCAGCACCTGATCGCGGCAGCGTCATGCGCGTATATTTTGACGTTGCGTGCAGATCGCGATAAAAAGATTCGTCGCAGCTGATAATGACCTCTGGCGATCGTGCGTACTCGGCCGCGAGCCTTAATCAGTAATTCAGCGGCAGTTTTGACGAAAACTTACGATTTAGGATCTATGTTTGATTAACCTCGTGAATCATATTGATCCGTATCACTCGATCATTCACGGAGCGCGTTGGATCTCTCTATTTGTGACGAAACACACGTGCGCTTTGAAAAAAAAGTGAGTGCATGCGCACGTGGCTTATAATAAATCTGTAGTGTGTGGACACTGTGTTAGTGCAACGAGAAACATTTAAAATTTTTTAAATTTGATCTCGCTTTATGAGTAACTATGATTACAAACGACAAGATCGTGCAGATATCTACGTGGGAAATAATTAAGTTACATTTCCTGTCGTTTGTGTACGGTTTATATTTAATAGTGAAACGGTTTCTAAAATGGGCCTGGGACCCGAAAAAGTTCTTCATGATGCAACAGAGGGATAAACCGCCGCCGTGTCTAGTCGATAACAACTTGGGAACGCATTCTTACGTGAAAATCAAGGTAATGTGTTTCAATCGAGATAATGGTCATTCCAGAAAATGTGCGACACAAAGTTATACTTCGATGCGACAGCAATCCAAAAATACTGTAAGAATACTCGACCTCTGATAAACTCTTCGCGACGTAACCGCCCAATGCACACGTCCGATTTCGATCGGTAAGAGCGATTGTAATGTTTTGTTCTTTTCACACGGATGCTGCATCGATTTTATTTTTGGATCTGAATAAAAATCGTCCCTAGTTTTAAACTCTTCTATTTTAGGAACCTTCATATTTCAGATCGATGCGATAAATAAAAAATTAACTACTTATCATATAATAACGAGTCTTTTAAATCGAAACAAAATTTGTTTCGTAATATATAAACACACAATAAATATAAATTTTCTTTTTTACTAGGAAAATATTAAGGACAAAAACGTTCTAAATGTAGCTGTAAACAAAATGATATTATATTGAAGGAATTAATTAACAATTACTTGTAAAATGACGATTTTGAAAATTTTTATTCAGAGGATTTAATAATGTTTCTATTACTGTCGCATAATAAGCAATAATTAACAAAAAATAAAATATAATTTGTTTCTCATTCAGGGTGTAAAATTTCACTATGTGGAGGCTGGAAATAAAGATAAACCACTTGTATTGCTTTTGCATGGATTCCCTGACTGCTGGTTGTCTTGGAGAGAACAAATACCATGCCTTTCTGAACATTTTAGGTACGATGCACGATCAGGCTTGCCATAACAATGTGTCAGATTAGAGCAGCCTTCTTGTTTCAACAGCTCTTTAAATTATACTTAATAAACAACTTTGTTATTTAGGGTAGTGGCAATAGATTTAAAGGGATTTGGCGACAGTGATAAACCATCAACTAAACGTTCCTACAGACTAGAAGTCCTAGTTGAGGAGTTAAAACAATTTATTTTATCGCTTGGAGTAAAGCAATGTAGTATAATTGGTCATGACCTGGGAGGACTGTTAGGCTGGTACATGGTGGCCTTATACGAGGATATGATCTACAAATTTATTGCAATATCAAGTCCTCATCCTAATTTTTACTGGAACAGATTGCCTGGAGACTCTGTATTTGACTCAAAGTAGATACAATAATATATGAATTTTTATTTGTTTTATTGAATATATTTAGTCTCTGATTAACATTGTTTCACAGATGGATACACTTCAGTAGATTACCATTCCTCCCAGAAATTGATGCTCTCAAAGAAGATTTATCTATTATAAATGATACCTTCCAACATCTTCAAGTAAATCAAACGAGCACTGAAAAGAATTATGTGGAAGCATACAAATATTCATTTAGCAGGAAAGGTAAATATTAGGTCATGTTACATGTACGACTGTAGATATATGAAATCATGACTATTACTATTTCCTGCAGAGGATTGGACGGGTGCAATTAACTATTACAGAAATCTCCCTTTCACGAGGCTTAACACAGAGTCTAATGAACCGATTTCAACCAAAGTATTGCTTATCATTGGAAACGTAGATCCTCTGGTATCGATAGAAAATATTGTACAAAGCTCTGAATATATAGAGAAATTGAATGTGAAGGTAGTGTCTGGAGCACAACACTTTCCTCACCAACAAAAACCAGATGTAGTAAACAAAGCAATTCTAAAGTTCCTTATAGGTCAGTTAATTGCAAACTGTAATTAAATTATTTTTGATAAATATTAAAAGATTTTGTGTTTCAGGTACAACAAATACTGTCGAAAAGACACCAACTAAAAGCATCATGACCTCGTGGTGGGGATCTTTAAGTAATACTGTGAAATATGGTAATCATATGATTGGTACTGTACAAAAGAAAACTAGTGGTGTAGTAAATGGTTTACCTAGTAAAGTATTTTATATGGGCCATACTACAAATTGATATTTTAGGAAAGATAATTCATGACACTTGGTTTTTTGTTTCTGTACATTAATAATTTAGACTCCAACTTTCATAGTCGTTCAACTTTTAAATCCTGGACAAAGTATTGGACACAGTAACAAATCGAGAACTGTCCAGGACAATCCCGAACTCCTACTACAAAGGTATATTAAACCTTTTCAATAACATTGAATAGTACAGTGATATAAAGAGGAAGAATATCCATTTACATTGCAAAGGCTGATTTGTCGCTATTTATTTTTATATGTGTGTTTTAAGCAGATAATTGTTAATACATTTTTTGTACTAACATATGTATATTTTGTTACTAACCAATTAACAATGTACATAATCTTTCGATATAGTTATAAATCATTCAAAGATCTGTCTTCGTATGCAACAAAACAAATATATAAACATAGTAAGAATAGTTTTTAGTGAGGGCAGCATAAAATGATCTCTTATGAATACTTATATATTACATTTAGTAATACTGTAAATATTTCGAGAAACTATAGTAAACATATTATAGATTTACATGTTAATTATAAAAAGACTTCATGTTTTGTAAAATATAATATAATCATATACAAATATATTGATATGCTTAAGTATAATAAGTCGTATTATAGTAGTTGAGATTTGATATAAATAAATCTAATCTCTTGTATTCGAAAATTTTTCTATTTCCACAATAGTAGCACAGGAGAAGTGAGAATGATCAAATATTTTAATGAGCTCTTTTCAGATGTATATCATAAAAAAATATCTACTCGTTAGATGGAAGGTTACGATGTTCTAGTTTTTCTTCTCCCAAGCACATCTTATCACTTTCATGTATTTCTTCTGTTCTTTTTCCTAGAATACATCGCAACACTTGAGATATACTATTGCAAACTACTGAAATTGTTCTGATTAGACTGCGGAATTACATGCAAAATAAAAGTTGTCTGCCTTCATTACAACATACAGGACCTACATATACATTTATTTCTTTCCTTAAACATATTAATAAATCCAAGATAATAAAACAGTATTTTTAGATTATTTTTTAATATTTTCACTATTTTGATCTACCCATTGTTGTTATAAATGCATCAAATCCGCAGTCCAATTATTACATATACTCACTTTCCGAAATTTTCACCATCTTCGATAGTTTCAGGTAATTTGCAGTTCATTGTTTCTGGTAAAAAAAAGCACAACGCAGCGCCAATTAATGGTCCAATGCCAAATATCACTGGTGGCAACCAAGGTTCGATTTTTCCCTAAAAGTAAGGATAAGGATAAATCGTTCAGGTAAATGACACGCATTGAGAGCACACAGAAAACGTTACCATGGTAGCTATGTAGGGTGCGATCATGCTTCCAGTTCTTGCACAAACACTTCCTAATCCGATACCAACGTTTCTAATTACGGTTGGAAACGCTTCACTGCTATATAGATACACGGTCGGAAAACTGAGTGCCATTCCTGCAAGACCTAAAGTAGCTAGACACACTGTCAAGGTAGAATCTGATATTACAGTTAACAGGATCAGGCTTACACCTGACAAAATATTGCCGCTTATTAAAATCCTTAAGCGTGATACACGTGATATCAGAAAAAGGACTATTATAGTTCCAGGCAGTTCCATGGCAGCTAGAAGAAATATATACTCTCTTTAATTAGTAATATCTTTTGTTACGTAACACTAGATTTACGGGACGCGTTCTAATATTTTTAATAGGCTGACTGCAGCGAATTTACAAATTATTAAAAAAATTTCTTTCTTTGGGTATATATTATTTAAAAAATGGCTAAAAATTTCGATAGACGCAATCTCGTTATTTTTATAAAGTAATGTAAAATATTCGCGTTTAGTGCTCCATAAACCTAGCGTTGAATATGAGTAAGTAATTTACCTGATACAGCAACGTTCACAAAAATGTTGCCATCAAGGTAGCCCATGTACTGTGCCAGCCCAAAGAAGCAACCACCGCAAACAAACCAATTAATACATATACAAATCGTCTTCAGTCTTAAATTTGGAGTCCTAAACAAATGTTTGATACTGTATTTCTCTTCGGCGTGTTTGTGTCTGATTTTGGCAGCAGCTTCATACGTATCAATTGCTGTTTTAACATTCTCTATAGGTATCTTATTTCTATAAGCTGCTTTAAGCAAGATTTGCTCTGCTTCTGATAGTTTTCCAACAGCAAGTAACCATCTTGGTGATTCAGGTATAATCCTATGATGAATGAAAAATCACTAAAAATAATCTGATTTTACAAGAATAAGTGACTAATAATGCTTACCATCACTGACTATAATAATATCATCAATTTTACATACCAGTAGTATGACAATAAGAAGATAGAAGGTATAGAAACTGCCATTTGGAATCCGTCCCATGTATGGGTTAAGTACGAGATTAAAGGGTTCATTAAATGGCCTAACAAGAATGGCACATGAAAGAGTACCGACAAAGTTGAGCGCCATTCAACTCCCACAATCTCCATGACTGCAATTAATTTAATAGTACATTTAAAAATATGTTGAAAGCAGTAATAAATACTTCGCAAATTATTTACTTACGCAAAACAAAGCTAACCAGCATAGTACCGCCAGTGGCTATAGCAGAGATAAATTTAAATATTAAAAATAACTCATACCAAGAAACAAATGCACTCATAAATCCAGTTATTGACTGCAATGCTATTGCAAGCATCAGTGGTTTCTTTCTACCAATTCTGGAAACAAATTTCCATGCATTGTGAATACATTCATGATATATTAGAGCAGCGCAAAAGTTCGCGTCCGATTCCTTGTTTTATTTTAATACGAAATCAGGCGCGAATTTGTGCTCTGATCTCATACATTTTTTAATTGTCTTGTAATAACGAACAACACACCGATCAGCCATTATACTGAATACTAAGTTACCAACAAGGACTCCAAACATCGTGCAAGTCTGTGCAAAATTTGCTAGTTGTTCTCTATCGCAGACTAAGTCCCACTGAAAAAGATAGTCCATGGTTTCTATCATATTCATCGACCTAAATTCAAACAATATAAAAGAGCCAACGTTCAACTCACTTGAGTTATAATGCTCTCTTTGAATATGCGTTTGTCGTATTTGAAGCTTGTACACTTTTCCATAGTACCGTTCCCGATATCTATGAAGCATTTCATTATAGTAGATTCATTGGTTGTTGATATTGGTGCAGCACACGAAAAATTAGTTGGAGGTGCGAGAAATACTATTGATAGCTGATGCCATGCAACTGGAAATTTTACGAGAGAAAGTGCTACTGCTATCACAATATGCCATGGGCCCATAACACCCATTGCATTTTGTATGACATCCACGAACGAATGTTCTGAAATAATTTTTATTTAATTGATATTAAATTTTTATAAAGTCTCGGACGAATATAAATATTATTAATGAATTAACTTTGATATAACTATTACCAAAACAATAGTAAAAATATGTATGTATATTTTAACGTATACTAACTATTGTTATAAAATCGTAAAATGAATAAGTATAGAATATATTTTTTTCATATTACAAATCTTGTTTGCAAATTCGAAATATTAAGCGAAAATGATAAGTTTAAACAACAATTGTATTTTAAAATACTCGGCCTACTCAATTGCTTATGCTATTCTTAACGTTTTAAAGTGCAAAGTTTTGTATAATTATAGGAAAGTTTTAGTTGCGTGACATAATTTAATATTTTTTATGAATTAACGTGGCGCTTCAGATAAACAGTTGCAATTATCAATTCTATTATTTTTTAATCTCCGTGCCATCGTGAACTTTAAACTGGTTTCTCGCATGCGTATCAGTATGACGCAATGGAGACGCGCGGCTAGTGCCGCAAACTTGAATGTATATTTAGACTTGGTCCCGATTTCGAATGCTAATATGAGCAAAATATATAGAACTACGCCGAGTATATCAACTTACCTTTCAACGCCATTTGAAGCATTATGTCCGCGTATTTCTACTGCACTTTCTTTCGATCTGTGCAGTGATTGCCACCGCAATATACGCAGTGTCCCCAAGTATTCGTAACTTTCTGCAACTTTCGCGTCAAGTGATTTAACCGGACTAAGACGAGCTGAAGCAGCTCTCTTTATCTGTTTTATCGATCTATCGCGACACATGTGCAAAGTGGAAAATACAATACTCAAAACAATATCTACTTTATCGATCCCTTTAACGATCACACATTATTGTTAACACGATCCACATTTTCCACAAATGTTTCAACGTAATCCTTACAATAGGACACACCATTAAATTATAAATACGAGTAAACACCCCTGTTAAAAGACAGTATTGTTTATTTGTATAACGTAGTAAAAGCAACCGAAGTTGCGCAAAATAATAAATAATCTTAGTTACATAAAATAAAAATTTAAAAGCATTTTCTATTTTTTAAGGTAGCGATCATCAGCCGAAAGCGAATGAGCTAAGAACTGTACTGGAAGATCTTTTCGGTTTGTTTTGTTCACCATCGGGACTCAACTTCCTTTTCTTGGATTCTGCGGGTTCTGTGGTACCTTGCTTTTGTGGTGTCGCATCCTTTTCCTTGTATCTTGCCAACGCCTGTTTCGTTAAATCGGCAGGACTCAATTCGGGAAATTCTTGTTGCAAACTTTTCTTGTTCTTGGCGTACCAACCGATAAACGTTTCCTTTTTCGGGCCATCCTTCGTCTCCTTCGTTTTTGATTTCGTAGGGATGGGTGCCAACAACTTTTGTGGCTTTTCTGGAGTGATTTCTAATCCAGCTAGACCTGCAAGTTAAAATTGATTGAATGCTACGAAAAATAATCGAAGTATTAAAAGCACAGTACCTTTATTCGAAGGCGAGTTTCCACTTTTCAAAAATGGATTATTCCTCTTCATCGACAGCGCTCCGCTCATGGACAAAGGTTTGATTTCTACGTCCGGTTTCTTTTGAATATCCAACGAAATCGTAGATTCCTCAACCTCATCATTTTGGACTTCATCGTCGCTTTTGCTTTCCTCTATATCGTTATCTTGAGTGACCTCCTGTTCTCTTTCTTTTTCTTCTTCCTTTACATCGGCGATAGACTCTAGTTTATTCGACAAAGCCATTTTGCTCATTCTTCTCGCATACTTGATTGCCAATTCTATGACTTTCCCGGAAGCGATTTGTTCGCATAGTTCCACTGCTCGGTATTCCAAATTACTTCTGCAAGCAAGCTGATCGAATAGAAGTGATTAGTGCAAATATCTGTTAATTATTGATACCTGGCCCTTTGCACTCGAACTTATAACTAGACTGCGGATCTTTATGCAAAATAAAAATGCTGTGCATTAATTGCAAGAGCCAAATAGGCATTTCATTCTTCCATTAATGATTTTAAAAAGTTGGAAATATCGATATTCTTCGATTAATTTAATTTTTCTTTCGTTTTAAATGGTACCTACTCTAGAATGCATAAAATCCGCAGTCTACATATAACACTTAAAAATTGTTTTAACTAATAACAAAGCAATTTTTAGTAGCACCTTAGAGTCGCCACTCGAGTGCAAAGGATTAAATATTTAATTTATGTGTACCGCAAACAGAGCCAGCACTGTTTCGTTCTCATCTGCAGGATTGCTACCCAATTTCCACAGTTTCAATTCTTTCTCCGACTTTTCGCTTCCGAATTCGCATACCGGCGGAAGTAAAGATACTTCAGTTATTACAGGACGAGGTGTAGTTGGCGGATAATGACTTCCTTTGCATAAAACACAACGAGCAATGCTCTGCTGCTCGCTGATTCCAATGATGAAATAGTGATCTGCTTTGCCCTTAGACTGTTGAAATTAGACTAGTTAAATACTCAGTAATATGTACAGACGTTTATGACGATCAGATAAGAAGAAATGGAAGTCGAATAAAAATATATTTCTTTTTTCAATAATCTTAGTAAGTCGAAAAGAAAGTAAAAATATTCTTAAATTTTTTTAATATCTTTACAGTTCTGTTTCCTGCTCATTCATTTTTAGCAATAAATGCATAAAATCTGCAATCTAATAATGATGCATGTTCTTACTTGTCCACTCAAGTCGCTAGCAACTTTCCAAAGAGACGATTTCTTGTTGTATACTCTAACGACATCATCAGCATCCATGATGGCAGGAGATCCAAGGTCGGACAGTCCTATCCACATAAGTTCTGACGAAGGAGACAGTGGAAGAGACAATCTTCGACTGTATAAAGTTAGGCCACGAATTTGAATCCATAGTAGATTCATATTTTGATCACCGGATGCACCTGTTGCAATATTTCTATTATATTACAAAATTATTTGATAGTATTAGATCAGTGCAGAAATTTGTGCCCGATTAATACAAGAAAGAGATTAATAGATAATCAATAGTATACCTATTCCATTATGATAAGCAATTACTAGAGCATTTCTAAACCCATTCATTGCGACCACAGGACCCGGTAAAGATATGATTTCACGTTGCGTGCCTCCGACTGTAAAAAGCCTTAAATTCCTTTTCGATGTTGCTAGTGCAACGAACGTATCGCCAGCGGCAACACAATGTCCTTCTTCATCATCTGGGAAATCCATGAACCATTCTTTGTTCCCAGAACCCCAACCTGTTTTTAAATTGTAATAAGGTTTAATTAAAGTTACTAAATTATAATAGTTGCTTTTTTATATTTAAAATATAATACTAACCCTGTAACGCTATCACAACGAGTTTACTTGGCGTATCACTACTCGAGGGACAATTCAATACGAGTGCGTGTGGCGATAAAGCTGCTATAGTATGTCTTAAATAATTATTGATGTGCATGCTACGATGAATTGTAGCATCATGAAATTCAACTTCGATACTAGACTCATCCCCATCTTCGCCAGTAAAACATCTCACCATGCCAGTATCGTTCCAAACCTATTAAACATTCATACATAGTAAATAATAATCGCACTGTATCAATATAATATAATAATCCTAAGAAAAACTATTAGATTACGTCGTGAATTGTAGGTTCATGGTTGAAATTGCTATTACTGTTGAAGGAACTATTAAAAAACCCTTAGCCATGGACCATGAACTTTAAAAAGTTAAGAAATAATCGCCGGTAAATAATGTGTTGATGTAAATTAATATTTGAACATTCGCTACCATGAAACGAGATAATAAATGAGCCGGGGATGAACCAGGTTGAAACGGTGGTTGTAAATTAATTTCCGGTCCGAAAATATTTTCTTGTATTCGTTGTTTCACAGATTCTGCATCAGAATGGCTCTTCTGATCGTCTTCAAGGTTCACAGACGCTTTAATTTTTTCTAAAGATATAACATTTTCTCC